>NW_026972127.1:2400000-3600000 GCF_036711695.1 Zophobas morio | reverse complement strand
AAAATCACGGTTATTTCGAATACGATTTTATACCAAGATGCTCCCAAAAAGAGACAGTCCCTCAATTTTTACTTTTGTATTATTAAGCAGAAGAAAAGATGATATGTTTCGATTCTAGGAATTGGAGAACTATCAAAAGATGATTCTTTGTGGAAATTGTTCTAAAGTTTCTAGATGGAACGACATCTTTCCGTTGTTAATCATGCTTTCTCCATTTATAATATTAAAAGCTAATTCCTTGAGGATTTTGCCAAGATAACCTAATTGAATGCAAGGTGAAAGATTTCGTCAAGAACTAAAAGAACAGACGATCAATATCAAGGTTGTTTCGAATAATTCATAGGAAATTTCTCTCTTTTACTTTACTTGGTACAAGAAAAATAATAATAAAAGACGATATCTTTCAATTCTATAAGTTGGAGAACCATCAAAAGATGATTCTTTGTGGAAATTCTTCCAGAGTTTCTTTTCATTGTTGATACTGCTTTCTTTATTTATATTTAAAGCTCATTCCTTGGGGATCTTGCCGAGGTCAACTGCATGCAAGGTTAAAAAGTTACGTCAAAAATCAAAACAATAAAAGATCAATATCAAATGTTTGTTTCGAATGATTCAGATGGAAAATTTCTGCCTGATTTTGTATCATGACGTACTCAAAGAAAGACAAATTCTCTTGAGTTTTTTTTAACTTTTGTTTGATATAGTAAAAGAAAACGAAAAATGAAAGACGACTTTTTCAATTCTAAAAATTGGATAGTTGTGAAAAGAGGATTCTTGGTGGAAATTCTTCCGAAGCTTCTAGATGGAACAATTGAGTTTGTGAAATCTGTTACATATCAAAACAACAGATGACCGATATCAAGAAAAAAACTTGTTTAGTCACTACCAGCCATACAATTCCAGAAAAATTCTTCCCCGAAACCATAAACCACACCCATAACGACCACCATACACTCATCACCATAAACCACACAACCCATAACCATGTACTACCGCAAATTTACAACCGCTGTAGCCGGAGACCGGCGGCAGCCTCGCCGCCGCAACACGTCTAATTGAACTCACTTCCGCGTCTAACTGTTCCGTCGCGGCTTTCTCACCGGGCGGGTAATCCGGCGCCGCGGGAGCAACGCGTCGTCCGGTAAATCCCGCCCCGCGACCGGCGTCCCGCAGGCTTCTTCTCCGGGTCCGCGCTTTCCCCTGTATGGTCGGCCTGCGTCCGTAAGGTGTTGCCCTAATCGCTCCATCAGCCGAAGGCGGCTGTAATTGCTTTTATAAATCCGCCGGGAGATTTATAACGGCGTAATGAAAATGTGGTCGGAGTTCTAATTATCGGCGCCGGTTCCAGGAGGACGACAATGGAATTGAAACGAGCACGGCTGGCTTTTTTCAGGAGGACGTGTTTATGCCGCACGAGTGACAGGTGACGGGATTAATCGGCGGGGTTAATGGCGGAATTAGCAAAGCGTGAGGGAAATTTTGAAGCGAAAAGGCGATAGGAAATGGGAAGGCGAGGGAGGGTGGCGTAATGATTATAAATGGAGATTTTTACGGCGGCAGCTACAAAAGGTGGTCGTAATGACGGTGTGTGAAAATAACTGGTGTACGATTTTGTTCGATGGCTTAAGTTATTGTGACTTAAGTAAGGTGTGAACGTAAAATTGTTGTGGAAACTATTCAGGTGAACATAACAAAAGTAGTAGCAAAAAAAAAAGGAATGCAGAAGGCAGAGGCGGTTGGTTCTAGTAGGTGTGCCCTTATTTCACACAGATACTAAAAACGCATACATGCCGATCGTACTAGAACAATATTCAAGTTCTTTCTGGTTATTTTAAGCATTTCCAAGAATGTTGATACGTAATAAATAACTTCGTGCTCCTTTAGCGGCGGCATTAGTTCATCACAATGGCTAAAGCTGTTATGTTGCACTTAACCAAATCAAAATAAAGCTGTCATTAAACGTAGGTTATTACTAGCCGTAACATAATTTTTCTGGGACAGAACACAAGGGAATATGTGTATTTTTTTTTACTGTTTTAACATCTCTGGTAGTCTTGACGTTCGACATTTTCAAGTTTTTTTTGTATGTTTTGAAAATTTGACGGTTTTAACATTTTTGACAATTTTGATATTACAATATTTGTGTCCGTTTCCTCTTATCAAACAAACAGTTTTGACAGGTTTACCACCTTTTTGCCACTCCCTCAGGTTTTTAAAAAGCTGTAAGCTCCTTACGTTTTTGAGGTTCTAGAAATTTGCCATTTTCAATATCTGCTATATTTTCCACAATTTTAACACCTTTGTCATTTTTTGACAATTCTAGAGTACGTGTATGATAATTGTGTAGAATTTTTATAGGCTTATTATTTTTAATTTTTGTAAAATATCGTCGAAAAATGTATCTAAAAATCTCAAATTATTCAGAGTTATAGACCTTGACGTGCTAATTCCAAAAATACCGGGTGACGGTGGATTAACTCTTCAGTACATTATGTAGTGAATTCCCGCCTTGTGCGTATAAGTAAGCTCGTAATGTTTCCAAATTTTGGCATTTTTTTTATTAAAATTAGTCATCAGTACTTGCTAAGATAAAACCGATTTTGGCAAATGACACCTTCTAAGAAAAGAGAGGGCGGGTGCGCGGGGCTAGTAGTTGGCCAGATAAGACTGATTTTGGCAAATGACATATCCGCTAAGAAAAGAGAGAGCCGGTGGGCGGGGCTAGTAACTGCCAAGATAAGACTGATTTTGGCAAATCATATGCTCTCTAAGAATACAGAGGGTGGGTGGGCGGGGCTAGTAATTGCCAATATAAGACTGATTTTGGCAAATGACATATCCTCTAAGAAAAGACAGAGCGGGTGGGCGGAGCTAGTACCTGATTAGGTAAAACTGATTTTGGCAAATAACATGCCCTCTAAGAAACGAGAGGGTGGGTGGGCGGGGCTAGTAACTGCCAAGATAAGACTGATTTAGGCAAATCATATGCTCTCTAAGAATACAGAGGGTGGGTGGGCGGGGCTAGTATTTACCAAGATGACTGATTTTGGCAGATGACATCCTCTAAGAAAAGAGAGAGCGTGTGGGCGGGGCTAGTACCTGATAAGATAAAACTGATTTTGGCAAATAACATGCCCTTTAAGAAACGAGAGGGTGGGTGGGCGGGGCTAGTAACTGCCAAGATAAGACTGATTTTGGCAAATCACATGCCCTCCAAGGAAACAGAGGGTGGGTGGGCGGGGCTAGTAACTGCCAAGATAAGACTGATTTTGGCAAATCATATGGTCTCTAAGAATACAGGGGGTGGGTGGGCGGGGCTAATAATTGTCAAGATAAGACTGATTTTGGCAAATGATATACCCTCTAAGAAAAGAGAGGGAGGGTGGGCGGGGCTAGGATCTGCCAAGTAAGAGTGATTTTAGCAAATGACATCCTCTAAGAAATTTAGTTAAATTATTATAAGAAAAGACACTAGAAGCTCCAAATCACTTCTTTGCAAATAGGAATATCTAGAACCTCAAGATAGTTTTAAATCATTTATAAAAAAATCTCCCAAAATAATACACCATGGGTACCCAAATATACGGCACTCAAGACTTTTTCAAATTCGTAAAAATTTAAAAACTAAAAGCTCAAAAGTTTTTTTCAAGTTCATCCAGCAACAAAACACCAGATTCCTTTAAATTTATCCTAACAATTTTAAACTCCACCAAAATATGAGAAACATTTGTTTTCCTATTTTTCCCAGACTTACCAGTTGATTGGCAAGAGAGTGAATCCGCCATTTTCCAGACATAGGGTGTTTAGGGCTTCATTTTTTGAAATTCTTAAAAAATTCGGGGATGTAGATCCCGAAGTGCTTATTCCAAAAATATAGCGTGTATATGGTAACGGAGCAATATTTTCGGAATATTTGGTGTGAACTTCGAATTTTTCGAATTTTTTAAAATTTGCGATATTTCAATGGGCGATTCTGGAAACATGGTTAGAGTTACCGAAAAAATGAGGAGGGAAGTGCTCTCTACGGCCCGAAATCTACAGGAAAATGTATTTAGTTAAATTTCGAAAATCGTCGAAAATGGGTAGAAATTTGCATAGTAGAAAATTTCGTTTTTGAAAAAGTCGTCTAAAAATTATCAAAAAAAATCGGAGTTATAGATCCCGACGTGCTGATTCCAAAAATATAGCCTGTTTAAGGTCACGGAGTAATATTTTTCAAATATTCGCTGTGAAATTAGGATTTTTTGAAATCTTTGAAAATTGCGATATTCTGGAAAAACGATATTTTCAAAATCTGCCCAAATTGATTCGGAGAGACATTTATCTAATCGGGAATTTTCTCAGGACCACGAATTCATGCTTATTTTTGCTCTGCTAGCAGTATCAACGGCAAAAATCCCTTTTTTCTGACGAAATTTTAAAACTATTCAAATCGGTAGGGAGAGACGTCAATGTAATCGAAAATTTTCCAAGGATCATGAATCAATGATCCGTCTACATCCTTCCGTATCGTTTTGTATCTTTCTGGATCTGCCTACATCCTTCTGTGTTCTTTTATATTTCTATATCCACCTATTTCTTTCTGTATCCTTCTATATTTTTCTATAACCGTCTATATCTTTGATATATCCTTCCAAATGCGCCTGTAACTTTCTTAATCTTTTTGTAACCGTCTAGATTTTTGTATTGCATGAAATGTTAACAGTTCCTTCATTGTACATTTTGGACTTGGTTATAAATGTTGAGCCAAAAGTTTGCCAGTTTCTAAGAGTTGGTCAAATAGAAAATGGTCATAATTTAAGCAATACTGAAGACCTGCAAATAACGTTCTCAAGGTTGGAAATTGGTATATTTAAGTCATAAAGGTATCATAACACTAATGAATTTTTGTGCTCTCAATTTTGACTGGATCAGTACTGTATTTTTTTAGGACAACCATAACAACCAGCAATCATTAATCGTTGTGCATTGTTATTAACAAAACAAGCTGTTATTTTTCATTAATAAATAAACAAAAAAAAAAAACAAAACATAATAAGACATTTATAAACAAAATCACAAACAACAAAAGAAAAATCCTTTAAAGCACAACCAACTAAACACTCGAGAGAATGTTCAAAATTCCTGCCTTGTGCAGGAATTTCAGCTCGTAATTTTTCCAAATTTTGATCATTTTTTGTAAAAGTTAGTCATCAGTACTTGCTAACATAAAACTGATTTTGGCAATCACATAACCTCTAAGAAAAGAGAGGGTGGGTGGGCGGTACTAGTAGCTGTCAAGATAAGACTGATTTTGGCAAATCAGATATCCTCGAAGAAAAGAGAGGGCGGGTGGGTGGGGCTGGTAGTTGCTAAGATAAGACTGATTTTGGCAAATGACATCCTCTAAGAAAATAGATGGCGGGTGGGCGGGGCTAGGATCTGCCAAGTAAGAGTGATTTTAGCAAATGACATCCTCTAAGAAATTTAGTTAAATTATTATAAGAAAATACACTAGAAGCTCCAAATCACTTCTTTGCAAATAGGAATATCTAGAACCTCAAGATAGTTTTAAATCATTTATAAAAAAATTTCTATAGGTTCCCAAAATAATACACCATGGGTACCCAAATATACGGCACTCAAGACTTTTTCAAATTCCTAAAAAATTAAACACTAAAAGCTCAAAAGATTTTTTCAAGTTCATCCAGCAACAAAATACCAGATTCCTTTAAATTTATCCTAACAATTTTAAACTCCACCAAAATATGAGAAACATTTTTTTTCCTATTTTTCCCAGACTTACCAGTTGATTGTCAAGAGAGTTAATACGCCATTTTCCAGACACCGGGTATAGGGTGTTTAGGGCTCGATTTTTTGAAATTCTTAAAAATAATTGTGGAAAATTTAAACTTTGAAAAAGTCGTCTAAAACTTCTGAAAAAATTCGGAGATTTAGATCTCGAAGTGCTGATTCCAAAAATATAGCGTGTGTATGGTAACGGAACAATATTTTCGGAATATTTGGTGTCAACTTCGAATTTTTCGAATTTTTTAAAATTTGCGATATTGCAATGGGCAATTCTGGAAAGACGATTAGAGTTATCGAAAAAATGAGGAACAACGTGCTCTCTACGGCCCGAAATCTACAGGAATATGTATTGAGTTAAATTTCGAAAATCGTCGAAAATAGGTAGAAATTTGCATAGTATAAAATTTCTTTTTGAAAAAGTCGTCTAAAAATTATCAAAAAAAAATCTGAGTTATAGACTCCACGTGCTGATTCCAAAAATATAGCGTGTTTAAGGTCACGGAGCAATATTTTTGAAATATTCGCTGTGAAATTCGGATTTTTAAAAATCTTTGAAAATTGCGATATTCCAATGGGCGATTCTGGAAAAACGGTTGGAGTTATAGGACAATTAGGCCGGAAGTGCTTTCTGCGGCCCGAAATCTACCCGAAAATGTATTTAGTTAATTATTATTATTTAGTTACTCAATTCCCTTTCAGATTTTTGGGAAATTCGCTGATCCGAACACCCTTTTTCCCCAATTAATTCGGACAATCGAGGTTGTACTCAATTTGAGTTCCGATATTTTCAAAATCTGCCCAAATTGATTCGGAAACACATTTATCTAATCGGAAATTTTCTCAGGACCACGAATCTACGCTTATTTTTGCTCTGCTAGCAGTATCAACGGCGAAAATCTCTTTTTTCTGACGAAATTTTAAAACTATTCAAATCTGTAGGGAGAGACGTCTATGTTATCGAAAATTTTCCGCCTACATCCTTCCGTATTCTTCTGTATATTTCTGGATCTGCCTACATCCTTCTGTGTTCTATTATATTTCTATATCCGTCTATATTTTTGCTATCCTTTGCTCAAAAGATTTTTTTCAAGTTCATCCAACACCAAAACTCCAGATTTCTTTAACTTTATCCCAAAAATAAAACGCAAGGGACCTAAAATTAACTGGGAACATTTTTAACATGTAGGGTTTTGAAAACTTTCGACAATTTTTGATACGTCAAACGTTGTTGTCAAACGGAATTTTATCAAACGATTACAAAAACAAGAGTTTCTTAGATTCAAACAAGTGAAAACAGTAAAATAAAAGAGAAGACGACAGTCAATTTGCATTATTTTCAGTCGATTTATTTCTTAAACCTGAATCTGTGGGACCCAAAAACAGATAAACGTGACCAAGAAGACGCTAATCAGAATCATGGTTTGGAGTTTTTAAAAAATCCTGATCCTTGAAAGCATCCAATAGGACTTCTATCAGACGCATTAATATGAAAAAAAATCCGGAAGTTAAAGTAGGACACAATTTTCAACAATCTACTACAGAGTTTAAGGAAAAAAAAAATTAGACGTTTATTCCGACAGTTACATAATAAATCCTTCGAATTATCTCGAGAAAATGGATCAAGTTCTACTCATTTTTAAATTATACAGCGTGGATAAACACAGTAATGGTATTTTTTCAAACTAGTGAAAGTTGTCTCAGGTACGATCCCGTCGTATCTAAGCGCTGAAGAAGTATAACCCAAGCAAAAAATAAAAGCCAACGTGTTCCAGAAACCGCTGGTCATAAAACTCAAAATGAGTTAATAAATTTAATGTCCGACGTCGTTAGAAAATGTAGGTTGCAGAAATTTTCAAATGTAAATATTGTATTACAAGTTAGCGTTTTTAGTGGAGCTGAAGATGCTCTCTTGTGAGCAAAATGTTACAGAATAAACAAACAAATCAAACCCAGCGTTTGAAGTACATCCAAATATGAATAAACCAGAAAAAAAAACGATGTTTCAGTATGAAGAAGACTCAACCTATTGTTGAGAAATGGCAACAGTTTCAAGTAAGCAAACTTTTAAATATGTTGGTGACTGAGCTTTTCAATGACACGGGGTCAAAATTTACAGTCAAAATTGATTGAGAACATTTCAAACAAAATCACTTCTCTGAGTTTGTCTATTTCGCTAGTTTCTAGAAGTATAAATTGTAGACTTTTTTGAACCAAAACAAACGTATGTTACGTATATGCGATGTAGTTATTCATAATTAGTGTTTAATTTTCTGAATATTAATTCTAATTTATTACGGCTCTGTACATCCGTGTGTGAATCCTCTCACTACGTGGTAATGTAGAATAGAATGTATAAAATTCCGAACAATACGCAATTATCATTGTTTTGAAAATCTCTTATACCTAACTACCCGTACAACATAAACATTTCCCCAGTATTTCAATACACAAGCCGGCATTTTACACAAAAACTAATAAGTTTCTATAAACGGTGTGCACCGAGTCGACGCATTATAACTTATTTAATGACTCCACTTTATTGTATTGCAGATTACACACAAAGAAAACGCAAATCCTCGTATCAATATGTGTTCACGTTCAATTCCAGCCACCATCATCTTATAAAACGAAATATTTTAATTTCACGGCGATTAAAGCAATCAACGAAGACTACGCTGCTTTCTGTTAATTAAGTAATCCATTAACCCTTGAACTGCTTACTCCCTTCCGATTAATCTAAGTGAGTGTTTTCGAGATGAGTCAACTCCGAAAACACAAACCACAAAGAAATTATCGATTGAGTGCAGAAAACACAATGAAGATACAAAAGGCCACTGACCCAAATATTTAAAAATCACTTGATCATTACGACTTCGCTTCATTGTACTCCAGATTTGTACCGTCATCACTGAAAGCTGCAAATCACTCTAATAAAACTGTGTGAAACTGTGAAACGATTTTTTCCCTTTCGACAATCTCGACGATAGTGCAGATGGCCTTAACGAACACCTCGCCTCAGGAATACTCTACGAGTAACTCAATATTAATAAGACTTATTCCTGGTAACGACGTTGATAAGCTCCCTCCAGCTGCTAATCAACTCGTCTTCGTCGTTGTTAATCTTAATCCCCCCCATCTCACCACCGTCGTAAATTTCGTAACAGTGTCATTTTTCATCGTTTTTCCATATTAGGCGTCCGAAGAGAAAGTCTGGGACGGATCCTTCTGCATGCAACATATGCCACTTTGATCTAATATTGGCGAGCTTAATGGCCGTCTTCGCCATCAGTTGCGACGCTAAATAGACCAGAACGATCGGAATTTTCGAGAGCTTTTTTTTCAGGCTTCAGCGAACGCGGATTTTTTTCCCGCATTTTTTCGTCCTGCCGGTGTATAAATCCGGCGGAGTTTATTTCGTCGGATGGCATTCCGAATGCGGCCAGCAACTGGTCTTGTATTTCGTGTTGCACCGCCTGCGCCAGTTCTTGCCTTGGCGATTTTAAAATCGCAGCTGAAGGTTTATTCGAGTGCACTCGAGAGGGGTCAACGATTTTGCGCCGCCGTCGGTGGGTTCGCGAAATTTTTGACAGCGTGCTGGATTTAATTGCTGTTTGGAGATGTGGAAGTTAGTTGACAGTTTGCTACGTGAGCCGTGAAGGTTCTGGTGTCAAGGTAAAGGTTGTCAAATTTCGCTAGTTTTGACCATTCATATTTAGTACTATATGGGCGAAAAAATCCTTTAGTAGACCATGAAATTTATTTTTAAAACAATGATGTTGGCAACACTAACGCGTTTCTCGTTTAGTGTGACAGTTACGGTCGAATAATTGTCAAATAAAGTGCCAAATAGCTGCGATGCCAACATCATTGTTTTAAAAATTAATTTCATGGCTCTGTCTCTAGAGGACACTTTTTCCATAATATGATACTTTCTTCATGTCTAATTTGTAATAAATTATAGATTTCTCAGAAATTAGTCTAAAGTTTTTAATTTATACGGGACACCAGGAGAGTATTTAAAACTTCAATTTCAAAAACAGAACACCAAGAGCCTCAAAAATCTTTTCAAATTGTTTCAAAAACATAACACAAAAGGCACACTCTCAAAAAAAGTATCTTAAAGTCCCCCCAAAGATACCTTCCAACCCTTTCAGACACAAAACCCCTGGGGCTCCAAGAATCTTTCGAATTAAAAAGCCCTTCGAAGTCATCAGGGCCCACAAGTATTAAAAAAAAATGCTCGAAAGTTAGAACTTCCCTCGCCTCTGAAGTATATAATCCAAATTCTTAGATAAATTATAAAATTTAATTTTGAGAATTTTTAACTTTTCAGTAAAATCACAAAAAAGACAAAAAAAGCAAAAAAGAATGAATAAAGAAGCACTAACAAGCGTAGAAAGTGACAAAAAGGCACAGAGAAATGGTAACAAATGATGGAATAAAAATGCGCCAAACAAAGGCGTGAAAAAAGGAACAAAAATTTGACGACAAAGCGTAAAAAGCGCAAAAATGTTCACAAAAAACTGCGACAAAAAAGAAAGTAAAAAAAACGACTAACAGAATGACGCATTAAGAAGCAAAAAAAAGCAATAAAATAGAACAAAGTCAAAAATCACGTCAAAAAAGCGACAACGCAGCAAAAACACTGCCAAAAAATGACAACAAAAAGAGAAATTAAAAAAGCGTCAAAAAGGACAAAAAGTCATAAAAATACAACAAAAAGGGTGCAAAAAAGCGCCAAACGAAGTGATAAAAATAAAAGAAGAAAAAAAAGTGACAAAAAAGAAAAGCAAAAGATTTCTAAAAGCGGTCAAAAACATGTGAAAAAAATAGCGACATAAAATAACAAAACAAAATGCAATAAAAAAAAGGAATGAGAAAGCTTAAAAAAGGTGTAAAAAAGAAAACTACGTCAAAAAAATAAATAACAAAAGACAAAAAAAGTTCAAAAAAAAATTGCCAAAAACGGTAAAAATATCACAAAAAAGCGTTAAAAAAACTTCAATCAAAGTGACAAAATCAAAAGCTATCAAATAGGGAGAAAGGGCTGGTAGACAAGAATGCCAAAAATGGTACCACAAAATCGACCATAAAAATGAGCAAAAAAAAAACGAAAAAAAAGACGGAATAACAAAATCGTTAAAAAAAAAGTCACCAAAGATAAAAACGTCAAAACAGGTACAAAAGTCACAAATATTGCGAGGAAAAAAGAAGCAAAAAAACGCCAAAGATGCCAAATTAAAAGGTGGCAATAAAGCAACAAAAAATCAATAAAATGAGATACAAGAAAGACTAAAAAACGAAAAAAGCCGCAAAAAGTTGCCAAAAAAACAACCAAAAGCAACAAAAAAGGAATAAAAAAAAACGTAGAAGAAAGAACAAAGCACAAGAAGGTGCTAAAATAAAAAGCTACAAAAACATAAAGACGGCGATAAAATAGGAAATAAAAGGGTGAAAAGAGCAAAACAAAAAACGCTATTAAAAAAGGGGTTAAAAACACCCAAAAACACCAAAAAAAGTAGAGAAAAACAATAAAAGGTATATCACAAAGTGCCAAAAAGTCGTAAAAAAATGCAAAAAATACAAAAAAAAAAGCCAAAAAGGTCCAAAAAAATGTGACATAACTAAACGCGTCAAAAAAAGGCAAACACAAAGGAAAAACCACCATAAAACAGTAAAAAATAGGAAAAAATGTGCTAAAAAGAGCGACTAAATAGCAAAAATAAGTAACAAGAAAAGGCTGAAAATAGGACACAAATAGTGTGAAAAAAGGCAAAAAAGGTGAAAAAGTGACAAAAGATAAAATATGTGAACAAAACAAAAAAGGGTTCACAATGGGGACAAAAATGCGGCAAACAAATTGACAAAATAAAAGGGGACAAAAGAGCCACAAAAAAGCTATAAAATAGGACACAAGAAATGCAAAACAAAAAGATGATTAATAAAAAGGAGCCAAAAACATGCAAAAAAAATTACGACAAAAGTGACAACAACGAAAGAAAATGTAACAAAAAAGGGAATGTAAAAAAAGACGTAAAAGAAGGGAAAAAGTAATCCTCAAAACAGGAAAAAAAGTGCACAAAGAATGGCAAAACGGTGACAAAAAAAGCGGTAAAAAAGTGTCAAAATAAAAGGCTATAAAAAGCAATAAACAAAAAAGGTGACAAAATAGACAAAAAACGTGAAAATTCGAAAAAAGGGTATTTAAAAAAGTCAAAAAGACAACAAAAAAGTAGTAAACATGGGGGAAAAGACAATACAAAAAGGAATAAAATTATCGCCAAAAACAGTGTAGAAAAAAAGAGTAAAAAAAAATTGGCAAAAAAAAGCGTCAAAAGAAAAGGAGAAAGTCACAAAAAACGCGATTAAAATAAACAACAAAAAGGGGCAAAACAGTGCCAGTCACAAAATAAAAAGCAAAAAAAAAAGAAATAGGAAACATGAAAGGTGAAAAAGGCTATTCAAAAAGAGGTTATGAAAACGGGACAAAAACGGCGATAAAAAAGTGACACACAAGAGACAAAAAAATATGAATAAAACTTGACCAAATAAAATAAAAAAAAAGGGAGAAAAATGACCCAAAGTTGCGTAATAAAAGAAGACAGAAAGGCCAACAAAAAAGCGATAAAATAGGATCCAAGAATAGCAAAACAAACAGATGATTTGTAAATAGGGGCCAAAATCATGCGAAAAAAATTACGACAAAAGAAAATGTAACAAACAAGGGAATGAGAAAATGTAAAAAATGACGTAAAAGAAGAGAAAAAGCGTTCTTGAAAAAAGGAAAAAAGTGCACAAAAAAATAGCAAAACGGTTAAAATAGGCGACAAAAAACCGGTAAAAAAGTGTCAAAGTAACAAATAAAAGGCTATAAAAAGCAATTAACAAAAAGATGATAAAATAGACAAAAAATGTGAAAAAAGCGAAAAAAGGCTATTTAAAAAAAGGTCAAAAACGCAACATAAAAGTGGTAAACATGGGGGAAAATACAATACAAAAGGAATAAAATTATCACCAAAAACAGTGTAGAAAAGAGTAAAAAAAATCCGGAAAAAAAACGTCAAAAGAAAAGGAAAAAGTCACAAAAAACACGATCAAAATAAACAACAAACAGGGGCAAAACAGTGCCAGTCACAGAATAAAAAGCAAAAAAAAAAAAAAATGAAACGAGAAAAAAGGGTTAAAAACGTCAAAAAAGCAAAAACCACCACACAAGCAACAAAAGAGCAATAAAAAAAATCGCTAATAAAAGCCGTGAAAAAGAAAAGAAAACGAAAAAAAAATAAAGAGAGTGCAGTAAAATTGCGACAAAAAAACAAAAAAGTTGCAAAAAAAAAAACAATAAAAAGAAAATTAAAAAAGCCAAAAAGGCGGAAAAAAGTGCTTGAAATGCAACAACAAAGTCAAAAAAGTTCAAAAAACATGACAAAAATAACAGATCAAACAAAGGCAACAACAAAAGGAAAAAGTGCCATACAAGGGTAAAAAGAGGGAAAATGTGATAAAAAGGGCGTCCAAAAAGAGCAAAAATAAGTGCCAAAAACAGTGTCAAACAAAGCGATAAAAAAAGTAATAAAAAAAGGCTGAAAATAGCAGGCAAAAATGTGAAAAAAGCCAAAAAAAGGCTATTCAAAAAGAGGTTATGAATACGAGACAAAAACGGCGATAAAAAAGTGACACACAAGAGACAAAAAAATATGAATAAAACTTGACCAAATAAAGTCCAAAAAAAAGGGAGAAAAATGACCCAAAGTTACGTAATGAAAGAAGACAAAAAGGGTAACAAAAAAGCGATAAAATAAAGACAAAAAAGGTAAAAAAAGAAAATAAAATAATTAATACATTACAAATGAAATTAAGTGACTTATTAGTTTTTCAAACACCCTGTACAAATAGTTCCAAAAAACCTTGCAAATCTACTAAATTTTACGATGATCTACACTACTTCGAATTTTAATCGTTGTTTTCAGTATTAATTAATTGCCAAAATTTCAAAAGACTTCTTTTCGTAAATTACGAGGCAAATTATGAAGTTTTCTTATGGGACAACTAGCATATTTGTCTTAAAAATTGAGATAATATATTATTAAATCACAAATAAAATATCATGTTACTCTATAATTTCAAGCCAGATTGCCATTAAAAAAATTTAGATGACGGCAGAAAATTTTTGGAAGATGTCAACACATGAACTCTGATTCACCAAATTAATTTTGATTTTTTTTTTCAAAAATCTACGGAGACAGTCATGAATTTTTGAAGGCTTGTCTTTGATTACTGCATATTCGATTCAAAATTCCAAGGTGTAGGTAACCTGAGAAGGCGAAAATTCTGCAAAAACAAATCTTGAAAAATCCATGATCGTGTTTTTATTGCTCTCTCGGTACGTAAATCCACTTAAAATATGGGTAAACCGGAACCTACTTTTACATCTTCTAGGAGCCACGAAACGTCGAAAAAACATGAAATTAGCTTACACTCGGGAATTAAAAAAGAACAAACACAAGATTTAATATATTAATAAAAATAATCACAAGACCTTCATCTTCATATTATATCAATCAGTTCTTCATACATTAATCTTTTCTTTATGTACATATATTTTAAACCGAAATTCTTAAATGACCAATACGATACGTTTACAAACCCAAAACTGCATCAAATACAACGCAACCAACACCAAAATCCATTTCTGTGCCAAATCCAGCCCGCCCCACCCTCCCCTATCAACTTCCGCGATCGTTGATCCCCTGCATTAACGGTCCGAATCCTTCGTGCACTGGCCGGACGCAGGACCGGTTTGGGCCTTTTTTGCGCCTCTTCGTCGTTTTAATTACAATAAAGAAGTTGCCGAACCGAACACCCTCCGACCGGTCGCCTCCCATCAGAATTTAATATTTCACCGAAATTGATTTTCTGCAAGAATCAACTCGGACGGGCAAATTATAAACTGGCGCGGTTCGAAATAATCCCGACAAAAACGGCAATAAATTCGGAGCGGTTTGAGCCGGACTTCGATTAAAAACGGCGATCTGTCGTGTTCATTTCGCGCGGAAAGTTCGTGAAAAATGGCGGCGGCCGAAAGCTTCCGCCATTTTGACTAACGGCCGGAAGCGGCCGAATGGCACGGCAAATCTATTCTGACAGGGATGGCTCGGGAAAGTTTTCAATTAGAGGAGCGGAATTGATGGCAGGTGGGGCGTTTATTTCGTTACTGCTGACCTGAATGCTGGAATGTGTTGCAGACGAGCGTCGAAAGTAATGGTCGGTGTGTAAATGGGGTGAATTAAACCTGGGAAAGAAGTTATTTTAAAAAGACGGAGATGTGGTGGGAGCCGCAGGTACACTATATGTCAAAGTGCTTTCCACTGGCGTCGACATTCAAGAGAAACTAAAATTAAGTTATCTCATTTAACGACGCCGGTCTGAAGCGCAGTTTTCACTCTATTTTCTAATCGAGAACAACAAATTGCACTCACGCCGTCCATATAAACGCCAATTAGTCCCTATTTATCGAAACATCCATCAAAATTACCTGAAATTATGTAAAACTCTCAACCTAATTATGCAATCAACATAATTTAGTGAACGTTGTTTCAGAAGTTTCGACTGCCAGCGAGTTGCCAGTTTATTGTCTTAATGTCTTATGAAACGTGATGTCGAGAGTTCAACGTAACAGAAATACGATATTGTTGAACGCGACGAATTAATTTCGGATAATTAATTCACTTCAGCCCTTCAGGGGTGCCAAAACAAACATACATTTTTCCCGCTTTGATAACCTCACTTTTTGCCCGTCGCGTTTGTTTTACGAGCGGAATAATAAAAATTGTGAAAAAAAAATTCAGTTTATCAGCTTCGTAAAAACGCGGGCATTTTTTTTAGTTCGAGCCATCTAGGGTTTCGTTAAAACGTAAAAAACAGCCACTTTTCTTTATTGGATGTAAATTTTTTACTGCCGTATATAAAAAATGGAAATATTCTGGGATGTCTTAATTTATAAGTCGATTTATCGTCGAAAATACCGTTCCTGTTGGTTAGAAACAGGAATGGCTTGTCCTATGAGGCAGGTGAGGAAATGCCTCAACAATATGTATATCATTTTTGGCGATACATTTCTGGTCAACAAAATGTTTTTTTGGAATATTTTAAAAATAAATGTCAAAAATTATTATTATTCTTATCTTGGTAGATGGGTATTAACTGTTTCGAAGAATTCAGAAGAATCTAGAAGAAACTAGAAGAATCTGAAAGAGTCTGCACGGATCTGAAATGATCTGGAAAAATTTGAAAGAATCCGAGAGAACTTAAGATTTTTTCAAATTCTTTCATTTTCTTTACGACTCTTCTTTTAGAATCCTTTGGATTCTTTTTGATTCGAATTTTTTCAGATTCTTTCAAAGACATCATCAGAAATCCTCAAGGATCTTTAAAAATGTTTACTTCTGTTCAGATTATTTCGGATCCTTATAAATCTTTTCAGATTCCTGCAAACTCTTCCAGATTTTGCTAGATTCTTCGAGAGGAAAAAATCGAAAAATCTGAAAAGAATCAGAAAGAAAATGAAAGAATTTGAAAGGATCTGAAGAAACCTGCGGGAATCTATGAGAATTTCAAAGAATCTTGAAAAATCTGGAAGAATTTGGAAAAATCTGCAGGGATCTGAAAGTATCTGCACGGTTTTAAATAGAATTTAAAAATTCGAAAGAATCATGAGGATTCCTGACGGTGTTTGAAAAAATCTGAAAAAAATTGAAAGAATGTGAAAGAATGCAAAAGAATCCGAAAGGAAGAATCTTAAAAAAAAAAGAAAGAATCTGGAAGAATCTGAGGGAATCCAAGAAAATATGAAACTAAGAATCCGAAACAATCAGAGGGGATCGGAAAGAATGTCAGGAAATCTAGACGACTCTAGGTAAACCTGGAAGAATCTAAGAGAATTTAAGATTTGTTTCAAATTCTTTCATTTTCTTTACGGATCTTCTTTTTGAATTCTTTGGATCAGAAATCCTGAAGATTCTTTAAAACTTTTTAGTTCTGATCTTCCAGATTTTTCTAGATTCTTTTAGAATTTGTTAGATTCTTCAAGATTTTCTCATATTCCCTGGAGGAATCTGAGGGAATCTCAAAGAATCTCGAAAAATCTAGAAGAATCTAAACGATTTTGCTTGACTATGAAGCGATGTGGAAAAATTTGAAAGCAAATAGTATTATTATTATTAAAATCCAGAGAGTCCTAAAGAGTCTGAGGAAATCTAACAGAATTTGAGAGATTCGTAAAGAAACTGAAGGAATTTGCAGGAATCTGAGGGAATCTGAAAGAATCTGAGGGAATCTGTGAGAATTTGAAGAATTTCGAAAAATCAAATAGAAACTGGAGAAATTTGGAAGAATCTGCAGCCATCTGAAAAAATCTGAATAGAACTGAAAAATCTGAAAGAATTGGAAACAAACCGGAAACATCGAAAAGCATCCGGAATAATCAGAAAGAATAAAAAAAGAAATCGAAAAAATCTGAAAGGGAGAATAAGAAAGAAAATGAAAGAATCTGAAAGAATTTAGAGGAATTTGAGGGAATCTGAGAAAAATTGCGAGATCGGAAAGAATCTGAAGGATCTGAAGAAACCTGTGGGAATCTGTGAGAATTTCGAAGAATCTAGAAAAGCCTGGAAGAATTTGGAAAAACCTACAGGGACCTGAAAGTATTTGCACGGTTTTAAAACGACGTGAATAGAATTCAAAGATTCCAAAGAATCATGAGGATTCCTGACCGTGTCTTTGAAAGAATCTGAAAAAAATTGAAAGGATATGAAACAATCCAAAAGAATCCGAAAGGAAGAATCTTAAAAAAAAGGAAAGAATTTGGAAGAATCTGAGGGAATCCAAGAAAATATGAAACTTTTTAGTTCCGTTTTTCCAGATTTTTCTAAATTCTTTTAGAATTTGCTAGATTCTTCGAGATTTTCTCACATTTCCTGGAGGAATCTGAGGGAATCTCGAAGAATCTAGAAAAATTTAGAAGAATTTGAACGATTTTGCATGACTGTGAAGCGATGTGGAAAAACTTGAAAGCAAATACTATTATTATTATTAAAATCCAGAGAGTCCTAGATAGTCTGAGGGAATCTAACAGAATTTGAGAGATTCGTAAAGAAACTGAAGGAATTTGAAGAAATCTGAAAGAATCTGAGGGAACCTGCGAGAATTTGAGAGAATTTTGCAGAATTTCGAAAAATCAAATAGAACCTAAAAAAAAACTGGAGAAATCTGGAAGAATCTGCAAGCATCTGAAAAGATCTGAATAGAACTGAAAAATTTGAAAGAATTGGAAACAAACCGGAAACATCGAAAAGCATCCGGAATAATCAGAACGAATAAAAAGAGAAATCGAAAAAATCTGAAAGAGAGAATCAGAAATAAAATGAAAGAACCTGAAAGCATTTGAAAGAATTTGGAGGAATTTGAGGGAATCTTGAAGAGAAATTGCGAGATCGGAAAGAATCTGAAGGAATCTGAGGAAACCTGTGGGAATCTGTAAGAATTTCGAAGAATCTAGAAAAATCTGGAAGAACTTAGAAAAGTCAGCAGGGATCAGAAAGAATCTGCATCATGAGAATTCCTGACGGTGTCTTTGAAAGAATCTGAGAAAAATTGAAAGAATGTGAAACAATCCAAAAGAATCCGAAAGAAAGAATTTTAAAAAAAGAAAAGAATCTGGAAGAATCTGAGGGAATCCAAGAAAATATGGAACTTTTTAGTTCCGTTTTTCCAAACTTTTCTAGATTCTTTTAGAATTTGCTAGATTCTTCGAGATTTTCTCATATTTCCTGGAGGAATCTGAGGGAATCTCGAAGAATCTAGAAAAATCTAAAAGAATCTGAACGATTTTGCATGACTATGAAGCGATGTGGCAAAACTTGAAAGCAAATACTATTATTATTATTAAAATCCAGAGAGTCCTAGATAGTCTGAGGGAATCTAACAGAATTTGAGAGATTCGTAAAGAAACTGAAGGAATTTGAAGGAATCTGAAAAAATCTGAGGGAATTTGAGAGAATTTTGCAGAATTTCTAAAAATCAAATAGAATCTAAAAAAAAACTGGAGAAATCTGGAAGAATCTGCAGGCATTTGAAAAGATCTGAATAGAACTGAAAAATTTGAAAGAATTGGAAACAAACCGAAAGCATCGAAAAGCATCCGGAATAATCAGAAAGAAAATAAAGAGAAATCGAAAAAATCCGAAAGGGAGAATAAGAAAGAAAATGAAAGAATCTGAAGACATTTTAAATAATTTGGAGGAATGTGAGGGAATCTGAGAGAAATTGCGAGATCGGAAAGAATCTAAAGGAATCTGAGGAAACTTGGGGGAATCTGTGAGAATTTCGAAGAATCTAGAAAAATCTGGCAGAATCTGAGGGAATCCAAGAAAATATGAAACTAAGTACCGGAAAGAATTAGAAAGAATCAGAGGGGATCGGAAAAAAACTCCGGAAATCTAGACGAATCTAGGTAAACCTGGAAGAATCCGAGAAAATTTGAGAGAATCTAAAAAAATGTAGAAAAAACTGCAAGAATCTGGAAAAGAGTGCGGGGATTTGAAAGGAACCAAAGTGATCTTGCAAAAGTCTGAGGAAATCTGAGGGGATATTCAGGGATAGTGAGAGGATCTGAAAGAATGAAAAAAATATTTAACAAAGTGTATTTTTTCTAGAAACTTTGGCATCAATTTTTCAACATATTGACACTGTCTTTTATATTTCGCAAGATAAGTTCGTTCACAGATATTCTCAAAGCTACGAATTTGCCGCAAACTACTATGGCGGCACAATAATAACTAGGTAAGCTAAGTAACGATAAGCCCCTCTGTAGTCTAGTGGTCAAGGCACCAGCCCGGCAAGTGGGAGATGTGTGGTTCGATTCCCACCGGGGTAGCAAACATTTTTCCTCGCTTACTTTTTCCGAAATTCTTGAGATTAAAATTAATCACATACGAATTAGATTTCCTGGCATAGAAAAATTAAACATGCAAGCACAACAATAAAGTGGGTGTTTTTCCTGCATCCACTGACTGAACAAGTAAATCGGACATCGACTCACTCCATTTGGGCGCAGGCTGTTCATGCGACTTTCGCGTGATCACTTATTGCTTTATGATTTCCGTTGGCAACCCTTAAAAAACGGCAACAACCCTCAATCTGAACTAGCTCATTCATTTTTGACAAAATTTTTAAAACAAAAATAAACGCTCCCCTGCTTTCAAAGAATAAAAGTGAAAAAGAACAAAGCTCCGACTCCCCGTTTATTTGAGCCCCGTTATTTATTTCTACTTTTCTTCGCAACCCTTAATGACCACAAAGTCGTTTAACTTTTTCCTCATTTATATTTTCGCCCCGACCTTACATAGAAAGTACAAGCGGCGAACAAGGTTGATTAATGGAGAAACGAGAAAGATTTGACAGATACTCAATACCGTGTATAGTGTACATCCTGACTTTTAATCCTCCAGTGGCGGCTCGTCGCGCGAATACACCAGTGTCCAGAACGCTCTTATTAATTCCGCACAAAATTATTAAACATTAACGCCATAAATTAGCGAAAATTATTAACTCTGAAATTTAATTCGACAAAATTTGTTACACGCACTCGTCTGTTTGGTGCAAATTGGCCACAAATCACGTGATAAGCCCCATAATGAATTTACGACGCTCCGTTGGCTATAGATGGCGCTAAATTAGTTTGGCGTTGGTCGATATAGTGAAATTTGATCATTTCGCCAGAACTGTGTTTTTAATCAAAACAACGGAGCGCGCCAGGATAATTGGGTATTTTGGCTTTGCAGAGCGAGGGCGAAACTAGTGTTAACGCAGCTGGAATGTCAATGGTGAGCCCGACTAATTGGCACACCGTTGTCAATAAGCAGTAGCTAGCTGCACCAGCGCCTCTGGCGCCAAACACCGGAAGCAGCAATCTATATGTGTTTTCAAGCCACCTAGAAAACTTTTTGTAATTAGCGCAATTAAGCCGGATTAATTAGCAGAGAAAAAGTTTTTATTTCGTTTTAGCTATCAGCCAAGGTAGGATTTCTATAAATAAAGGCTGTAAATATGCAATAAAATGGATTAAAATAAAAACCAAACTAGTTTTATGATAATAATTTTTACCCAATATAGTACTCCTAATGATTGAAGTCTTGCCTGAATGCCGGCCATTTCCGAGAACCAATTTACAGTAACTCATTTTCCAAAGCATCTCGTCATTAAAGTTTACAAACAAACCCACTTAGAGTCTTCAAACCGAGCGACTCCGATCCAACCTGTTCAATATTCGCGATACAAGTTTTCCAACAGCTGTTGGTGATGGGCTTGCATTCTTTCGCCCCACAGTAACACCAGCGCTGTAATGACGCGCATTACTTACGTCGTCGAATAAACGTCAACTTTCCATTTAGATGCAAAAGTTGCGTCGATTAAGCGCAATTAGCGATCATTATTGCCCCAGACGTAATTCGGCGAATCGCACTCATGCAAATTTTCGAAGCCGGAGCGCGATTGAGGTTATGGTTCGTCACGTGACGCAGATGGCGCTTTGATCTTTGTTTATAACTGCATGTGAATAATTAACGCGGGAGTCGATTAAAGCTTCAATTATTGACTGCGGCGAGAAGTGCATTAGTTGCATGTTAATCCGGATAAACAGGTGTGGGGCGTCTGCAAAAATGGCAAGATGGCGTCACCGCGTTTATTAGTAAATATTTATGGAACCGAGCGGGTTCATTCCGTGTTAAAAGTGCTTAATAAGTCCGGTTGCGGAAGAGTTATGGCCAATCAAACGGCGATAAATCAATTGAAAATTATGCAAGAAGTTTCGGTGGTCGGGTGTGAGTTTTTCCTACGATGGACTAATTTAGGACGGACGCTAATTAAACTGGTTAAAAATCAATCAATTTTCGGCTGTCAAGATTATTGACGACTATGGCGTGCATGTTACGTTAAATGGCGCCCCCGGCTATCAAACAGTCGGATTTTGAGAGAGTTATGGGACATTTCGATGATTAAAGATCAATTAAGATATGCTGTGGTGATAACGGGCGGGATTTATTTGTCAACTTTTGCCTGCAACAACAATGTAGCTGCGTTATAAATGGGATACCAGTCGAAAATCATTAATTTTCACTGGGATAAAATAAATTTTTTAGAACTTATAGCTATAGCTTTCACTCCGGGACTTTTTTTTGTTCGAGTTCGAGTATGGTTTAATTGAGAACGTCTCACGTAATTTTTGTTCTTTGGATTTCGTCCCATTACTTGCAATTTTAATGTATTCACTATCGAGCTAGTTGTTTGAAAAGAGTAAATACGACTAATTGCATTATAAACCATTGAACGCAAAAACGGCGTCATAAATATTCATGTGTAAATGCTACTCTAATTTTAATTTCTACATTAACTGTAATTAGAGTTCAAAAGGAAAAAAAAACTTCTTCCAGGATTAAACACGGCGCCACGTTTGCAAGGAGCGAAATACGTTTTGCGGTAAATTTGATGGAATCGTGAATTAATAAAGCGAATGGTTCTTGTGTGGGTATTTATTTTTAATTTCCAACAGAGTGGAGATAAATTTTCCAGGCGAAATATTTTTAATGTCTGGACTGTTTAATCCGCAACAGCTTAATTTCCTGGTAGTGGTAATTTTTCATTTTTACACAAAACTGAAGCCGAAGTTGCGAAATAATTAGAAAGCGGGCCATGATTATGAGGTTCATCAAGGAAGTGTATTAAAACTAGTTCGTTTCTTAACATATACCAGTGATATATCGGGTGATTTTTTTCATTTGCGATCTAGTTACCCACGAACTTGTTGACAGAACAAAATCCATCGAAATTTGACAGTTTTCAATTGAAAAAAATTAAAATAGGTTTTAAAATGTGCATTATTGTAGCGAATTCGAAAATTCACAACATAATCTGAATATGGGTTGTCTGTAGCTGAACTTAGAAAGCTAGGTTATGTTAAGTCAACAATAATTAAACTCTCCCTGGATTTAAAATGATTTATTTAAGATTCACGAGACGCCGAGATTCTTCAAAAACGAAGACATGTGGAGACCTCGAGATTCTTTATCTTTTTTCAAACACAAGACAAGAAATCTGCAAAATTCTTTCAACCTGCTTCAAAAACAAAACAAAAGGGGTCCCCGTGTTTCTTCAAAATTATTTCAAAATCAAGACAAAAGATCCCAAGATACTTTAAAACTACTTCAAAAACAAAACAAAAAGGGTCTCCGTGATCCTTTAAAATTACCTCAAAAACAAGATAAAGAATCCCTGGATACTTTAACACTACTTCGAAAACAAAACAAAAAGGGTGCCCGAGATTCTTAAAACAACTTAAAAAAAAACACACAAAAGGAGTCCCCGTGATTCTTTAAAATCACTTCAAAATCAAGACAAAGGACACCAAGATACTTTAAAACTACTTCGAAAACAAAACAAAAAGGTTCCCCGAGATTCTTAGAACTACTTCAAAAACAAAACAAAAGGAGTCCCCGTGATTCTTTAAAATTACTTCAAAACCAAGACAAACGATACCAAGATACTTTAAAACTATTTCGAAAACAAAACAAAAAGGTTCCCCGAGATTCCTACAACTACTTCAAAAACAAAACAAAAGGCGTCTTTGTGATTCTTAAAAATTACTTCAAAATCAAGACAAAAGATATGAAGATACTTTAAAATTACTTCGAAAACAAAACCAAAAGGGTCCCCGAGATTCTTAGAACTACTTCAAAAACGAAACAAAAGGGGTCCCCGTGATTCTTTAAAATTACTTGAAAAATAAAACCAAAAGGGTCCACGAGATTCTTTGAAACAACTTCAAAAACAAAACAAAACAAGTGCCTGTGATTCTTTAAAATTATTTCAAAAACATGACAAAGAAAGGATCATCGAAATTCTTTCAAATACTTTCGAAAATTAAACAGCAAGGGATCCCTAGATTTTTTAAACTTTTTTCCAAGATACTTTAAAACTACTTAGAAAACAAAACAAAAAGGTTCCCCGAGATTCTTAGAACTACTTCAAAAACAAAACAAAAGGGGTCCCCGTGATTCTTTAAAATTACTTCAAAAACAAGGAAAAGTATCCCAAGATACTTTAAAACTACTTCGAAAACAAAAAAAAGGGTCCCCAAGATTCTTAGAATTACTTCAAAAACAAAACAAAAGGGGTCCCTGTGATTCTTTAAAATTACTTAAAAAACACGACAAAGGATCCCAAGCTATTTTAAAACTACTTCGAAAACAAAACAAACAGTGTCCCCGAGATACGTAAAACTACTTCAAAATCAAGACAAAGGATACCAACACACTTTAAAACTTCTTCAAGAACAAAACAAAAAGGTTCCTCGAGTTTCTTAGAACTACTTCAAAAACGAAACAAAAAATGCTCTCCGTGATTCTTAAAAATTACTTCAAAAACAAGACAAAGATCCGAAGATACTTTCAATCTACTTCGAAAACAAAACAAAAAGTGTCCCCGAGATACTTAAAACTACTTCAAAAACAAAACAAAAAGGGTCCCCGTGATACTTAAAACTACTTCAAAAACAAAACAAAAAGGGTCCCCGTGATTCTTTAAAATTACTTAAAAAACACGACAAAGGATCCCAAGATACTTTAAAACCACTTCGAAAACAAAACAAAAAGGTTACCCCAGATTTTTAGAACTACTTCAAAAAAAAAGGGTGCCCGAGATTCTTAGAACTACTTCAAAAACAAAACAAAAGGAGTCCCCGTGATTCTTTAAAATTACTTCAAAATCAAGACAAAGGATACCAAGATACTTTAAAACTACTTCGAAAACAAAAAAAAGAGTGTCTCCGAGATTCTTTCAAACAAGTTCAAAAACAAAACAAAAGGGGTCCCGTCATCCTTTAAAATTATTTCAAAATCAAGGAAAAGGATCCCGAGATACTTTAAAACTACTTCGAAAACAAAACAAAAAGAGTGCCCGAGATTCTTAGAACTACTTCAAAAACAAAACAAAAGGGGTCCCCGTGATTCTTTAAAATTACTTCAAAAACAAGACAAAGGATCCCAAGATACTTTAAAACTACTTCGAAAACAAAACAAAAACTGTCCCCGAGATACTTAAAACTACTCCAAAAACAAAACAAAAAGATTCCCTGAGATTCTTAGAACTAATTCAAAAACAAAATAAAAGGGGTCCCCATGATTCTTTAAAATTACTTCAAAAACAGGACAAAGGATACCAAGATACTTTGAAACTACTTCGAAAACAAATATAAGAGTGTCACCGAGATACTGAGAACTACTTCAAAACCAAAAGAAAAGGGTTCTCGAGATTCTTTCAAACAAGTTCAAAAACAAAACAAAAGGGGTCCCGTCATGCTTTAAAATTATTTCAAAATCAAGGAAAAGGATCCCGAGATACTTTAAATTACTTCGAAAACAAAACAAAAAGGGTGCCCAAGATTCTTAAAACTACTTCAAATACAAAACAAAAGAGGTCCCCGTGATTCTTTAAAATTACTTCAAAATCAAGACAAAGGATGCCAGGATACTTTAGAGATTCTTAAAACTACTTCAAAAAAAAAAAAACAAAAGGGTGCCCGAGATTCTTAGAACCACTTCAAAAACAAAACAAAACGAGTCCCCGTGATTGTTTAAAATTACTTCAAAATCAAGACAAAGGATACCAAGATACTTTAAAATTACTTCGAAAACAAAACAAAAAGGGTGCCCAAGATTCTTAAAACTACTTCAAATACAAAACAAAAGAGGTCCCCGTGATTCTTTAAAATTACTTCAAAATCAAGACAAAGGATGCCAGGATACTTTGGAGATTCTTAAAACTACTTCAAAAAAAAAAAAAAAAAACAAAAGGGTGCCCGAGATTCTTAGAACCACTTCAAAAACAAAACAAAAAGAGTCCCCGTGATTCTTTAAAATTACTTCAAAATCAAGACAAAGGATACCAAGAAACTTTAAAACTACTTCGAAAACAAAACAAAAAGGTTACCCGAGATTCCTAGAACTACTTCAAAAACGAAACAAAAAAGGCTCTCCGTGATTCTTTAAAATTACTTCAAAAACACGACAAAGGATCCCAAGATACTTTAAAACTACTTCGAAAACAAAACAAAAACTGTCCCCGAGATACTTAAAACTACTCCAAAAACAAAACAAAAAGATTCCCCGAGATTCTTAGAACTAATTCCAAAACAAAATAAAAGGGGTCCCCATGATTCTTTAAAATTAGTTCAAAAACAGGACAAAGGATCCCAAGATACTTTAAAACTACTTCGAAAACAAACAAAAAGGTTACCCGAGATTCTTAGAACTACATCAAAAACAAAACAAAAAGGGCCCCCGTGATTCTTTAAAATTACTTCAAAAACAAGACAAAGGATCCCAATATAATTTAAAACTACTTCGAAAACAAAACAAAAACTGTCCCCGAGATACTTAAAACTACTTCAAAAACAAAACAAAAAGGGTTCCCGAGATTCTTTCAAACAACATCAAAAACAAAACAAAAGGGTTCCCGTGATTCTTTAAAATTACTTCAAAAACAAGACAAAGGATCCCAAGATACGTTAAAACTACTTCGAAAACAAAACAAGAAGGGTCCCCGAGACCCTTAAAACTACTTCAAAACCAAAAGAAAAGGGTCCCCGAGATTCTTTCAAACAACTTCAAAAACAAAACAAAACGGGTCCCGTGGTTCTTTAAAATTACTTCAAAAACAAGACGAAGGATCCCAATACACTTTAAAACTACTTCGACAACAAAACAAAAAGGGTCCCCGAGATCATTAAAACTACTTCAAAACCAAAAGAAAAGGGTCCCCGAGATTCTTTCAAACAACTTCAAAAACAAAACAAAAGGGATATCGTGATTCTTTAAAATTACTTCAAAAACAAGACGAAGGATTCCAACTACTTCAAAACCAAAAGAAAAGGGTCCCCGAGATTCTTTCAAACAACTTCAAAAACAAAACAAAAGGGGTCCCGTGATTCTTTAAAATTACTTCAAAAACAAGACAAAGGATCCCAAGATACTTTAAAACTACGTCGAAAACAAAACAAAAAAGGTTCCCGAGATCCCTAAAACTACTTCAAAATCAAAACAAAAGGGGTCCTTGAGATTATTTCAAACTACATACTTGAAAAACGGAACAAAAGAGGTCCCCAAGATCTTTCAAGCGACTTCAAAAACCACAAACAAGGGATTTACGAGATTCTTTCAAATTACTTCAAAAACAAAACACAAGGGGTCCCCGAAATTCTTTGAAATGACTTCAAAAACAAGACACAAGTGGTCCCCAAGATTCTTTCAAATTACTTGAAATACATCGCGGAATTTATAAGTAAAATATTTAATTGAATTTATAACTATTGCTGGGAAGTGTTGAATCCAAGCTTCAGTACATAAATTCACTCGGTGTTTCATATTGTCGAAAACTGGAGTACGAACTTCCAACACTTTCACACTCTTGCATGATTCTCACTTTTAGAGTTTCAATTGTATCCGCTGATTGTTAAAAAATAGTGTTTTTCATGTCGGGAGAAAGAAATAATCTAAAGGTGTCAAATCAGGTGATCGAGGTGGCTAATTACAATTAGTGTGGAGCTAATTAAACAAGTTCTTGAACCACCCGCATTTTGTAGGAAAAAACATCAGGTCTTTTTTAGCAATTTTCTGGTAAATTGCATATGACAAGTCAACTTGCTACGAAAGCAACAGCCTCGATAGTTAATTTTGTTAATGTGCGACTTCCTGATTTTCTCTTAATATTATCATATAATTATAAACAATTTTATCACATAACTAAGTGTTCCTAAAAAATCATTACTCCAGAATGAATTTCTTATGATTTTCGGAGAATAGTTTTCTGGAGATGAAAACTCTGCTTCTGAGCCAAAACGCACCTTGATAATTTTGCAAATAAATATGTAGCTCTAAAAAAGTCCGATTTTTGTCGAAAATTGGAAAAACAATATGCGAAACGAATTTGTGAGAATGAAAACGAAGGTAAATTTATGTCGTTAAGACACGAGATTACATAACAACACATGTTATATCTTATATTATATTAAGTTATATCTTACCAGGAAATCGTACGCTACTACAGGGGTAGTTAAATCACTGCATTACCTGAAACAAAAAAATAGAATGTAGTAAAAAATATAAAACGGAATTAATTAATTAATTTTAATTTTTTTAAATGTGCTCATTTTAATTATCCAAAATTGTACATTAGTACAATTAGGCTTTTTATCTTCCTTTAAAGTAAGGATTAAAAATTGTATTAGTTTTTATTTGTTTAATAGTGTACAGGGGAGTTCCCGAACACACCCTTTCACATTATATAATTACAAAAAAATCACATAAACATTATATTATAAAAATAATAAAAATATTTTCACAAAAATCCCGCACTATTTCCTGTTTGACGTTGATTAAGAGTGATAACGCAACTCCGGCGTGGTGAATGCAGACCTTATCAACGATCAGACAGGGTGACGAAACGAAAATTAATATCGTTACTCGCCAGTACGGTTATCCCAGCAATATTTATCACCGTTGATTTGAAGATCAAGTTTCTTCAAAAACATCCGCATCGTTTAAACTGTATTGAAATTCCATCACAGCTAATAAATAAGGCGGAATGTAAAACGAACAATGATTATCGGAAGATTGAATCTGACTCGGCCTGATTTATTAGAAAATTACGGGAAACGCGGGATTATTTTCCCCCGAAAACGAAAACCGAAGATGTTTTGATCCATCGCTCAAGCACCCGATTAGTAAACAGCCAATTACCGCGCACCAAGTCAACACCCAGCGACTGACATCCTTCGGTAATTAGAGCAATTACGTATGAAATTAGTGCTCTTCGTGTGCTTACTTGTAGCTAAACTCAATCAACAAGTTACTATTATAAAACTGCCAACGTTCCCGAAAGTAATCAATCCATAAGCCGAGCGTATAAACAATAATCTCGAAGAACAAAAGCACTTTCATGCACGCCGAGCATCCGCCTCTCCATTCCCTGAAAACTCAATTCTACTGACAAAAGCTTATTACCCGAGCACATATGGTGTGAAATCTAACACAGTCGTTCATTTAACTATGACACATAATTTATCCGGCATTTTTTCCAACAGATGTCCTGTCCCGGGCGTCGGAAACAATTTCTTGAAAAATCGACTGCCGGAAAAAATCGCCGGCGAATTATTGAGCGGGAACCTTTTTTTAGGCACGACGGCTCATCGAGGGAGCTAATTGCCCGTGTAACGACCCACTAATACCCAATTGCCTATCGAGTGCTTACAAGCGTAATTCAACTTAATACTGATACGTACAGACGCTAATACTCCTTGACACGATCCGCACATGGCATGCACACTGAAAAACTGAAACGACTTGATAGGTGCATTTTAAAGCGCGATGACAGCTAATAGACACGCCAGACGCGGCAAATTAACTCCTTGGGAGCTTTTTTGTACTTGTAGCGAGCCAGTAGCGCTAATAGCCGCACCAGAAAAAGGCCAACTAAAGCTCCTGTCAAATGTAGTGGTGTAAAGCTCCTCGACAACAGATTCGTCTCTCAACATAAAGGAACCCTATTTTGCGCCAACAAGTGGCGCCGAATTTTTGTCACTTTTGGTTACATCTCCGTAAATATTGACCGCCGCTAGGTCCCGGAAGGGCCACGCGGGGCCGTAAAACGGCTCTTAGTTCAAACGGCCTCGTAAAACGTGGCAATTGCTTTCGACGCAGTGTGCCATGCATACGAGACCTATTTCCAGATTTAGCGTGCGCATATTTCCTTAGTCTGTTATAAATAGTTGGGTGTTTATAAATTCGGGTAACATTCCTGCCGTTAATGGAAATTTGTTAAAACAACGGGCCGCTAGACCAAACTCAATTTTCGACATGCTAAACAAGACCTCGAACTTTGAGCACACAAACAGATTTACACGAAAACATTCGTGTTTTCGCCCACCCCTTGGCGGAAAATAACGGCCGAAATTGCGCTTGGTCGGCTCGGGTTTTACACATTGATTATTGTGATTGTTCCTCGGTGGACCGTTCGGAGGGGTTAATTTGGGAAGATCGGAAAGGGTTCGATAAGGATTCGGGTTAAGGGACGCGACGTCAAATAAAAGGAGGGAATGAATGATTAAGAAGATCCGAATGGAGATATAAGAAAATGAAGGGCGAGTGGAGGGAAATGCGGGAAAAACATTTTCGCCAGATTTGTATTAAATGGATAAGACTCTGTGGCGTCTTAATCTAACGTCGGATTAATCACGCCCACGCCGATGAGAGATTCTTGGACGCTGGCCAGCTGAAATTATGCAAGTTCGGTTGACATAATAGTGAGCGAAAGGTGAAAACGCTTAATGAATTTTACTTCCGGAGTGTAAAATTGAAAAATTAAAAATGGAACAAAACAGATAAGCCATTTCGCTTCCGAGAATGATTCAATTAAAAATTATCTTAATCACATGATAGTGCAGCATGTTGTAAATGTCACCAGCGAAGAACGGTTTTATCAAAAGTATTAATAAACAATTTTATAGTGGCACTACTGTTCTTTCATAATTCCAGAAATCAATTGACTACGATTTATCACCTTTCGTTCCACAACATAAACCTTAGTTGGCAACACTGAAATTAATGCTTTTCATCATAATTAATCCGTAGACGAAAACACCACAAAGTCAAACTGTTACTTCCGAATTTCCGTCCCATTTTTCCGCAGCGTGCCCTCCCGATAAATCCCATCCCCTAATTGTGTTTTCATCCGCCTGCCGAAAATCATCGCATATAAATTTATTTATGTACGAAAACTGAACACGATTTCGTGAATTTATACAAGAGGCACTTGATGTGAACCTAATGTATAATGCATAGCGATAGCAGCAGAAATCCAGTGAACTTGAAGCGATAACGATCCGTTTTTTAAAGCGAAAGTAAAGGGCGCCGTTTGTTCGTGCAATCATAGAAAAATGTCGACGAAATGTTTGCCCTCGTACGAAAATGGAAATGGGGTCGTCATTTTTACTTTTCATTCGGCGTCCTTGGCTGCGTTTACGCATAAATATGTATTCCGATCAAACGACGATTCGGAACGTCAAACTGACAGATCGCGGCACTGCCAAGCAGGAGCTTTCCGAGTGAGTAAACACGGATCTAATTGCACCATGTGCTCGTTTTCCCAACAGCTGATCGCTTTTCGTACGCAGGGCGGAAGGGCCGGTGGGAATCTTGATTGCTGCTGGGGTCGGGTTCCTAGGGATCACGTGTAGGGTTCTAATTGGTTAATGTTATTATGGCCGAAGTTTCTCAAGATTGTGCGGTGGTTCATAAATAAGCTGGCGTAGTGGATCTGGACAATTGTCAACGGGAGACGATGAATCAAAAAGTGGCGCCACAAGTGTTCGGCAAGTGTCCAAGAAAAAACTTAAAAGCAGAAGAAGCAGTGCCCAGTATGAAATGACAATGATGCAATATAGACAAGAATCCAAGTTTTGATGTTATTACAGAGCTTGTTTTTATTAAAGCTCTTGAGATATTAGATTATGAGTTTCTAAATTAGTTAAATTGATGTAAGTAGCGAGTAGGAGGGAATTCAGTTACGGATATTGATTTCATTACATGAAGGTAAACACCTACATTTTGCCTCTTTGTCTCGGAGAAGAGTCCCGAAACGTCGAGACGGGAGATTTTTGTTCTGAGGAAAGTGTGAAAGAGGAAGATGTTTCTATTTTGTTGTTGACGTTTGACGGATTGAACAGACCTGGATTTATATTTACAAAGAGAAACAAATTTTTATTGCATGTTTTAGAACATTTCGACGCGATGAGGCAAATTCGTTTCATAGTTGCCCGAATTTTCCAAAATCGCCTGATTTATTCTCCTGGACTGATGCAATTTCAGTTTCCCACCTCGTGAAATGTTGGCGCTTGCGACACGTGGTGCACTCAAATTATTTACGCGAAAACGAAATTTAAAAGAAAGTGTATGTTCTTATAAAACAGAGTGATTGGCTCTTAATGTTTGTACAGTGAAAAGTTGAATTATGGCCAAAGTATATAAGCTAGTTATCGAAGTTATATATCTAGGATTTGGGATTTATAAACTTCCTGTTGACGTTGAAGTTCCCGTTGCTGACGTTGCTTTTAGAGCTGAAAATTGACATTTATAGACTCCGCTGCCAAGTGGCCGTTGATAGTAACTTTGATGTTCAACTATTCTCATCTTTAAAGGGGTTGTAGAAGAAAAGTGGAGGATTTAAGTTCATTACTACAAAAATTTACTATTTTATACATGTTTTAAGTTTCTTGTTGTCGAAATAAGTCTACACATATTAAGAAAAAAATAAAGCAAAATGTAGCCCCACCCACTCGCCCTATCTCAATTGTACTGATTTTTTTTATTCGTCGTGAGCCAAGAAGGCGGAGCTTAACTGCAAAATCCTTACTTCTCTACGAGAAATTAAAAACTTGTTTTTGAGTGTCGTGCTGCCCCAATTGTGATGAATTTTCCATTCGTTGTCAGATCGAGAGGCGGAGCCTAACTGCAAAATCCATATTGCCTTACAAAAATTTACCATTTTAAATGTGTTTTGAGTTTTTAAGAATAAAAAAAATCATCACAATTGAGACAGGGCGGGTGGGCGGGTTTACATTTTGTCTTGTTGTTTTAATATGCTTAGACTTCTTTTCACAATATGAAACTTAAAGCATGTTTAAAATGGAAAATTTATAAAAGAAAATGGATTTTGCAATTATGGAGCGGAGCCTAATATCTCCTTGCAAAAATATACCATTTTACACATGTCCTAAGTTTCTTGTTGTGAAAAGATGGCTATATATGTTAAGAAAAAAAAAAGGCAAAATATAAGCCCCGCCCACCCACCCTATCGCTATTCTGATGATTTTTTTTTATTGGTCGTAAGTCGAGGGGCGGAGCGTAATTGCAAAACGGATATTTCTCTATACAAATTTACCATTTTAAACACGTTTTGGGTTTTTTGTTGTGAAAAGATGACCACACATATCAAGAAAAAAAAAGCAAAATATAAGCCCCGCCCACCCACCCTATCTCAATTGTGATGATTTTTTTTAATCGTCGTGAGCCAAGAAGGGGGAGCTTAACTGCAAAATTCTTATTTATCTACGAGAAACTAAAACTTGTTTATGAGTATCGTGTTGTTCAAAGAATATTATGTTTATTAAGAAAAAATTAAAGCCAAAGATTAAGCCCCACCCATACCTGCCGAGATCTAAATAGTAATGAAGTTTTCATTCGTTGGCAAACCTAGGGGCGGAGTCTAATTGCAAAATCCATATTTCCTTACAAAAATTTGCCATTTTAAACGTGTTTTAGGTTCCTAAGCATAAAAAAATCATTACAATTGAGATGGGGTGGGTGGGCGGTCTCTATATATCGCCTTTTTTTCTTAATATACATAATATTCTTTGAACAAGACGATACTCAAAAACATGTTTTTAATTTCTTGTAAAGAAATAAGTATTTTGCAGTTAAGCTTCGCCCCCTTTATTCACGGCGAATAAAAAAGAATCATCACAATTGAGATAGGGCGGGTGGGTGGGCTTACATTTTGTTTTTTTTTTTTTTGTTTTAATATGTGTAGACTTCTTTTCAGAATATGAAACTTAAGACATGTTTAAAATGGAAAATTTATTAAAGAAACTGGATTTTGCAACTAGGCTCCGCCCCATAATTGCAAAATTCATATTTCCTTTCAAAAATATACCATTTCAAACATGTTCTAAGTTTCTTGTTGTGAAAAGATGGCTACGTATATTAAGAAAAAAAAAAGGCAAAATATAAGCCCCGCCCACCCACTCTATCGCAATTCTGATGATTTTTTTTATTCGTCGTAAGTCGAGGGGCGGAGCGTAATTGCAAAATGGATATTTCCCTACACAAATTTACCATTTTAAACACGTTTTAGGTTTTTTGTTGTGAAAAGATGACTACACATATTAAGAAAAAATGGCAAAATGTAAGCCCCGCCCACCCACCCTATGTCAATTGTAACGATTTTTTTTTATCGTCGTGAGCCAAGAAGGCGGAGCTTAACTGCAAAATCCTTATGTCTCTACAAGAAACTAAAACTTGTTTTTGAGTATCGTATTGTTCAAAGAATACTATATGTAATTATGTATATTAGCGCTGAAAAGCCTCTAAGCCTCAGCAGCGTACCATTGTAAATAGAATTATCTAAAAGTACCAATTGTAATCAAAACATGCTTAAATAATGTATTAAATTCTCTACGTATATTAAGAAAAAATTAAAGCCAAAAATTAAGCTCCACCCATACCTGCCCTGGTCTAAATAGTAATGAAGATTTCATTCGTTGGCAAACCCAGGGGCGGAGCCTAGTTGAAAAATCCATATTTCCTTACAAAAATTTACCATTTTAAACGTGTTTTAGGTTTCTAAGAATAAAAAAATCATTACAATTGACATGGGGTGGGTGGGCGGGGTTTATATATCGCCTTTTTTTCTTAATATACATAATATTCTTTGAACAAGACGATACTCAAAAACATGTTTTTAATTTTTGTAAAGAAATAAGTATTTTGCAATTAAGCTTCGTCCCCTTGATTCATGGCGAATAAAAAAAATCATAAGATTTGAGACAGGGCGGGTGGGCGGGCTTACATTTTGCCTCTTTGTTTTAATATGTGTAGACTTCTTTTCACAACACTAAATTAAAAACATGTTCTTTAGTATCGTCTTGTTCAAAGAATACTATGTCCATTAAGAAAAAAAAGGCAAAATTTAAGCCCCACCCACCCGCCCTATTTCAATTCTGATGAATTTTTTTATTCGTCGTAAGCCGAGGGCTTGATTATTTTCCAATGAGAAATTACCATGGGACATACGTTATTAAGCAATCGTGTTATACAAAGAAAACTAAATGTATTAAAACCAAAAGAGAAGCCCCACCCATCTGTCTCGATCTCAATCGTGATGAATTTTTCATTCGTTGTCAGACCAAGGGGAGGAGCTTAATTGCAAAATCGATATTTCTCTATACAAATTTAACATTTTAAACATGTTTTAAGTTTCTTGTTGTGAGAAGATGACTACACATATTAAGAAAAAAAAAGGCAAAATGTAGCCCCGCCCACCCGCTCTATCTCAACTGTGACAATTTTTTATTATTCGTCGTGAGCTAAGAGGGCAGAGCTTAACTGCAAAATACTTATTTCTCTACGAAAAATTAAGAACATGTTTTTGAGTATCGTGCTGTTCAAAGAATACTATGTAGATATATTAAGAAAAAATTGAAGCCAAATATTAGGCCCCACCTATACCCGCCCCGATCTCAATTCTCAATTGTGATAAACTTTTCATTCGTTGCCAGATCGAGGGGCGGGGTTAATTGCAAGATCTATGTTTATCAATAAGAATGTACCATTTTAAATGTTTTAAGTTTCTTGTTCTGAAAAGAGGACTACGTATATTAAGAAAAAAGCTAAAATATAAACCCCGCCCACCCGCCCTATCTCAATTGTGATGATTTTTTTTTTAATCGTCGAGAGTCAAAGTAACGGAATTTAAATGCAAAATCCTTATTATTTCTCTATAAGAAATTACCATCTAAGACATGTTTTTGACTATCGTGTTATTCAGAATACTATGTATATTAAAAAAAAATTAAAGTCAAAGATTACGCTCCACCCATACCTGCCCTGATCTAAATAGTATTGAAGTTTTCATTCGTTTAATTTAAACGTGTATTAAATTTCTAAGAATAGAAAAAATCACCACGATTGAGATCGGGTGGGTGGGCGGGGTTAATATTTTGCCCTTTTTCTTAACATACGTAGTATTCTTTGAACGACAGGATACTCAAAAACATGTTTTTAATTTATTCTACAGAAATAAGTATTTTGCAGTTAAGCTCCGCCCCCTTGGTTCACGGCGAATAAAAAAGAATCCTCACAATTGAGATAGGGCGGGTGGGCGGGTTTACATTTTGCCTTGTTGTTTTAATATGTGTAGACTTCTTTTCATGAAACTTAAAACATATTTAAAATGGAAAATTTGTATAAGGAAATATCGATTTTGCAATTAGGGTTTAGTTAAGTTTTTTGTTGTGAAAATATGACTATGTTATATTAAGAGAAAAAAAGGCAAAATATTTAAGATTTTCTAATTTTGATTTTTTGATGTTTGGATTTCTCGATTTTTCAATTTTGTGATATTTTAATTGTCCAATGTTATAAATTTTTAGATTTTTTTGATTTCTCGATTTTTTTATTTTTCAGTTCTTCAGTACTTCTATTTTTCAGTTTTTCAGATTTTGATGTCGCTAAATTCAGTTTTCCGATTTCTCAATTAATCTAATTTTGATTTTTCCATTTCTAGACTTCTCGAAGTTTCGATTTTTCAGTTCTTCAGTTCTTCGATTTTTCGACTTTGTTTTTTTGGTTTTTCGATTTTTCAATTTTTCAATTTTTTTATTTCTCAATTTTTGCATATTTCTTTCAGTTTTGGGATTTTCGAGTAATTTAATTCGACTTTTTCGATTTTTTTACTTCTGGATTCTTCGATTTTTCGATTTTTTATTTTTTGGATTTTCAGTTTTTCGTTTATTAAAGTTTAGATTTTTCAATTTTTCGACTATTTTTACTATTTTATATTTCGATTTTCAATTTCTCAACTCGATATTTTACTATTTCAGTTTTTAAAATTCTAGATTTTTAATTTTTCGAGTTTTCAATCTCTTGAGACCTCGATTTATCAGTTTTTGAATTTTTCAATGTTTCGATTTTTCCATTTGTGGGTTTTTCGATTTTTTACTTTTCGACTTTCCGATTTTTCAATGTTTTGATTTTTGAATTATCCGATTTTTCAATTTTCCAATTTTTTTGACGTTTCTGAATTTTCAGCTTTCTGATTTCTCAATTAATCTATTTTCGATTTTCCCATTTCTCGACTTCCCAAAGTTTCGATTTTTCATGTTATTGAATTTTCAGTTTTTCGATTTTGTTTTTTTGACTTCTCGATTTCCGAATTTTTCAATGTTATATTAAAAAAAAGGCAAATATTTATAGCCCCGCCCACCCGCTCTAAAATGCTTATTTCTCTACATGAAATAAAAACATGTTTTTGAGCAAATTGTGGTTCAAAGAATACTGTGTATATTAAGAAAAAGACAAGCCAAAAATTAAGCTCCAGGTATATCCATCCCAAGCTCAGTTGTGATATATGTATAGGAGAAAATAATGAAGTTTTTATAATTTTTCAAGTGTTTTTATTAATTTTGATTTCGCCGTCACGTTTCGTAACATTTTTGCATATCATATTTAAGCAATAAGCCGGACGGATCCGTATTTAAAAATATTTAAATTTTATGCTCACTAACAAAAATTTCGTATCGAAATTCGCTTAAATGCTAGTTTTTGAATTGTTTAAATTTGCAATTTTTATTTATAATTGTTTGGATTATCGGTCTCTCTTTATAGTGCTTTTTTAATTAATTTACGCCCACCTCAAGCACACTGACACGCAAGTGAATGGTTTTACCATAAATTGCTTCTGGAATGTACTGCAGCTAAATTCAATCGACCCCTGGTCAAATTTCCTGAATTTTTGTATTGATTATACTGCAAGAACACAACAGTAAAACGACTCAGTAGACGTAAAGGCGTCCGGACGGGTCCACTTGCGATTTTAGGGGCGGAAACTGTGATTTATGTTTCGTTTCGTCTTTTTGTGATTTATGAGTAAGTTTTCATTCAGTCAGTAAATGCAACAGATCGTAAATGATACGTTTGAGAAGAATTGCTATGCCCCGACGTGTTCTCATAGTATTTCCTCTCTACGAACAAACACACATATTTTAAATCCCCTCACAACAATAAATTCAGCTATTAATTTCAAACATTCCCAGTTCATCAACACTGGGAAAGTCGGATCAATTAAGGGTTCAAAAAATTTCAAAGGACACTGCGATAGAGTACAATTTCCGGAGTCAATTACAAATTCGCTATCCAGCTCAAACCGCTGTTTTATAATGTCATTTCGGCAACTATATAACCCTAATCGTGATAAATTCTTTCGTCCTGATTTAACTAAACTTCAGCGTGATTTTAATAATGATATTCGCCGTGAATTTAAGGACAGGGTTTCTAAAGGTGAGAAGGACGTAACTTTAAAATACAAAAACAATCAAGCTTATATTACCAAAACAAGTTCATCTCGCAATAGTTTTTCAAAAAAGTAATAAACTTTTACTATCAGAATGTTGGTGGCCTTAGGTCAAAATTAAAGGAATTTTCGTTAATGGTTAATTCTAGTGTTTACGATATTATTATTATTTCGGAATCCTGGCTTTGCAGCAGTATTTCCAACGAAGAACTGGGTTTAAATAATTATAGCATTTTTCGTGCTGATCGCAATGTTGATTATACGGGTAAACATCGTGGTGGTGGTGTGTTGATTGCGATCAGGAATGATTTTTGTGTTCATACTGTTCTTTGTAGTATTTCTGTGGAAAGCATTTTTGTTCATTTAAAATATAATGATTTAGATTTGATTGTTGGGGGTGTGTATATTCCTCCTGCGTCTCCTCTTAGTATTTTCGAGGATTATTGTAGTGACCTGGAATTAATTTTTGAGCGTTTTCCTGATTCATCTTATGTCATCGCCGGTGATTTTAATTTACCACATCTCGTCTGGAATGGTAATGATATTCTTTTTGATTCATCGACTAGTAAACATGAATATTATGACGTTATTAACTCAACTTCAGCATTTCTGAATCTTAAACAAGTTAATTTATTTCCCAATGGCAGAAACGTTTTTCTTGATCTTATTTTTACAAATATTGTTGCACTTGCAGTTTTGCCTGCTGTAGATCCTATTTTTCCTCAAAGTCTTCATCACTCTCCGTATTCATGGTATATTTCCTGCACCTCTTCATCTTCGCTTCACTCTGAAGTTCAAATATTTGACTTTAATAATGGTGACTATATTTCTTTAAATGAATTTTATGCATCGATTAATTGGGATAATTATTTTCTTGGTCTTAATTTGGATGAAAAAGTGGCAGTTTTTTATGACATAGTTTTTAACGGGTTTGAACAATTTATTCCACATAAAATATTAAGGCATAATGCTCGTAATAATTATCCGGTATGGTTCGATAAAGAATTGAAAGATCTTTGTCGCAATAAACGCATAGCGCACTCTATCTATAAAAAATCAGGCAGGTTTGAAGATTATATTTATTTTAAATCCTTGAGATCGCGATGTAAACAGTTATGTGAACAACTGTATGCTGCGTATATATCTAACGTTAATGTTAGTATTTTTAATAATCCCAAATTTTTCTGGAAATTTGTTCGTGACAAAAAGAAGAGTGACAGCAGTATTCCTGCTGAAATGACACTTGATCAGCACTCTGTAAAAGGTGGGGATGAAGTGGCTAATCTTTTTGCACAATATTTTTCTTCTGTTTACGCAGTTGATGACTTGAGGAATTTTGCTTGTTGTTTTGATTCATCGTCTCAAGTGAATGATTCTGGCTTATATATTAGTTTATCAGATGTTTTTAACCATATTTCCTTTTTGAAGTCATCTTGTAATCCTGGCCCTGATGGTGTTCCCAGCATTGTTCTAAAAAACTGTAAATTCTCTCTTTGCTTACCTTTATTTATCTTATTTCAAACGTCACTCAGTGAAGGCGTCTTTCCTCAATTATGGAAGAACAGTTATGTAATTCCCATCTTCAAATCTGGACAACGTAACAACGTGGACAATTATAGAGGGGTCTGCAACCAATCTGCAATTCCCAAATTACTTGATGCTATTGTATCCATTCAGCTCCGATGGGCATCTGCATCTATTATCTCAAGTAGTCAGCATGGTTTTTTCTCTAACAGGTCAACATTGTCTAACCTTCTTGAATACAAATCATTTTTAAATGAAGCATTTGCCAATCGATCGCAAGTAGATTCTGTTTATACAGATTTTTCAAAAGCTTTTGATCGGGTTAATCATCGATTGCTAATTGTAAAGCTACATAAGTTAGGTTTTAGAGAAGGTACGATTAAATGGCTATCTTCTTTTCTGGTTGACAGAAAACAACAGGTACGAATTTATAATTATATTTCGGCCCCTTTTTGCGTATCTTCTGGTGTTCCACAAGGTACACATTGTGGACCCATTCTTTTTTTTTTTGTTATTTATTAATGACTTAACTTGCAGTTTCCATTTTTCAAATTATTTACTGTATGCAGATGACCTGAAACTATTTAAAACTATACGGTCCATTCAAGACGCTAAACAACTTCAATTGGACTTAGTTGCATTATTTAACTGGTGTCAAAATAACTGTCTTCATTTAAACATTAAGAAATGCTATGTAATATCATTTTATAAAACCAAATCGCATATCAGTTTTGATTACCAATTAGACAATGTCTCCGTCTCACGAGTTTTAGAAATAAAAGATTTGGGGGTGATTTTTGATACGACCCTTACATTTAAGAGCCATTATAACCATATTTACAATAAAGCCATGAGTATGTGGGGTTTCATTTGGCGTCATTGTAAAGATCTGTCTCCATTGGCCCTAAAATCTCTTTACTGCTCTCTTGTTCGATCGCATTTTGATTATTGCTCTTCTGTTTGGTTTCCTTTTTATAAAATCGACTATGAGAGACTTGAAAGAGTACAAAATAAATTTCTTCGAACTGTGGAATTTAAAATGGGTCATTCTCATATTAAGGGTGACTACCGATGGATTATGGATAAGTGTCAAATTCACTCTCTTATTATCCGTTGGAAAATTTCTGATGCCTGTGTTCTTCATGACATTATTAATGGACATATTGACAATCCAAGTCTGTTGAACAGATTGTCTTTTCTTATCCCTGCAGTTGACAGTCGTACAACAAGAAGTCGAAACATATTTAGAATATCAACATCAACAACACTTTTGGCTCAAAATCATCCGTTAAGAAGAATGATGGAAGAAGCTAATGAATATTCCTGCCGCATTCGAATCTCAATCTTTGATTCTAGTAGGCTGAAATTTAAAAATGATGTGTCGGTTTATTATTATTATAATATGTAATCTTATTTAGTTTCATTTTCAACTTTTTATTTGTTTAATTTGTATTAATATTGTACTGTATCGTGGAATCAAGAAACACTGTTTTTTTTTTTCCTTTATTTGTAAAGTGGAGTTATATTCCGTAAATAAATTATTATTATTATTATTATTAACTTCTAGCCTGCGCTCAATCCCACCGAACCTATTCGTACACCACTATCCCGTGAACTCCGTGAGTAATTAGTCGTCGCAGCTTGTTGCGAACTAATCCGCCGCCGTCCGTAATCCAAATCCTCCGCCGACCGCCGCCAATAAAACTCACTTTGCGCAAATAAATTCGTACCGAAGCAATTCTTTCTAATTTCGGCGTGAAATCCAAGGCCAAGCAAAGAGCACATAAAACACGTCGGATTGCTGTCGGCGCGATTTCGACGCTAATTCCGCAAATATTTGCGCTAGTCTTTGGCAAATTAGTTTCCGACCGATGCGAGTTGCGATGCGACTCGGAGCGGTTTCTTTGTGTCTCGGCTCGGGGTGTGGGTGTCAGGAGGGGACTTATTAATAGGAACTCCCATACAATATTGCTGGATGTCAACGGCCAGGTAAACAGCTCAGACGTGTGTTAGCAAGCATCGCTGACAGATATGAGCTCAATGACAAATCGAGCCGAACGCATTGTTGCAGAAAAAGACGAGAGCTTGGATGGATGTGAACAGCTGAAGAGCAGACTGTTCAATAGCCTTTCACTGGTTCGATTATTATTCATGAGGTATTTTACTGCCGGTTTTCGCATATGATTATGATGATCGTGGATTTGTTGGATGCGGAATAGCAAATAATGGTCGAGTGGCCAGCGGACTCGCCGGATTTGAGTACCGTGGAGTGAGAGACTTTCGTTGAATAATAAATGCGTGGCGTGATTCATTAATGAAAAGCATGCAATGCTGGCAATAATGGTATTTATTCTGGCAGGATGAACACCTTTAAAGGAATAATTTCATTAAAAATAAATTATGTAATCGAGTCCGTCGGCCGACTCTCTACTTTTACGTTTTTTCGATCTTTCATGACCCCTAGAATACGAAGAAATAGGTCTTCCATTTCCCTCTGTCCGTCCGTCTGTCCGTCTGTCTGCCGTCCCGGATTTTTATTAGACAGATAATCTCCGAAAGTACTGGACCGATTGTTGTGAAATTTTGTACTTATATTAGGAATATCATGTAGATGGTAAAACACTAACCAACATGTGTCTAATCATCCCCACCACTAATGCGATGACGTCACTTCAAAATTGTACGTAGTAAATGGGCTTTAAATTGTATAAAATAACATCGTCCTATACATGTAGTTTAGGACTCCGAATTGAGTTTTTACCCAAAACGTCGAGATTTTTGGAAAAAAAATCAAAATAATAAAACAACATTTTGCAATTTAATTTTGAATCTGCTAACCCGAATGTTGTGAAATGTTGCAGATGTTTTACGGCTATAAAGAACATCATAAATCTTTAGTCAAAATATATTTGGTAATCCCCTCCAAAAACTTGATGACGTCAGCTCTAAAGTTTGCCGAATAAATCCTATCTAAACTGTACAAAATATGATGAGTCTGTACTTGTGATTTATCACTCCATTCATTTTTTTTGGATTTACATATAGAGTGACTCAAAAAAATTAATGAATGCGTAAATTAGATAATAGATTCGATTTCTCGTTTTTTAATTTTTAATTTACGATTGTGCAATTCTCCGGCTTTTAAATTTTTCGATTTTTCAATTCTTCGATGTCTCAGTTTTGGTCTTTGCAATTTTTCTTCGATTTTTCTATTTTTCCATTTCATTGATCAATTTTTCGATGTTTGAATTTTGGGATTTTTCAATTTTAATATTTAAATTTTTGGATTTCTTAAATTTTAGGTTTTCGGTTTATCGTTTTTTGATTTTTCAGTTTTTCGATTTTTGAATGTTTCGTTTTTAAATTTTACGTTTTTCGATTCTTCAATTTTTCGATTTTTCAGTTCTACCAATTTTTGGATTTTTTTTTCGATTTTTCAATTTTTCGTTATTACATTTTATGTTTTTCGATTCTTCAATTTTTTGATTTTTCAGTTTTACCAATTTTTGGATTTTGTTTTAATGTAAATTTTTCGTTTTTGGGCTATTTCGAACTTTAGTTTATTCATTTTCCAATTTGTCGAATTTTCATTTTTAAATTTTATATTTTTCGTTTGTTCAATTTTTTGATTTTTCAATTTTATCAATTTTTGGATTTTTTTTTATTTAAATTTAAATTTTTCGATTTTCGGCTATTTCGATTTATAGATTATTCGTTTTTCACAATTTTTCGACATTTCGATTTCTGGATATTTTGATATTTTGATTTATAAATGTTTCAATTTTCCAATTGCTCTATGTTTCGATTTTTCAATGTTTCAAAATTTTCAATTGTTGGATTTCTCTCAATTTTTCTAAATTTCAGTTTTGGGACTTTTCACTTTCTCGATTTTTCAATTATTCGATTTTTAAATTTTTCAATTCTTCGATATCCCAGTTTTCGATGCTTCAGTTTTGGGAATCTTCTGTTTTGCTTCTTGCAATTTTTCTTCGATTTTTTATTTTTCCATTTGATTGAACAATTTTTGGGATTTTTCAATTTTTGATTCTTGAATTTTTTGATACTTTAATTTTTTGATTTCTTAAATTTTAGATTTCTCGATTTATCGTTTTTAGATTTTTCAGTTGTTTGATTTCTTAATTTTAGATTCTCCGATTTCTCGTTTTTTGATTTTATATTTTTCGATTGTTCAATTCTTCGGTTTTTAAATTTTTCAAATTTTCAATTTTTTGTAATTAAAATTTTTCAAATTTAAATTTTTCGATTTTGGGCTGTTTTGATTTCTCGATTTTTAGGTTATTCGATTTTTAAAATTTTTCGATTTCTCGATATTTTGATGCTTTGATTTAGATGCTTCAATTGTTAAAATTCTCAATTTTTCTATATTTCAGTTTAGGGACTTTTCAATCTCTGGACTTTTAAATTATTCGATTTTTACATTTTTCAAGTTTTTAATTTTTTATTTTAGATTTTTCTTAATATCGATTTATCGTTTTTTGATTTGTCAGTTTTTCGATTATTCAATTTTTCGTTTATAAATCTGATATTTTTCGGTTCCTCAATTTTTCGATTTTTCAGTTTTAACAATTTTTGTTTTTTTTTATTTAAATTTAAATTTTGCGAGCTATTTCGGATCTTTAGATTATTCATTTTCCAATTTTTCGACTTCTCGATTTCTCGATCTTTTGATGTTTTAATTTATCGATGTTTAAATTTTCCCAAATGCTCCATGTTTCGATTCAGTTGTTGGATTTCTCAGTTTTTCCACATTTCAGTTTTAGGACAATTTCTCAGTTATTCGATTTTTAAATTTTTTAGGTTTTTGATTTTTCAATTTTGCTGGACTTTTCGATTTCTCGATTTTTCCACGCTTAATTTTTTCGATTTTTCGATTTTAGCAATTTTTATTTTTTTTTTTAATTTAAATTTAAATTCTTCGATTTTGAGCTATCTCGATTTTCATATTATTAATTTTCCAATTTTTCGACTTCCCGATTTCTCGGTCTTTTGATGTTTTGATTTATCGGTGTTTAAACTTTCCAATTTGGTCGACGTTTCGATTTTTCGATTTTCTGTTTTTTGATATTTCCGTCGGCCAACTTTCTACTTTTACGTTTTCTCGATCTTTCATGACCCCTAGAAGACGAAGAAATAGGTCTCCCATTTCCGTCTGTCTGTCCGTCTGTCTGCCGTCCCGGATTTTTATTAGACGGATAATCTCCGAAAGTACTGGACCGATTGTTGTGAAATTTTGTACTTATATTAGGAATATCATGTAGATTGTAAAACGCTAATCAAAATTTGTCTAATCATCCCCACCACTAATGCGATGGCGTCACTTCAAAATTGTACATAGTAAATGGGTTTTAAATTGAAGAAAAAAAAACACATGTAGTTTACGACTCCGAATTGAGTTTTTACCCGAAACGTCGAGATTTTTTGAAAAAAAAATCAAAATTATAACACATTTTGCAATTTAATTTTGAATCTGCTAACCCGAATGTTTTGAAATGTTGCTATAATAGGGCTATAAAGAGCGTCATAAATCTTTAGTCAAAATATATTTGCTTATCCCCTCCAAAAACTTGTTACAATAGAGAAGTAAGAACAGGTATGATTAATTTAAGTCAAGTCAGGTCAGGTGCATGAAATAAGCAATATATTTTATAGCAAATAGTATAACAAAAAAAGTTACGATTAATGTTTTTTTACTTTTTCCATATCTTAGATTCTATTATTAGTTTCCACATCCACTCGACAGAAAAATATAATTAGCCCCGCCCACCCACCCTGTCTCATTTTCAGTGATTAATTTGATCCAATCAGAATGAAATGAGTGATCTTACACCGAAAAGAAATAAAATTAGTAGTTAGAATGACAAAAGGATGGGCGGGCCGGGCAAGTATTTGATAAGATAAGGCTGATTTTGCAAATGACATACCTTCCAAGAAAATAGAGGGTGGGTGGGCGGGGCGAATATTTGATAAGATAAGGCTGATTTTGGCACTTTTGACATGTTCGATCATTTTTCAATTACATCTGAAAAGTAGTTGAAGACATTTTCTTGTAGATTTTGATATCCAGAAGTCATTTTCGGCTTCGTTTCTTCGAAAATTCCTACCGTTTTTCCAAAATCGCTTATTGAAATACAACAACTTTTACAGTTTCGTCAAAATAGCTCGCTATAAAAATTTTGTAGATAAATAAGAAAATTATTATTAATTTTTGTTTCACAAAATACAACTGTTTCAAAAATGTTCTTTGTAGTTTTTATATATTCACAGAAATGTTAAAAACAATTTATTTGGCGCAATAGAGAAGTCAGGACAGGTCAGGTGCACACATTTATAAATTATAAGCATAAATAAAACCAATAAAAGAAAAATCCATTAAAGCAGAACCAACTAAAAACTCGAGAGGATGTTCAAAATTTTTGCCTTGTGCAATAAATAAGCTCGTAATCATCTTTTGTAAAAGTAAAAAAGTTCAGCTTTTTTCTAGTATAATGAGCAAACGTAGCCCCGCCCACCAAAAGTTTGCCGAATAAATCCTATCTAGTTAGTAAATATACAAAATATGATGATTCTGTACTTGTAATTTATCATTCCATTCATATTTTTTGAATTTGCATATACCGTGTGACTCAAAAAAATTTATGAATGGGACCTACAAAACCAAATGTTTTGAAATCTACAGCGAGGGAAGTACTGTCGAAACTCTTTAGACCAATTTTTTTGAACGCTAGTCAACAGTGTTTTTTTTTACTTGTTTACAATAAAACTTGTGATGGTATCAAACGAAAGCGAATCGGTCATTAGTAAAGCATGTGCCAAATCTGAGTGCCGCTTTGCCGACCGAACTATAAAATAAAACGAGTAGCGAACGCCTACTACTAAACGTTTTTGGCCCTACATTCAAAATAAATATTGAAAGATCTCTGAGCTGTATTCTCTATTATAAGCTGTATTATCACTTAGGAAAAGTTGTCTACTAAGAAAGAAAAGAGTAGTTATCGGCACCGAACACAGTTGTAGTCGTTGTGTTTTAGAGACGCGAGAAGTTCGGTACAGATAACTTCGCAACTGTTTCAATTACACAACACGAATAATTCCTTTATCGCTCCCTTGGGACACAGTGTATGTAGAACAAATAATTAAAAACTAATAAAGATGGCAATAAAACTACCCGTATTACGCCCCTGTGTAATCGCTGATAGTGGAAAAGTTCGTCGCTTGAAGTTTTCTTGATAAATTTTCCAAAATCTCCTGGGAGCTTTTTCGCCCAATTCCCTCCGTAGCAATTCCAGGAGTGTAACTTATTAACGGCAAATGTTTGTTGTTTTAACCAGACATAATGTTCAGTGCGGTTCTTTCAAGTCCAAAGACAGCACTTTTTCATGTAAAACAAACAAATCCACTCAACTCGAGTGCTAATAAATTTGTAAATTTCATTAAGAATATTAATGGTGCAAAAACAACTCAACCAACATCATGTAATTGAATAAATAAATAAGTATTTCACTTCCAACTTCCTGCATGCAATAAATTAGAGCAGTTTGTTTGTTTTGCCAGACTCGTTATGAGTTATGGAATTGCCACAGCGCATCTTTTACATCGTTACATCTCCTGGTCAAGTAATGAGACTTGAAGTCTAAAGCTCCCGTCTGCACTGATCAAAGAGCTTTCGACGAAACTGTGACTACACACACCACTTTTAACCCTTTGTTTTTCTTTTCCCGGTTTCTTTCAAAACCGTTTCAGTTAATAACTTTTCAGTGAAAATTAAAATTTACAGCGCTGCAGGAGCACTAAAAGCGCCATGGAAATGCAAGCAAAATATTTTCTCGTCTGGACTTCCAGCTAACAAAAAGTGAACGGTCAGAACAATGCAAGTGTAAAATAAATTTTTCATTTTCGTTTTATCCTGGTTTTGTTTTAAATAAATTAGTTTCGAAGCGTTTTGTCGCATCCAAATTCGCATCGAGTGAACTGAAGCTCATCTAGAACTAAATCGTGCAGTTCTTTTTGCATTGTTAGCCCGTCGCAAAAAGCGTCCACGTCGACTTTTCGGGTCAACATTCGCCATTCTGCAGCAGGGCCTGAAGTCCCCTGAAACAACTTTTTTGCGTTGCTGGTAATCCGACGCTTTCTGTTGTTGTGTCTACCAAACCGCATAGTAAATTAATGTGTAACTTTGCGAATTAGTTCTGGTGCTTTCCGGAGGTCTCCGCCGGACTAGGAGGAATTAAATTTTTACGCGTCGGATTTTATGGCGACGGCACACATGTCACGTAATTGGCACTTTGAAGAGCTTTTAATAACGTGGAAAAAATCTGCATGCGGATGCGGCGGGGTTTGTCAAAATGATTAATTCTGGGGAATTAGAAAAAGTCTCATAAAATTACGGAGCTAATAAATCATAGCTACTTTTTGAATATTCAACGACTTGCTAATGATGATGGAGTTAATCGGCGGAGTGGTGTAGGTTTTTTGCGGCGAAATTATTTATTTATGGTCGTGTGTGTGGTGATGAGAAGGAGGAGTGCGCTTTGGGCCGACGAAATTATGTTCGAGGTGATAGTGCCGGAGGTTAAATTGTCTTTGGCACTTTTTTCTTTGCGCGGTTTGGGTAATAAATAACCCGAGAGTGAAATACAAACTGGAACTCAATTTTGTCGTTATGTGGTACCTAGAATCCTACAGATTTAAATGTTCATATTATTATTTACCGACTATCTCGGTTAATTTGTTTACTAATTTCTACCTCCTGAATACTAATCCGAGTTCAGAATTGACCTACGGAGCTTCCTGATTTTTTTTTATATGGTGTTAAATAGGTATGGAAGACAGACATATTTCGATTTATAGCTTTCTCAGGCGCGAACAACTGTTTTATACTACCTAAAAAATCTTCCATCGTGACGAGAAAACTCCAAGCTTTCGAACAGTCCAATCAACAAATCAGGATCTTGAGCCGTTTTGAAACGGTAAATCCGTAAACCCGAAAAATGTTTTTTAAGATATAGGTTGAAGTACGATTTCCCTAGACATGGAATAATATTCAACAACTTTCTGGTTGTCGACAAATAAGTCTACACATATGAAGAAAAAAAGGCAAAATGTAGCCCCGCCCACCCACCCTGTCTCAATTGTGACGATTTTTGTTATTCGTCGTGAGCCAAGAGGGCGGGGCTTAACTGCAAAATCCTTGTTTCTCTACGAGAAATTAAGAACATGTTTTTGAGTATCATCAATTCTCAATTTTGATGAACTTTTCAATCGTTGCCAGATCGAGGGGCGGGGCTTAATTGCAAGATCCATATTTATCAACAAGAATGTACCATTTTAAATATGTTTTAAGTTTCTTGTTCTGAAAAGAGAATTACGTGTATTAAGAAAAAGCCAAAATATAAGCCCCGCCCACCCGCCCTGTCTCAATTGTGATGATTTTTCTTTTATCGTCAAGAGCCAAAGGAGCGGAATTTAATTGCAAAATCCTTATTATTTCTCTACAAGAAATTACTATGTAAGACATGTTTTTGAGTATCGTGTTATTCAAAGAATACTATGTACATATATTAAGAAAAAAATCAAGCCAAAGATTAAGTCCCATAAAAATCCGAAGCGAAAAATTGCAAAAAAAAACCAAAGTTTAAAAAATCTAAAAGTTCTAAAATCGAAAAATTGAAAAATCCAAAAATAGAAAAGTTTCACATTGAAAGAAACGACAAATTATAAAATCAAAACATTGAAAAACAAAAAATTTGAATACATAAAGAAAATAAAAAACCGAACGACAAATTGCAAAGATAGGAAAATTAAAAAAACGAAAATTGCAAAATCTGTAAGTTCAAAAATCGAAAAATTTTAAAAATCCAAAAATTGACGAATTTCACATTGAAAGGAGAGAAAAATTATAAAATCAGGACATTGAAAAACAGAAAATTTGAAAAAAAAAAAAATAAAAACCGAAACGACAAATTGTAAATATAGAAAAATGAAAAAAAACGAAAAATTAAAAAATCTAAAAGTTCAAAAATCGAAGAATTGAAATTAAAAAAAGACATTGAAACACAGAAAATTTGAAAAAAATCTAAAAGTTCAAAAATCGAAAAAATGAAAAAGCCAAAAATAGAAACATTTCACGTTGAACAAAAGAAAAATTATGACATCAGAAAAAACCCAAAAATTGAAAAAAATAAATAAAATAAAAAATCCAAAAATCGAAGAATTTCACATTGAAAGAAAACAAAAATATTAAAATGTGAACATTGAAAAACAGAAAATTTGAAATAATAATGAAAACAAAAAACCGATACGAAAAATTGCAAAAATAGAAAAATTAAAAAAAAAAATTGAAAAATCCAAAAATAGATAAGTTGCACAATGAAAGAAAAGAAAAATTATAAAATCAGAACATTGAAAAACAGAAAATAAAAAAAATGCATAAAAAATAAAAAGCGAAATGACAAGTTGTAAATATAGAAAAATGAAAAATGAAAAAAACGAAAAATTAAAAAATCCAAAAGTTCAAAAATCGACAAATTGAAAAATTTAAAAATAGAAAAATTTCACCTTGAAAGAAAAGAGAAATTATGAAATAAAAAGCCGAAACTAAAAATTGCACAAATAGAAAATTTGAAAAAACAAAAATTACAAAACCGAGACGTTCAAAAATCGAAAAATTGAAAACTCCAAAAATTGAAAAATTTCACATTGAAAGAAAAAAAAAATTATTAAACCAGAACTTTGAAAAACAGAAAATTTGAAAAAATAAAGAAAACAAAAAGCCGAAACCAAAAACTGAAGAAATGAAAATTTAAAAATGAAAACTCGAAGAGTTCCAATTCGAAAAACTGATGAAACGAAATATGGAAAAGACAGAACACCATAAAAACTTGGAACATCAAAAAATAGAAAAACATATAAATGATCAAAGTAAAAAACCAAATCGAAAAAGTGCCATCGAAAAGTTTGTGAAATGAAAAATTGAAGAATTAAAAAAATCGAAAACTCGAGAAATTGTAAATCAAAGTTGAAAAAATTGGATTTGAAAAAGTAAAAAATTATAAAATCCAGAAATCGAAAAAATACAAAATGTGAAAAAAATCGAAACAAAAAAGTGAAAACTCGTAAAATTGCAAGATCTAAAAGTTTGAAAATCGAAAAAATTTAAATGAACACTAACATTTTGACTTTTTGTTTTAATACATATATGCAGACATCTTTTCACAACATGAAACTTAAAACATGTTTAAAATGGAAAATTTGTATAAGGAAATATCGATTTTGCAATTAGGCTCCGCCCCATAATTGCTAAAACCATATTTCCTTCCAAAAATATAGTATTTTAAACTTGTTTTAAGTTTCTCGTTGTGAAAAGATGGATGGCTACGTATGCCCTGAACTAAATAGTAATGAAGTTGTCATTCGTTGGCAGACCTAGGGGCGGAGCCTAATTGCAAAATCCATCTTTCCTTAGAAAAATTCACCATTTTAAATGTGTTTCAAGTTTCTAAGAAAAAAAAATCATCACAATTGAGATGGGGTGGGTGGTCTAAATTTGGCCTTTTCTTTTCTTAATGGACATTCTTTGAACACGATACTAAAGAACATGTTCTTATTTTATTGTAAAGAAATAAGTATATTGCAGTTTAGCTCCGCCCCTTTGGTTCACGGCGAATAAAAAAAGTCATCACAATAAAGATAGGGCGGGTGGGCGGGTCTTATATTTTGCCTTTTTATTTTAATATGTGTATACTTCTTTTCACAAGATGAAACTTAAAACATGTTTAAAATGAATGTTTGAATAAGGAAATATGGATTTTGCAATTAGGCCCCGCCCCATAATTGCAAAATCCACAATTACTTGAAAAAATGTATCATTTTAACTATGTTTTAAGTTGTGTTTTGTATAAAGATGGCTACATACATTAAAAAAAGGCAAAATATAAGCCCCGCCCACCCACCCTATCTCAATTCTGAGAATTTGTTTATTCGTCGTAAGCCGAGAGGTGGAGCTTAATTGTAAAATTCTTATTTGTCTACGAGAAATTACCATGTGAAATATGTTTTTATGTAATCGTTTTATATAAAGAAAACTAAATGTATTAATTAAAAAAGAAACCAAAAGAAAAGCCCCACCCATCCGTCTCGATCTCAATCATGATGAATTTTTCATTCGTTGTCAGACCAAGGGGCGGAGCTTAATTGCAAAATCGATATTTCCGTATACAAATTTACCATTTTAAACATGTTTTAAGTTTCTTGTTGCGAAAAGATGACTACATACACATATTAAGAAAAAAAGGCAAAATGTAGCTGCTAAGGTAAGACTGATTTTGGCAAATAAGATACCCTCTAAACAAGGAGAGGGCGGATGGGCGTGCTAAGATAAAACGGATTTTAGCAAATAACATACCTTCTAAGAAAAGAAAGGGTGGGTGGGCGGGGTTAATACTTGCTACGATAAGACGGGTGGGTGGGCGTGGCACAAAATTATGCCATTCTAATTCACCATAAGTGGTTGCAACTATCGAAAATATGTACAATAAAAATTGAGATAAGCATAGTAAAAAAAATAATAAAAAAAAATGACAGCTAATTTCGTAATTAAGCGCCACACGCCTTCTCGTGTCCCTTTTTATTCAGCTGTCAGTTCTAGCGAATAAAAGAGCGTCAATTAACGGTACGCGTCATAGCGACGTTTTGCCAAAGGTACATACTAATAATAAAGAACCGTTAATTGACATCTGACATTGTACATCCATATATGTACTTCAACAATTTCAGACACCCAACTAAGTTCTTTTAACATAACACGAAAAAGTATTGTCGAAAGTGTATTTTTTTTTTTTTGGTTTTAAATGTGCAGCTGACGTGTTAGTGACGTCGAAAAGCTCAAGCCACTTTTAAATTTTACAATTAAAAAAAATTGCGAATTCGGTTCACATTCTTGCCCCAGACATGCCAAGGCCTCATAACTCCCCGTCACATGTTTCCCATCTATAAAAGTCGATGATTTAATTACATTTTGAACAGTGTTGGCCAAGTTCAACGGTCGACTAATTAACAATTTCAATTTTTTTGCGCTGGCTTAAGGTCAAGGTTAATGTGTCGCGAGCTAAGTAAACAAGAATTTAAAACATTAATTAAAACATGGCACGACGTCCAAGATTATTTATCAAAACTCTCTATTAATTAATTGATTTTTTGTTGGCACGAACTATCAGAACTCCGCAAGAAATGGAGTAAGATCAGTTCTGACGTTATCTCATCAGTACTTAATTAAACGAGGATCTGTGTCGTAGTTTGCTGTTTGCGGCAACTTGACCACTCTAATTGGCAATGAAACCGACTACAACTTCATTCAAACATCGGTTGGCCGCACTGCGGTCGTTTCAGCGGAATCCGATACAAAGATGAGTTTTGGAAATCGACCATAACCGAAAAAGTATTCCTGGTTGTATAATTCCGCCTTCGATCCGGGTAAAACAGTGCGCTGTGTATTCCGCACCAAGTTGCACAGCTTTGAAAAACCAAAAGTCGTTAACCACGGCGAGTAATTGCCTCTTTGTAAAATATTCAGCTACTTATATGGAATTACTGGGCAATATTTCGTTGGAGAAAATCTCAACCGAGCTCGTGTAACGTAATTATAGTTTAATGTTACCCGTGAGTAATGGAACAGGCTCTTAATAAGTTATTGTGCATATTTCAGCGGCTTCCAGATCCCGGATCGATCCTTCAGCTCTTATCGGAGCTTCTCTGTTTTCAGGGTCGATGAATCACTAGCTGAAGATTTTATCGGGTCTGTGATGACCTAGACGGCCAAAGTTTGGCGCGAATTTGGCCTGAGACAAAAGTTTGCTTTGTTGACAGAGTCTGGGCCCCGCTTAGTCATCGCCCACCGCCTCGAATTTATTTAGCGAGTTGGCTTAATAAAGAGTGGCTAAATGGGATCTTTTTTGGGCAATGGAATTGGTTTGGTCACGTCAAGGACGGCAGTGAGGCGAGAATCGAGATTTTTTAAGTCAGTGGGTTAATGGTTTTTGGGACCCTTGACGATATCCTAGGCGGTTGTTTTTTGTGTTGTGTTATTATATAGCGAGCAATTATATGGAAGTAAGTTGTCTCAATGGATGCTGAGATTTTGGAAGAAAGTGGATATTTCTTGGAGGAAGTGGACACCTGTCACCTCAGTGATTACTGTATGTGTATGTCCCCTGGGGGAACTGGACACCTACAATAATTAACGCAAGCTTGGATAGCTACGAAATTCCTTCTGGGTATATTGTGTGTTAATCATCCGTTAAATTCTGTTTAATTTTTTCAGTTTTCTGTTTCTTCAATTTTAGATTTTGCAAGTTTTTAATCTAAAATTTTTCAAGCTTTCAATTATTAATTTTTCACTTTTTCGATTCTTTAATTTTTCGTTTTTTCAAATTTTCGATTTTCAATTTTACAGTTTTTTGATTCGATTTTTTTGTTTTTCCAAGTTCCACTTCTTCAATTTGTCGTTTCTCTAATTTTGCGATTTGCAATTCTTTAATTTTTCATTTTTTTTGTTTCTTCAATTTTAAGATATGTATCTCTTCCACTTTTAAACAATTTTTAGATTTTGCAATGTTTCGAATTTCCAATTTAACGAGTTGAATACATATTTTTAATTTTTCATTTAAATTTTTTATTTTTCCAACTTTACAATTTTGACGATTCCATCATGTTTCATTTTCACAATTTTTGTGTTTTCCAATTTCTCAACTCGATTCGTTTTTTCTTCTTTCCAATTTTTCGATGCATTCATTTTCGATTTTTAAGATGCTCTGTTTTTAGTTTTTCGATGCCCCGATTTTTCGCTTCTTCAGTTTTCGGTTTATAATTTTTTTTTGTTTTTCGATTTTTCAATTTTTGATTTTTCAACTTTTCGAATCAGAAGATTGAAAAATTGCAAAATTGTAAAACTGAAAAACAAAAACGAAAAAGTATAGAATGAAAACTTTGAAAAATCTAAAAATTCGAAATCAAAAACTTGAAAAATTGAAGAAATGAAAAATTTTAAAAATGAAAGATTAAAAATTTAGAAATTTAAAAATCGAAAAAACGTATTAAAAATTAAAGAAATCGGAAAATCGGATAACTGGGAAACCCAAAAATTGGAAAATTGATACACGTTAAAATTGGAAAATCTAGAAATTGAAAAACCAAATATTGAAGATTTTAAGAGTTGCATAAACGCTATAAAATCGAGGGAATAAAAATTTAAAAATTGGGAAAATAAAAAATAAAAATCAAGAACCTGAAAAATTGAATAATCGAAAAATGAAAAATTGAGAAACTGAATTTTTCAATTTTCATTTTTGCAATTTTTTGGTTTGAAATTTTTCAGGCTTCAATTTTTAATTTTTCACTTTTTCGATTGTTTAATTTTTCGTTTCATCAAATTTTCGATTTGCAATTTTTGGTGTTCTCTTTCTATTTTCTTTATTTTTACAATTTTTCGTTTTTCCACTGTTCCGACTTTATAACTTCTTGTTTTTTCAAGTCGGACTTTTTCAATTTTTCGTTTCTCATTTTTCGACTTCTCGATCCTTCGATTTTTCGAATTTTCGACTTTGCTTTTTTGGTTTTTGGGTTCCTCAATTTTACAAATTTTTAATTTCTCAATTTTTGATTTTTCATTATATCGATTCTTAGATTTTTCAAATTTTTAATTATTTTCCGAGTTTTATTTTTTAAATTTTTCGGTCTTTCAATGTTAGCTTTTCAACTTTATAACCTTTGACAATTCTTCGATTTTCCAATTTTTGTCTTTTCCAATTTTTCTGTTTTCAGTTTTTCGATGTTCCGATTTTTCCCTTGTTCAGTTTTGCAATTTTTCATTTTTTTGGTTTTTCGATTTTGCAACTTTTCAAATAAAAAAAAAGAAAAATTGCAAAACTGTAAAACTGAAAAGTCAAAAATGAAAAAAAACGAAAAAGTGTAGAATGAAAAGTTTGAAAATTCTAAAAATTGGAAATTAAGAATTTGAAAAATTGAAGAAATGAAAAATTTTAAAACCGAAAAATCGATAAACTTAAATCGAAAAAGTGAAAAATCAAAAAAACGAAATATTGTAAAAGTGAAATATTGAAAATCAAAGAAATCGGAAAATCAGATAATTGGGAAACACAAAAATTGCAAAATTGGAAGAAATAAAAATTTCGAAAATCGAGGAATTGAAAAGTCTAATATTGGACATTTGAAGAACTGAATAAATGATATAAAATTTAGGAAATGAAAATTTAAAAATTGGCGAAATAAAAATTTAATTCAAAAACCTGAAAAATTGTAGAAATAGAAAGTTTTAAAACCGAAAAATTGAGAAACTTAAAAATCAAAAAACTGAAAAAAAATCGAGAAATCGAAAAATCTAGAATCTCAAAAATTGAAAAATTGAGAAATCGAAATATAAAACAGTTGAAAAATTGAAAAATCTAAATAAAAAACCAAAAACTGAAAATCCAAAAAATACAAAAAATCGAAAGATTCAGAAGTCGAAAAATCGAAAAATCTAAGAATCGAGATATTGAAAAATCAAAAATTGAGAAATTAAAAATTTGGAAAATTGAGAAACCCAAAAATCAAAAAAGCAAAGTCGAAAATTCGAAAAATCGAAGGGTTAAAGACCTCAAAAATCGAAACTTTGAGAAGTCGAGAAATGGGAAAATCAAAAATAGATTAATTGAGAAATCGGAAAACTGAAAATTTAGCAACGTCAAAATTTGAAAAATGGAAAAAGTCGAGAAATCGAAAAATCTAAAATGTAAAACATTGAATAATTAAAATATCCCAAATTGAAGAACCGAGAAATCCAAACATCAAAAAATAAAAATTCGAAAATCTAAAAACTGAAAAATCGACAAATCGGGAAACTCCAGAATTTCAAAAATTGGAAAATGGGATAACTAAAAAATCGAAACATCGAAAAATTGAACAGCCCAAAAGTAAAAAATCGAAAAACCGAGAAATCCAATCAGAGGATCAAGAAATCGAGGAGTCGGAAGCCGAGAACAGTTAAAAATTGAAAAATTACTAAATCTAAAAATTGAACAATCAAAACATTTTATAAAAGAAAAATTGGAAAATTGAAATATAGAATAAGTGAGAACTCGAGAAATCGAAAAACCTAGAATTCTAAAAATTGAAGAATTAAAACACCGAAAAGTTGAAAAATTTAAAAATCGAAGTATATAAAACATTCGAAAAATTGAAAAATGTAAAACGAAAAAATTCAAAATCCAAAAACTAAAAAATCGAGAAATCAAAAAAATCCAAGAGAACAAAAAATCGAAATATTGAAAAGTCCCAAAACTGAAAGAAATATCCAAAAAATTGAGAAATTCAGAAATTGGAAAACTGAGAAATCGAAAAATTGAAAAATCAAAAACCTGAAAAATAGAGAAATTAAAGAATTGAAGAAGCGAAAAATCGAAACCTTTTGAAGTCGAGAAATGGGAAAACAGAAAGATTAATGGGATAATTGGGAAACCCAAAAATTGCAAAATTGAAAAAAGTAAAAATTCGAAAATCGAGGAATTGAAAAGTCGAATATTGAACATTTGAAGAATTGAATAAATGATTAAAAATTGGAAAAATAAAAATCAAAAAACTTGAAAAATTATAGAAATGAAAAATTTTGAAACCGAAACTATAAAAATTGAGAAACTTAAAAATTGAAAAACTGCAAAATCGACAAAAAGCGAAATATTGTAAATTAAAGAAAGCGGAAAATCGGATAATTGCGAAACTCAAAAATCGCAAAATTGATCAAATTGAGGAATTGAATAAACGATATAAAATCGAGGAAATGAAAATGAAAACTAAAAATCAAGAACTTGCAAAATTGAAGAAACGAAAAATTTCCAAATTGAAAAAATTAAAGTTGCAAAAACGAAAAATTATCAAACCGAAACACTGAAAAATGGAAAAATCGAAGTATTAAAGAAAATGAAAAAACCAAAAATTGTGACATCAAAAAATTGTAAAATCGACCCTAAAGGGAAAACGAAAAATTGTGATATAAAAAAATTGGTCGAAGGTGAATAAATCCAGATTTTTCGAAAAATCGGAATGTTAAAGTAAATGTAAAAAAGTAAGTTTTTCAATTACAAAATTTTGTGATGACGTCATCAAGATTTTTTGGAGGGCATAAACGAATAAATTTTGATTAATGATTTATCATGCTTACAAAATGTCATACAATTAGGTTTTTTTTTTAAATCTGGATGTTTAGGGAGAAAGCTCAACACGTATTCATAAAGCTCACCTGCAGGAATATCTTTGTTTTATAAAATTTACTCTTGCCAATTTTGAAGATGACGTCATGAAAAAGGAATTTGTTTGTATATTTATTTTTCGAAAGAAAACAGGAACAAATTTTTGTGTATACACGAGGTCCTAAACATAATAAATAACTTGGTTCCAAGGACTTTAAATCTCTAAATACGAAATTCGTCTCCCAGTTTACTTTAAAACTTATCTTACAAACAAATTTCGGAAAGGAAGAAAATTATAAACATCCAGGCCTTCCTTTTGAGCAACTAATTATTCATCCAAAGGAAATTTTTCGCAGGAGCGCTATTATTCCATGTTCCTGCAGGAAAATAAGCGGCTAATAAATCCCGGTAAAAGTTAATTTAAAATAACCCCCAATCGACGGGGCTTTCTTCAAAGCAACTCTGCGGTAATTTTCCCTGGTTATTACCAGCAACAAAGAGCAGCAGCGAGTCGAAACTTCGTGTTTCAATAAACACTTCAATCCTGTTTTGAGAAAATGCTCGTTACTTGTGAAAACTCCTTTCATTGTATTTTATTGAAGGCTTCCCGAGTCGAACTTTACAGATTTGTTGTGCTGCCTCAATACTCCCCAGGGCAAAACATAAATGTGTGCCAATTTTCGTCCATTTTCCGGGTCATCAGAGATCGGCGTTTCCTGCCACAGCAGAAAAGTTGGAACATCGGATACTTGACAGGATTTATGGGCGCTCATTTAGCGGAGGATACTCGGGCCACTTTTTGCAAAACTGTTGAACATTAATTAAGAGAATCCTATGCGAGGCCGCTTTTAATAAAAGTTGAGTTGTGGGAAGATTCATTAGACGGGAAAGCAGTTTGCGGGTGGAAGCCCACACAAAGTTGTATCTTATTTGTTGATCCGAAATAAGCTCGAATCCGAGGTATTTTACATGTTGCTGCTCGCAGAAAGGACGGGAAGATTAAAGCGTTCTAGCCATTTTCCGGCCGACTTTGACTCGAGGAAATCTTGACGAAGAAAGAAATTGTGTGTTTGCGGTTAGAAAAACGTTTACTACTTTGTATTTTCGGGGAATAAAGCGACGCGGGGGTTTGCGTTTCCCGGGGCACGGGAAAGTTGGAAAGCGCATATTTCGTTTGACAAATTAAAAATTTACTTGGAAAAGTCTTCGGGGGTGTTAATATTTTATTAGGGGGAATTTCCACGATGGTTACGTTTCTTTGTTCTTTTGACTCTTCGACCTAAGCTAAGTTAACAATAACACGAGCCAAGGGATCATTTTCCAGCGAGGAATATTTCAGCAATTTCAGAAAAGCTCTCAGGATTCTTTAAATAATAACGAAAATAACGTTTGCTACAAAACAAATAAATGTTGAAATAACAGATTAAATATTTAAAATGTCAATTGTCAAAAAAGTACGCCAAACCTGAGGCAGGTTTTCCACTTTATTTTTTTTTTGTCGGCTCCGTTGACAATTATATTATACGAATAATAACAGGAACTACAAACGTCATTTTCTCTCAATCCATCAGGCGAAATTACAAATTATATGCCACACTATTTCAGCCTGAAAATTCAGCAACGAACAAAGACTCCCTTGTTATTTAAGACATCGGTATGCGGTAGAAACTCGGCTTAATGACAAGTTGAATAGCACACGAAAATAGAGTAAAAGGCGTTACTGTGGTTTCCGTCTCCGGGTTGTCGTCGCCAACTTCAAGAACGTATTTATATGCAGAAATGCCACTCGTGATTTAATATTTTTGTAATATTGCCAACCACAGATGTCCCTAAAATTGATATTTATGACCAATTGTTCTACGAAAATTGCTTGGTATTTCACCGGAATATTTATACTACAGCGAAATTATTTTAGGAAATAAAAGAAATTTATCAGAATCTACACCTTCAAAAAATTGATGACGTCTTTTTATTCAAAAATTATTATTACGATGTCTCAAATAATGACACCTAATCGATTTTAACTTCCAGAGTGCAAGCTAAGGATTGAAATAATGAAGGTCCATCCAGCGAATGGCTATTTTTAGCCCTAGAATATGAAAAAATAGGTTTCCCGTTTCCGTCTGTCTGTCTGTCGTCTGTGTCGACTTTTGCTAGATAATCTCCGAAACTACGGACCGATTGTTGTCAAATTTTACCTGCATGTTTGATGACCAACTCATCATTTTGTGCAAACAATATTATCGAAGTTTTATAAAGCTTTAAATTGTGATTTAAGAATGTCTTAATTTTCTAAATGAGTCAGAATCTCGTCATCGATTTTTACTTTCCGACCGGAAGCTAAAGAGGTATCTGAGTTTCTGTCTGACTGTCTGTCTGTCTGTCTGTTTGTCTGTCTGACTGTCTGTCGGTCTGGTGTCTGTATCCATTTTTTCATTTTTATTAGACAAGTAATCTTCGAAATACTGGACCGATTGTTGTCTAATAGGAATATCATGTAGATGGTTAAACGCTAACTAAAATTTGGCTAATCATAATAATAAAAAGTTTTTTTTTAATTTGATAAAATAATAAAATACTCTTGTACTTGTGGTCTGTGAAATCGTGTCGAATTTTCACCCTAGACATCCCGAATTTTTGACAAAAATTCAAAACTGAATAACAATATTTTTCAAGATAACTTTGAAACTGCAAAACCGATTGCTCTGAAATCTTGTAAATATTTTTAGGTTATCATGGTAAATCGTTAAGCAAAATTTTTTTGACTTCCCGATTTTTCGACTTTCTCATTTTTTGAATTTTCGAGTTCTCGATTCCTCAAGTTGTCGATGTTTTGATTTCTCGATTCAATTTCCCGATTCTTCAGTTTATCGACATTTTAATTTTCTCTATTTTCCGATATTTCAGTTTTTCAATTTCTCCATTTTCCGATATTTCAGTTTTTCGATTTTTCAATATTTCAATTTTTCGATTCTTCAGTTTATCGACATTTAAATTTTTCGTTTTTTTTTTCAATTTTTTATATTTCAATTACTCGATTTTTCGTTTTTATTTAGTACTTCAATTTTTCGAATTTTTAAATGTTAGATTTTTCACTTTTTTGTTGTTTCGATTTCTCAATCTTTCGATTTTTCAACTTCCCGCTTTTAGATGTTTCAGTTTTCTCGACATTTTAGTTTGAGGATGTTTCCATTTGTCGATTCTTCAAATTGTCGGCGTCTCAACTTTTTATCTTTCAATTTCTCGAATTTCAGATATTTCAGTTTTACGATTTCAGTTTTTCAATTGTTCACTTTTTTCGATTCTTCAAATTTTTCGATTTTTCAATATTTCAATTTTCGGCGTTTCGCAATTTTCAATTTCTCTATTTAGCGATTCTTCGATATTTCGACATTTCGATGCATCAGCTTCAGGATTTTTCAATTTTGGAATTTTTCGATATTTCGATTTTTTGATTTCTCGATTTTTCATAATTTTTCGTTTTTTTTTTTAAATTTAGATATTTCTATTATTTGATGTTTCGATTCTTGACTTCTCGCTTTTAGATTTTCGGTTTTTCAATTTTTTGATTTTTATCATTTTTAATTTTACAAGTTCTCAATTTTTCGGTTTTTCAATTTTTCAATTTTCAGTTTTCCCATTTTCTAATTTATCGAGATTTCGATGTATGGATTTTTAATTTTTTCAAGTTTTCGAGTTTTTTAAGTTAAATGTTTCAATTTCAAATTTTTCGTTTTCTATTGTTCGACTTCTGAACTTCTCGATTTCTCAATCTTTTGATGTTTCGATTTCTCAATGTTTTAATTTTTCAATTTCGATTTCTCGATTTCTCAGATTTTCGATTTCTAGTCTTTTGATTTTTAGTTTTTCGATTTTTTAAATTTTATATTGACGCTTTTTTCGTTTTTCGATTTTACGGTTTTCTGATATTTCGAATTTCCGATTTTAAAATTTTTCGACTATTAATTTTTTGATTTCTCGATTATTGGTTTTTCGATTTTTCAAGTTTTCGATTTTCCTAATTGTAGATTTTCCGATTTCCCGATTTCTAGTTTCTTGATTTGTGGTTTTTCGATTTTCTAAATTTTTTATTAAGGAGTTCTCCATTTTTCGATTTTACGATTTTTTGATTTTCGAATTTGAAAATTTTTCGACTTTTAATTTTTTTAATTTCTCGATTTTTTAACTTTCAGATTTCTCAATTTTTCAACGTTACAATTTTGGAAATTTTTCAAAATCTCATTTGTTTTCAATTTTTCGATATTTCGACCGATCTTTCGACTTTTCGATTTTTCAATCTTTCGATTTTTCGGCTTCTCGCTTTAGATGTTTCAATTTGTCGATTCTTCAAATTGTCGACTTTTCGATTTTTTATTTTTCGATTTCTCAAGTTTCCGATATTTTAGTTTTAGGATTTCAGTTTTTCGATTCTTCAAATTTTTCGATTTTTCAATATTTCAATTTTCGGTGTTTCGCAATTTTTGGTTTTTTCTGTTCTCAATTTCTCAATTAAACGATTGTTTCACATTTCGACTTTTCGATTTCCCAATTTTTTGATTTTTTGCTTTCTGTACTTTTTGATTTTTTCAGTTTTCGATGTGTCAGTTTCAGGATTTTTCAATTTTGGAATTTTTCGATTTTTTGATGTTTTGATTTCTCGATTTTTCATAATTTTTCGTTTTGTTAAATTTTAGATATTTCTATTTTTAGATGTTTCGATTTTTCGACTTCTCGCTTTTAGATTTTTGGTTTGTCAATTTTTGATTTTTAAAATTTTTAATATTACAAGTTTTTAATTTTTTGGTTTTTACATTTTTCGGTTTTTAAATTTTTCAATTTTCAGTTTTATATTAACGATTTTACGATTTCTTGTATGTATGATGTACATACATATTTCAATTTTTGAAATTTTAAAATTTTTCGACTTTTGATTTTTTTGATTTCTCGATTTTTCAAGTTTTCGACATTTCAGTTTTGGGATTTTTCAACTTCTTGATTTTAAGTTTCTCGATTTTTCAATTTTTCGATTTTCTTAATTGTAATTTTTTCGATTTCCCGATTTCTAGTTTTTTGATTTTTAGTTTTTCGATTTTACGATTTTTTAATCTTTCGAATTTTAATCTTTTTGGTATGCATGTACATATTTAAATTTTTCGAATTTTAAAATTTTTTAAGTTTCAGATTTCTCAATTTTCAACGTTTCAATTTTGGAAATTTTTCAAAATTTCGGTTTTTTCAATTTTTCTATATTTCGATCGATCTTTCGACTTTTCGCTTTTTAAAATCATTTCATTTCTCGATTTTTGTTTTTCGGTTGTTCGATTCTCCCGTATTTTTTGTAATTTATCAAAGGACCGGGATTTCTTGGGCTGCATTTCAGGGACGGGGGAAGTTCTGTCGAAACAAACTTCGACCATTTTTTTTCTTACACTGTGACTGCTATTACCAAATTTTTTAACTTATAGGGTGATCATAAAATCGACAAAATATAGCAAACTCAAATTTTATAATTTCTCAAGACGCTGGATTTTTGGAAGTGAGGGAAGTTCTGTCTAAATAACCTTAAACCAATTTTCAAAAGTGAGCACGATATTTTCATTTTCACATTGTATATTACTGCAGTTTAAACTAAGTTTAATGCCAAGTTGAAAAGTAAAGAATTCTATAAAAAAAAGTTTGTTATTGCATAATTTATACAAAGATTTATCCTTACACTGAAAATGACTTTTAATAAGTAATTTATATGTACAGTCAAACTTCTATCTAGCGAACCAAATATATCGACTTTTCTTGAACTACCACGACAATTTGTTTTTTAAATGTCAAAAGGACGTCAGGGTGATTAAATTAAACTGATGTAAAATGTAAGTTCACGATGTAAAAGTTCTACTGTAGCTCCTTTTTCTCCAACACACCCTTAATAAAATGCTTCAACTTTTTAATATGGCATCTTTACACAAAACCAAAACTTCATTTTAGAATTAATGTCAGCTTTCCACAAGGACTATAAATTTCGTGATTTTTCACCAGAAACGTAAAAATAGGGAACATTTACCAAAAATGTAAACAGAGGGACTCCCCATAGTTTTTATTTAAAATACAACAGCCCGTTATTTTTTTAACAAAAATATTACTAGTCTGATCCATAAAGAACCAACGCAATAACAATTTAAAGTGTAGCTAATGTGTTTATGAAGATTTATTAGCACATCTAAATAAATGCCTGCCACACGACAAACCAGCAGCAGATAACAAACTGTAATTTATGTCACTTGTACGTATCTGTTTTTCATAAAGAGTTCGATGCAGTTTTTTCAAATTATAAATATCACATCGCAGTATGAGGCTAAAATTAATTGACATTTTTGACATAAATGTCACATTATCAGGTCAACGTGACAACTAATTTTAACCTAAAAGCGCGTTATGACGTTCACGCAGAATTACCAACCCAAGGCTCAAAAGCACAGTCAACTCCACTTCTCTTTCTATCGATCTCCCAGTATGAGTTCACATGTGTTCCACCCATTTGATGTTAGTTCTGATAAAACCATCGAAAATATTTATGAAAAAGGAAAGCTCGGTATAAATCCTGGCGGCAATATTTTTTACACGTGATTTAGGTTTTATCAACAATCCTTCGTTGAATCTTTCGCAAACACAGCACGCTTTGTCTCTTTTTCGAGTCGTATCGAAAAAATGTGTTCCTGATTTGTCAGTACCCTCTCATAAATTCCAATATTTCTCACAGTTTCAGAGAACTTATGACCTTTGAAATTTTTCGCTTCTGTTTCCGCTTCCGCGTTGGCGCAAAGTAGCAATTTCTCGCATTATCTTATCTTCCAATTACTCCACAATAAAACCAAACGTGCAAACTCGTGTGGGTCGCCGAAACCCATGCATCTAAATCGCCGCAACAAATCGATTCCTAGCGTTGGGACTACAACAAACGCAATTTTAAAAACGGCGACAAATAAAGTCTCGCATTACAAACAAGATTTGCGACATTGTAAACCGATTGAAAACAATCGGATGACGTCAACCCAATTCGTTCCGAGCTTCCTCCGCTCAGATATCAAAAATGCGCGCGAATGAACACGCAACAAAGAAAAGCGGAATATGAAATGTCGCTAATGACGTTGAAAAATCGCCGTGTTTCCAGATACACGTACATTCGGGAAGAGGAATTATTCATGGAGGGATATTATCGCTGATCGAGCGATGTGGGAATGCTGGTAGTTTTGTCCTGGGAAAGCCGCGGAGGTAATTATTAATTATCCTGGAAGAGGGGCGCAGTACGTGTGGAGTTCTAATCGATGTAGTGTAGGAGTGGAGAAAGTGATTTGATCAGATGCAAGGTGTCGGGGATTAGGGAGGATTTTCTGGGTTACTGTGGATGGATCGATATGGGCTTTTCTTGCTGATTAAGTGTCGAACATCAGGGAAATAATGGGCCTGAACGAGTTTGGCGTATGCTCATTGACTGGGTTATAAACTACAAAAAGGAAGATTCAGACGACACAGAATTTCTAAAATCATTACGTATTTCTCGAGAAATATGCAGGATATGGCGATGGTCTGATGGCATTTCCTGTAAAATACGGTCGAATGGAATCGAAAGTATGTTGAATGAATTCTGTTCCCATAAAGATTGATTTTTTTTTAAATAACGATTCTAATGTATCTAACTTTACTGTTTTTTTTTTGATGACCTAGAAGAAAACTGATTTCAGATTCGTTATCTGCGAAAAATTGTCTATCAGACCTGTTCAAGATTTTGGAAATTTTGCTATATACATAATTTTTAAGAATTTTTGCACATAATTGCACGCTTTCGAATTTTTAGGATTTTTGGGTTTCTATTGTATCATTATTATTTTAATTTTGAAAATTATACTTTCTCGAAAATAGATTGTAATTATTCAACTATATAAACACGAATTGCTACAGACTTTATTCAACAAGAGAACCGGTAATCATCACGGGGAATACGACTTGTTTTTATATATAAATGACTGAACAATAATTTTATATTCTGAATTAAAAAAATAAATAAATAAAAACGACACAAATGACAAATATTTTCCTAAAACAACTATAGATCAACCGAATTAGAGCCTGTTTTCACAATTTTTGGAAACAAATTTCCTATCTTTGTCTCTGTTATTTGATGAGTCGCAGTAAAAACAGAGATTCGAGACTTACAAAATCCAAAAATATAGTTGTTGCGTCTTTCAAAAGAACAGATGCACTTAAAAAATTTGTTTTTTTTTTGAAAATTTTTGAGAAAATTTTACCATTTTCTCGGTTATTTGGAAACAGACTTCATATTTGTCGCCTATGAAAAATTCTTTATAAACTTGTTTTCTCTCACTCGAGCGTTTTGTTTTCTTTTTTTGGAAAATTTTTGGGAAACGGTGTTCTTATTTTCTTATTTATTTGAAGACCTACAGCAAAATTGACTTCAGATTCGTATTTTACCAAAAATTGTCCATAAAATTGGTCGTTTTCTATGGAATTGTTACATATTTTTGTAAACTATTTTCGCAAATTTACCTGGTATGTCCTTCACTACATTTTTTGAGTATTTTTGCACATGGCTGCATGTTTTCGAATTTTTAAGAATTTTGAGTCTCTATTTTATTGATATTGTATTAATTTTGAAAATTATACTTTCTCAAAAATATATTGTAATCATTCAATTATATAAACAAAAACTGTTCAAGACTTTATTTATCAACAAAGTCGATAATAAAAACGACACAAATGAAAAATATTTTCCTAAAACAACTCTAGATCATGAAACCGAATTAGAGCCTGTTTTCACAATTTTTGGAAAAAGTTTTCCTATCTTTGTCTCTGTTATTTGATGAGTCGCAGTAAGAACAGAGATTCGAAACTTAACAAAATCCTCTATAGTTGCTGCGTCTTTCCAAGGAACAGATTCACTTAAAAAATTTGTTTTTTTTTTATTTTTGAGAAACTTTTAGCATTTTCTCGGTTATTTGGAAGCAGACTTCATATTTGTCGCCTATGAAAAATTCTTTATAAACTTGTTTTCTCTCAATTGAGCGTTTTTTTTTTTGTAAAATTTTTGGGAAATGGTGTTCTTATTTTGTTATTTATTTGAAGACCTACAGCAAAATTGACTTCAGATTCGTATTTCATCAAAAATTGTCCATAAAATCGGTCGTTCTCTATGGAATTTTTACATATTTTTGTAAACTATTTTCGCAAATTTACCTGGTACGTCCTTCACTATATTTTTTGAGTATATTTGCACATGGCTGCATGTTTCCGAATTTTTAAGAATTTTGAGTCTGTATTTGATTGATATTGTATTAATTTTGAAAATTATACTTTCTCAAAAATATATTGTAATCATTCAATTATATAAACAAAAATTGTTCAAGACTTTATTTATCAACAAAGCCGATAACCTTCTGATGGAGAACGCGACTTTTTTTAAATAGAAATTATTAAACAATAGTTTTATATTCTGAATTAAAAAAATACAAATAAATAAAAACGGCACAGCTTTTTTTCATAATTTTTGGAAAATGTTTTTCCATCTTTTTGTCCGTTATTTGACGAATCGAAGTAAAAACAGAAATTCGTAACTTACAAAAAATCCTTTATAACTTTGGCACTTCTAAGATACGACTGATTTTGGCAAATGAAGAAATTAAAGGGTAGGTGGGCGGGGCTAGTACTTATTAAGATGACTGATTTTGCCAAATGGCATACCGTCCAAGAAAATAAAGGGCAGGTGGGAGGGGCTAGAGCTTACTAAGATAAGACTGATTTTGCCAAATGACATACCCTCTAAGAAAATAAAGGGCGAGTGGGCGGGGCCAACACTTGCCAAAATAAGACTGATTTTGGCAAGTGAACTATTCTCTAAGAAAACAAAGGGCGGGTGGGCGGTGCTAGTACTTGACAAGATAAGACTGATTTTCGCAAATGACCTACTCTGTAAGCAAATGAAGGGTAAGTGGACGGATCTGGTACTCGCTAGGACAAGTCTAAGCTTGCCAAATGACATATTCTCTAAGAAAATAAAGGGTAGAAGGTATATCATTTGGCAAGTATTGACCCCGCCCACCCACCCTTTATTTTCTTCGAGGGTATGCCATTTGGCAATATCAGTTTTTTCTTAGTAAGTACTAGCCCCACCCACCCGCCCTTTATTTTCTTAAAAAGTGGATCATTTGCCAAAATCAGTCTTATTTTAAATGTTTGAGAAATATTTTCCCGTGTTTTCGGTTATTTGGAAACCAACTTCATATTTGTGATCTATGAAAAATCATTCATAAAGTTGTTATTTCTCTCAATCGAATTGAGAGCCTCTTTTAACGTTTTGTGTATTTATTACTTTTTTAAATCTTCAGAAAACATTTCCTACTTTCCTAGTTCTTGTAGATCTACAGCAAAAATTGACTTTAGAATCGTGATTTAGCAAAAAATTGTCCATAAGATTGTCTATTTTTCTGTCGAATAGGGTCTACATTGGTACTTTTTTTATATTGTTCTAAATTTATTTTCAAAAATTTAGGTAATATGCCCATTATTTATAATTTTCGAGCTTTTTTACACATGATTGCTAGTTTTCGAATTTTTACGAATTTTGAGTCGTTATTTCATTGTTATTACTTATATTAATTTTGAAAATTATATTTTCTCGAAAGTAGATTGCAATTATTCAATTATATTCTTACGGTAATTAAAAACCGTCGTGGGTAAAATTCAACAATTTATTCTTAATAACTCGAATTTACACTACTGATTACACAGCGATTATGTACAAAATAATCCGGCGCAACTTGACTGGACTCGACTGGATTAGCTGAATAATAATCGTTCCCGACGGTGGTCTCTATTTAAACCTATACGTTCCTCTCGATGGTTCGAGAACGCCGCTTCGAGGGTTTTCTGGGTCGACCATCGCGACTTCCGCTTCCAGGCTTATCGTCAGCGAACGCCGCGCCGCCCGGCCGATGAGTCATCACCGCCGTAAATACCAGAATAGACAATATAAACAAACATTGTTCCAGACTTATCAACACAGCCGGTAATCATCAAATGGAGAACAGGCCTTGTTTTTATATAGCAATTATTAAACGATACTTTTATATTCAGAATTAAAAACAATACAAAAAAATAAAAACGATACCTCATTATCACGAAGCCTGTTTTAATAAATTCATAAATGAAAAATCTGTTCCTAAAATAGTTGTGGATCATGAAATCAAATTAGAGCTTGTTTTCACGATTTTTGGAAAATGTGGTTCCACCTTTTTCTCCGTTGATTGACAAATCGAAGTAAAAAGGGAAATTCGTAACTTACAAAAAATCCTTTATAACTTTAGCACTTCTAAGATACGACTGATTTTGGCAAATGACATACTCTCTAAGAAAATAAAGGGCGGGTGGGCGGGGCTAGTACTTGTTAAGATAAGACTGATATTGCCAAATGGCATGCCCTCTAAGAAAATAAAGGGTTGAGGGTCTATCATTTGGGAAAATCAGTCTTATCATAACAAGTACTAGCCCCGCCCACCCACCCTTTATTTTCCTAGAGAGTAGGTCATCTGCCAAAATCAGTCTTGTTTTGGCAAGTAATAGCCCCACCCACCATATTTTTTGGAAAATGTTTGAGAAATGTTTTTCCATTTTCTCGGTTGTTTGGAAACCAACTTCATATTTGTGATCTATGAAAAATCCTTCATAAAGTTGTTATTTCTCTCAATCGAATAGATAACCCCTTTTAACGTTTTATTTATTTATTATTTTTTTAAATCTTCGGGAAACGTTTTCTATTTTCTTGGTTATTGTAGACCTAGAGCAAAATTGACTCCAGAATCGTAATTTACCAAAAAATTGTCCATAAGATTGTCTCTTTTTCTATCGCATAGGGTCCATTTTGGAACAGTAGTTGCCAAGATAAGACTGATTTTGCCAAATGTCCTACCCTCTAAGAAAATAAAGGCCTCCTTCAACGTTTTATATATTTTTTTTTTGAAAATTTTCCCATTTTATTAGTTATTTGATGATTTACAGCAAAATTGAGTTTAGATTCGCAATTTACCAAAAATTGTCCATACGACTTTTTTTAAATATTGTTGTATATTATTTTCGAAAATTTAGCACCTTACAATTTTGACTATTTTATTTATACTATCTCAAAAATATATTCTAGGATTCATAATCCGAATTAAAATAAAAATTAAATGCGACACATCATCATGAAGTTTATTTTATTAAATTAAATGAAAAACATATTCCTAAAATAATTGTAGATCATGACCCCAAATTAGAGCCTATTTTCACAATTCTTAGAAAATGTTTTTCGATATTTTTCTCCGTTATTTGACGAATCGAAGTGAAAACAAAAATTCGTAACCTACAAAAAGTCCTTTACAACTTTGCTTTGCCTTCCAAAGGAACAGAGCCACTTTTAATAATTTTTTGGAAAATTTTTGAAAAATGTTTTCCCATTTTCTCGGTTATTTGGAAACCGACTTCATATTTGTAATCCATGAAAGATCGTCAAAAAATTTGTTATTTGTCTCAGTCGAATAAAGCCTCTTTTAACGTCTCAATTTTTTTTTTTTTGAAAATTTTTCGGAAACGTTTCCTATTTTCGTGGTTATTTGAAGATTTGCAGCAAAATTCAGTTCATATTCGTAATTTCATTCCATTTGCCAAATAACATACCCTTTAACAAAATAAAGGTCGGATGGACAGGGCCAGTACTTGCCCAAAGAAGACTAATTTTGGTAAATAACCTATTTTCTAAAAAAAATTAAGGGTGGGTGGGCGGGGCTAGTACTTAGCAAGAGGAGACTGATTTTGGGAAATTACCTACTCTCTAAGAAAATGAAGGGCAAGTGGACGGAGCTGGTACTTACTAAGACAAGACTAACTTTGTCAAATGACATACCCTCCAATAAAATAGGGTAGAAGGTATATCATTTGGCAAAATTAGTCTTATCTTGGCAAGTATTGCCCCGCCCACCCACCCTTTATTTTCTTCAAGAGTATGCCATTTGGCAATATCAGTTTTTTCTTAGCAAGTACTAGCCCCACCCACCCGCCCTTTATTTTCTTAACTTTCAATATTTTTTTGGAAAACGTTTGGGAAATATTTTTCCATTTTCTCGGCTATTGGGAACCCAACTTCATATTTGTCATCTACAAAAAATCCTTCATAAAGTTGTTGTTTCTCTCAATTGAATAGAGAACCTCTTTTAACGTTTTGTTTATTTATTATTTTTTTAAATCTTCGGGAAACATTTCCTATTTTCTTAGTTATTGTCAACGGGCGGAATTGTGTTTCATACGCTAGATCCAGTGCTGTCGCGGCGATAGTTTGATTACAAATATATTTTTCTTTTGAACTATATCAACATAATATAACATTTTGCACTCATGACCTTTTTTGATAGCTTTCGCGCATTCACCAGAGTGCGGGAGGTCGAACTTCCCGCACACGTGCATTTAACTTCCCGTTGCCATGGTAACCTTAAAATACTCGGGTAGTGTCAACATTGTGACGTGTTGACGGCGCTGTCAATGGCGTTGTTTATAAATAACTCACAGTTAATCTCTTCAGTTTAAAGGTTTATTCGTCGCAAAAAATATTGTACACAACACGTTCGTGAGCCTGCTTCCCGCATTCACGCAAATGCGGCACTCCCTTCGGTCGTGCCTCAAACAAGCGTTCATGCGGGAAGCAGGCTATCCCGAACTAGTTGCGTAAATTACTATTTCAAGATCACAAATCTGTGGTCCTGTGTTTGAAAAATTAAAAAGGGCATCGAGTATTGTTTTTTGAAGTAATATAGTAATATCGAAGTAGTTTTTTAACAAGCTGTAAACACTCCTAGCGACGCACTGGCTACGACCTTGTGGACCAGATCAAAGCGTCCCCGCTACACGCCGTAAAACACACCTTGCTTCCACTGGGGAATTGCATCCGTAAGATAAATTTCCGCCCACTGGTTATTGTAGACCTAGAGCAAAATTGACTTCAGAATCGTAATTTACCAAAAAATTGTCCATAAGATTGTCTCTTTTTCTATCGAATAAGGTCCATATTGGAACAGTATTTGCCGAGATAAGACTGGTTTTGCCAAATGGCCTACCCTCTAAGAAAATAAAGGGTGGGTGGGCGGGGCTAGTGCTTGCCAAGATAAGACTGATTTTGGCAAATGGCATACCCTCTAAGAAAATATGGGGTAAAGAGAGTATCATTTGGCAAAATCAATATTATCTTAACAAGCATTAACCCCGCCCACCCGCCCTTATTTTCTTTGAAAGTGGCTAATTTACCAAGATCGGTATTCTTTTGGCAAGCACTAACCACCCACCCGCCCTTTATTTTCTTGTTGTAGACCATGAAACAAATTAAGTGTTTTCACAATTTTTGGAAAATGTGTTTCCATCTTTTTCTCCGTTATTTGACGAATCGAAGCAAAAACAGAAATTCGTAACCTACAAAAAGTCCTTTATAACTGCCTTATCTTCCAAAGACACAACACCACTTTTAATAATTTTTTGGAAAATTTTTGAGAAATGTTCCCCCATTTTCCCGGTTATTTGGAAATCGACTTGATATTTGTATTGTCCAAAAACTTTTCTCTCAGTCCAATAAAGCCTCTTTTAACGTTTTATATTTTTTTTTTTTGAAAATTTTTCGGAAATGGTTCCCATTTTCTTAATTATTTGAAGATTCAGTTCAGATTCGTAATTTACCAAAAATTGTCCATACGATTTGTCTCTTTATTTTTAGAACAGACACCATGTTGACACTTTTTTTTAACATTGTAGTACATAGATATATTATTTTCGAAAATTTAGTTACTTATAATTTTTGAGTATTTTTGCACATGATTGCTCGTTTCCGAATTTTTACGAATTTTGAGTAGCATTTTATTGTTTTTCTATTAATTTTGAGAATTATACTTTCTCAAAATACGACACATCATCATCAAGTTTATTTTATTAAATTACATGAAAACATATTCCTAAAATAACTGTAGAACATGAAACCAAATTAGAGCCTGTTTTCACAATTTTTGAAAAATGTTTTACGATATTTTTCTCCGTGATTGGTGATTTTTAGCAAAAACGATTTGAAAAAATCTTCCACAAGTTTGTCCTTTTTTCCATGTGATAGTTCTTCAACATGTTTTTTTGAAATTTATAAAAAACATCATCACGTCCTTTATTATTAAATAAGATGGCGGTTTTGGTCCATTTTTGGTTGGAAAATTTGAATTCGCCGGCAGGTCAGGTCAGGTCAGGTCACGAAATGAGCTAGGATCCTAATATTCAACGATAAATCTTAATCACCTCGGATTTTACACCCTTTCCTTGTACAAACAAAGAAAATTAAAAAAGTCGCATCAAAAAAGGATGCCAGCATTCAAATAACGCTATTCTTTCAAGCGCAAGTATTAAAGGGGTTTTAAATGGGGGCGTAATTACGTTTAGAAGTTAATGGAGATCTTTATGGGTATTTAGATGATTAAGATTTATTATGAAATGCGGTTGAATTTCATCTTCAAATAACGTTTCTCACGTTAATAAAACGTTTAATACTCTCATTTTAAGTGTTGATACGAGTATATTATCTGCCTAACTAATTAATCTCTAATTTCCTGCTTCGTGTGTGTAAGAGGACGTAAAAAAGCAAGCGTGTTCAATTTCCACCTAGACAAATCCCAACTGATGAAGAAATCGTCCGAAATTGCCCAATACACCTCCCCATATCTCATCGGCGCCCCGGCCCGCCACGTTCTCACACACTTCCCTCGAAAAAACAGGACCACCTGTACATTAAGGAGCAGGTGATAACTAGAAAGTAATTGTGTATAATTCAAAACGAACACATTCCAACGAGACGATAATGCATGGTTGGAGGGTCCCGTCATTCTTCCTCCGGTTCATTCATCTCTTTCCGAAACCGCCTCGACCCATCTTCTCACATACTACAGGAGGTATCTTACTACACCGCTAATAGCTCGCCCCGCACCACGATATGATTTCCGCGCCCACAAAAGCCGCAAGCCCTCGTCTCCGCCTCGCTGCACCGAAACCCCGCGGTACGGCGAGGTGTTTTTCTGGCTGGCAGCATTCTTTCGGAGTGAATAATTAATCGGGCCTTTATGACTATGAGGGATCTCGGAATTCCTCAGGTTGGCGCGAATGTGCGCAAGAACGGGCTTTTGTGCGCTTTTTCGGGAGATGCGGGCGCTTTTTTCGAGCATGTGGTCGGTCGCGGTTTGGTTCTTGTTGTCGGGCGAGTCGAGCACGAATAAAACCGGGCGCTTAAACAGCATTGACATTCTTCGGATACCACTCCTTTTATACGCGTTTCCAACCGGCACATCCCCTATGCAAGTATGCATTTGTTGGAGCAGGTTTCGGCGGCTTGAGATGGACGATTGGATGCGAATTTCTGCGGGAGTTGGATGCGACGTGCGGAAAGTTGGTTTGTGGAATTCGAGGAGTTGCCTCAAGCAGAGTGATTAGTTGCAGTTTAGGGAAGGCGCATCTATTCCTACGTTATATGCATGGATTTTAACAAATTATGCGCATATAATGCATATAAAAGCATGTGCAAGATATGCTGTAAATCGTTGCAGCAAAAAAATCATAACCCGATTGCTTTCACTAGTTTATCCTCTTCTCCATTCGAATAAAGTCCATTTCGACTTTTTTTTCAATAATTACAAATACATATTAGTTTCCCTTTTCCTGCTTTGTCTGAAAAACTATAGAAAACAGTTGTGTAGATTTATAATCTGTTGAGAACTCTCTTCCCTATTTGGCATTTTTTCCATAGAATAAGTTTACAAAATTTTAAGAAATTTTTTGAAATCGTTTCCCACATTTTTCTTTGCCACTTCACGAATTCAGATTCTCTTGGCACACGAATCGTACCAGTTTTAAAAAAATTGGTCGAAGGTTATTTCGGCAGAACTTCCCTAGTCCCGTAAGTACAATAAAATATCCAGCGCAGCTTTTTTGACTTGGATTTTTCAATTTTTTGACTTTTCAAATTTAAACTTTTTATTATTTTAATTTTCCAACATTTGAATTGTCCAATTTTTCTATTCCTTAATTTTTCATTTCTCCGAATTTTCGATGTTTCAATGTTTCGATTTTATAATTTTTTTATTTTCAATTTAAATTTCTTCAGTTTCACGAGTTTTAAATTTCTAGTTGTTCAGATTTTCGATGTCTCAATTTTCCATTTCTTTAATTCTTTGATTTGCAATAGTTTGGTTTTTCAACGTTTGGATTTTTAAATTTTAATTTTTTTCAATTTTTTATTTGCAATTTTGCCCATTTTCACTTTAAACATATATTTAATAAGAATCATAATTTTTAAAATTGTTCGCTTTTTCAATTTTTCAATTTTAGAATTTTTACATTTTAGAATTATTGGATTTTAAAACTTTTAAAGTTTTTCAATATTTAATTTTTCAATTTTTCGATCTTTCGGTGTCACAATTTTTCTGACGACTATCATTTTTCGGTTTTCCAATTTTTGGGTTTTCCAATTTTCCGTTTCATTAATTTTTTTCGATTATTAGGTTTCTCGATGCTTCAATCTTTAGTTTCTTCAGTTCTCCGATTTGCAATTTTTAGATTTTACATTTCTTCTTTTTTCAATAATTCGTTTCTTCAATTTTTCGATTGCAGTTTCACCAGTTTTAAATTTTTAATTCTAAAAATGTTCGATTTTTCAATTTTTCGTTTCTTCAATTCTTTGACTTGCAATCTTTCGGTTTTTCATTGTTCTGATTTTGTAATTTTTTTTTTCGTTCTGAAAACTTCAATTTTTCGGTTTTCAACGTTCAGACTTTCTCATTCTTATAATTTTTTTTTTTCAATTTTAGATTTGCAATTTCGCAAATTTTCACTTCAAATATGTAGGTATATTGGTATATATTTAAGAATAATCATAATTTTAAAAATTGTTCGCTTTTTCAATTTTTCAATTTTAGAATTTTTCCATTTTAGAATTATTGGATTTTAAAACTTTTTAATTTTTTCCATATTTAATTTTTCAATTTTTCGATCTTTCGGTGTCACAATTTTTCTGACGACTATCATTTTTCGGTTTTCCAATTTTTGGGTTTTCCAATTTTCCGTTTCATTAATTTTTTTCGATTATTAGGTTTCTCGATGCTTCAATCTTTAGTTTCTTCAGTTCTCCGATTTGCAATTTTTAGATTTTACATTTCTTCTTTTTTCAATAATTCGTTTCTTCAATTTTTCGATTGCAGTTTCACCAGTTTTAAATTTTTAATTCTAAAAATGTTCGATTTTTCAATTTTTCATTTCTTCAATTCTTTCATTTGCAATTTTTCGGTTTTTCATTGTTCTGATTTTATATATTTTTTTTCGTTCTGAAAACTTCAATTTTTCGGTTTTTCAACGTTAAGATTTTTTAATTTGTAATTTTTTTTTTTCAATTTTAGATTTGCAATTTCGCTAATTTTCACTTTAAATATCTACCTTGGTATATTGGTATATATTTAAGAATAACCATAATTTTTAAAATTTTTCGCCTTTTCAAATTAACAATTTTAGAATTTTGCCATTTTAGAATTATTGGATTTTAAAACTTTTCATTTTTTCGACATTTAATTTTAAAATTTTTCGATCTTTCAGCGTTACAATTTTTTAATTTTACAATTCTGATAATTCTTTCATTTTTCGGTTTTATACATTTTTTGGGTTTCCCAATTTTTCGATTCATTTTTTTTTTCGATTTTTACGTTTTTCGACACTTTAGTTTGTCACTGCTTGAATCTTTAGTTTCTTCAGTTCTTCGATTTCCAGTTTTTAGATCTTGCAATTTTTTTTATTTAAATTTTTCGATTGGCAGTTTCAGGAATTTAAAATTTTTAATTCTTCAAATTTTCGATTTTTCAATTTTTCCTTTCTTCAATTCTTTGACTTGCAATCTTTCGGTTTTTGAATGTTCCGATTTTATAATTTTTCACATTTTTTTCAATCTTAGATTTTTCAGACTCCCGATTTTTCTAGTCTTCGTTTCTTCAATTTTTGATTTGCAATTTTCCTAGTTTTCATTCTCTTGAAATATGTATTTAATAAGAATCATATTTTAAAAATTTTTCACTTTTTCAAATTTACGATTTTAGAATTTTTCCGTTTTAGAATTAGGTTTTGGATTTTAAACTTTTTAATTTTTTCGATTTCACAATTCCGACGATTTTATAATTTTTTGATTTTAAAATTTTTGGGTTTTCCAATTTTTCGATTGATTAATTTTTTCGATTTTTACGTTTCACGGTACTTGGTTTGTCAATGCTTCAATCTTAAGTTTGTTCAGTTCTTCAATTTACAATTTTTAAATTTTGCAATTTTTCATTTTTTCAGTTTTTCAATTTTTTGAAAAATTTAAATATTGTAAATTTAAAAAAACAGAAAATTGGACAACTGAGAACTTCAAAATTGAAAAATTGAAAAATTAGAAAATAGAGTAATTGAAAAATTAAAGATTTAAAAATTGAATAAGTGAAAAATCGTGTCTTAAAATCGAGAAAATGAAAATAAAAAAATTAGGAAAATGAAAAATAAAAATCAAAAATCTGAAAAATTTAGGAATCGAAAAATTATTAAAAATTGAGAAACACTAAAATCGAAAAATGAAAAACTGTAATGTCCAAAAATTCCAAAATTGAACAAAAAAAGTTTTAAAATCCAATAATTCTAAAATGGAAACATTTTAAAATTGTGAATTAGAAAAAGTGAAAAATTTTTTAAATTGTGTTTATTACATTATAGGTATATTTAATGAAAACTAGCAAAATTGCAAATCGAAAATTGAAGAAACGAAAACAGAAAAATCGCGATTTGAAATATTTAAAATTGAAAAATTAAAAAATCTCAAAGTTGAAAAACCGAAAAATTGAACTTTTATAATGAAAAAAAGAAAAAATATAAAATTTAAAGAACACTGAAGAACCGAAAAATTGCAAATCAAAGAAATGAAGAATTTAAAATTTAAAATTCGTAAAACTGCAAATCGAAAATTGAAGAAACGAAGAATTGAAGAAATCTAAATTGAAAAAACTTATAAAATCGGAACATTGATAAATCGAAAATTTGAGAAAACAAAGGAAATGAAAAAACGAAAAATCGTAACTTGAAATTGAAAAAAATTAAAATAAAAATCAGAAAAATAAAAAATAAAAAAATCCAAAAATTAAAAATTGAGAAACACAAAAATCGGAAAAAGGTTTAAAATCCAACAATTCTAAAATTATAAATTTGAAAAAATGAAAAATTTTTAAAATTATTACTCTTATTAGATACAAGTTTAAAATGAAAACTATAAAAATTGCAAAACAAAAATTTAAGAAACGGAGAAACAGAAAAATCCGGAATCTGAAAAATCTAAAATTGAAGAATGAAACATTAAAAAATCTTAAAGTTGAAAATTTGAACTTTCCACCATGAAAATGAGAAAAATCATGGAATCAGAACATTGAAAAACCGAAAAATTGCAAATCAAAGAATTGAAGAAGTGAAAAATTGAAAAATCGAAAATTTGAAGGATTAAAAATTTAAAACTTGTAAAAAGCAAATCCAAAAATTGAAGAAATGAAAAGGTTAAAAATACAAAAAATCGGAACATTGAAAAACAGCAAATTCGAAAAAAATAACGGAAAAGGAAAAACCAAAAAATCCTGACTTAAAATCAAGAAAATGAAAATTAAAAATCAAGAGCTTGAAAAATTGTAAATTTGAAAAACCGAAAAATCTTAAAAATTATGATTCTTATTAGATAGGGGAACGAGGGGCTTGTTGTAACAGTTTTTAGGAAAACGAATATAATTTGGTATCTATTAGCTGTTTGACCATTATAAAAGTATCTATCGGTAGTCTAACTATTCCCCTATTGGACTGAACAGGCAAAAGGTCAAAATTTTTCATCTTCACTTCACACCAGGCATTTTCTTAAAAAAAGTGCAGTGTTACAACTTGCCCCGTGGTTGGGGCTAGTTGTAACAGCCATGAGACAGGTAGTACCAGTAAAAATAAAGCTGATGTTGATACATATTTAGACTTTATTTTTCAAAAATCAACACAACACTTCATTATATACAATTTTTTTTCAGTAAAACTGAACTAAACTTTTAGAAGAAGAGTCAACATTAAAGATTTGAGTTTTGTCTTCCTTTTTCTTAATATATCTGGAAAGCAATATATGGCATAGGTCAAAATTTTGGCTCGCTTTTCGTATGCTAGGTAAGAAATTTGTAGAAGTGAATTTGGGATAAGTTGTAACATGTTACAACTTGCCCCAAGCGTATTGTTACAACATGCCCCGTAGTACAATTTTCTACATTTAATTACATTTCGACAAAATTATGTGGCTTAGCGTCAAAATGTGTAAGGAATATTAAAGTTGAGTAATTTTTGAGCTACATGCAAAACTAAACGTTTTAAATTAATTAATAACTGATACGAAAAACCAAATTTTACTAAAGCAATATTTTACATTACTTGGCCAAAACGAAGCACGTGCACACATCCACTCACTGCGTTGGCTGAAGGAACAGTGGTTGTGATGACATGATGTCTTATGGTGCAAAAATTAAATTCAGTAAAAAACCTGACGTTAAAGAGTTTAAATTCTGGGAAAAAATTTAGTGTTACAACTTACCCCTGTTACAACAAGCCCCTCGTTCCCCTACATATTTAAAATGAAAACTAGCAAAATTGCAAATCAAAAGTTGAAGAAGCGAAAAACAGAAAAATCGGGAATATGAAAAACCTAAAATTGGAAAAAATGAAAAATGAAAAAATCTTAAAATGGAAAAACCGAAAAATTGAAATTTTCACAATAAAAAGAAAAATTATAGAATCAGAACATCGAAGAACGGAAAAATTACAAATTAAAGAATTGAAAAACTGTAATATTCCAAAATTGAACAATTGCAAATCGAAAAATTGAAAATAGAAAAAAAAATAAAGTTGAAGAAACGAAAAATTATTATACCGAAGCATTGAAAAATGGAAACATTAAAAAAATAAAGAAAAATCGTGAAATCAAAAAATGTTTTGAAAAATTATAGGATTTCTATTTGTGAATTTACTTTTCATGTAATATAATAACCCTCATAAGTTTAAATAAACATATGTATGTAATATTAAGTCAAATGTAAAAATGCATGCTGAGTGCTTGTTTCTAGTGAGTTTTTCATTACAAAATTTTTGATGACGCGAACAACATTTTTGGATGACACATCAATTTGGGTCAATGTAGTGTGTTACTAATAACAACAGTACTATATTTCCAAATTTCAGAAAAATGTAGCGGGTCATTCTCGATTTTAATCAATACAATAAATTGCCTCATTGATTAATTTGTTTGAATCACTCTGTATAAGTAATTCTGAAATCTATGAGTGCAATTATAGAGAATATTTTGCATATTTCAGAGAGGAAATGGGAAAAATTTTGAGATTACGTCATCAATTTATTGGAGGGGGATAAACGAAAAAATTTTGATTAACGATTTACCATGATTAAGATAACCTTGAAACGTTTGCAAAATTTCAGAACATTCGGTTTTGCAGTTTCTAAATTACATAATGTTATACAATTTGTTTTTTTTTTTTTTAATTTGGATGTCTAGGGTAAAAACTGAATACGAATTTGTGAAAAATTATCTTATTTTATAAAATTGAATTAAAATTTACTAATGCAAATTTTGAAGATGACCAAATTTTGGTTAGCATTTTACCATCCACACAATATTCCTAATACACATGTAAAATTTGACGACAATCGGTCCTATTTTTTCCTTTTCTAAGGGTCATGAAACGTCGAGAAAGCATAGAAATAGCAGTTGTCCAATAAACTCGTAAAAAATAGAACTTATGTTCCCATTTTGCTGCGTAATTTGACGGGCCTGAATCAAGATTTTCGAAAGTCAAATTTTTATAAGATACCAAAAATTGTTGTTTCATCTTGTCGATTTTTGGAAAAATAGCAGGCATTTTAGACGAAATGCGGTCAAAATTAAATTCTAGAAGTCGGAATTTATAGGAACAACTTTTTAGGTAATTTTTTAAGGTGGTCGACAACGGGTTGAAAATTTCGTAAGAATTAAAAAATTGAGCTTTTGGAAAAATTTCTTAAAAATTACGTGTTCGTGGATCCCGTTGCAATTTCTAAATTTTGATTTGGCAGTCTTTTTTTTAATCATGAAAATTGCCATATTTTATTGGAAAAATGGTAGGAATGTTCGAAAAAATGAAACCGAAAATAAATTCTGGAAGTCGTAATCTTCAGAAAAATCTCGTTAGATAATTTTCGGAGATGGTCGAAAAAAGGACGAAAATTTCGTAAATATTATACAGTTTAATTTTAGAATAAATCCTGTGTGAAAATTTTGAAGGCTCCCTAGTGTTTTTGAAAAAATCTTGAGATTCTTGGTCTTTTGTTTATGAAATTGAAAAAAAAAAGAAAAATTAAAAGAATCTTGAAGGCCCTAGTATTTCATTTTTGAAAAAATCTTAGGGGTTTGTTTTATTTTTTACAAAAATTTGAAAAAAAAAAATTAAGAAGAAACTTTTTTTTTGAGTTTAATTAAAATTTCAACATTTTTAAAGACACGTTTTTAGCGTGGGATTCTACCTGCTACCGGTACAATGTCACTTATGGTTTTACCTATATGAATTTATTGTTTGTAGTAGCAACATTTCACTTGTCGGCTTTAGTAAAGCTCAATAAAATTAAATAAATAAAGAAAACCGTAAAAACCTCGATAAAATAAAAACAAAGTGCTCTCGTCTAGCCGCCTCTCGGTAGTTTCGTGTTTCTCCAGTAAATTTCTCGCCCCGTGGCTAGCCAGCCATTTGCCAATAAAAACATTACTCTCCCTGACTTGTGTAAAATTTTGATAATCCATAAATCCTCCCTATTGTGTTTTTTGGCGGGCGCATCGATGCTTTATGGCGTGTTTGGACTGCGAAGGCGCCAGCTATTTAACATTTTAACGGTGCCCAAAGCCCAGGTAGAAGTTGCAACTTATTCTCATTGTTATGTCTTGAATCAGCCGGCGGTTTAACATAAATATGTCGGCCGTTTCCGAGAAGCGGGCGCAGTTTGGGGCTCTTAATAAAATCTGGGGGCTATTATATTTACAGGTTTAATGCGCTCAGAACTTTCACGATACAAAACTAGTTCCGCATATTAATCCTCGCATTATCCCGAAGAAAGTTCCGACTGGATCCTTGCTTTTGTATGACTTAGCTGCGAGTTCGTTTTAAGTTTCTAAACAGTTTTATCTGGAATGGGCCCAATTAACCCATGCTTGCTCTTATTCTTATTGTGGGATTACATCCTTTACGACTGCCTAATCCGGAGAGGTCGTCCTGATCTCTCGGAGATGCGATCTAATTCCATTATGTTAAACAATAAAAGAAGCGATGAGGAAGTTTATCTTTCACCTTGCAGACGACGCCCACGAGATGGGTTTGATTTGGGATTGTGGCGTGGGCGAGCCAAAAAATGCTTATTATGTTGGCTGCTATTTAATTAAAAGTTTTGCGAGCTTGCGTGGCAAATAAGGACTTTTCTGTTGGGCTCAATGAGAAAATGGAACGGGAATGCCGAGCAGGCGAACATCGCTAAACAATGCCGGGCTTTGTTGCAGAACTACGACTAGAGTTTCCACAAACAAATTCTAACTAAACATTATAAAAATTTGGTACGCTAAATATGCTAAATAGAAAATTGAAACTGACTTTCAGTTCTAAATACAAAAGAAAAGAAAAATGGTCCAAGATTATTCGGCAGAACTTTCCTCGCCCATAAAGGTAAAAACCAGTGAGGTAAATAACATTCCCACATTTTTTTTGACCTGAATTCTTTAATTTTTGATTTTTTTTAATTTATCGAATTTTTAGTCTCGAGTTTTCAATATTTAATTTCACAATTTTTCGTTTCGGTTTCATATTTGCCTTATTTTTTCAATTATCCGATTTCTTAATGTTTCAATTTTAGTTTTTTCAATTTTTGGTTTCTTCAATTTTTGTTTGATTTGTGATTTTTCAATTTTTATTTCTTTTTGTTTCTTCAATTTTCGTGTCTTCAATTTTTGAATTGTATTTTTCTAGTTTTCATTTTAAATACCTATGTATCTAATAATAATTACATATTTTTTTAAATTTTTTTCTTTTTGAATTTTACAGTTTTAGAATTTTTCAGTTTTTAAATTCAAATATTGAAAAATCTAAAACCTGTTGGCTCAACAAATTCTCTAAAGTTGAAAATTGGGAAATCAAAAAACCCGAAAACCTGAAAAAAATCGAAACACTCTAAAAGTAAAAAAAGATGGAAAAACTGAAAAATCGAATAGTGAAAACTGTAAAGACTATAGAATCGGAAAATTGAAAAATCCAAAATCAAGAATCGAAAACTGAATAGAAAACTGAAAAAACGAAAAATTAAAAAATCGAAAACCAGACAAATGGAAACACTCAAAAGTCAAAAAATTAAAAGGTGGAATTAATTAGAATATCAAAAACTGAATAATTGTAAAATTGAAAAATTAAAAAGCCGAAAGAACGAAAAACTGAAAAAACGAAAAATTCAAATATTGAGAAATTGGACCCTGGAAAACCCAAAAACTGAAAAATCTAAAACTAAATACTGAAAAATGTAAAATTAGGAACCAGAAAATCCAAAAAGTCGACAAATTTAAAAATTGAAAAAAATCGAAAACTGGGAAATCGAAATACCGAAAACTGAATAACAAAAAACATGAAAATCGAAAAACCGAAAACTGGAAAATTGGGAAATCCAAAAAGTGAATAATTGATAAAATCAAAAATTGAAAAACTGAAAAATCGAACTGAAAAATCAAACAGTGAAAAATCTAAAAACTGAAGAATCGAAAAATTGCAAAAAAATCCAAAATCAAGAATCGAAAACTGAATAGAAAAATTGAAATAACGAAAAATTAAAAAAACCCAAAACTAGAAGATCTAAAATCTAAAGAATCGAAGAATTCAAAAATTGAAAAATCGAAAAACATACAAATGGAAACACTCAAAAGTCAAAAAATTAAAAAGTGGCATATAAAAACGGAATAATTGTAGAACTGAAAAATCGAAAAGCCGAAAGATCGAAAATTTGAAGAAACGAAAAATTTAAATATTGAGAAACTGGAAACTGGAAAGCCCAAAAACTGAAAACTGAAAAATTAAAAATCAAAAAATTGGGGATCAGAAAATCCAAAAACTGACGACTCGACAAATTTAAAAATTGAAAAAAAATTGGAAACTGGGTAATCGAAAAACCGAAAATTGAATAACGGAAAACACGAAAAACAAAAAATCGAAAACTGGAAAATTGGGAAATTCAAAAAGTGAATAATTGAAAAATCAAATTTTGAAAAATGCAAAAACTCGAAAAGCTGAGAAAAATCGAAACACTCAAAAGTAAAAAAAAAATTGAAAAACTTAAAAATCGAACAGCGCTGAAGAAGCGAAAAATTGAAAAATTCAAAATGAAAAATCGAAAACTGAATAGAGCAAGTGAAATAACGAAAAATTAAAAAAACGAAAACTAGAAGTTCTAAAATCTAAAGAATCGAACAATTCAAAAATTGAAAAATCGAAAAACATAAACGGAAAAACTCAAAAGTCAAAAAATTAAAGAGTGGTATGTAAATACGGAATCATTGTGAAATTGAAAAATCAAAAAGCCGGAAGACCGAAAATGTGAAGAAACCAAAAATTTAAATATTGAGAAACTGGAAACTGGAAAACCCAAAAATTGAAAACTGAAAAATTAAAAATCAAAAAATTGGGGATCAGAAAATCCAAAAACTGACGGCTCGACAAATTTAAAAAATGAAAAAAATTGAAACCTGGGTAATCGAAAAACCGAAAATTGAATTACGGAAAACACGAAAAACAAAAAACCGAAAACTGGAAAATTCAAAAAGTAAATAATTGAAAAATCAAAAATTGAAAAATACAAAAACTCGAAAACCTGAAAAAAATCGAAACATTCAAAAGTAACAAGAATTGAAGAACTGAAAAATCGAACAGTGAAAAATCTAAAAACTAAACAATCAAAAAATTGATAAATCCCAAATCAACAATCGAAAACTGCATAGAAAAATTTGAAACATCGAAAAATCATAAAAATGAAAACTAGAAACTCTAAAATCTAAAGAATCGAACAATTCAAAAATTGAAAAATCGAAAAACATACAAATGGAAACACTCAAAAGCCAAGAAATTAAAAAGTGGAATATCTAAAACTGAATAATTGTGAAATTGAATCCAAAAGCCGAAAGATCGAAAACTGAAGAAACGAAAAATTCAAATACTGAGGAACTGGAACCTGGAAAACCCAAAAACTGAAAAATCTAAAACTGAAAACTGAAAAATTAAATATCAAAAAATTGGGAATCAGAAAATCCAAAAACTAACCACTCGACAAATTTAGAAATTGAAAAAAATTGAAAACTGAGAAATCGAAAATCCGAAAATTGAATAACGGAAAACACGAAAATCAAAAAACCGAAAACTGGAAAATTGGAAATTCAAAAACTGAATAATTGAAAATGCAAAAATTGAAAAATGCATAAACTCAAAAACCTGAAAAAAATCGAAACACTCAAAAGTAACAAAAATTGAAAACTGAAAAATCGAACAGTGAAAAATCTAAAACTGAATAGAAAAATTGAAACATCGGAAAATTAAAAAAACGAAAACTAGAAAATGTAAAATTTAAGAATCGAACAATTCAAAAATTGAAAAATCGAAAAACATACGAGTGGAATTATGTAATCAAAGGTCAAAAAATTAAACAGTGGAATATCAAAAACTGAGTAATTGTAAAATCGAAAAACACAAACGGAAAAACTCAAAAGTCAAAAAATTAAAAAGTGGTATGCAAATACGGAATCATTGTGAAATTGAAAAATCAAAAAGCCGGAAGACCGAAAATGTGAAGAAACCAAAAATTTAAATATTGAGAAACTGGAAACTGGAAAACCCAAAAACTGAAAACTGAAAAATTAAAAATCAAAAAATTGGGAATCAGAAAATCCAAAAACTGAGGATTCGACAAATTTAAAAATTGAATAACGGAAAACATGAAAATCAAAAAACCGAAAACTGGAAAATTGGAAAATTCAAAAACTGAAACATCAAAAAATTGAAAAATGCAAAAAGAAACACTGAAAATTCGAAAAACGAAAAACAGAAACTCCAAAAACTAAAGAATCGAAAAATTGAAATACTGAAAAATCAAAGACTTGAAGACTCGACAAATTCTAAAATTGAAAACTGGGAAACTGATAAATCGAAACCTGGAAAATCGAAAACTGATTCGAAGTCTACGAAAATCAGAACCCATTTCCACATTTTCTTTCTTCAGGTTCGTAATCTGCGATTAATTTATTATAAGTGGTCCAATTTTCCATTTGAATTGCTGAACTATGGCAAAAATAATTTGCGGAAAATTCTCTAGTCCATTTTTCCATTCGAACAGCTAACTAAAGTTTAAGATCTCAGTTTTAAACTATATACCTTTTTCAGACGAAAATGTCATACATAGTAACATTTTTTTATAAAAGACCCGTAATACACCATTAAAAATATATAAAAAATGTGAACAAGAACAAAGATTCTATCTATCGCCGGAAATTAGTCATTCCATGCTTCGTGTACTAAAAATTCCGCTGGAGACTAAATTATTTTTTTTCGCTCTTGCCATACGAATAATTAACCAGTAACAAACTTATCAAACAAACTTAACACCAGCGCTGTCACCCATTTCCCTCAAAATAAAAATTACCAGTCAAAACACAATTCCGAAAATTCAAAGACCCGAAAAAATTCCCCTCTACTGCGTCAAGCCGGAAACAAATGGAACTTCAAGCGCTCCATGCCGCCACGTACAAAGCCCTCCCCGCGCCCCCCTTTTACCTGTTTATCCACTAAGTGATTTTTTCGGAACGCAAATCCGCCGAAACACAAAGCATATTTCAGGATTCTCGAAGCCCGAATGAATATACAGTGAATCATAAAGTCGGGTCCGCTATCGTGTGGTCTCGGTATTCTCTCCGCAAAAGGGTCGGAAGTAATTCCCCTGAGCCCATCCAACTATTGTCAGCGGCCCCTTTGCCTTTTTTCATCCGATTGTAAAGTAATACCTCATTTTTTGCGGACGTATCACCGTAAACATCCTCAGGTCGTTTACTTTTGATTTTTACTACCTCCAAAACGAAACTCTCAGCGCTGGCGAGTTTCATTTAAATATTAATAAAACCGGAGTTCGTCCAGATTGATATGTTCGGATTTTTATAATTATTGACAGAGTATAATTTAATAAATTGGTTGTCTTATTAAATGTGATAAGTTGTTGGACGGAAATAAAATCAAGACCCGTATGTGGAGTAGCTGGAGGTACTGCAACGGTTCGTGTTTATTTATGAAAGTTTCGTCGTTACGCGACTTCAATGAACTCGGACCTATAACCGATTGTTCAAACTGCGATTATTAAATCGGCGAAAAATGCCATAAATTATGCAGATTGTGAGTCATCCGCGGAATTTTTTGGAAATATGGGTGCAATAACTTCTTGTTTGCCGACTCATTTGCATCGACACATAAATTTGTGTGACAATAAAGAGCAGAAGCGACAAATGGGTCGTCAATTATATGTGGAATCAAATATCAAAGTCAGTTTTTTTTTATTTCGAGCTTCAATTTATGTGTCTGTCTGTCTGTCGTCTGTGTCAATTTTTATTAGACACATAATCTCCGAAATTACTGGACCAATTGTTGTCAAATTTTCTATATGCACTTTCAAGAACAAAAAATTGGTCTAAAAAGTTTAGACAGTACTTCCCTCGCTGTCGGAAACTTGACGACTGCATGCCTATTGTGTTTTTTTTTCTCATTACATTTTTGTAGTGGGAATTTAAAAAAAATTGTGATGACGTCATCAACATTTTTGCAAGGACACGTATATCAGTTGGGATAGATGTAGTGTAATACTAAGAATAAAATTATTGTATTCCCAAATTTTCGGGAAAATGAATTGGATCGTTTTGAATATTGATTTCTTATAATCAATAAAATAACGAAACAATTTACTCAGGTATACGGCGCCTTTTTTTGAACCACCTCTTAAGAAAATCTAAAAAATATGAATGGAATGATATATCACAAGTACAAACTCATCATATTTTTTGCATTTTAGATAGGATTTATTCAGCAAAATTTAAGGGTGACGTCATCAATTTTTTTAGGAGGGATGAACAAATACATTTTGAACACAAGTTTACCATGCTTATAATAACTTTAAAATATTCCCAAGATTTCAAAGCATTCGGTTTTGTAATTCCTGATTAAATTGATAAAATAAATTCACGCCTTCATTAATCTTTTTGAGTCACCCTGCATATGCAAATCCAAAAATATGAATGGAATGATGAATCACAAGTACAGACTCATCATATTTTGTACAATTTAGATACGATTTATTCGGCAAACTTTTGAGCTGACGTCATCAGTTTTTTGTAGAAGATAACCAAATATATTTTGACTAAAAATTTATTATGCTCTTTATAACCTTAAAACATCTGCAAGATTTCAAAGCATTTGGTTTTGTAGTTCCTGATTAAATCAATAAAATAAATTTACGCAATCATTAATTTTTTTGAGTCACCCTGTATATGCAAATCGAAAAAATTTGAATGGAATGATAAATCACAAGAAGAGACTCACCATATTTTGTACATTTTAGATAGGATTTATTCAGCAAAATTTTGTGGTGACGTCATAAATTTTTTAGGGGGGACGACCAAATACATTTTGATCAAAAATTTACCATGCTTATGATAATTTTAAAATATCTTCAAGATTTCGAAGCATTCGGTTTTGTAGTTCCTGAGTAAATCAGTAAAATAAATTTACGCTTTCATTTATTTTCTTGAATCACCCTGTATATGCAAATCCAAAAAATATGAATGGAGTGATAGATCACAAGTACAGACTGATCATATTTTGTACATTTTAGATATGATTTATTCGGCAAATTTTCGAGCTGACGTCATCAAGTTTTTGGAGGGGATAAGCAAATATATTTTGACTAAACATTTATTATGCTCTTTATAACCTTAAAAAATCTGCAAGATGTCAGAGCATTCCGTTTTGTAGTTCCTGATTAAATCAATAAAATATATTTACGCATTCATTAATTTTTTTGAGTCACTCTGTATATGCAAATCCAAAAAATATGAATGGAATGATAAATGACAAGTACAGAATCATCATATTTTGTAGATTTTAGATATGATTTATTCGGCAAACTTTCGAGCTGACGTCATCAAGTTTTTGGAGGGGATAAGTAAATATATTTTGACTAAACATTTATTATGCTCTTTATGACCTTAAAACATCTGCAAGATTTCAGAGCATTCGGTTTTGTAGTTCCTGATTAAATCAATAAGATATATTTACGCATTCATTAATTTTTTTGAGTCACCCTGTATATGCAAATCCAAAAAATATGAATGGAGTGATAAATTACAAGTACAGACTCATCATATTTTTACAGTTTAGATAGGATTTATTCGGCAAACTTTTGAGCTGACGTCATCAATTTTTTGGAGGGGATAAGCAAATATATTTTGACTAAACATTTATTATGCTCTTTATAACCTTAAAACATCTGCAAGATTTCAAAGCATTCGGTTTTGCAGTTTCTGAGTAAATCAGTAAAATAAATTTACGCATTCATTAATTTTTTTGAGTCACCCTGTATATGCAAATCCAAAAAATATGAATGGAGTGATAGATCACAAGTACAGACTCATCATATTTTGTACATTTTAGATATGATTTATTCCACAAACTTTTGAGCTGACGTCATCAAGTTTTTGGAGGGGATAAGCAAATATTTTTTGACTAAAAATTTATTATGCTCTTTATAGCCTTAAAACATCTGCAACATTTTAAAGCATTCTGGTTAGCAGATTAAAATTTAAATTTAAAATGTTGTTTTATAATTTTGATTTTTTTTCCAAAAATCTGGACGTTTCGGGTGAAAAGTCGATTCAGAGTTGTAAACTACATGTGTAGGACTATGTTATTTTATACAATTGAAAACCCATTTACTATGTACAATTTTGAAGTGACGTCATCGCATTAGTGGTGGGGATGATTAGACAAATTTTGGTTAGCGTTTTACCATCTACATGATATTCTTAAGATAAGTACAAAATTTCACAACAATCGGTCGAGTACTTTCGGAGATTATCTGTCTAATAAAAATCCGGGACGGCAGACGGACGGACAGACGGACGGACAGACGGACAGACGGACAGACAGACGGAAATGGGAGACCTATTTCTTCGTCTTCTAGGGGTCATGAAAGATCGAGAAAACGTAAAAGTAGAGAGTCGACCGACGGACTCGATTACAATACTTCCTTTGCTTACGCTCGGGAAGTAAAAACCTAGAAACTTTAAGATTGAAGTGTCTATTACAACATATCCAATTTAATTTAGATGGGTAGGAAAACACCTTAAATGATACATCGTTAGTTTAGTGGATGACGCTATAAAATAAATTATGTATTTCTAGACCCGTCCTTCGTGACATAGAATTTATATTCAAAACCCCTTGCGTGCGTTGGGATGTTAAAGTGTCTACGTTAACCTCAAAAATTACCACTGCATGACGTAACACCACACATCAGAGTAGCCAACTGCCATTTTAAACTCTCGGCCAACTCAGCCACTCCAAGTCTTCATTTCTCGACTATTTTTCTTTAACAAGCCTCTTCACACTTCATCACCTAGTTTTCAAATTCGCTCCCGTCACAGTCCGCGTTGACTTTTCAACTCGACTAATCGCCTCCGAGCCTACGGCTGCCACGAAATCGGTAATTTGTGGCCGAGCTTGCCGGTCACAGTTAATTAAATCGAATCGCTGATTAATCGATGAAACAGATGATAAGTTAATCAATTAAGCTCGATCGGAATGTCAATCGATTAACCCACAGATTTCCCCGGTCCTAGGATCAATTACCGAGAATTGTCACGGCTGACCGAGCGTCGTTCATTATTTATATGCGAAGAGACACTTTCGTGGGGCCGGCTGGCAACTCGGAACGCTTTACTGACTTATAAATAATTAAATAAGAAGGGTCCAGAGACCTCTCCTACCTAGAGGACGTAACAATCAACCTGGACCATATTTCCGTCACGGATCGGATAAAATGATTTGTGAAGTGCTTTCGGCTTGACCTGGGGCAAGGTGGATACTTTCCGCGAACAAACACAAAATTCGCGCTGTTTTATCTAAATCCCACCCAAATCCGATGCCATTTCGCCCACGCCGGGCTTTTTCACCATCAACGGGTATTCCTCACCATAAATCTGCGAGTATACCTTGTATAGACCGTTTCTGCTGATGTCATGCTCTGGGATGGGCCATATCAATTTTCAAATCCGAGGCATTTTAACTACCGCTGTACCTAAATTGAAAATCTTAACTTAACCCCACTTTTTTCGTGTCATAAAATCAACCCTACGTCTGTAAATTATGTAATATTTCTTCGGGTATCACGTGTGGTGTATTTGTTGGCGTGTCACCGGCGATAAATTTACGCCAGAATTATTCGACGGATTTATTGTTATGCCAAAAGAGCACCGCAGCACGTATTTATAGATTTCCTGCCCGACGGTCCAAGTCCCGAAATAAAATTAATCGCTATAACGGACCTGGAAGGTCTCGGCTTGTCTTGGCGATGATGGATGGTCGCTAGATTGGGGTAGAATACAGAGTCCGATGGTATCACACGTGCACACTTCGAGATTTTTCAATTCCACTTACCTTCATATCTATGTCCTTCATTTTCTGCATCGCCCGCATAATCGCCTCCGATATCTTCGAATCCAGCGATCTGATCGCCAAATCCGCATTCACACCCGCATCCTCTCGGTTCTTCTTCATGGCATTAATCAAACCCTCGATGCCCTCGACGTATCCGTTCCAAGGTGAGTCCAACTCGGCTACGTACTTCGTCAAGCAGCCTCTGAGCACGTTTAAACAGTACCCCGAACACGGTCTGATGTTTTTCCCCATTCCGAGACACTTGGGGCAGTGGTGCATCTTCAGGAGAGCTTGGTGGCACTCAGCGTTGCTTTTGCCACTTTCGTCCACCAGGAGCCGGTCCGTGGTGTTCAAAACCTCCCTTCCTATCGCGAAAGCCTGAAGGAGAAGCCTCGTGGCTTCTAGGCTCTTCGACAAAGACTGAGAGATTTGTTTGGGGATGTCCCCAAAGGGCGAAATCGTTTCGGTGCTCTTCTTCAGACACTCTTTGTAATCACTCGCGAAGTCCTGGCTGCCGTTAATGTGAAGAATATGGTGGTACACCAAGGGAAAGAAGTTCGTGAAAAAATGGGACACGGTACCCTTAATGTCTATACTAGTGGCTGCCAAATCGGTTTTAGTGGAGTTCACCAAAATGTAGCTGCGTATGTCGGAGTAGAGTTTGGCGATGGGGTCTTTGGAGAGCACCGCCATCCCCTTGTACACCTGCGTGAACAGAAGGAGGGTCTTGTTCTCGGATTGGCGCGACAGCTCGGAAACGTGATCTGAAAAAAATGCATCCAGTTAACTTGCATGCAATTAAAAACTCGTTAATGTAGACGATAAATAATGAGTGACTTAAGACAGATCCTTGCGGCCAAAATCGTGCAAAAAATTGGGCACCCGTAATTAACGCTTCCATTATTCATTTTCAATTTTGCAAGCAAATCGTCGAAGATCCTCCAACTTTGTAAAAATCGGATTACTCCTCCAACATGGTTAAATTAGAAACGTCGTGTGTATGGCGGTGTGGGCGTTGATGAATGTAAACAAGCCCAATTAATTATTAGCCCACACAGATCTCCGCGAAATGTTTTGTTTGAAAATGATGCATTTTGTATGGGGGCCGTTGACCGCTCGAGGAGAATTCCGATCGCGGAAAAACTACACTGGAAGAGGGATTTTATTTGTCTGCGGGCCTGAATGGGTGGATTTAGGTTGTGTAACGAGGATCGTTCATATTTTATTCGGTTACGAGATGGGTTTGATTTGGTGGGGGAATTATTGCTGCGTTAGGCGGGTCTTGTTTACTTTGGAGTTTGAATTTTAAGGGCGCAAAGTTGGTCGATAGGGTTGAAAGAAAATAAGGATGCGTTTAGTTTGCGATCTGCAAACAGCGAGGGTGAAGTAATTTAAATGAAACTGCAATTTATCTCGGTTGGGTTAAATTTGTAAATATTTTATGGTTGTTTTTTAAGCCGGTATTTGACTGGCTAAAGTAAACAAGCTTTGAAACAATGTCTATATTACATTCTAATATATAACAAACACAAGACAAAGTTCATTTTGTTGAGAGCAGACTTTCATTATCCGCATATTTTCTTTTTTAGCGTCATTACGACCTCGTCTTGTCCTCAGTCAAAACAATATAATTCCCATTTTATTGCACCAAATTCCTGGAAGAGCTTTTTTGCACTGTGCATTTCAAATGACTAAAACGATACACTTGTGTTTGCACTAATAATCTCCAAAATTTGTTTATCCATCCTCGCCAAAAATTGTATGACGTCATTCCATAAAAACGACCCGAAATTTATATTGCAATTTTTACGTTCCAAAGCTCTTATAAATATGTTGCCTGTCGGCCTGTTCGTTCCAATGATATACACTTTCATATTAGCGTTAACCGTAAATTTTCCCTTGACTCACAGCGAAAGATCAAAATTAAATTCACACCTCTCTTAAAAATGAGGCGCTATTTTGCATTTTCCAGTCAGACTGCAGCGTCCACGTTAATAAAATATTGAATTTCAGAAAACTTCCCTCTGTATCGAGCTTTTATACTTTCTGTATCCATTATGCAGAAATAAATGTGTGCATTTTTAAAGCCACGCTTCCGGCTTCATCCAAAAATTAGAAGCTTTTCAATTTACAAATATCGGGCATTTAAATTGTTCATTTCGGAATTAACAACCTGTTAGCTTTTTCCAGTTTCGCTGCAAAGCTTTCGTTTTAAGTTCATCATTTGCAAGCTTATTTATTGCAGTGCGGATTCGTCCAGTTTTATGATTACATAATGCGTTCGAGTTATAGACGGTGGCGGAGTATGGGAATGAAGTTACATAAAAGTAACTTACACTCAGGAAGTAAAAATCGGAGTCAATCTCTTCAGGTTTTTAATTTTAAACTTTTTAATTTAGAGTGATTGATGCGCGGTCTCCAAAGATCAATTTTCAAAGTTTGAAAGTCAATGTTTTATCGTCCACATTTTACGAGTAATGCGGAACTTAAAAGTTGTTATTAAAATTGTGTGCAGCTAGTGGATGAATTCATGAACAACTAACAGTTCTTTGTTTAGTAGAGGATTTGAATTTCGGACTAAATTCCAATTTAACTAATTGATACGTAACAATATGGTGTCGCACTAATTAAATTAGCGCATCAAAGCGTAATTCAATTCCTCTTAATAGCTCTGACTCTAGCCACTACCAGGCGTTGCTGAAAACCCCCTGAAAAAGTAGACACATATTTCACTTCTAGCAATAATTCAAACAACAAAACCACAAAACACGACCGACAAGAAAAACACAAAGACTAAAAATAAATTCACTTCAGGATCCTCTCCACGATAATCTAAACCTGAACAAAGGTCAACCACAAACATAAAAATTACGAATAATAAAACAAAGAACACGATACCTCCAGCTTTTATTAGCACATAAACGAGCAGTTTACAAAATTACTATTTTTTTATATCTCTTCATTACATCCTCGTTATGGCATTTAAATTTTTAGCACGCCGATGAAAATTCCCACAGCGCAAAAACGCCATTTAGGGGGAAAAATCGACAGCACTTGAGTGAGTTAAGAGAAAACCTGAGTCATCCCAACGATGCCTCGAAAGAAAATTGCCGCACGCTCGACTTACTGCAAGAAAATTGTAGTATAAAACACGATAAAATTATTCCGGAAATGTCGCCGTAATTTTCCGGAAAACACATGTGACCGGACCGGAAAAAGTCGGGAAATTTAGGGGCAGTTTCGTAGTTTTGTTTTAGTGACTGCCACAGCACGTCACGAAAAGACCCAGCAGAATTCACGTCAAAAACCCCCTAGTCCCGAAATCGCTCAACACCTTAGTGCCAGAGCCCATTAGCGCTCCCGATCCCCATCCCCCATCTCCACGTTTTTGCTTTCAGATGCATTTGCACAGAATTCGATGCATAAATAACGAAGTTACGCTACAACTGCTCCGATTTCCGAGTGCATACAACTTCACAGGATAATATCAAGTTATGTATTGCAGCACAGGACTTCAGATAGACTAGCTACTTTCGAATTCAAGCCCCGAACCGAAAAAGTAGTTTCTCTAGACTTATGGGCGACTTGCTCGGCTCTAAATAAACCGGATCGATCGTCGCCGCCGATAATTCCTCCGGACTTCACTCACTGCTACACTTTGGTAAATTCCGGACCGTGTGATTAACGAAATAAATAGTTCGTCTGTCTGCGCCGAATTCGTAATTAACACACCTCTTCCAGGGTGATGTAGTGTGCTTATTTCCCCACAAGCTTGTTCGGCGAGCCGGCCATTGTTTCTCCGGCCCGAAACAGATCGACCTCATAGTTTTGAACTGATGAAGACATTAATTAGTCTGAATGTTCGCGCTGGGACGTCTCTACTTGTTCCGTAACAACCGAACGCCGGATTTGGGCAAGAAATATTCATTCCGGGAAGAGGCCCGGACCCCACCGGACCATAAATCGGGGATCGCTCGGAAGACGGATCGGAGGAATGGCTGCGACAGATGCAGTTTTCGGCCGGAGTGACGGCGGGATTCACGGGGAGAAGGATTGCTTGGGAGAGCGGTCACGAAGATGACGTCTAGACTCTAGATGACGTCAAACATATGATATGACTTGGACTTTATATCAAGATTATTTTTGTTAATAATAACAAAAGGTTCAGAGATATTTAGATAGAGTTCCCTCGCCCCTAAAGCACCCTATCTTTTTTTTGTTCTTATGACAATTTGTACGATAAGATAAGAACGTGAATTTTTTTGGTAAAGAAATATAAATTGTCTTGAGGGCCACATGGGTTTTGATTTTGCTGCTGTTTCGTTTTGAAGGAGTTTGAAAGACTGTTAGGGATTTGGAGCATTTATTGTCTTTTCTTATGAATGGAATGAATGGGAAAGAATCTTGGTATCTTTTTTATACTGACTTATATAAATTGTCATAATAACCCTAAAAGAGTTTCAAAGAGTCTTAAACGTTCCTAGTGTCATTTTTCAAAAAATGTTTAAGAATCTTGGAAGTTGCTGGTGTTTTATTTTGAAAAACTTTGAAAGAATCTTGGAGAGTGCTGGAGTATTTTTTTAAACAATTTGAAAAGATCTTTGAGACTCTTACTATTTTGTCATTAAAGCAATCTTAGGGGATCCTTTCTGTTTTATTTTTGAAACAGTCTGAAAAAATCCTGGGGATTCTTGGTTTTTATTTTTGAAAATGTTTGAAATAATCGTGGGGGTTCTTGATATCTTTTTTAAATTGACTTATAGAACTTTGCAAGATTCCTGGACAACAACAATTTGAAAAGATCTTGGAAAGTTTTAACATTTCGTCTTTAAAGGAGTCTTTGGAGATGCTAGTATCTTTTTATTTTAAGAATATGAAAGAAACTTGCCCGCTCATGATGTCTTTTTTTTAAAGAATGGGGAACAATCTTGAGTAAGGCTTGTGTTTTATTTCTGAAACAATTTGAAGAGATCCTGGAGACTTTTGATACTTTGTTTTCGAAAAAGTTTGAAAGAATAATGGGGACTCTTTGTATCTTTTTATACTGACTTATAGAAATCGTTATTATCCGCCCAAAATAATTTGAAAGAGTCTTAGGAGTTCCTAGTGTATTTTTTTTTAAAGAATGTTTAAGAATCTTGAGAGCCCCTTTGTGACTTATTTTGAAACACTGTAAAAAATTGTGCAGAACTCTGGTGTATTTTTTTTTATTTGAAAAAATCTTGGAGACTTTTAATATTTTGTCTTTAAATGAGTTTTGGAGGCTCCTTTGTGTTTTATTTTTAGGCAATTTGAAAAAATCCTGGGGACTCTTGATATTTTGTCTCTGCAAAGTTTTGAAAAAGTTCTAGGGTTCTTAGTATCTTTTTGATAATGACTTATAAAAATTGTCACAATAAGTCCAAAATAGTTTCAAAGAATCTTCGGAGTGCTTGCTATCTTTTTTTAAAATTATGTTTAAGAATTTTGAGATTCCCTTGTTATATTTTGAAAAGCCATGAAAGAATTCTGAAGAGTCCTGGTGCATTTTTTTAAACAATTTGAAAAGATCTTAGGGACTCTTCGACATGTTGTCTTTAAAGGAGTCTTTGGGGATTCTAGTATCTTATTTTCAAAATATGAAAGAAACTTGACGGCTTTATTTCTGAAACAATTTGAAAAGATCCTAGAGATTTTTGGTATTTTATTTCTGAAAAAGTTTGAAATGGCGAATCTTTTGATTTAGTTCCTAGTGTCTTTTTTAAAGAATGTTAAGAATCTTGAGAGTCCCTTGTGTCATATTTTGAATCACTGAAAAAAAATTCTGCAAAACCCTGCTGCATTTTTTTTAATTTGAAAAGATTTTTGAGACTCTTAATATTTTTTCTTTAAAGGAGTCTCGGGGGTTCTTTTGCGTTTTATTTTTGAAAACAATTTGAAAAAATCCTGCACAATCTTGGCAAATTATTTCTGAAAAAAATTTGTGAGAAAAGCTAGATATATAAAAATTATCATAATAAACTCAAAAGAGTTTCAAAGAGTCTTAGGAGTTCTTGGTGTGTTTTTTTTTAAGAATCTTTAAGAATCTTGAGAGTCCCTTTTGTTTTAAATATTTTGTAAAACTTTGAAAGAATCCTGGAGAGCATTTTTTTAACAATTTGAAAAGATCTTGAGAACTCTTATTATCGTATTTTTAAAAGAGTCTTATAGGCTCCTAGTATATTTTTTTAAGAAGTTATAAATAAACTTGAAACTCCCGATGTCTTTTTTAATTTAAAATGATCTTGGGGACTCTTAATATTTTGTCTTTAAAGGAATCTTTGGGGCTCTTTTGCGTTTTATTTTTTAAACAATTTGAAAAAATTCTGGGCAGTCTTTGTATCTTTTTTTTGAAAAAGTTTGAAAAAATTCTGAGGCTCTTAGTATCTTTTTTCCATTGATTTATAAAAATTATCATAATAAGCTCAAAAGAGTTTCAAAGAGTCTTAGGAGCTTTGGTGATCCTGGAGACTCTTGGTAATTTGTTTTTTTAAAGAGTTTGAAAGAATGATGGGGACTCTTTGTATCTTTTTATACTGACTTATAGAAATTGTCATAATAAGCCCAAAATAATTTGAAAGAGCCTTAGGAGTTCCTAGTGTCTTTTTTAAAGAATTTTTAAGAATCTTGAGAGCTTTTTGTGTTCTATTTTGGAACACTCTAAAAAATTCTTCAGAGCCCTGCTGTATTTTTTTTAATTTGAAAAGATCTTGGAGGCTCTTAATATTTTGTCTTAAAGGGAGTCTAAGGGGCGCATTTGTGTTTAATTTTTGAAACAATTTGAAAAAATCTTGGGGCTCTTAGTATCTTTTTTATATTAATTTATAAAAATTATCATAAGCTTAAAAGAGTTTCAAAGAATCTTAGGAGTTCCTGGTGTTTTTTTTTTTTAAGAATATTTAAGAATCTTGGGAGTCCCTTGTGTTTTAAATATTTTGGAATCCTGGAGAGCCCTGGTGCATTTTTTAAACAATTTGAAAAGATCCTAAGGGATCTTAATATTTTGTCTTTAAAGGAGTCTTATAGGTTCCTAGCATCTTTTTCTTTAAGAATGTCTAAAGAAACTTGAAGCTCCCGATGTGTTTTAATTTGAAAAGATCTTGGAGACTCTTAATATTTTGTCTTTAAAGGAGTCTTTGGGGCTTCTTTGTGTTTTAATTTTGCAACACTTTGAAAAGATCCTAAAAACTTGGTAATTTATTTTTGAAAAAGTTCGAAAGAATCATGGGGACTCTTTGTAGCTTTTTATACTGACTTATAGAAATTGTCATAATAAGCCCAAAATAATTTGAAAGAGCCTCAGTAATTCCTACTGTCTTTTATAAAGAATTTTTAAGAATCTTGGGAGCCTTTTGTGTTCTATTTTGAAACACTGTAAAAAAAATTCTTCAGAGCCCTGCTGTATTTTTCTTTAATTTGAAAAGGTCTTGGAGACTCTTAATTTTTTGTCTCTAATGGAGTCTCAGGGGCTCCCTTGTGTTTTATTTTTAAAACAATTTGAAGAAATCTTAGTGAGTCTTGATATTTTATTTGAGAAAATTTTGAAAAAATTCTGGGGCTCTTAATAGCATTTTTATAAAAATTGTCATAGTAAAATCAAAAGAGTTTCAAAGATTCTTCGTAGTTTCAGGCGTTTTTTTTTAAGAATGTTTAAGAATCTTGAGAGTCCCTTGTGTTTTAAATATTTTGGAAAACTTTGAAACAATCCTGGAGAGCCCTGGTGCATTTTTTTTAAACAATTTGAAAAGATCTTGGAGACTCTTAATATTCGGTCTTTAAAAGTGTCTAGTACCTTTATTTTAAGAATGAGAAAGTAACTTTACAGCCTCTGATGTGATTTTTTTGAAGAAATTGAAACAAACTTGTGCTTGTGCTTTACTTCTGAAACAATTTGAAGAGATTTTGGTGTTTTGTTTTTGAAAGAAAGAATCTTGGGGGATATTAATATCTTTTTATACTGAAAACAAAGAGTTTGGAAGAGTGTCTGCCCAGTTGTTTTAGAGATTACTTATCAAAAAAAAAAAAAAAAAAAAAAAACCAATAGAGGACAGACGACAAACGAAAACGAGGAACCTAATTTTTCATATTTTTTAAACATGAATATTCGAAAGTAATTAGTCCAGCATGTAAAATATTACCAAAGATTAGCAAAAAGTTATATTTAACCAGCTATAGCAAAAACATCGAAAACTTATTAGTTTAGACGTTTAAAAATGTATAGCTTCAGGTCATGATCTCTCTTCCCAGATTAGATCACACTTCTCGCATTTAACATCTAATGGATTTTAAGTATAATGACACAGTGACTGATGACTTTTTCCCCTAAAAACACAAAAACCTAAACCTCTCCACACAATGTATAAATAATGCTGGCGCAACCACGAAAACTAAGCGGCTTCCGGGTCTGGTAATGCACTGTATTCTCGCAACGTATTAAATGAAAAGGCAATCTATTTCTACCGAACAGATTTCTCCTCACATTCGTTCCATGTGCTCCCGTCTGACGGATTATGGAAATGCAGCTCGAAAAAATTGCCCGTTTCCAAACAAACCAAGAACCAAGATTTGATTGAACTCCCATTCAATATTCCGGGTTAAGTACCAATTGGCGTGCCATGCGAAGTAATTCCGTCCGTTTACTCTCGTTAATTTGAGTCTTCGAATCAATTCCTGCTGGAACGGCCCGTAATGATGATATACTCTCGTACTCTTTAATCACTGTCGGAACGTCCGCTTCCATTCAAATTAGCACTTTTGTGATGCGACATTTATAAAAATGGGCTGAATTCAAAGCAGCGAAATCCCACGGCTTTGTTTGTTTACGTTTTTTCTTCGGCAAAACGGCTTTTGATGGAATGGAGCGATTAAATAAATTATAATTACCGAGCTTCTTCGCATACTCTAGTAAGAATGTCAAAGCAACGCTTGGAATTCTCGAAATTGATGTCTTCAGCTCAATCCTGCTCATAATTACAAGCCCACAACATTCTCAATTATTATAATTAAGCTGGTATTCACACATGTCCGTGTAATTAAATTTCAATAAAATTGCCGCAATCTGCTACGTAATTATTATACAGTGCGGTTTAACTATGGACTATTATGATATTAACACTCGAATGTCTGTCATTAAGCCACATTTGTATTTTGTGAACTTTATTGTAATAATTAAGAGGTAGGTCGGTGGGTGTGTTGAGACTGATATTGTTAGAAAATTGAGGGCGTAGGAGGGCTGTTTTGGCACCAAATGGAGATTCGGAGAAATCTGTTTGTTTTTTTTTAGTGTTATTTATTGGCCATTCAATATAATGCCACCAGTTTAGATTTCTTCCCGAACTAAAGTACTTTAGGAGTGGTCTAGTACAAATATTTCTATTAATCTCCATCAGTAATGTCTGCAGATATTCTCTTCGAGAAGCCTCTTTAATTATTTTTACTTCCTGAGCGTAAACCAAGTATAAGTTTCGAGTTCATCGGGCGACTTGTCACTTTAATGTTTTCTCGACGTTTTATGACCCCTAAATTACGAAAAAAGTGGTCTCCCTTTTCCGTCTGACTGGCGTGTGTGCAGATGGTTAAATGTTAACTAAACTTTGGCTAATCATCTCCACCACCAATGGAATGACGTCACCTCCAAAATTTACAATATCTGCTCTGAAATTTTGCAAACGTTTTAAAGTTATTCTAGTCGTGGTAAATCGTTAATCAAAATTTATTTGTTTATCCCTTCTCAAAAAATTGATAATGTCATCTCAACCTTCTACATTTTTTTTTATTTCACGATTTTTCGTTTTTCCTTTTTCTTCGATTTTACAATTTTTTGATGTCACAATTTTTCCTATTTTAATTTTTTTTAATTCATCAATTGACCCATTTTTGTTTCATTATTTTTTCGTCTTTCAGCTTTCGTTTTTTCAGTTTTTCAATTTCACGACCTTTAAATTTTTCAATTTTTCGTTTCTTACTTTTCAATTCTTCGCTTTTCAATTTTTCGTACCTCAATTTTTCAAGTTTTTGATTTTTACTTTTCATTTTCCCGAATTTTTAATTTAACATTTTCCCGATTTATACCATAACTTTTCGTTTTTTCATTTCCTTTATTTGCAAATGTTTCTTTCGATTTTATAATTTTTTGCTTATTCAGTTTTTCAAACTCTCAATCTGTGATCTTTCAGTTCCTCGATTTTCAAATTTCTTTATTTTTCTACTTTGTAATATTTGAGTTCTTAATTGTTCGATTTTTCGATTTGTTTAAATTTTCAATAGTCCGATTTTAAGGTTTCTTAATTTTTAATGTTTTGATCATCAACTTTTCAAGTTATTGATTTCCAATTTTTATATTTTTCAAAGCTTTCATTTTATACTTTTCCGTTTTTTTTCCATTTGTTTCATTCGAAATATTGAAAAATAGAAAAAATAAAAACCGAAAAACTAAAAAAAAAAAATTGAAAAATCGAAAAATTGCAAATCGAAGAACTGAAGAAATGAAATTGAAACACTGAAAAGCTAAAATTTGAAAAACTAATAATTGAAAGAAGAAAAAACGAATCGTATCGAAAAACTGTAACATTGCAAGAATGAAAAATTGGAGAAAAATCGAGAAATTGACAACTTAGAAATCGAAAAATTAAAACATGAAAAATTGAAAAATCAAATTAATGAAAAATTTTAAAATTATTATTATTATTATTATATCAATTAAAATGAAAACTAAAAATTTCAAATCAAAAATTGCAGAAACGAAAAACTGAAAAATCTAAAATTGAAAAACGAAAACTTAACAAATGTTAAAGTCGAAAAATATAAAAATTGGAAACCGAAATACTGCAAATCAGCAAATTGAAAAATAGAAATCCGAAAAATCTAAGTACTGAAAAACTGAAAAATCAAAATCGAGAAATCAAAAAATATGGTATCTTAAAAATGGAAAAATTGAAAGATTGAAAAATTGACGAACCGAAAAATTTAAAAATTGAGAAATCGAAACAACAAAAAATCCAAAAATTGAAAAATCTAAAATGCAAAAATCGAGGAAGTAAAAAGTAGAAAAATCGAAATCAGAAAATCGAATTGAAAAATCGCAGAAAAGTTGAAGAATCGAAAAATTGATAAATCGAAAAGTCGAGAAATTGAGAAGTCGTGAAACCGAAAAGTCGAAAAACCAAAAAATCGAGGCATCGAAAAATCTAAAATTGTAAAAATTGAAGATTAAAAAATCAAATCATTGAAGAATCGGAAAGTTAAAAAAACCAGTAATCGAAACATTCAAAAATCGTAAAACCTGAAAAATGCAAAATTTAAAAATCGAAAGAGTAAAAAATAGAAAGAGTAAAAAATTGAGAGATCGAAAAGTCGAAAAATTCAAGTCTAAAATTTAAAACTCGAAAAATCACAAATTTTGCAAATCGGGAAATTGAAAAATTCAAAAATCGAAAAACGAGAAATTGAAAAATCCAAAAATCTAAAAACGAGAAATCGAAAAATCGAAAGATCGAGAAATCGAAACATCAAAAAAGTGAAAATCTAAAATTTAAAAATTCGAAAAATTGAAAAATCAAAAAAGCGAAAAATTCCAAAACTGAAAAATCTAAGCATTGAAACCTCGAAGAAAAAAATTCAAGAATCAAAAAACTGGGAAAACGAAAAATGAAACTTCGAGAAAGCGAGAAATTGAAAAATTGAAAAATTTAAAAACTGAAAAATTGTCAAATCGAAAGATTAACAATTTTAAAAACGAGAAGTTGAATAATCGAAAGAATCAGAAATCCAATAATTCAAAAAATTGTAGAATTAAAATACCGAAAAACTGAAAAATCGAGAAATCCACGACTAAAATTTTAAAAATTTAAAAACCAAAAAAGTAAAAAATCGAGAAAAAGAAAAGGCGAAAAATCGAAAAATTGAAGAACCGAAAATTCGAGAAAAAATTGAATTCCAAAGCAAAGCATCGGTAAATTTAGAAATCGAAAAATTAAAAAAACCAGAAATAGAAAAGTCGAAAAATCAGAAATCGAAAATTTTAAAAATGAAAAAAATTGAAGAATCGAAAAGTCAAAAAATTGAAAAATCGAAATCGAGAAATCAAAAAATATGACATCTTAAAAATGGAAAAATTGGAAGATCGAAAAATTGAAAAATCTACGAAAAATTGAAGAATCGAAAAATTGAAAAATCGAGAAGTCGAGAAACCAAAATATCGAGACATCGAAAAATCTATAATTTTAAAAACTAAAGATCAAAAAATCAAATCATTGAAGAATCGGAAAGTTAAAAAAACAGTAATCGAAACATTCAAAAATAGTAAAGACTGAAAAATCCAAAATTTAAAAATCGAAAGAGTAAAAAATCGAAAGAGTAAGAAATTGAGACATCGAAAATTCGAAAAGTTCCAAGTCTAAAATTTAAAAATCGAAGAATCACAAATTTTGAAAATCGGAAAATTCAAAAATCCAAAAATCTAAAAACGAAAAATTGAAAACTCCAAAAATCTGAAACGAGAAATCGAAAAATCGAAAAATCGAGAAATCGAAACATCAAAAAAGTGAAAATCTAAAGTTTAAAAATTCGAAAAATTGAAGAACTAAAATACAGAAAAACTGAAAAATCGATAAATCGAAGTATATATTTTAAAAATTGAAAAATCAAAAAAGCGACAAATTCCAAAACTGAAAAATCGAATCATTGAAATCTCGAAGAAAAAATTGAAGAATCGAAAAACTGGGAAAACGAGAAATGAAACCTCGAGAAAACGAGAAATCGAAAAATTGAATAACTTAAAAACTGAAAAATTGTCAAATCGAAAGATTAAATATTTTAAAAACGAGAAGTTGAAAAATCGAAAGAATCAGAAATCCAATAATTAAAAAAATTGAAGAATTAAAATACCGAAAAACTGAAAAATCGATAAATCGAAGTATAAATTTTAAAAATTGAAAAATCAAAAAAGCGAAAAATTCCAAAACTGAAAACTCGAAGCATTGAAATCTCCAAGAAAAAATTGAAGAATCGAAAAACTAGGAAAACGAGAAATGAAACCTCGAGAAAACGAGAAATCGAAAAATTGAAAAATTTTAAAACTGAAAAATTGTCAAATCGAAAGATTAAAAATTTTAAAAACGAGAAGTTGAAAAATCGAAAGAATCAGAAATCCAATAATTAAAAAAATTGAAGAATTAAAATACCGAAAAACTGAAAAATCGACGAAATCGAAGTCTAAAATTTTAAAAATTCAAAAACCAAAAAATTCGAAAGAATCGAAAAGTCAAAAAATTGAAAAATCTAAAACGTAAAAATCGAGGAACTAAAATGTAGAAAAATCGAAGTCAGAAAATCGAAAAACTGGAGAATAGAAATATTGAAAAATTACAAAACTGAAATACCGAAAAATTGAAAATCGCAGAAAAATTGAAGAATCGAAAAATTGAAAAATGTAAAAATTGGAAAATCGAGAAATCCAAAAGTTGAGAAATTGAAAAGTCGTGAAATCGAAAAATCGAAAAACCCAAAAATCCCGACATCGAAAAATCTGAAAATTTAAAAAAATCTAGTAATCGAAACATTCAAAAATCGTAAAAGCTAAAAAATTCAAATTTTGAAAATCGAAATATTGAAAAATCGAAAAAGTAAAAAAATGAGAGATTGAAAAGTCGAAAAATTGAGGAATCTAAGATTTAAAAAAATCCAAAAATTGAAAACTCACATTGAAAAAAATATACATATAAAACCAGTACACTGAAAAACTGAGAAATTGAAAAAGTGAAAATGGAAAACTCGTGAAATTGCAAAATCTAAAAACTGATACATCCAAAAGTTGGAAAATCCAAAAAAATAGAAGATTTTAAAAGTGAAACTAACTAAACTGAAAATATATATACAATAAATTGAAAAAATATATAAATAAAATTGGAATTTTGAAAAATCGAAAAATTGTAAAAATGAAAAAAATAAGAAACTGAAACGAAAAATTACACTACGAAAATTTGAAAAAAGGAAAAAATAAAGAGTCGAAAAATTGAAAAATCAAATATTGAAAACTGGAGAAACTTGAATCGAAAAATTGCAAATCGAAAAAGTGAATAAACAAAAAACGAAAAATCGAACAATTGAAAAATTCCACTGGTTTTTACTTTATAGAGGTTACGAGACAATAAAGATCGCAATTTTTTTAATACATTTTCAAAAAATCGGGATTTATTGGGCTGCACTTCAGGGGCGAGGAAGTTCTGTCGAAATAATTTTCGACCAAATTTTTTTAGTATCATTCCGTCCCGAACCAAGTACTTCACCAGTTCGTTTACCGAACACATGGAGTCCTCTAGGACTACAAGACATCAACGAACATTTCCATTAATGCCTTCCACCAATTTCTAGCCGTATTCTCCCAAGCAGCCTCTTTAATTATTTTTAAAGTTTAGCCCCAGAGAGTCCGAGCTCTAAATAAAATAAACCCTCTCTCCCTCGTTCCGCTCCGCCTCTGCGCCCAACTTTTAACACCACCGTCATCTGTTAGCTTTAGCAACTTTCCGGCCTTTTCTCCCTTGATTAATTTATTTGTTCAAGTAGAACCGATGACGTCAGACAAGATCCTTAAAATCAACTCGTAGTAAACAAGATTCCATCTCCGAGCTATTGATCTGACGGACATTCTTTCCCCGCCTTCCTGTTCGACTGTTGTTCCAATACCCGCTTTCATTAAACCCGAAACCATCCGAGGGCAAACCTGTTCAACAGTTATCTTTTTGTGTTTGCTGAAGAGGTACACAACCCTTTGACAACCCGAGAAATTTCGAAATAAAAACCCATAATTAGGCAGATAAGGTGGGCGCTTTGACGACTTGTTAGCAGGTAGATCCGAAAATTTACGACGGGCTTGTAGTAAACACCAGGAAGGCAAAAATCCGGCGCTATTGTCCTCGGACGAATCTATTATCCGGGAGGTGGAAAAATGAGAAAGCCCGTTATAACGCGAGGAGTAAAACAATCCGGAGAAACGGCTTCGTTTAATAATAAGCAAGTGGATTTTCTCGTCTAGTCGGACAGACTTATTACCGTCATTAATAATGTAGACATTCGCAGAAAAGTGTTTACGGCTCCTGCAAATAGGTCAGTTGATAAGAAGTAAATGTATGGCAGTGAAGTAACTGTACAGCAGGTTGTTTTATATCCTTTCACTTCCCGAGGAGGCTCGGGGCGAGTTCGTTATAGCAGGAATTGCTGGGTCTCGGGTAATCTAATCAATTAACCCAAATTGTTATTATTAAATACTGGGGAATTAGGCACGGAAGAGTGACAGCGCCCAGACGACAGCCACCACTTTGGCTACTCCACGCAAATTCTGCAGCCAATTTGAATAAAAACTCAAGGCGGATTCATAAACCACAAATAGCATTTACCGACTTAATCACTTTTATTATTTTCGGTCTTTATGGGTGCTGTTACTGGTACAACAAAACAACCAACCCAGTTTCGCCAACCCGGCTCGCAACCGATCGTGCATGGAATTACAAGCGAGCCGATTATCATAATAGTTGGCGATTAAGAAGGCAAAACGTATCGTGTAACACACCCAAACCGCTGGAAATGGTAGTGTTGCATCAAAACCTTCCCATGATCATGATCCTCCGACCATTTTTCACTCCATCTTAATTAAATTTCGTCACGTTCTTAACAAATTCATTACTTCTTCCTACCCGATGTCTTAATACCTAAAAAGCGAGGTGTCGACTACTTCAAAGAGATATTACGTTTCATAATCCAGTCCCACCTCGATAATAGCGTCTTAATTGTTTCTTGGCGTATAAAGTTACCGACATCGACCATGCGTGACGGTCTTGCATCGCGATCCCGGTATCGATATCGGTTCGTATTTTCAAAAAATTGATGGAGGTTGTTTCGAGAGAACTTACCTTGCCCCGGAAGTGCAACCCAACGAATCGAAATACTGAGAAATGGAACAATAAAAAAACTGAAACATCAGTATATCGATGAATCGAGACAGAAATCAAAAAAATTTAACAATCGAAAAACCGAAACATCCGACAATTTAAAAATTGACAAATCAAAGAATTTAAAAATCGAAAAATCAAAATTGTGAAAATCCAGAAATTGAAAAATTCCCAACAATAGAAAAATCGAAAAACCGAAAAATCGCCAAGGTGAAGAAATCTAAAAATCGAAAAGTAGAAAAATTTGTAAAATCGAAAAATCGAGACGTCAAGAACTGGAAACAAAAATTCGTAAAATTGAAAAATCGAAAAATATAATATTTAAAAATCCTAAAAATTGACAATGAACTAAAAAATCAAAAAATTTTAAATTTGAAAAACTGAAAAATTGAAATATTGAAGAACTGAATAACTAAAAAATCGAAAAACCGAGAAATCGAGAAATTGAAAAGCCGAAAAGTGGAAAAATCGAAAAACTGAAACACTGAAAAACCCAAAATTTTAAAAAATTGGTCAAAAGTTGTTTCGACAGAACTTCCCTCACTCCTGAAATACAATGACATTTTTTTTGAGTCATCCTGTATACCCAAATCCAAAAAATATTAATGGAATGATAAATCACAACTACAGACGCATCATATTTTGTACATTTCAGATAGGATTTATTCAGCAAAATTTTGGGGTGCCGTCATCAATTTTTTAGGGGGGATGAGCAAATGCATTTTGATCAAAAATTTACCATACTTATGATAACTTTAACACATCTCTAAGATTTCAAAGCATTCGTTTTTGTACTTCCAGATTAAATCAATAAAATAAATTTACGCAATCATTTATTTTTTTAGAGTCACCCTGTATATGCAAGTACAAAAAGTATGAATGGAATGATAAATTACAAGTACAGACTCATCATAATTTGTACATTTTAGATAGGATTTATTCGGCAATCTTTTGAGCTGACGTCATCAATTTTTCGGAGGGGATAAGCAAATATATTTTGACTAACAATTTATTATGCGCTTTATAACCTTAAAACATCTGCAAGATTTCAAAGCATTCGGTTTAGCAGATTCAAAATTAAATTGGAAAATATTGTTCTATAATTTTGATTTTTTTTTTTTCAAAAATCTGGACGTTTCGGGTAAAAACTCTATTCGGAATCATAAACTACATGTTTAGGACTATGTTATTTTATACAATTTAAAATCCATTTGATATGTATAATTTTGAAGTGACGTCATCGCATCAGTGGTGGGGATGATTAGATAAATTTTGGTTAGCGTTTTACCATCTACATGATATTCCTAATATAAATACAAAATTTTACAACAATCGGTCCAGACAGACGGACAGACGGACAGACAGATGGAAACGGAGACCCATTTCTTCGTCTTCTAGCGGTCATGAAAGATCGAGAAAATGTAAAAGTAAAGAGTCCGCCGAGGGACTCGATTACAATACCTCCTTTGCTTACGCTTGGGAAGTAAAAATTTAACAATCGAAAAACCGAAACATCCGACAATTTAAAAATTGACAAATCAAAGAATTTAAAAATCGAAAAACTGAAAAACCAAAAATTTCAAAATTGTGAAAATCTAGAAATTGAAAAATTCCCAACACTAGAAAAATCGAAAAACCGAAAAGACGAAAAACCGAAAAATCGAAAGATCGAAGATGTGAAAAAATCTAAAAATCGAAAGGTAGACAAATTTGTAAAATCGAAAAATCGAGACGTCAAGAATTCGAATCAAAAAATCGTAAAATCGTAAAATCGAAAAATTGACAATCAATAAACTAAAACATCAAAAAAATTTAAATTCGAAAAACTGAAAAATGGAAAATCTGAGAAATTGTGAAATTGAAAAGCCGAAATTGGAAAAATCGAAAAACGCAAAATTTAAAAAAATCGAAAAACTGAAAAATTAAGAAACTGAAATGATGAAAAATTGAACAATCGTAACATCGAATACTAAGAAAATCGAAAAATCGAAAAACCGAAAGATGGTAATTTGAAAAACTGAAGAAACATCGGGAAACGAAAAATTAAAAGATCGAGAAATTGCAAAATCAAGAAGATGAAAAACCAACAAATTGAGAAATCGAAATAGTCCAACATCGAAAATTCGATAAGTTAAAAATTGAAAAATAAAGATTTGAAATAAAAAAAACAACGAAAATTTGAACAATCGAAAAATCGAAACATTGAGAAATGAAAAAATTGAAAAATCGAAGCATTGAAAAATTGAAAAATTAAGAAACTGAAAAATTCCTAAACTTAAATTGCCAAAAACTGTAAAATTGTAATATCGAACATTAGGAAAATCGAAAAGCCGAAAAGTCGAAAAATTGAAAGATAGAGAAATTGAAAAATTGGAGAAACATCGGGAAACAAAAAATTAAAAGATCGAGAAATCGAAAAGCTCAAAAATCGAAAATTTGAACAATCGAAAAATCGAAGAACAGAAAAATCGAAAAATTTAAAAATCGGAAAATTGAAAAATTGAGAAATCGAAACGTCAAAAAGCTGAAAAACCTAAAATTTAAAAATTTGAAAAGTTGAAAAATTAAATTACTGAAAAAATGAAATTTCAGGAAATCGGAAAATTTAAAATTTTAAAAATTGAAAAGTCGAGAAATCGAGAACTGAAAAATCGAAGTCGAAAAATTGAAAATTCAAAATACTAAAAAATCCTAAAACTGAAATATCGAAAGATTGAAAAATCACAGACAAACGAAAGAATCGAAAAGGCAACAAATCGAGAAACCGCAACATCAAAAAATGGAAAAATTGAAAAATTTAAAAACCAAAAAATGAAAAATTGAAAAATGGAAAAGCAAAATTGTGAAAAATCCCAAAAAAGAAGTATCGAAAGATTGAAAATCCACAAACTGAAGAATCGAGAAAGCAAAAAATCGAGAAAGCGCAACATCAAGATATCGAAAAATTGAACAATCTAAAAATCGAAACGTCAAAAAGCTGAAAAATCTAAAATTTAACAATTTGAAAAGTTGAAAAATTAAAATACTGAAAAACTGAAAAATGAGGAAATCGGAAAATTTAAAATTTTAAAAATTGAAAAACTACAATAACAAAAGATTGAAGAATAAAAAAATTGAAAAGTCGAGAAATCAAGAACCGAAAAATTGAAAAATCAAAAAAGTAAAAAATCGAGAAATCGAAAAATCGAAGTCGAAAAATTTAAAAATCGAAATACTAAAAAATCCTAAAACTGAAATATCGAAAGACTGAAAAATCACAGACAAATGAAAGAATCGAAAATGCAAAAAATCGGGAAACCGCAACATCAAAAAATCGAAAAATTGAAAAATCAAAAAATGAAAAATCGAAAGATTGAAAAATCACACACAAATGAAAGAATCGACCAAGCAAAAAATCGAGAAACCGCAACATCAAAAATGGAAAAATTGAAAAATTTAAAAACCAAAAAACGAAAGATTGAAAAATGAAAAAGCAAAATTATGAAAAATCCCAAAACTGAAATATCGAAAGATTGAAAAATCACAGACAAATTGAAGAATCGAAAAAGCAAAAACTCGAGAAAGCTCAACATCAAGATATCGAAAAATTAAAAAATTTAAAAACCAAAAAACGAAAGATTGAAAAATGAAAAAGCAAAATTGTAAAAATCCCAAAACTGAAATATCGAAAGATTGAAAAATCACAGACAAATGAAAGAATCGAAAAAGCAAAAAATCGAGAAACCGCAACATCAAAAAATGGAAAAATTTAAAAACCAAAAAACGAAAAATTGAAAATTGGAAATCAAAATTGTGAACAATCTCAAAACTGAAATATCGAAAAATTGGAAAACCACAAACTGAAGAATCGAAAAAGCAAAAAATCGAGAAAGCGCAATATCAAGATATCGAAAATTTTAAAAATCTAAAAATCAAAAAACGAAAAATTGAAAAATGGAAAAAGCAAAAAATCAAAAAACCGGATAGTCAAGAAACCAAGAAATCAAAATATCCAAAATTTAAAAAATCGAAAAACTGAAAAACAGGAAAATGAAATTTCAAACTGAAATAAAGAAAAATTGGGAAATCGAAAAAGTGATAAATCGGAAATCCAACAACTGGAAAATCGAAAAACCGAAAAGCTGAAAAATCAAAAAATCAAAAGATTGAGAAATTTAGAAATCGAAAAAATGAAGAATTGAAATATATACTAAAATATCCCAAAACTGAAATTTCGCAAAATAGAAAAATCGAAGAAAAATAGAAAAATCCCAAAAATGAACCATCATCAAAGAATCAAATTCGAAAAATTAAAAATTTTTAAAATTGAAAATTTTAAAAAATCAAAAACCTGAAAAATTTCATTGAAAAACTGAAAAATCGAGAAATCCAAAGGTCGAAAAATCAAAAAATTTGTTTATATGTTCTTCTGCAGAATGGGAGCGGGGATCTTAAAAAATAAAAAAGAGCCAACCGTAACTTTTTGTTAAACTGTTTACTTTTAAGATTAATTTTTTATTTTCGAAGAAAAAACGAGAGAATGGGTGGGTGGGCGGGTCTTTTATAAGCAAGCAATAGCCCCGCCCATTCGCTTCCTCTTCATTCTAGCGGCTACTCTTAATATTGTTCAGATTTATCTTTGCAAATACTAGCCCCGCCCACCCACCCTCTATTTTCTTAAAGAATGTCATTTGCCAAAATCAGTCTTATATTAGCAAATACTAAATCCTCCCACCCACCCACGCTCTTTTTATTTTAAAGACTGATTGTATTTCTTATCAGTAGGAATCCACTTTCATTGACCAGACAAAATGAATCACTGAAATGGAGGCGGGGTGGGTGGGCGAGGCTAGTTATATGTTCTTCTGTAGAATGGGAAAATGGGCTAACCGCAGTTTTTTGTTATACTATTTACTGCAAGATTTATATCTTATTTTAGAAAAAAAAAATGAGAATGATCGGAAAATAGAGAAATCGAAAAATGAAATAATCAAGAAATCGAGAAATTGAAGAATCGAAAAACTAAAAGATCCCAACACCGAAATATCTAAAAATTGAGAATGGAGATATGGAAAAATTGAAAACGAGAAACTGAACAATCGACAAATTGAACAATAAAAAACTGAATAATCTCAAAACTGAAATATGTATCAAAAAATTAAGAAATCAAAAAGTCGAAAAATCGAAAATTCGAAAAATCTAGAAATCAAAACAACAAAGAAACTAAAAATTGAAAATTAGAAAATCGTCAAATTTAAAAGTCGAAAGCAAAATTCAAGAATCGAAATATTGAAAAATCCCAAAACTGAAATATCGGTAAATTTAAAAATAGAATACTTATTGGAACAATCGGAGCGGAAAGATGGAAAATTTCGAAAAACTCAAAAATCAAAAACCTGAAAAATCGAAAAATTGGAAAACTGAAAAATCGAAAAGTTTGAAATCCAAAAAATCGACTAATACAGAACTTGAGAAATCGAAAACTGAAAATCGGGAAATTGAAAAATTGAAAATAAAAAAATTGAAAAACCGAACAATTGAGAAATAAAAAAACTGAAAAAATCCCAACACTAAAATATCGCAAAATTGAGTAATCGAAATTTAAAATATTGAAAATTCGGAAAATTGTTATGTATCTACATTTTTGTTTTTTTGTCCATCTGTATAATAAAAACCCGGACAGTCGGTCGGCAGACAGACAAACGGAAATGGGAGACCTATTGTTTTGTACTCTAAAGTAACAGGAAAAATAAACCAAAAACAATAAATAAAATCAGCATTTTTTTAAATCTTGCAATGAAAATATGGCAAAGGTTGTGTGGTTGAAAGATTTATTTGTAAGATATATTTTCAAAATTTTATACATGAAAAATACTACACACAATTTTTTTCAAATAATTATGATACAAATCAAGGTGGATTCATAAACCACAGTTGCAGGAGTGTCCTTTTGGGAAACCAAATCCCACATTTGGCTAAACCTCGCTCAAAAACTGTCTCTTTCTCCGCCACCGAAGCGTGACGCTTTCGCACCACCCCGCCATTCCTCCCTCTATCAATTACCCGTTATCGATCCGTAATTTTCACATTAAAAACCCCGGCCCCTTCTTCGGTAAGTAAAAGCCTCTCCGGCCCACCCCGGTTTCCCGACACCGCCGCAAACACTCTCTAATAACAATAATTACCGGCGAAACCCCAACACGAAGAGGCAGAGGCACGGGCGACACCTCCACCAAACAATTCGAAAAATCTACCTGTGCTCCGTCGACCCGCCCGACATCAAAGAGCCGGACAAGGACGACCGCAGAAGGAGCGAGACGGCCACCAGTCTGGTGGAATGTCTAGACAGAGACCGTGAAACGGGCCGACTTAACGATCGACGAAGAAAGTCGTACTTTTCGAGACTGGAATGCACAAAAAGTCGTTCGTGGGAAAGGTTCGCACGTATCCATCCACACACGGCCGAACGGGGTCGCGAGGGTGGGTTCAGGGCCCTCGAGAACCGCATTCTTGGACACCAGCCCTTGGAGGCAGGCGGGCATGGAGGCGACTGGGAGTCTAGGCTGGGGATGGTACGAATGGAACGGGACAAGTCGGAACGGGTTGGGACGTGTCTGGGCAGGTTTGGGGAATTTGAGCGACTTGCGTGCGATGGGCAAAATTTTTGCTCAGATAACCAGGAGGAGGTCAAGATGTATGAACTTCTGAAACTACTAAATAATAATCTCCAATTACCTCGTGCTTATAGTAGATCATTAATTCATTAATACAACCAGAAAATTTTCCTAAAAACTTCCTGAGCTGAGATGAGCAAAAGGGATAGACAATTACGGGGTATGAGTCATGCAATGCTAAAAAAATTCGAAAAAGCTGGAATAACGTCGCAATTCTAAAAATTATAAACGCATTCATAACCTACAAGTACAAACAATTTCATTACGTTTTGAAAATTTTAGAAAGGATTTATTGGGCAAATTTTGAATCAATTTTTGGATACATTTTGATTAACGATTTACGTTTACGATTATCACAAAACGTTTTCAAGATTTCATAACATTCTGTTTTGCAGCTTCAAAGTTAAGTTTCAGAATGTTGTTATACAATTTCGATTTTCTTTTCCAAAAATCTGGATGTCTAGGATAAAAACTCAACACGGACTCATAAACCACAAGTATAGGAGTATCTTCTTTTATAAAATTTGTAGAAGATTTATTAGGATTGCATGCCTTGAGATGACATCATCCAGTTGTTGGTAGGGATGATTAGCTAAAATTTGATAAAAATCGGTCCGGCGAAACATAAAAAACAAATTTAGAAATTTGAAAAAATGAAAAACAGAAATATCAAAAACCGAAAAATCGAAAAATCTAAAGTTACAAAAATTCAAAAATTGCAGAAGTGAAATATTGAAAAGTATAGAGAAATGGAAACAACAAAAAACCGAAAACTTGAAAAACTAAAATATCAAATTTAAAAATCGAAAACGAAAAACATTGAGAAATAGAAAAATTGAATAGTTGAATAGTCGGAAATTCGAAAAATTAAAGAACAGAAATATTAAAAAATTCCAAAACGGTATTTCTGTTTTGGAATTCTTCTATATATATCGGTTCTTTAATTTTTCCAATTTTCGACTATTCAACTATTCGAAACATCGAAAAATCGACAAATTGAAAAACGGAGAAATGGAAAACTCGAAAAACTTAAAAATCGATTAATCGAGAATTTGAAAAATAGAGAAACGAAAAATTGAAAAATCCCAAAACTGAGATATCGAAAAAATGATTAATCGAAGACAAATTGAAGAATAAAATAATTGAAAAATCGAGAAACCAAAGGATCAAAAAATCAAAAAATTGAAATATTGAAAAATCTAAAATTTCAAAATCGAAAAATTAAAAAAATTAAAAATTCCAGAATCTAAAAATTGAGAAATCGAGAAATCGATAAGTCGAAGAATCGAAGTCTAAAAATTGAAAAGTTTTAAAAATTGATAACTAAAAAACCTGAAAACCTGAAAAATCAAAAAATTGAAAAATCGAAAAATCGAAAAACCCAGAAATTGAGAAGTTCAAAAATCGAAAAGTGGAAAAATCAAAAAATGGATTAATAGAGAAATCGGAAAATCGAAAATTTAGAAACGTCAAAAATTGAAAAATCGAAAAAGAACCGAAAAATTGAAAAATCGTAAAAAAGGCGACATCGGAAAAGTGAGAAACCGAAAAGCCGAGAAATGGAAAACTCGAAAAACTTAAAAAATAGATTAATCGAGAATTTGAAAAATCGTAAAATTGAAATATACGAAAAATTGAAAAATCGAAGAAAAAATGAGGAACTGAAAAATTGAAAAATCGAGAAATCGAAATATTGAAAAATCGAGAAACGAAAAATTGATAGATCGAAATAGTGAAAAATCACAAAACTAAGATATCGAAAAAATGATTAATCGAAGATAAATAGAAGAATAAAATAATTAAAAAATCGAGAAACCGAAGGATCAAAAAATCAAAAAATTGAAATATTGAAAAATCTAAAATTTCAAAATCGAAAAAGTAAAAAAATTAAAAATTCCAGAATCTAAAAACTAAAAATCCAAAAATTGAAAAATCGAGAAATCGGTAAGTCGAAGAATCGAAGTCTAAAAATCGAAAATTTTTAAAAAAAGATAATTAAAAAAAACCTGAAAACCTGAAAAATCAAAACATTGAAAAAACGAAAAATTGAAAAACCGAGAAATTGAGAAGTGTAAATAAAAATCGAAAAGTCGAAAAATCAAAAAATGGATTAATCGAGAAATTGAGAAAGCGAGAAATCGGAAAAACGAAAATTTAGAAACGTCAAAAATTGAAAAATCGAAAAAGAACCGAAAAATTGCGAAATCGTAAAAAAGTGAACATCGGAAAATTGAGAAACCGAAAAGCCGAGAAATGGAAAACTCGAAAAACTTAAAAAATAGATTAATCGAGAATTTGAAAAATCGCAAAATTGAAATATGCGAAAAATTGAAAAATCGAAGAAAAAATGAGGATCTGAAAAATTGAAAAATCGAGAAATCGAAATATTGAAAAATCGAGAAACGAAAAATTGATGGATCGAAATAGTGAAAAATCCCAAAACTGAGATATCGAAAAAATGATTAATCGAAGACAAATTGAACAATAAAATAATTGAAAAATCGAAAAACCGATGGATCAAAAAATAAAAAAATTGAAATATTGAAAAATCTAAAATTTCAAAATTGAAAAAGTAAAAAAATTAAAAATTCCAGAATCTAAAAATTAAAAACCCAAAAATTGAAAAATCGAGAAATCGATAAGTCGAAAAATCGAAGTCTAAAAATCGAAAATTTTTAAAAATTGAGAATTAAAAAACCCTGAAAACCTGAAAAATCAAAAAATTGAAAAATCGAGAAATTGAGAAGTATAAAAATGGAAAAGTGGAAAAATCAAAAAATGGATTAATCGAGAAATTAAGAAAGCGAGAAATCGGGAAATCGAAAATTTAGAAACGTCAAAAATTGAAAAATCGAAAAAGAACCGAAAAATTGAAAAATCGTAAAAAAGGCGACATCGGAAAAGTGAGAAACCGAAAAGCTAAGAAATGGAAAACTCGAAAAACTTAAAAAATAGATTAATCGAGAATTTGAAAAATCGTAAAATTGAAATATACGAAAAATTGAAAAATCGAAGAAAAAATGAGGAACTGAAAAATTGAAAAATCGAGAAATCGAAATATTGAAAAATCGAGAAACGAAAAATTGATGGAACGAAATAGTGAAAAATCCCAAAACTGAGATATCGAAAAAATAATTAATCGAAGACAAATTGAACAATAAAATAATTGAAAAATCGAAAAACCGGTGGATCAAAAAATAATAAAATTGAAATATTGAAAAATCTAAAATTTCAAAATTGAAAAAGTAAAAAAATTAAAAATTCCAGAATCTAAAAATTAAAAACCCAAAAATTGAAAAATCGGGAAATCGGTAAGTCGAAGAATCGAAGTCTAAAAATCGAAAATTTTTAAAAATTGATAATTAAAAAAAACCTGAAAACCTGAAAAATCAAAACATTGAAAAAACGAAAAATTGAAAAACCGTGAAAAATCGAGAAATTGAGAAGTTTAAAAATCGAAAAGTCGAAAATTCAAAAAATGGATTAATCGAGAAATTAAGAAAGCGAGAAATCGGAAAATCGACAATTTCGAAACGTCAAAAATTGAAAAATCGAAAAAGAACCGAAAAATTGAAAAATCGTAAAAAAGGCGACATCGGAAAAGTGAGAAACCGAAAAGCCGAGAAATGGAAAACTCGAAAAACTTAAAAATAGATTCATCGAGAATTTGAAAAGTACAAAAAGTAAAAAATCGAGAAATTGAAAAATCGCAAAATTGAAATATACGAAAAATTGAAATATACGAAAAATTGAAAAATCGAAGAAAAAATGAGGAACTGAAAAATTGAAAAATCGAGAAATCGAAATATTGAAAAATCGAAAAGTCGAAAACTCAAAAAATGGATTAATTAATCGAGAAATTGAAAAAAATGGAAAAATGGAAAAATCGAAAACGAACCGAAAAATTGAAAAATCGCAAAAAAGTGAACATCGGAAAATTGAGAAATCGAAAAATGAAAAAATCGAGAAATCGAAAACTTGAAAGAACGAGAAATTGAAGAATCGAAAACTGAAAAATCCCAATACTGAAATATTGAAAGTAACTACTGCACGCAAAAGTATTGTTGGTACCCAGCACTGAGGCTTCAGACTGCTCCCCCTCCTCGCTGTGAGTTTCCATAATCCCTAGACACTTAGAAAAAGAGGACAAGGATCAAAATTTCCTCGTTTGATTACAGAAAATTTTGAATTTTAAATTGGAAGCGAGAACTTTTTAAGATAATATTTCAAAGCAAACAGCAGAGTGTTTTTTTAAAACAATAAATCTTTATTTACTAAATTAATCGGGTAGTAGAAGAAAAAACTGACGAATATTAACAATTCTAAAATGACACAGGACAAAATTTCGTAATAATGTTTCAGAATGTTGTTATACAACTACGATTTTCTTTCTGGATGTCTAAGAAAAAAATCAACACGGATTCATAAATCACAAGTGTAGGAGTATCGTATTTTATAAAATTTAAAGAAAATTATTGAACAAATTACGTCGAAAGAACGTTGATAACACGTCATATTTGTAAAATCGATACAACAATATTAGAACTGGTCTTAGGGATTTTTCTTTTTTTTTTTTAAATAATTAAAAATTTTAGGGTTTGTTAGCTGTTTTTGAAACAATTTGAGAAACATTTTCGAGGGCTTCTGTTGTTTTTCCAACTTTGATAAAACATGAAAGAACCTTTGAGTCCTTTGACGTTTTCATTGAGAAAAATTTTGAAAAAATTCTTCGGGTTTTTGGAAAAAGTTTAAAAGAAACCTGGGGGACCTTGCTGTTTTTTTTTTCGTTTTGAAAATGTGGAAAAATCTTGAAGATCTCTGGTCTTTTCCGAAAAATATTTAAAAAAATCTCGCTTGGTCTTTTTTGTGCGAACTCGGTAATCCAAACGCAAACCCAACTCGCCCTTCCCCAGCCCCGTATTTCGGCAGACGCCGGGCAAAAATCCTCCCTCTAATTTATCGAAGGTGCGGTTGTAGTGGTTTAGCGAGTTAATCCCTCGACAAACATCGGGATTAATAAATCGGTACGCAGGGAAGCCAACCAGTTAATAAAGTACAAAAAAGCCGATAACAAAGGCCGCAAATCCCGGCAACCACTCGGCCTTAAGCTTCTTTATTTACATATAAAAGGAGATACGGATCAGTGCTGTTGAGGATGCATCTACAAGGGTAAAGTCGCCTCTAATGGGAGAAATGACCCCCGTGATGCGACAGCGATGGGCCCGAACCGAAAAAGATGTTTTCGTGTGGAATCTGGGATTTTTTTCGGCGTATCCTTGACTTCAGGTTCAAGAGCCGCATTAAATTTATTTAGCCAAGGTATGTGGGCGAAATGTATTATAGTAATGATTCATTAGAAAGACAAATTGCGGAATACTTAGCGTCAAGGAACGTGTTTACCGTGCGATTTTTTCCTCAGACGCTAATTTACATGTGTGCCTCTCTGTCTATTTATAACACGGAGTGCAGTGAAAAATTTACGCCGCTACACATCAACTCGGTATTGATTTAGGCGCTCTTCGAGAAAGTCAATTTTTCACTCGGATAGTTTTCTATAAAAACTTTATGTTTGTTGCCATTGATAGCGGCGGATTATTTAAGTTTAGACAAGGAATGCGTCTTTCATCTCCGTCGTTCGCACCACAAGTTCGAAAAAATTCAATTCAAACAAAAATAACTTTAAATTTATGTAACCAAAATCCCGCGTCCACAACCGTAATTCAAAGCATAAATTACTTAATACTTAATTTGTTATCTCACGGTAAAGACCTTCCAAATATTTACTTTTCCCATTAAACAAAAGCGACGTGAATACTCCAGCTACTTAAAAACTCTCTGTCTATGTATATTCCGAGAGTAAACATAAACACATGGTCGAATGGGATCCATTCAGATGTTTAGGGATTTTGGGCTGGCTCGAATCAACCCTGATTTGTATTCGGGGAAGAAGAAACAGCTGCTCCGGCGTGTTTGACGTTTCGACCCTAACCCTAATTTTGTTTAAATAGAGGTCGGGTCTTCCGGAATATCACGGATCCGATTCACGACGTGATAATTGCAGATCATCCGCTGACCGCAACAGACGTCGTAAATTACTCAAATTGTTGAGGACGCAGACGAGTTTTCAGTCCGCTCACGTCGGATGGCCTAGATCAAACTGGAACTGCACGAGCTCTGCAAAAATCCAAAGCCATTTTCTGCATTGACCGCCACTGACCCACTTCGGAACTTTCGATTGTTGTCTGGAAAATTTCTGCTTGCAGGAGAGATGGCGTGACAGATTGCTGCAAGGGGGAAATTTCGTCTGGATGGGGATTAGCCAGGAGAATTCTGCTGGAAGTGCCACGAGAGAATTTTAAGTCCAGAGAAAATTACAGTAACATAACTACTTCGATTCTCTCAATAGATACAGTAGAACTTATTCGTCAGTTTTTTCGCTTGCTTACTAGATCAGGTTGATCTGTTAAGAAAAAAATACTACCTACCTTCCCATTTAAATCTACCCGATAAATTTAGTAAATAAAGATTCATAATTGTTAAAAGATCACTTTGTTTTTTGGTTTGTAATATCTCAAAAATTTTCGCTTCCAACTCAAAATTCAAAGTTGTAGCGGAGCTTTCAAAGCGCTCCGCTAGTACCCTCTCGAGGGCGCTGTCCTCGGCAGCGCCGATATCAACCCCACCAAGCTCACCCCCACTGGAACGCACCCCACCTGAAGCTACTTCATTGTGCAGGCAGATGGAACTCCACCATCTCCACCTTAAGGGTTGCACTGTCTCGGTCCCCTTCTGGTCGTTTCCAGGGCTGCACTGTGTTACGGTCCCCTGCGCTACTTCGAGATCATCACCAGGGCTGCACTGTGGTACGGTCCCCTGCGTTGCTTCGAGATCATCACCAGGGCTGCACTGTTTACGGTCCCCTGCGCTGCTTCGAGATCTTCACCAGGGCTGCACTGTTTTACGGTCCCCTGCGCTGCTTCGAGATCTTCACCAGGGCTGCACTGTTTTACGGTCCCCTGCGCCGCTTCGAGATCATCACCAGGGCTGCACTGTTTTACGGTCCCTCTGCGCCGCTTCAACGACGTCATCTCCAGGGTCGCACTCTCCAGGTGCCCTGTGCCGCATCGCCGAGGTCGTCATCTCCAGGGTCCCACTCTCTAGGTCTCCTGTGCCACATCGCCGACGTCGTCGTCTCCAGGGTCGCACTGTCCAGGTCCCCTGTGCCGCATCGCCGACGTCGTCGTCTCCAGGGTCGCACTGTCCAGGTCCCCTGTGCCGCATCACCGACGTCGTCATCTCCAGGGTCGCACTCTCTAGGTCCCCTGTGCCGCATCGCCGACGTCGTCATCTCCAGGGTCGTACTCTCTAGGTCCCCTGTGCCGCATCGCCGACGTCGTCATCTCCAGGGTCGCACTGTCTAGGTCCCCTGTGCCGCATCGCCGACGTCGTCATCTCCAGGGTCGCACTCTCTAGGTCCCCTGTGCCGTATCGCCGACGTCGTCATCTCCAGGGTCGCATTCTCTAGGTCTCCTGTGCCGCATCGCCGACGTCGTCATCTCCAGGGTCACACTGTCCAGGTGCCCTGTGCTACATACATCACCGCCGTCATCCCCTACGACGCTCTGAGTCCCAGGAGCCGCCACCATCCCCGACAAGAATTGCCACCACTTCGAGAACCCATACCCCACATTTTGATTTGTATTGTTTGCTTATTATCAATAAACCGCTGAGCTACCACAAAGTTCAGTTTTATGATTTTTTTACTTTTCGGTTATTTTTGTCTCGATTTTTCAACTTTTTCAATTTTTGATGTTTCTGAATTTTCGCTTTTCCAATTCCTCGATTTCTCTCGACTAGAGAGTTTTCGGATTGTTTTTGGATTATTAAGAATTTTCCTTATATCACAAATTTGAAATCATTTTTAATAAAAGTCATCAAATAAGTGAGAAAAATAAGAAACTATTTTCAAAAATTTTCCAAACGAAGTATTCGAAAAAGCTGGAATATGAACTATATGTTTTGAGATTTCAAATGGTTTTAGTTGCAGTTAGCCAAATAATAGCGAAGAAAAAACTAATTCCAAAAATTTTCCAAAAAAAAATTTGGAACAAGCGAGAAAAATGGTGAAATATTTTTTAAAATTTTCAAAAAAAAAGGTGTACAAAAATGTTGTATTCAAAAGGACTATGTATTATTTTGTAAAGAATTTTTCATAAAGTTGGAAATGGTTTTAGTTCTAGTTAGCTAAATAACAGAGGAAAAGACAAAAATAAATTCCAAAAATTTTCCAAAAAAATGTTAAAATATGTTCCTACTATCATGGAAAAAACACTAGTACATAAAAAATTCTTTTGTGATTCCGAATCTGAAGCTGCTTTGACTCAATTTCTTGAAATAAATGCTAAAAACTGTGAAATCATTTCCAAAAATTTTCAAAAAATAAAAAATTAAACCGTTGTTCATTCTAAGGGAGAAAATTCTGAATTATTAAGAAGTTTCCCTAAATCACAAATTTGAAATCATTTTTAATAAAACTCATCAAATAAGCGAGAAAACTAAGAAAATATTTTCAAAAATTTTCCAAACGAAGTATTCAAAACAGCTGGAATATGAACTATATAGTTTGTATACAATTCTTTAGAGATTTTGAAGTGGTTTCAGTTGCAGTTAGCTAAATAATAGCGAAGAAAAAATTAATTCCATAAAAAATGTGGAACACGCCAGAAAAATGGTGAAATATTTTCAAAAATTTTCCAAACAAAATGTCCAAAAAAGCTATACTCAAAAGGAGTACGCATTATTTTGTATGAAATTTTTTTTAAAGTTGGAACTGATTCTAGTTAGCTAAATAATAGAGAAAAAGGAAAAAATAATTTCCAAAAAATTAAAAAAAAATGTTGGAACATGTTCCTATTGTCATGGAAAAATACTAGTACATGAAGAATTCTTCGTAATTTCCGAATCTGAAGTTATTTTGGCTATATCTTTTCAAATAAATGCTGAAAACTAAAATAATTTCGAAAAATTCTTCAAAAAAAAAAAAAATTAAACGAAAAAAGTCTGGAATATTAAGCACCTATTTCCGTAAATTACAGATTTGAAATTATTTTTAATAAAACTCATAAAATAAGCAAAAAAAATGGCAACTATTTTCAAAAATTTTTGCATACAAAGTGCTCAAAAAAACCTATTATTCTGATTGATTTTCGGATTTTTAATTTTTCGATTTTGGGATTTTTACTTTTTAGATTTTTCGATTTATCAATTTTTTACTATTTCGATTTTGCAATTTTAGATCAATATTGCAATTTTTTGATTTTTTTGATGTTTCGGTTTCTGGATTTTTCAATTTTTCCATTCCTCAATTCCTCTTCGAATAATCAAATTTTCGATATTTCAGTTTTGGGATTTTTCAATATTTCGATTTGTCGATTTTTCACTTTTTGTATTTTTCAAATTCTCGATGAATCGATTTTTTGGTTTTTTCAGTTCTCAATTTCGCGGCTTTTCGATTTATATATTTTTCGATTTTCAGTTTTTCAGTTGTTCATTTTTTCGGTATTTCAGGTATGGAATTTTTCAATATTTCGATTCTTCAATTTTTCGAATTTTCGACTGTTCGATTTTTCTATTTCTCGATGTTTTTCTTTTTCGATTTTTAGGTTTTAGATTTTTTAGTTTTTCAAGTTTTCGATTTCTTGATGTTTCAATTTCTCTCTATACTTTTCAATATTTCACTACCACAATTTTTCGACATTTTAATTTTCCAATTTTTTACGTTTCTAAATTTTCCGATATCTTAACTTCTCAATTAATCCATTTTTTGGCTTTTCGACTTTTCAATTTGTAAACTTCTCGACTTTTCGGTTTTACGATTTTTCAGTTTTTTGATTATTCTCTTTTTGAGATTTTCGGTTATTGAAAATTTTCGATTTTTCGACTTATCGATTTCTCGATTTTTCAATTTTTCAATTTCTCAATTTATCGATATTTCAGTTTTTAGAATTATCTTCGATGTAGAAATATTAAACGTTGTGTAAAACAGGATTGTTGGTTTTTAACAACGATAAAGTATTAACTGATTTTTAATTTTTCGATTTTGGGATTTATGATTTTTCGGTTTGTCAGTTTTTTACTTTTTCGGTTCTGAAATTTTAGATTTTTTTATTTAATTTTTCATGTTTCGGTTTCTGGATTTTTCAATTTTTCCGATTTTTCGATGTCTCAGTCTTGGGATTTTTCAATATTCCGATCTATCAATTTTTCGTTTCGCGACTTTTCAATATTTCGAAATCTCGATTTTTCTATTTTTCAGTTCGTTTTCTTCCATTTTTCAATTTTCCGTATACTTCAGTTTTGCGATTTTTCAATTTCTCGGATTTTTATTTTTTCTATTTCTCAAATTCTCGATTAATAGATTTTTTGGTTCTTCGTGTTTTCGATTTCTCGGCTTCTCGATTAATCGATTTTTCGATTTTCAGATTTTCAGTTTTTCAATTTGTCGAAATGTCAATTTTGGAATTTTTCAATATTTCGATTCTTCAATTTTTAGATTTTTTAGTCTTTCAAGTTTTCGGTTTTTTGATGTTTGCACTTCTCTATACTTTTCAATATTTCACTTCTATAATTTTTCGATATTTTAATTGTTCAATCTTTGTAACTTTGGATTTTTCGATTTCTCAATTTCTCAGTTTTTTGATATTTCTAGTTTTTCTATACTTTTGAATATTTCACTTCTATGATTTTTTGACATTTTAATTTTTCAATTTTTGACGTTTCTAAATTTTTGATTTTCCGATTTCTCAATTTCTCGATTAATCCATTTTTTGGCTTTTCGAGTTTTCGATTTGTAAACTCCTCGATTTTTCGGTTTTACGATTTTTCAATTTTTAGACTTTTCAGGTTTTTGATTTTTCACTTTTTTTTTTAAACTTTCAGTTTTTAAAAATTTTCGATTTTTCGACTTATCGATTTCTCGATTTTTCAATTTTTCGATTTCTCAATTTATCGATGACCGAAAAATTAACAGTTGACTGATTTGAATTGTTGTATTTGACTTGTGTAAAACAGGATTTTTTGGTTTTTAGCAACGATAAAATATTAACTGATTGATTTTCGGATTTTTAATTTTTCGATTTTGAAATTTTAGATATTTTGATTTTTTCATGTTTCGGTTTCTGAATTTTTCAATATTCCGATCCATCAATTTTTCGTTTCGCGATTTTTCAATTTCTCGACTTTTTATTTTTCGTTTTTTTCAAAATTTCGATGAACCGATTTTTTGGTTTTTCGAGTTTTCGATTCCTCGGCTTCTCGATTAACCGATTTTTCGATTTTCAGATTATCAGTTGTTCAGTTTTTCAATATTTCGATTCTTCAATTTTTCGAATTTTCGACTATTCGACTATTCGATTTTTCTATTTCTCGATGTTTTTCTTTTTCGATTTTTAAATTTTAGATTTTTTAGTTTTTCAAGTTTTCGGTTGTTTGATGTTTCCATTTCTCTATACTTTTCCATATTTCACTTCTACAATTTTTCGATATTTTAATTTTTCAATTTTTGTAACTTCAGATATTTCGATTTTTCAATTTTTCAGTTTTTCGATATTTCTATTTTTCATTTCTGCAAATTTCTAAATTTGCTTATTTATAATAATAATACTTAATGGGATAAAATGTTGATGACGTCATCAGAAAGTTTCATTTTTTGTTAGTAGATGTCAAACTAACATAATCGTTGAAACTACAATGATGACGTAATATTAACGTTGTGGTAACGTTACTTGTTTGATAAAAATTATAATAATGAAGAGATACAGCGGGAATTAAATTTGTCTAATCATCCCCACCAAAAATGTGATGTCGTCATCTCAAAATTTTGCCTGTATTCCACGAGAAATGTGAAATTAGTAGTTAGTATGACAGATTACTGTGTGAATTTTTGACATTGCAAACACTTTGTGTCAAAATAGTGACAAATATTTAACAGATTTGTCAAATTGACAAATAAGAGCCAGGTATGTTTTACATTGCACAAAAATTCCATTTCCGTTTTTTCTGGAGTCAACTATAATTAAAAAAATTCTTTACTGTTGCACTATCCCGCACGCATTCCGTGGAACCGCAGCTTTAATATCTTTAATGGAATAGTGCACCATCTACACTCCGTGAAAGCCTATAAATATAGAAAAAAATCCTATTTTTGATTACTTCTCCTATTCGGGCCATCAATCCCGCCCCGCCTCTCCCTCCCGCCCCAACGCCAAAGTGAAAACTAGATTTATCGACCGCTCGCGCCTCACTTCTCGCCCTACAAAGCAAAACAAAACGAAAAAATCCTCCTCGTCGACAGACACCAAGAATCCACAGCGAGGGTTGCAGCAAGATTACCATCTAAGCCCGTCCGAGAATGTTGACAATTCTTTTTGGAATTCTGCCACGAGTGAAGTGACGGACGACTAAAGCTCCTTAGCAGGTACAAATCGCCGGCAATCTAATCCTGAGCACAATGAAGACGTCCGCAACTTCCAGGATATTAATCTCGAGGTGCAAGTGTTCGGGATGCACCTCGTAACTGATGACCGGCAATGATTCACTCTAATCGAGCCATCCCCTTAATATTTATCAATTAAGCCGGCGAGATGACCGCCTGATGGGGTTGCGAAGTTCGCCCGACTACAAGTTGCGAGGATTGTAATTAAGGGCGGCTGATAGTGTTCTGGAACCCGGAAGCGGTGAGGGATTATTTAAAAATTTACCGTTTCGGGGTTTAATTTAAATAGCGCGTAAAAAAGAGGGCGAGCTCGTAATTCAGTTGTGTACACGGTTTAAATTTCACCGGCGAGAGCAAATTGAATTACGAACAATTTTGTTCGGAAAAATCAAGGGGTGGGCGGGTGGGCTCGAAATGCTAAGTGGGGTGGGAACTAAAATTAGTCCATTACGCATAATCGCAAGTTCTTCGTTTTAGAATTTTGTAAAAGCGAGCTCGGTTATGTCGCGTGACGTCATACCCGTCCTTATATAATCAAAACAAAACGTTAATGCGGTTTCCTTCTTTTGGGGGAAAAATGTCTGTCCTTTTCTTGGGTTTCCCCTCACGAGCTCCGAACGTGACACTTTCTCATTAGCCCTTATAGTGTGGCCATTAAAAACGCCGTCCGCATCACAATAGCCAATCAAAATTAGTGTGTAACGTTCGTCACTTGTTTGCACGCCCTCGTTCCCGGGAAATAAATTACAAATTAACGCCATGTAGTGTTCCGTTAAGGGTCTTTAATAGTACGAAAGGGGCCCGGATGTTGCTTGCCCACATGATCGTAGGTGGCTGGAGGCTTTCGCTGCTTTCAGCTATCTTCCCCACGCCTGCCGCGATTACAGTAAAATTTTAATGAAATCATGGCAATGACGTTTAATTATAACTTAATAAATGGAATTTAATTAAAACTCCGATTGCGAGAAGTCGCAGTGATACTGATGTTGCGGCCGTTAGATGGCGGTGGGAAATTAGCTACTTTGCACAAGTGAGAAACGCGACATTTTCAATACTGTTCAATTTGTCGTCGAACTGAGCTTTCGCCGCGTCGGGTGTCTCGCAAATCCGCGATTTATTTCCTGTTGGACAAAAGCCGATACAATCTTAATAACTATAATATTGAACTGGCCGGCGTTCTCCGGGGGCGAAAGAGAGATGTTGGATTACAATGGATGTCGTGCTGAAGGGTGGAGATTTTATCAGGAAATGTGGTTCGTGGTAATCCATTCGCCGATAATTATAACCTCAAATATTGTGTTCGGTAATTCAGAGGGATTGGAACGAAGTTTGATAAGGGTGGGTTTTTCGTGATTTAGCTTTATATGTTCGAGAGAACGGGCTACATTTCGGGTACTATTATTTCTTAAAGAGGGACAGTTTTATATCCTCATTGGAGGCAATTGACGGGCCATTGTCATTATTAAATTCATTAAAGAAGGCGCAGCTCCGGTTGATAATTGCCGTTCTTAACGATTCTGACCGAGTTGGATGCTGTTTGCAGGCTGCTCGTAAGGGTTATGGTGGCGATTTTCTGTACTTCTTTAATGAAATTTCCGAGCCTACGGAGCGTCACTATCACCATTGCTACCAAGAGGGCGTCAAAAATGGAAACGGGTCGATATAAATCGAGCGATTGCTAACAGAAATTAAGTGAACCGGGTGGTAAAATAAACTATCTAATTATTAATTCTTGGTAGCAGCATTGTGAAAAAGTCCGACTCACAATAGAGAAAAAGATAACTCTTGGACGAGGTGAGAACACAGAGGACAATAGCTCCACTAGACAGAAGACAATAGCTCCACTTATCACAAGCATCATCGTGAAAAGTGGGTCAGTTCAAGTAAAAAAATCTTGAAGAAAAAACATATTAATAAACCCCACGTAGACGCAAGTTATTTTACATATTTGAAATAGGATTTATTAGCAAATATTTTAAAGTGACGTCATCAAAATTTTGGTGGGAACAGATAAATATATTTTGGCTAGTGATTGTGAAATAATTTCTAAATGTTCTAATAAGTATACTATCTTATAAAATCTAAATAGTGTTTACCTAGCAAAATTTTGACATGACGTCATCAAATTGTTGCTTGGGACGAGTAAACAAATTTTGGTTAGCGATTATGTATGTGCACGATTGTCCCAAAGTACACTTCAAATTCCATTGAAATCCGTCTAGTAGTTTGGGAAATTACGTACCCAAAAAAGTCGAAATTTTACTTCAATCAAAACTATATGAAATTTGGATTCAGGCACCAGCCTGGTGTACCACGGCTACTGGGCCATCTGGAAATCTGGAATTTCCACAGACGCATTTAGAAATTCCCGATTTCCAGATGGTTCCATCCGCCCCTGATAGTGGCGTCTGATCTTTGAAATAATTTAAAAGAATCTCGGAGACCCCTTGCGTTTGGCTTTTGAAGTAGTTTGAAAAATTTTCGGAGACATCTTTTGTTTTGTTTTTGAGGTAGTTTCAAAGAATTTCCAGGAGCTCTTGTGTTTTGTTTCTTATGTAGTTTTTGAAGGAATCTCTGTGTTTTGTTTCTGAAATAGTTTGAAAGAATCTCGGGAATCCCATCACTTGTTTTTGAAGTAGTTTGAAGGATCCCGCGGGCCATTTGTGTTCTCTTTTTGGAGTAGTTTGCAAGAATCTCGGGGGGACCCTTAAGATTTGTTTTTGAAGTAGATTTTAAAAATCTCGGGAACCCCTTCTGTTTTGTGTTTGATGTAGTTTGAGAGAATCTCGGAGACTTCCTATGGCCGGTTTTTGAACTACTTAGGGGTCTGGGGACCGATTTTGTGCTGTTTTTGAAGTAGTTTTAGTTTGATCAAATCTCGGGAACCCCTTCTCTTGTTTTTGAACCAGTTTGTAAGAATCTTGGTGACAATTGTGTTTTGTTTTCGAAGTAGTTTGAAAGAATCTCTGGGAACCCTTGTGTCTGATTTTTGAAGTAGTCTGAAAGATCTCGGGCTCCCCTTTTGTTTTGCCTTTGAAGCAGTTTGAAAGAATCTCGAGGACCACTTGTGTCTGCTTGTTCAAGTGGTTTGAAAAAATATCAGGAACGACTTGTGTTTAGTTTTTGAAGTAGTTTGAAAGAATCTTTCGGACCCCTCGTGCTTGGTTTTTTCAGAAGATTGAAGGATCTCTGGGAGTCCTTTTTGTTTTGTTTTTAAAGAACTTTGAAGAATCTGGGGGTTATTTGTCATGTTTTTGAAGTACATTATTTGAAAGAATCTCGAAGACCCTTGTCGTTTTTTATTTGAAGCCGTTTGAAGAATCTCGATGACCCCTTTTGTTTAGTTTTAGAAGTAGTTTGAAGGAATCTCGGGGACCTCTAATGATTGGTTTTGCAAGTCTTTTGAAAGAATCTCGAGAATTTCTACTGTCTGGTTTTTGAAGTGGTATAAAAGAATCACGGGGACCTCTAGTGTTTAGTTTTCGAAGTAGTTTGAAAGAATCCCGGGGACCTCTAAAGTCTGGTTTTTGAAGTATTTTGAAAGAATGCCGGCGACCTCTAGTATTTAATTTTTAAAGAATGTCGGGGATTTCTGGTGTCAGGTTTTTGAAGTAGTTTGAAAAAATCCCGGGGACCTCTTAAAGTCTGGTTTTTGAAGTTGTTTGAAAGAATCTCGGGGATCTGAGGTGTCTGGTTTTTGAAGTGGTACGAAAAAATCTCGGCGACCCCTTTTGTTTTGTTTTTGAAGTGGTTTGAAAGAATCTCGGGGACCACTTTTATATTATTTTTGAAGAGATTTGAAAAAATCTCAAGGATCCCTTGTCTTTTGTTTCTGAAGTAGTTTCAAAGAATCTCGAGGACCACTTGTAGTTTGAAAGAATATAGGGAACGGCATGTGTTTGGTTTTTGAAGTAGTTTGAAAGAATCTCGCGGACCCCTCGTACTTGGTTTTTGCAGAAGTTTGAAAAAATCTCTGGGAGTCTTTTTTGTTTTGTTTTTAAAGAACTTTGAAAAATCTTGGGGCTCACTCGTCATGTTTTTGAAGTACATAATTTGAAAGAATTTCGAAGACCCTTTTCGTTTTTTATTTGAAGCCGTTTGAAGAATCTCGATGAGCCCTTTTGTTTAGTTTTAGAAGTAGTTTGAAGGAATCTCGGAGACCTCTAATGAATTGTTTTTGAAGTATTTTGGAAGAATCTCGAGGATGTCTACTGTCTGGTTTTTGAAGTGGTATGAAAGAATCCCGGGGACTTATAGTGTTTAGTTTTTGAAGTAGTTTAAAAGATATTTCGTGGACCTCTAAAGTCTGGTTTTTGAAGTATTTTGAAAGAATCCCGGGGACTTCTTGGGTTTAATTTTTGAAGTAGTTTGAAAGAATCTCGGGGATTTCTGGAGTCTGGTTTTTGAAGTAGTTTGAAAAAATCCCGGGGAGCTCTAAAGTCTGGTTTTTGAAGTAGGTTGAAAGAATCTCGGGGACCTTTAGTGTCTAGTTTTTGAAGTAGTTTGAAAAAATCTCGGTGACCTCTTTTGTTTTATTTTTGAAGTGGTTTGAAAAAATCTCAAGGATCTCTTGTCTTTGGTTTTTGAAGTAGTTTCAAAGAATCTCGAGGACCACTTGTAGTTTGAAAGAATTTAACGAACGACATGTGTTTGGTTTTTGAAGTAGTTTCAAAGAATCTCGCGGACCCCTAATGCTTGGTTTTTTCAGAAGTCTGAAGAATCTCCGGGAGTCCTTTTTGTTTTGTTTTTAAAGAACTTTGAAGAATCTTGGGGCTCACTTGTCATGATTTTGAAGTACATTATTTGAAAGAATTTCGAAGACCCCTTTCGTTTTTTATCTGAAGTCGTTTGAAGAATCTCGATGACCCCTTTTGTTTAGTTTTAGAAGTAGTTTGAAGGAATCTCGGGGACCTATAATGAAAGGTTTTTGAAGTATTTTGAAAGAATATCGGGGATTTCTACTGTCTGGTTTTTGAAGTGGTATGAAAGAATCCCGGGGACCTCTAGTGTTTAGTTTTTGAAGTAGTTTGAAAGAATCCCGGGGACCTCTAAAGTTTGGTTTTTGAAGTATTTTGAAATAATCCCGGGGACTTCTTGGGTTTAATTTTTGAAGTAGTTTGAAAGAATCTCGGGCATTTCTGGTGTCTGGTTTTTGAAGTAGTTTGAAAAAATCCCGGGAACCTCTAAAGTCTGGTTTTTGAAGAAGTTTGAAAGAATCTCGCGGACCCCTCGTACTTGGTTTTTGCAGAAGATTGAAAAAATCTCTGGGAGTCCTTTTTGTTTTGTTTTTAAAGAACTTTGAAGAATCTTGGGGCTCACTCGTCATGTTTTTGGAGTATATAATTTGAAAGAATTTCGAAGACCTTTTTCGTTTTTTATTTGAAGTCGTTTGAAGAATCTCGATGAGCCCTTTTGTTTAGTTTTAGAAGTAGTTTGAAGAAATCTCGGAGACTTTTAATGAATTGTTTTTGAAGTATTTTGAAAGAATCTCGAGAATTTCTAGTGTTTGGATTTTGAAGTAGTTTGAAAGAATCCCGGGGACCTCTTGTGTTTAACTTTTAAAGTAGTTTGAAAGAATCTCGGGGATTTCTGGTGTCTGGTTTTTGAAGTAGGTTGAAAGAATCTCGGGGACCTCTAGTGTCTAGTTTTTGAAGTAGTTTGAAAGAATCTCGGAGATTCAGGAGGTCTCTGGTTTTTGAAGTGGTATGAAAAAATCTCGGGGACCTCTTTTGTTTTGTTTTTGAAGTAGTTTGAAAGATATGTCGGGGACCACTTTTGTATTGTTTTTGAAGTGGTTTGAAAAAATCTCAAGGATCCTTTGTCTGCGGTTTTTGAAGTAGCTTGAAAGAATATAGGGAACGACTTGTGTTTAGTTTTTGAAGTAGTTTGAAAGAATTTCGCGGACCCCTTGTGCTTGGTTTTTGAAGAAGTTTGAAGGATCTCTGGGAGTCCTTTTTGTTTTGTTTTTAAAGAACTTCGAACAATCTTGGGGCTCACTTGTCATGTTTTTGAAGTACATAATTTGAAAGAATCTCGAAAACGCTTTTCGTTTTCTATTTAAAGTAGTTTAAAGAAATTTCGGGGATCCTTTGGCCCTGGTTTTTGAAGTAGGTTGAAGGATCCCGCGGACCATTTGTGATATCTTTTTGGAGTAGTTTGAAAGAATCTTGAAGACCCCTTGAGCTTCTACTCGTTTTAAACATGATAAAATTATTAAAAACATTTTTAGCGTTTGGCAGATAGCAGCTGTAATTATCTGAACCCAATAACGGTAATTTTTTACTGGAAGTGTTATCTAGGTTCGACCTCGTCTTATCTGATCATTTAAAAAAGGTTACCCAAACAAAAAATAAAAACATGATTATACCTAAATACGCCGACCATAAAATTGAAGTTCAAAAATTTAATAGCGCATACGATTAAAGAAAACATTGTTAAAGACAATATTACGGCAAGATCGAGGACAATGTTGTGATAATGGCTCGAATGTGAAAATGTAAATTATCCAGAAAATCAAATTAATTATTATTACTTACTGAGCTCGTAAAGGAAACTATTTCTAACCAGTTTGTTTACAAACTTGTTTATAATTACGTTTGTTCCAGCGAATGTTCGCCAAAGATTTTTTCCGGAAACAATCCCTTGTTCAATTCACAGTTGGAAATAATTATTATTTTAACATTTCACTGTCATTTAGACATTCAGAGTCAGGGCTGCCAACCGCTCAAACGTCACTTTCCGCGGCTCCAGCCTGAAACATTTAGTTTCATTAATAATGGCACCACTAGGTCACGTTATTCCATTAGGAGAAGCTTTGAAAACGGACGGAGGCAAAAAATACTCCTTCACAATAATTAATTTTCGACCAAAATTCAGACCTTTTTTCGCTACATGCACAAGACACAATTTAAATTTAGTTGTTAGTGACACTGCAAAAGCATCGAAGCAAATCGTCGACGATTTTTTGTCGCTGTTCAACAATTACATACTTATTTCTCTTCTTTTACATACACTCAAATATATAACATAATAGTGCACATAACTTTTTTCCACGAACTCATTTAAAATTGGTGTCCACTACCTTGAACACGAAGTTGCACCCAAAAATCCAAACAAACTCTGTCATTTGTCGGTCATCTTCGTCTTGGCCTTCCCGTGAATTAAAAACCAGACGGACTTTTTTGTTGAATTAAGCAGACAATGACCGCGTAATTTATTCCTTTCAATGCCGCCTTCTCGCTCAAATAAACAATTCGCCATAAAAACACGCCTCAGTCTATACACACACTCGAAAATGGATTGTTTTACAAAGTAGCGTAGTTACGAGCTACATTTCCGCACCAGCTGACCCACCACATACATAACATCAGCTGTCTTTCCTCATGACAGATCCCCAGCGATAATTTAAAAATTTACACGTAATTTGGCCCTAATAAGTGGTAATTACTCGGCGGTTGTCGAATGTGTTGCACGTGACTAGTGAAAATCCAGTAGGCCGGGCACGTAGCCTCGTAGATTGTGAACACCTGTAGACTAGAGGTTGCGTAGAGGAGAGGAGGTCACGTTGAGCCGTTTACGCGAAAAGTAATATAATAATATATGTGGCGGCTTTGTTTATGGAATTTCCGAGAGAGAAACGTGTACGCATCGAGATATGTCTAGTTAGAGTTCGATCTCTGAAGAAACACTGACGCTCCTCTGGAGAGGTTCTGCAGAAGCGAAAGCGGAAGTTCAATTTCGCTACCAGAGGCGAATTTAATAGCAGATTATTGCTGGGAAAAGGAATCGAAATCGATCAGTGCATATCGTAAAGTTCAAGGCTGCAACCGAGAGTGTAAAAACGTGAAGTTTTTTGGCCGAAAGACTGGAATTCGATAATTACGGGCCGAATTTATTGGGATTTTTGCATAGTCGGACGGTGTTATGGCGCGGTTGGACAATTCTAGTCATTTTTGGGATGGTTAGTGGTTTTGCGGTGTCACTTCAAAGGCGCCGATTGTGGGTGTAGAAATGGGAGGTCGTGGTCGTGTGTTTTAAATCGGTGGGGACCGGCTAAGTGAGATCAAATTAAAAATCCTATAATGATGCCAGTGGAGGCTCTAGACAATTTTCGTCAAGTGATTCCACAGTTTCGAATGAGATTATAAAGTTTAATTGAGTTATATTTTGTTACAACTTTTATTAAAATTACGTACCTTCAACAAATTTAAGTAGTATTCGCCTAGAGTATGAATCAAAAATATTCTGAAGCACTTTTTAATTTTTGTTAGCACACTAATTTCCGCCATTACTTCATCCACATTTTCAATTCTAGGCTTAAAAACAAAGTTCCTCAGATATCCAAATACAAATAAATCGAGAGTAATAAGATCTGGTGAACGAGCTGTGTAAATTTTTTCAGCTTGATCATGTTAAAAATAGCCACCGGTTGGTTTATTATTGTATACTGGTTGTATAAATATGTACTCCTTCAAAAATAAAACATTAAAGCCCCCAAGCTTTTTTCAAATTCTAAGAAATTTTTCAAACTTTATTAAAACAAGCCACCAGATGCCCCAAGATCTTTTCAAATTCTTACAAAGACAAAACACACAGTCGTCCCAAGATTTCTTTCATCTTCTTTAAATGAAAGACACTAGGAACATTCAAGATTATTTCACTTTTTTAAAAATCTTTAACAGGAGACTCGAAGATTTCTTCACATTAAAAAAAGGCACTAGGGGACCCTAAAAAGTTCTTTCAAAACAAAATATCATGAACCCCAAGACATTTTCATTTTATTTTAAAAGAATGATAATAGGAAACTCCAAGATGTTTTAACTTTCTTAAAAAAAAAAAAAGACAATAGGGGCGCTCTAGACTCTTTCAAACTGTTTAACATCAGAAGCTCTTCGCATTAAAAAAAATACACTAGGGGTCCCCATGATTCTTGGACCTTCTTTTAAAAAAGACATTAGAGGGCCCGGAGATCTTTTTCAAACTCTTTCAAAAACAAAAGACCAGGAGTCCCAAGATCTTTTCAAATTCTTTCTACAGTTGCTCCAAGATTTTTATTTTTTTTTTTTTAAGAAAGACATTAGGAACTCTCAAAATTCTTTTACCTTCTTAAAAAAATGCACTAGGGTCCCTAAAATTCTTTTTAAACACACTTTCAAAACCAAAACATCAGGAGTCCCCAAATCGTTTCAGATTATTTAAAGACAAAACCAAAATCTCCGGAAGATTCTTCGACCTTGTATAAAAAATTAAGACACCAAGGGTCCCCAAAATTTTTTCACACTATTCGAAAAATAAAACAGGGCTCCAGGATTCCTTCACATTCTTAAAAACCCCATTAGGGGACCCTAAAAGATCCTTTCAAACTTTTTCAAAACAAAACACCAGGTGTCCAAAGATCTTTCCAAATTCTTTGAAAGACAAAACATACAGTCGCCCCAATATTATTTTAAAACAAATATATTGGGGGTCCTCAAGATTCTAGGATCTTCTTTAAAAAAAGGCATTAGGAGTCCCTAAGATTCTATTCAAACTCGTTCAAAACCACAACATCAGGAGTCCCCGGATCTTTCCAGATTCTTTAAAGATAAAACGCAACCAAGATTCTTTCATCTTCCTTAAAAAAAAATGGGAGATTGTGAGTTGCAAGATTCGTTCACACTTTTTCGAAAACAAAACACCTGGAGTCTCTCAGAGCTTTACAAATTCTTCAAACACAAAACACAAGGTCTCTTGAAGATTCTTCTTTCAACTTCTTTAAAAAAATTAAGACACTAGGGGTCCTCAAGAATTTTTCACACTCTTCCAAAAATGAAACATCAGGGTCCCAAAATTCTTTCACATTCTTAAAAAAAAAGACACTAGGGGACCCTGAGAGATTCTTTCAAATTTTTTCAAAACCAAACACTAGGAGAGGCCCACGATATTTTCAAATTCTTTCAAAGACAAATCATATTGTCGTCCCAAGAATCTTTTACCTTCTTAAAAAAAAGATGCCTTCAAGATTTTTGGATCTTTTTTTAAAAAAAGATAGATCTTTTCAGATTCTTCAAAGAACAAAACCAAGGTCTCATGAAGATTCTTCCAACTTCTATAAAAAAATTAATACACTAAAGGTCCTCACGGTTTTTTCGCACTATTCGAAAAATAAAACATCAGGACCCCAAGACTCCTTCACATCCTTAAAAAAAAGACACTAGAAGACTCCAAAAGATCCTTTCAAACTTTTTCAAATCAAAACACCAGATGCCCAAAGATCTTTCCAAATTCTTTCAAAGACAAAACACACAGTGCCCACAGATTTTTTCATTTTCGTTAAAAGAAAGACATTAAGAACCTTCGAAGATTTTTTTACCACTTTTTAAAGCAAATACACTGGGGGGGGGGGGGGGGGCTCAAGATTCTTGGACAATCTTAAAAAAAAAGGCAATAGGGGTCCCTAAGATTCTATTCAAATTCTTTTAAAACCAAAACACCAAGAGTCCCCCAGATCTTTTCAGATTCTTTAAAAATAAAACGTATCCAAGGTTCTTTAATCTTCTTTCACGCTCTTTCAAAAACAAGACACCTGGAGTCCCTGAGCTTTACAAATTCTTTAAAGACAAAACACGAGGTCTTCTTTCAAATTCTTTAAAAAAATTAAGACACTAGGGATCCCCAAGAGTCTTCCACACTCTTTCAAAAATAAATCAGGGCCCCAAGATTCTTTCACATTCTTTGAAACTTTCTCAAAACAAAACACACCCTTGCCCAAAGATTTTTCATCTTCTTTAGAAGAAATACACTTGGAGCCCAGAAGAATTTTCTACTTCGAAGAAGAATCTTTAGAACTTTATAATATCAAGAGGTAAGCAAAATAAAATGTCTCCTAAGGAAAAATGCACTAGGGGACCCCAAGAGATTCTTTCAAATTTTTCCAAAACAAAATACCAAAGATCTTTCCAAATTCTTTAAAAGACAAAACATTCAGTCGCCCCAAATTTTTTTCTTTTTCTTCAAAAGAAAGACATTAAGAACCTTCAAGATTCTTTTACCATCTTTTAAAGCAAATACACTGGGGGCCCTCAAGATTCTTGGACACTTAAAAAAAAGGCAATAGGAGTCCCTAAGTTTCTATTCAAATTCTTTCAAAATCAAAACACCAAGAATCCCCTAGATCTTCTCAGGTTCTTTAAAGATAAAACGTAACCAAGATTCTTTCATCTTCTTTCACGCTCTTTCAAAAACAAGACACCTGGAGTCCCCCTGAGCTTTACAAATTCTTTAAATACAAAAAAATTAAGACACTAAGGATCCCCAAGATTCTTCCACACTCTTTCAAAAATAAAACATCCGGGTCCTAAGATTCTTTCACATTCTTTGAAACTTTCTCAAAACAAAACACACCCTTGCGCCAAAGATTTTTCATCTTCTTTAGAAGAAATACACTTGGAACCCAGAAGAATTTTCTACTTCGAAGAAGAATCTTTAGAACTTTATAATATCAAGAGGTAAGCAAAATGAAATGTCTCCTAAGGAAAAATGCACTAGGGGACCCAAAGAGATTCTTTCAAACTTTTTCAAAACAAAAAACCAATCACCGAAAGATCTTTCCAAATTCGTTAAAAGACAAAACATTCAGTCGCCCCAAATTTTTTTCCTTTTCAAAAGAAAGACATTAAGAACCTTCAAGATTCTTTTACCATCTTTTAAACCAAATACACTGGGGGACTTCAAGATTCTTGGACACTTAAAAAAAAGGCAATAGGAGTCCCTAAGTTTCTATTCAAATTCTTTCAAAACCAAAACACCAAGAATCCCCTAGATCTTCTCAGGTTCTTTAAAGATAAAACGTAACCAAGATTCTTTCATCTTCTTTCACGCTCTTTCAAAAACAAGACACCTGGAGTCCCCCGTGAGCTTTACAAATTCTTTAAAGACAAAACACAAGGTCTTTTTTCAACTTCTTTAAAAAAATTAAGACACTAGGGATCCCCAAGAGTCTTCCACACTCTTTCAAAAATAAATCAGAGCCCCAAGATTCTTTCACATTCTTTGAAACTTTCTTAAAACAAAACACACCCTTGCCCCAAAGATTTTTCATCTTCTTTAGAAGAAATACACTTGGAACCTAGAAGAATTTTCTACTTCGAAGAAGAATCTTTATAACTTTTTAATATCAAGAGGTAAGCAAAATAGAATGTCTCCTAAGGAAAATGCACTAGGGGACCCTAAGAGATTCTTTCAAACTTTTTCAAAACAAAACACCAAGTGCCCAAAGATCTTTCCAAATTCTGTAAAAGACAAAACATTCAGTCGCCCCAAAATTTTTTCTTTTTCTTCAAAAGAAAGACATTAAGAACCTTCAAGTTCTTTTACCATCTTTTAAAACAAATACACTGGGGGCCCTCAAGATTCTTGGACCTTCTTTTAAAAAGACACTAGGAATCCCTAAGATTCTCTTCAAATTTTTTCAAAAGCAACACACCAGGAGTCTCCAGATCTTTTCAGATTCTTTAAAGATAAAACGCTACCAAGATTTTTTTCATCTTTAAAAAGAATGGGGCACTATGGGTTGAAAGATTCGCTCACACTCTTTCAAAAATAAAACACCTGGAGTCTCTCAGAGCTTTACGAAATCTCTCCTGGAGATTCTTCTTTCAACATTTTTAAAAAATTAAGAGACTAAGAATCCCCAAGCTTCTTTCACGCTCTTTCGAACTTTTGAATATAAAGAGCTTAGGGAAAATAGAACGTAAGGAAAAAGACACTAGGGGCTCACCAGAAATCCCAAGATCTTTTCAACTTTTTCCAAAACACACAGTTGTCCCAAATTTTTTCATCTTGTTTAAAAGAAAGACCACTAGGAATCCCCAAAAGATTATTTCACTACCTTAAAAAAAGATAGTAAATAGGGACCCCTTAGATTTTTTAGAATTCTAGAGATAGAACAGAACCAAGATTTTTTGTCTTCTTTCAAAAATCCGCTAGGGTCCCCTAAGATTTTTTTGATTTTTTTCTTGATGGTTGTTATCTTGAGACTCAGGAAAGTTGGCTTGAAATTCATTTGTCTGAAATTTGTTTTTATTTAACGATTCCAACGTAACGTGCAAAAACTGAAAAAACGTTATATAGTGGGGGTTCTAGTTCATTTTTTATGATTGCTACAGGAGAAGGCCGTTTTTAGAAGAAAAAACCTGCAAAAGCAATCACCACCACAAAAAAAGCTGAAAAAATATGTCACTCCTAAAATGTTCTAAAATCGTATTGAAATTCTTACATAATTGCTAGATAAGAAGTTTTATTAGGTTAGATAGTTAGATTTAAGCCTGACCTGACCAAGGAAAATTTATGTACACCCAGTATAACTATAAAACGAGAGGATTTATATGCACAAAATTTCTCTAAAATATGCGCATACATTGTTGTTCTCGAATTCCCTGGATGCCACCTCTAACATCCCTCCAAGTAAATCCGACTTGTAAAAATATTAAAACCACATAACAATACAAAGTGATGGCATGTAAACTCCCGCCGCCAATAAAAACTTGAAATTTTATTTCCTCCGCCCTAAACCGCCAAATCTGTTTTCGCAAAGTATTACAAAAGAATTAAATCCAACTTTTACTTTTCCATCACCCAAAAGTAACAAGTTTCGGCTTTCAGACCTGACCTATTTTCCAATTTTATTCTATTATAAAAGTGCTCCCGCTATATTTTTATTATGTCCGTCTCCTTTCGCCACAAGTCCTGTTTTCGTGCCAGACCACGCAATCGATTCCACTTCTGCACATTAGCAACTTTTCCGGTACAAGCCCGATCCGCTCTTCATCTAATACCGATAACCCTGATGAAAAAGTGCAACTTTGCCGCATAAAACCGCAAACTTCGCTGTCGCTCGTCATAAATCCGGGACCTTTTGATTTCGCCGCTTGAAAACAGCCGATGGAGTTCTCGTGTCGTAAAAAATCCAGCGCCAAAACGAAGTTGGTAGCGAAAATGTATAAATCCGGAGCGAATGCCTCCTCGTCTATTTCCGAATCGATTAGACTTAAAAATATCGCCTCGGGAACGTCATTAAATCTTCCCCAGACGAATATTTCACGTTGTCACGTCGAAAATAATTTCGCAACACAAAGACTAGCAGATCATCTGGAGCGAATTCGATATATTCGAGCAGCGGATTTGTCGCGATTAAGTCTTCCGGCTCGGGAGTTAACCGCGGATAAATTGTGTACACTGTAATTTCGGCTTGGAATCGTTCTGGAGCGGGCCTAAGAAATTCAAACAAATTTTAGCACCCGTAATTGAGTTATTCCAGAAGATAGTCAAATTTATAACCCTTCTACTAACAATGCGCTAGAGGCCGCGATTCCGATAAAAATTACGCGCAGACAAAAGACGTTCCCTCGACCACTTCTTCTATGCGAGACAAATATAAATCGCTGTTCCTCGAGGTGTGCCTTCCTTCAAAATTGTATATTTATTCCGTTGTTGACTCTGCAAACAACTTGTCATTCAAACCCCGGCTGAATAAAGGGCGAAGGATCCCGATTCGGGTGTAAGTTATCTGTAAGTGGTTCGGAGATATGGGGTGTGAAAAAAAGCGACGCTACTCCTGAAGGAATGAATAAGATCGGACGATGGCTTGATAAAAGCTGACGGTCGACGACACCGAGCCGATGCCAAAAAACGCTGTTGGCAAGGGAGCGGCGGCCAGTGGCGGTGTAAATAAAGGCTGATTGATCAAGAGCATGTTTTTGCTTTCGCGTTTTCGAGGCAGCGCGGCAATAAAACGGTCTTTACTCGCGTTTTATTTACTTTTTTTTTGCTAACAATTCGTGTTTGATTATGGCGTGCGCGCTTATTGTGCGACAAAGGAAGCGGCGCGGGCGTAATATTAATTCGAGGGAGGAGTGACCTCACGGGGAATCAAGTTTCGCAAATTTTTCACGAATTTTTTGTAGCAAAAACGACTTCAAATTCAAAAAAAATTTAGAAGTTCTACGAATCTTTGTGGAGAATTTCCTATAAGGTAAAGGTGATTATTTGACCAGTGCCCGTTTTACTACTCTTAGGAACGTTTTTGGGAAATGTTTCCACATTTTTCTGTTATTGTGTATTTTTTTTGAAAATTTTTCCGACTTTCCGTAATCTCGATTTTTAAATTTTTCGTCTATTCGTTTAATTTTTCAAAGTTTCGATTTTTCACATTTTGAATTTTCCGACTTCCAAGTTCTCGATTTTTGGATTTTTCAAATTTTAGACTTAAATTTTTGGTTTTTTGGTTTTTAGATTTTCCGATTTTCAGTATTTTCAATTTCTCGATTTTTCTACTTAGATCTTTCGATTTTAATTTTTTCAATTTCTAGATTTTTCGCTTTTGGAGTTTTCGACGAATCGATCGGCTCCTCAGATTTTCGATTTCTCACATTTTGGATTTTCTGACTCCGAGTTCTCGAGTCAGAAAATCCAAAAATCGACTTTTTGATTTCTTGATTTTTCGACTTTTCGATCTTTAGATTTTCCGATTTTTTAATTTTCTGATTACTGGATTTTCAGATTTTCGATTTTTCAATTTTTCGACGACTATTCGCCAATTTTTCAAATTTTCGATTTTTCACATTTTGAATTTTCCGACATCCGAGTTCTCGATTTTTGGATTTTTCAAATTTTAGACTTCAATTTCTGGCTTTTAGATTTCCCGATTTTCATTTTTTAAATTTTTTGACTTTTCGCTTGTGGTTTTTCTATTTCTCGAATTCTCGATTTTTGAATTCTCTGTTTATTGGATGTTTAAATTTTTCAATTTTTCGACAATTTGATTAATTTTTAAAATTTTCACTTTTTCCGGTTTTGGATTTTCAGATTTACCGATCGATTCTTCAAATTTTCGATTCCTCGACTTTGAGTATTCTCGATTTTTCGAATTACCAACTTTTCAACTTTTCGACTATTCGATCAATTTTTCAAATTTTCCATATTTCGCGTTTCGGATTTTCTGACTTTTCCAACTGCTCGATTTTTGTATTTTTCAATTTTTAGACTTGGATTTTCCGATTTTTCAACTTTTCAATTTCTCAATTTTTCGACTTGGATGTTTTGATTTTTATTTTTTCAATTGAACTTTTCGCTTTTGGAGTTTTCGACAAATCGATCGGTTCCTCAGATTTTCGATTTCTCGAATTTTGGATTTTCTGACTTGGAATTCCCGATTTAAAATTTTTCGACTTCTCAATTTTTTAATTTTCCAAATTTTTGACCATTCGTTTTATCGATTTCTTAATTTTTAGACTTTCCGATCTTTAAATTTTGCGATTTTTGAATTTTCTCATCATTGGATGTTTAGATTTTCGATTTTTCAATTTTTTGACTATTCGATCAATTTTTGAAATTTTCGATTTTTCACATTTTGAATTTTCTGACTCCGAATTCTCGATTTAAAATTTTTCGACTTTCCGATTTTTGAATTTTCCAATTTTCTGACCATTCGTTTTTTCGATTTCTTTATTTTTCAACTTTTCGATCTTTAGATTATCCGATTTTTTAATTTTCTGATTTTTACATTTTCGATTTTTCAATTTTTCGACCATTCAACCAATTTTTCAAATTTTCGGTTTTTGCACATTTTGAATTTTCCGACTTCCGAGTTCTCAATTTTTGGATTTCTCAAATTTTAGACTTCAATTTCCGGTTTTTAGATTTTCCGATTTTCATTTTTTCAATTTTGGACTTTTCTCTTTTGGAGTTTCCTCAGATTTTATATTTCTCGAATTTTGGATTTTCTGACTTCGAATTCTCGATTTTTGAATTCTCTATTTATTTAAGTTTAAATTTTTCAATTTTTAGACTTTTCAATTTTTCGACTATTTGATTAATTTTTTAAATTTTCATTTTTTCCGTTTTGGATTTTCCGATTTTTCCGAGTTTTCCATTTTTGGATTTTCCAATTTTTTGGTTTTTAGATTTTCGGACTTTTCGACCACGTTTTTTCGATCTTTGGGTTTCCCGAATATTGGGTTTTCTGATTTTTGGATTTTCAAATTTACCCATCGATTCTTCAAATTTTCGTTTCCCCGAACTTGCGTATTCTCGATTTTTCGAATTACCGACTTTCGAATTGTCCATTTTTCGCGTTTTGGATTTTCTGACTTTTCCAACTGCTCGATTTTTGTATTTTTCAATTTTAGACTTGGATTTTCCGATTTTTCAACTTTTCAATTTCTCAATTTTTCGACTTGGATTTTTAATTTTTTCAATTTTTCAATTTTTCGACCATATTTATCGAAATAAATATGAAAAAAATCTTTTAGGAAGCGTAATATGTGAAGAATCCTCTCCAGAAACTAGAAGATCAGAGGGAAGGAACATAGAAAAGAGACAACAGAAACAGTGGGGAGAATAGGGCCAGAAGTGAAGGTACAGATAGTAAAGAGTGCACAAGGAACTGAGGCGAGAAACGAAGCAGGAGGAACACAAGAAACAGAAAGAACAAAAAGAACAAAAGGAATAAAGAAAATAGAGAGAAGAGAACGGAGAAATCAAAAAGACTGTTCTAGATTACCCAATATTTTCAAAATAAGGGCCTTTTTGATGAAGTTTTCTATATCAGAAGGAAGAGAAGGAACAAAGCGACCACATGAAGAGGAAAATAGGAAGTACAATAAGAGCAAATATGGCACAATTAAGAGAGAGAACAGAGGAAGCAGAAGAAACGTAACAAAGAGAAGGAATAGACGAAATAGAGAGAAGAGGAACAACAGCACCAACAGCGAGACCACAAGGAGAAATAGAGAGAAGAAAAGGAACACAACAACTACATAGAACAGAAAGAAAAATAGAACAGCGAGAACAGAGAAAACAAAGACAACGTTATAAATAACAGATTTTTTTCAAATTAAGCCCTTTTTGAATGTACTTTTCAGAAAATCATAAGGAATGGGAGGAAACGAGAGAACACAGGGAGAGTAGAGATCAGATGGAACAGATGCAATAGAAGGAAGGTAAGGAATAGAAGGAATAAAGAGCACTCAGGAAAAAGAGTGAGCAGCAAGAGGGCAAAAAATAGGGATAGCAATGAGAGCAGAGAGAACAAAGAGAACAGAAAGATCATAATGGATACGAGGAATAGAGAGAATAGAGAGCATAGGGAGATGAGAATGAGTAGATAGAAGAGAAGGAACAGGACGAACAGAAGGGCCAGGTAGAGCACAGGGAACAGAGAGAAAAGAGAGGACAAAGAAAACAGAGATAATGTTATAAATAACCCAATTTTTCCAAATCAAGCCCTTTTTGAATGTATCATAGGGAACGTTAAGAAACGAAGGAACACATGCAGAAGAGACAACAAAGGGAACAGAAGGAATAAAGAGAACTCAGAACGAAAAGACAGAAGATAAGAGGGCAAAAAATAGGGGGATGACAGCAGATAGACTAAAGATAGCAGAGGGAACAAGGAGAACAGCAGAAACATGATGGACAACTGTATAGAGGAAATAGAGACAATACAGAAAAGATAGAACAAAGAGAATGGACGGAACAGAGATGTTTTGAATTAGCTTTTTTGTTCAAAATAAAGTCCTTTCGAATGTAGTTTTCTAGATCAGAAGTAACAGAGGGATCAGAGAGAACACAATGAGAAGAGAAAGCAGAGGAAACGGAGAAAATGGGGAGAGTAGTGAGAACAGCTATAGAAAAGATAGCAGATAGAACGAAGGGAACAGAAGAAACACAACGAACAGAGGAACCAGAAGGAGCACCATGAACAGAGAGGAAAGATATCACACGGAGAACGCTTTAGATTACAAATTTTTTTAAAATAAAATCCTTTTTGAATGTAGTTTTTTGGATCAGAGGGAACAGAAAGAACAGAGAGAACACAGGGAGAAAAGGGAACAAAGGAAACCGAAAAAAGCAGATATAGCAAAGGTAGTAGAGACAGCTGAGGGAATAGAACCAACAGAAGGAATTGGGATAAGAAAGAGAATAGAGAAAAGCGACGGAACACGACAAACAGAGACACCAGAAGAAGCAGACAACAGAGAACGGAGAAAACAAAAAGAATGTTCTCGATTACCGATTTTTTTTCAAAATAAAATTATTTTTGAATGTAGTTTTTTCAATCAGAGGGTACATAGGAATCAAAGAGAATACAGTGAGAAAAAAGAGCAAAGCAAGCAGAGAAAATAGGGAGAGCAGTGAGAATAGCTATAGCAGACAGAAGGAATAGGGGGGATAGAGAGAACAGAGGGAATAGTGCGAAAAGAAGGAACAGAACGAACAAAAGGAGCACAAAGAACAAAGAGAAAAGATAGAACACGAACAACGGAAAGAACAGACAGAATGTTCTACTTAGGCTCCTCCTGCGAACGTGTACTTTCATGTTTTCTCGACGTTTAATGATCTGCACAGTATGAGAGATTAGAAACGAATTCAAATTCGTAAAATACAAAACACATCCTTTCAGATTCGTTATCTGTGACGAATTCTCTAGAAGGCAATGTAGCCACATTTTCCTTTTTAATCACGAATTGTAGGAAAAATGATTTCACATCCGTAATAAATAAAAAAAAATCCTCTATAAGCTGGCTTTTTTTTTATTCAAATAGATCCAGTGTCGTGTTTTTTTTAAGTTATTTTCACATTTTTCTGGGCTATTTGATGAATGATACGAAAAAGATACCTTCAAATTTGTTTAGAACATTTTTGCAAAATTATCCTTGCGTTCTTCTGGTGTATTGAAAAAAGTTAAAAAAATGATGTTTTAAGATAACACTGAAATCAGTGAATGTGTAAAACACCAACGTAAATTTGACTAATAATCCCCACCAACAATGTGATGACATCACCGTACAGTTTCGCATAGCAATGTTAGTTAAATTTTATCAAATAACATACTTCTACACTTGTGGTTTATGACTCAGTCTTGATATTTGCCCTATATTAATTTGAGAAAAAAAATTAAATCGTAATAGTTATTTATGTAACAAGTGTTGAAAACGGTCCATTGCATTACGAACGGGAATACGGCGCGAGACGCAGTCGAGTGAGTAATGCAATGGAGTTTTCACACGAGTATCATACAATATTTTTTGCGCTGCCTTTTTGAAAAAACAACATTTTTCAATCGCTAAAAGAATAAATATAACTGAACCGAAATTATGTTGGTATTGAATTTATCACCAAATACGTCAAATACCAATCTGTCAATTTGTCCGGGCTAGATTTTGAATTTCAAAGTTGAAATGGAAAATCGTGCACGTATTCAGAGAACTGCAGATAAAGCAACTGCAAATTTGTTGCCTGCAAAATCCGCAGGTCCATATGAAGCCGAATATCAAAAATTCATCAAGTGCTGCGAGGAAAATAAAATACGCGAATTTTCTGAAACGACGCTCTTGGTTTATTTCCAAATTAAGTCGGAAATTATGAAAGCATCCACACTGTGGACAATATATTCAGTTCTGAAAAGTACTCTTGGCATCAAACATAACATAAATCATTCGAAATTTTATAAATTAACAGCGTTTTTAAAGCGGCAGAATGACACAAGCCCAAGAAGTCTGAAATACTTACCAGTGGAAACATTTTTATATACGGCTCCAGATCAGAGAGAATCTTGTGATTATGATTCAGCGTGTGGTTGGGAATAACGTCAAGTTTAAACGGTTTTTTTTAATTAACAAGAACTACTAACAAACAGTAATAACATAATAGTTGTCAACAACATAAACCAAACCACGGATTAGTGTCAACTGTCAAATTACTGTAAATCTAAATTTTGATCAACAAATTCCCCTATTTAAGATTACAACGTAAATTGCACTTTTTTTAAATTTCGAGCCACTTTTTGTTATAATAACTTTAGATACATGATTATCAATTAGTAGTAATTACTTTGTGATAATCAATTTATTTTTTCAAAGCTTAAATTCCTCGTTTGTATTTTGCAACACTAGATCCTTTTTCATTGCCATTTCGACACGCCACGTGTCAACGTAAAATGTCAATTACAACTATGGCAGCGCAAAAAAACATTTTACTTCCTCTTGTCTTGTTAAAGCTCGTTTACTGTCCTCTGAACTAACTCGGTAAATTAACCTTTACACGCACCCTGCCTGTAAAGCGTTACCGTGGCAGCTTTACAGGCACCGTGCCTGTAAAACGTTGTTATGACAGCACCGGAATCAAACACACATTCGCTGCGTCGACCTTTTTCTTAATCTCACTAATACTGTGCTAATACTAACGTTAAAATCACCTTCAAACTCTTCATCTTCATCGAATTCCACAATTAACAGAGCTCAGAAACAAAATTAAACTATTTAAATTATTAATCGAATTTACAAATTGACAGTCCCGTTATTTTCAAACAATTCAATTTTCCATAGTTACCGGAGCAAACTATGAAAAATTACTATAATTTCTATGACTGTAATTTCAAGTAAAATTTCTAGAGATGCCAAAGTTGTTCATTTTCAGGATTTTCAGCAAGAGGAAGTAAAACGTTGTACGCGGCTCGCTTGCAACTAGCCTTTACTGGGGCTCACCGGATTACAGAGCTCGCTCCTACGTCGCTCGCCCTGCAAACATTCCGACTCGCCCGTAAAGGCTAATTTACTAAGCTTGCCACGTAATAGTTATTTACTAAGCTTGCCACGTAATAGTTATTTACGTGGCAAGCTTAGTAAATTAGCCTTTACGGGCGAGCCGGAATGTTTGCAGGGCGAGCGACGTAGGAGCGAGCTCTGTAATCCGGTGAGCCCCAGTAAAGGCTAGTTGCAAGCGAGCCGCGTACAACGTTTTACTTCCTCTTGGTGAAAATCCTGAAAATGAACAACTTTGGCATCGTCTCTAGAAATTTTACTTGAAATTACAGTCATAGAAATTGTAGTTATTTTTCTTAGTTTGCTCCGGTAACTATGGAAAATTGAATTGTTTGAAAATAACGGGACTGTCAATTTGTAAATTCGATTAATAATTTAAATAGTTTAATTTTGTTTCTGAGCTCTGTTAATTGTGGAATTCGATGAAGATGAAGAGTTTGAAGGTGATTTTAACGTTAGTATTAGCACAGTATTAGTGAGATTAAGAAAAAGGCCGACGCAGCGAATGTGTGTTTGATTCCGGTGCTGTCATGATAACGTTTTACAGGCAAGGTGCCTGTAAAGCTGCCACGGTAACGCTTTACAGGCAGGGTGCGTGTAAAGGCTAATTTACCGAGTTAGTTCAGACGACAGTAAAAGAGCTTTAACAAGACAAGAGGAAGTAAATAACTATTACAGTGTAATTTTGAAATTGCAAAGCCGACTGCTTTAAAATCTTCGTTATCATAAGCATGATAAACCGTTAATCAAAATGTATGTGTTTATCGCCTCCAAAATATCCAAAATGTACAAAAAATATGAAAATAATAATTGTGGTTTATCAATGCACAAACATTTTTTAGTATTGCTCATACAGGTGACCCAAAAAAATTATAACACTGATAAAATCAGGAACAGTTGACCGATTTTAGTAATAGTGCCATGCAAAAATCAAGTAAAAAAAAACGTCCATTTTGTCAGGCGAACAACCCCACCCACAAACGCACACACAATACCCAAACATTTTCCGTCGAGACCCTTCTTCGTCCGTCGCCGCCGCTGCTCCATCACCCAAACATCAATTTTTCCATTCCAGACAACCCAGTGCCAGACATTCCGCCGTCATACTCGATGAGTTTATCTAAGCGCACGCTATTTAAGTAGGCCATGAACAAGCTCGGTCCCAGACAAGTCGGCTACCTTAATCAACGATAATGGCCGTTTCCGTTATCGTCGCGATAATCTGGGCGTTCGCAGCCGACCGACCTGTATATGCGAACGTACCGCCGCGTACATAAAAGGTGCACTAAAAACGGCGTACGACGCGAAACTTTGTATCTTTTATTCGGTGGATGGACGTTATAGACTGTTCGGAAACTATCGCACGTACTCGCCTGAATGACAATGCGGTCGCCGGAGGCGCTTTATCTGTATTCAGGGGCTGTTTTCGAGATCCGTGAACTTTCGACGAGATAAAAACAGTTAAACTGTATTAAAACCTGTTGGTTGGTTTTTATTGTATACATTGTAGGATGAATAGTTTGCGCAATTGCGGTGTAATTCAAGGGTTGAATCTTGGACCGCATTCGTTCGCTGTTTTTGATAACGATGTTGGGTGTAGCGAACTCTGTCTGCACAGACCTCGATCTAATTGATTAGTAAATATACGTGTGTTATGTTGTGTTATTTATTATGTTTCCGTGCGACGTGGGCGCGGAAGTAGTAATTATGTTCATTAAAATGTTCATGATAAAGGTATGACGCAAAGTTCGAGAAATTGCTTTCATATGTTACGGCCTGGCGGAACCGAATGGAACGATCGTATTGATAAAAGCTCGGAGAGTGATTGTTAATACCTGACCTCTTTGTTTGAGCGAACTTGCTATTCTGCTGGCATTTTAAATGACATCTATTAACGGTCGAGATTGATGTTTCGATTAATAACCCACTGTGAGAGCTAAATCCAAACAAGCGCACTGCCAGTAGTTGGAAACTCACAATGTAGCAATCAGTAGTGTTTATTTATTTTTAATTTACATTAGAAAGAATAATAAATAGGGTTAAGCAGTGAGCACAAAGTGTCGGATTTTGGCAATGAAGGATCCTACTAGATAGGCTCGAGTTGGTTTAACAAAACAGACGTTATGTTGAATGTAAATATTTTTCCGACATAATACAAATATAAATATTTGGAGAGGAGTTTTTCTATATACAGCATGTTCCCACCGAATGGGGAGCGAAGCGATGGGTCTATTACATTGGAAGATGATACTAACAGATTAGATTAGATTTCTGAAGTAAAATGTCACTCCGGAACGTCAATCGATTTTTAATTTAGTTCTTGGATGTCTCAACTAATAGTCTCTCGGCAAAGTATCATCGTAATGGACAATGCGCCACTAAACAAATATAGCACTGTTTGCTAAATTATGAACTGAATAAGATATTCGACGTAGCGACACTAATCCAAAATTTAGTAAGAGAACGCTTGCATTGTTAGCTATTAGCTTTATTTGCTCTGCAACATATACAGCTCTATATTGTTCTACGCTCCAGCTGCTCTGATTTCGCTTCTTTACAATAAAGCTTCTGCATCACTTTTAAACTGCAAACTAAGTTTCGGCTTTTGGATGCATCTCCCACCTTTTTAATGCAACACAATACGAAACAGTCCATTATCCTTAAACGAAATCTGCCGTCTACATCTCCCCTTGCATTAAAAACAAGATAGTTCCAGACAATTGATCGACTTTATTGAAAATGTCAGATACAACAAAACAAAGTGCACTCGAAGCAATTATAGCTGATGCAACTAACAGATAAAACAACTGCATTTCGCGTCCTGAGGGCTGTTGGCAAAAAAGGACTCGTTGCAATTACGTGGCCTAGGATGTCCTCTGGCTACGCAGTTGCAGAGCTTTATTTTATTATGATGACCGAACGCATACACAAGCGGGTTTGAAGCGTGTAACAAATGGAAAGAGATTTAGCAATTAATGAGGCAAGCGCTATGAAAGAAGTGAATTATCGATGAGTGCTGTTCGCGTCACAACTACTAAATTTTAGTCGGTACTTATGTAGTGGAACGTATGGCCTGCGCTTATCGTAATTTATGGTTTGGTAGAATTTTAATAGCTTCTTGTAGCCCTTGTAACTGCAAAAAGTATCAATCATTGCTATTGCCAACATCCAAAGTCTTTAGTAAGTTAAACGCAAATGTCATTAATCAAATATACAGCGGAGTATCAACTTTCTTTGACAAATGAAAATGTGGTTGGTTGTATGTAAGCAAGTTGTTTCAGGTTTCACTGTTGAACCATTACTTTCCCCGGTGAAATGAGAGACGATAGAACATGGGAAGGGCGTAGAAGAATCGTACAGAGAGTGACTAACACGGGGATCGGGTCTATAGCACCTATTAAATCTAAATGTCAAGCTTTTCCAATTTCTGACTTGGTAACACATTTTAGGCCATTTTTCAGTTTGTTTTAATAAAAAAAACCATAGAACTTCTCAAACTGTATTTAAAAATTCGGTTTAAGGTGGCAGCTTATTTTCAGTTTTCTTATTAGCAAACATCTTGACCCCTAGTGTTTTATAAAGAATCTTGTAACTTTCAGAGTTTTCTTTTCGAATAAATTTTAAAATATCTTGAAAGCCCGTGATAACTTGGTTTTGTAAGAATCTTTGGGCTGTCATGCCCTTTTTGGTTCAAAGATTTTAATCACATTTCCGGGATAGAGGTCCTGTTTTTTTTTTTAATTAAAAGAATCCCGGTGTCTGGTTTTCGAACGAAGTTAAAAGAATCTCTAAGACTGCTGGTGTTTTTTTTTTTTTTGAAGAATCTCCGGGTCCTCTAGTGCATTAGTTCTGAAACAATTTGAAGTCTCGGTCCCGGTATCTGATTCTTGAAAAAATTTAAAAGAAACTCCGGGCCTTATGATGTCTTATTTTTGGAAGAATTTGAAAGAAACTTAAGGACGTTCAGAGTCTTATTTTTGACAAAATTTTGAAATAATTAAAGTTAAAAAAATAAAGTCCCTGGTATTTTTTTGTTAAATGAACATTCAGAAACATTAGTGAGCCCTGGTGTTTTTGTTTTTGAAGGAATCTTCGATCTCCTAGACGTATCTTTTTAAAGAATTTAAAAAACCTTTGGGCACTGTGTATTATTTTTAAAAATTTAAAACAACCTTGGAAACCTTTGTTTTTCCTCTTTAAATGAATGCTGCTGGTTTTTGTAAGAATCTTTGGACTCTGATTTTTTTTGTTTTAAAGAACTTGAAAAAATTATGGTATTTCAGGGACTCCTTGTCTCGTTTTTGAGAGACTTTGAAAGAATCTCGAAGGGCCCTGATATCTTATTTTTGAAAGAATTTGGAACAAGTCATGGTCCTCTGGTGTCTTAATTTTGGCACAATTTGAAGTTTCGGGAACTCCTGGTATCTTATTTTTTAAAGAACTTGAAAGAATCACAGTGACCCCTTGTCGTCTGATTTGAAGAGAATTTGAAAGAATCTCTACGACCCACTGTCTTGTTTTTGAAACAAATTTTAAAAATCTCAGGAGTCCTTGGTGTATTATTTTCGAAAGAATTTGAAAGAATTTCGGGGATCCTTTGTGTCTTGTTTTTGAAAGAATTTGAGACAATCTCGGGGCCTCCTAGTACGATATTTTTGAAAGAATTTTAAAAAATGTCAGGGAGCCCTGGTGTCTTAACTTTGAAAAAAAAAATTAAATAAAAGGATCTCGGAGGAAACCTTGTGTCTTATCTTTGAAGCTACCGCTGATGGCTTACTTTTGAAAGAATTTAAAAAAATTGGAGAAGTTCAACGCTTGTTTTTGAGAGAATTTGAAGGAATCTCTGGGATTCACTGTCTTGCTTTTGAAAAAAAATTTAAAAAATCTTGGTAGCCCTTGCTGTTTTATTTTCGAGCATATTTGAAAGAATTTCGGGGATGATTTGTGTCTTGTTTTTGAAAGAATTTGAGAAAATCTCGGGGGCTTCTGGTATGAGATTTTTGAAAGAATTTGAAAGAATCTCGAGGATCTCTGGTGTATTAATTTTGAACAAATTTCAAAAAATCCCGGGGAAAACCTTGTGTTTTAGTTTTTAAAGAATTTGGAAAAATTTCGTATTCCCTTGGTCACTTAATTTTGGCACAATTTGAAAAAGTCTCAAGAACTCCTGCTATCTTTTTTTTAATTTAAAAGAATCACAGCGACCCTTTGCCTCTTGATTTAAAGAGAATTTGAAAGAATCTCTGGGACCCACTGTCTTGTTTTTGAAACAAATTTAAAAAATCTCCGGAACCCTTGGTATTTTTGGTTTTCGAAAGAATATGGGAATTTCTCGAGGCCTTCTAGTACGATATTTTTTAAAGAATTCGAAAATCTCAGGGAGCCCTGGTATCTTAATATATAAAAAAAATAATAATAAAAGAATCTCGCAGGAAACCTTGTGTCTTATCTTTCAAAGAACTTGAAAGAATCTCGGAGACCGCTTTACCTTACTTTTGAAAGAATTTTAAAAAATCAGAGAACCCTAATCGCTTGTTTTTGAGAAAATTTGCAAGAATCTCTGGGATTCATTGTCTTCCTTTTGAAAAAAGTTTAAAAAATCTTGGGATCCGTTGCTGTTTTATTTTCAAAAGTAAGTATTTGAAAGAATTTCGGGGATCCCTTGTACCTTGTTTTTGAAGGAATTTGACAAAATCTCGGGGGTTCCTGGTATGACATTTTTGAAAGAATTTGAAAGAATCTCGGAGCTTTGGTATCTTAATTTTGAAAAAATTTAAAAGAATCTCGGGGAAAACCTTCTGTCTTATTTTTAATAGAATTTAAAATAATCCAGGCCCCTTATCTCTGATTTTTCAGGGAATTTGAAAGAATCTCGGGGGCCTTGATACCTTAGTTTTGTCAAGCTTTGAAAGACTCTCGGGACTCTAGTGTCTCATTTTTGAAAGAATTTGAAAGAATATCGGGTTCCCTTGGTGTTTTAAATTTGAAACAATTTGAAATGACCTCGGGGACTGCTAGTATCTTATTTTTCAAAGAATTTGGAAAATATCTTGGGTTTCTCTGGTGTCTTAATTTTGAAGCAATTTCAAAGAGTCTCCGATACTCCTAATACTGATTTTTGAAGGAATCTAAAGTTTCGTTTTCGAGAGAATTTGAAAGAATCTCGGACGCCTCAGGTGTCTTGTTTTTGAAAGAATTTGAAAATCTCGGAGAGCCCTGGTATCTTAATTTTGAAAAAAAAAGAATCTCGGAAGAAACCTTATGTCTTATTTTTGACAGAATTTGAAAGAATCTCGGAGACCGCTGGTACTTTTTTTTTTTTAATCAGAGAACCCTATCGATTCTTTTTCAGAGAATTTGAAGGAATCTCTAGGATTCATTATCTTCCTTTTGAAAAAAATTTAAAGAATCTTGAAAATCTTTGCTGTTTTATTTTCGAAAAAAATTGAAAAAATCTCGAAGAACTCTGGTGTCTTAATTTTGAAAAAATTTTAAAGAATCTGGGGGAACACCTTGTACGTTATTTTTAAAAGGATTTAAAATCATTCAGACCTCTTATCTCTGATTTTTGAGGAAATTTGAAAGAATCTCATGGGCCTTGATAACTTTGAAAGACTCTTGGGACTTTGGTGTTTCATTTTTGAAAGAATGTGAAAGAATGTCAGGTTCACCTGGTGTATTCACTTTAACACAATTTGAAAAAGTTTCTGGAATTTCTGGTATGGTTTTGGAAATTTCATTCTACCCTATAAAATTTTATTGGGAATAATAAATAATAATTTTTGAAAGATGTTCAAGGAATATCAGGACTCCTGGTGTCTTGTTTTTTAAAGAATTTGAAAGAATCTCGGGGAGCTTTAGTGTCTTAATTTTGGAAAAATTACTACTAGTACCTTATTTTTGAAAGAATTTGAAAAAATCTCGGGCGCCCCTGCTGTCTTATTTAAAAAGAATTTATAATAATCTCGGTGTCTTAATTTCGAAGAAAAATAAATAAATAAATAAAAATCTTGGTGTCTTTTATTTAAAAGATCTTGAAAGAATTTCCGAGGTTTCTGGTGTTTTGCTCTTGAAAGAAATAAGAATTGTGGAGACTCCTGATGTGCTATTCCTGAAAATTTTTAAAAGATTCTCCTGGAACCTCTGTATTTTGTTTTTGAAAAAGTTTGGGATAATCTCGCAGATTCCTTGTAAATATAAATCTTGAATTATTTATACATTTCTCGTGAAATAATGTTTCGAAGCTTCTTCGCGGAAGTTAATATCCCGAAAACAGTACACAAACCTGGCTTCCCCGAAACCCATTTTTCAAAATAATCCTGTCAAAACTCCATCACGTGTCCGCCTAGTCCAGGTCACGTCTTATTTTTACCCACCACTCGCACTCCAATTAAATGGAAATGTAGTTACATTACTCTAATTTTAACCAAATCGCTCCCGCGTCACAACATTCAACCAAAATGCAAGAAACCCATTTGTCATTGTAACTAAATAATCTTATGGGACAAGTCCAAGTGTGGGCGTAAACACATCAACAAAAATCGTTGTAGTTTGTCATACTTGATAGATCACCCGATTGGACGTTTTAATGTCTGAGCGAACATTTAATCTACAAAGGAATTATAACGCGCCGTTCGACGATAAAAGCTCGCGTTAACCTGTACGATAATGGCTGAAAAACGCACCGCGATCATTTCTTTAACCCCACTTTTCGATTGAAAATTTCACAGCCACCGTAATTATGAAACTAGAACCGATGGGAGATCAATAAACCCTCGTGACCACTCAATGAAATGCGAACATAATTCCCGAAAGAATTCCATTCAGGTCTTCTCGGATACCCAATTTGAGACCGGCCTGTACATGCCGTCGATCCGTGTATGCGCGTGACTATCCATGTTTTCGCTTGCTTGCTCGTGTCTAATACCCATTGTGTGTACAGTCGAAGGATTCTTATTTGAACTCTCAACCATTGACTGTGATAATGGGATACTTAAAAATGAATAGAAACACTTCTCAGAACTTTCAACTAGTTTTATAAAGTAGTAATTGATTTTCGTGGGAACTTCTCTTATTTCCAATTACTTGAGATTTTTTCGGACGCAAACTACCGAAAAACTTCGAAAAAAGTTAAAACACACCTAACCGCTAATCAAAATTTAAATGGAGGTTTGTCGGGGATAATTATAAAAGTTGGAACAGGATTTAAATTATGCAGTGGTCGATAAAAGTTCAAAGGGACGTGTGGTACGGTGCGATGTTGTGCAAAAAGACAGAGCCGGATTGACAAGAAATTTCGTGGTTTCTGAACTATTACAACTCCATCTGTTCGGTAAACGAAATACAGTAAAGTATTACTTATTTCTCATTTTTATAAATGATGTAAGTGACTGTTCGGTAAATAAATTCGCTAAAAATTATCATAGCAGCGTGCACAGATTGCCATTTTTCGTTGTAATTCTCCACTAGCTAAAATTACAATTACAACCACCAATAACGATTTAGGTGTGTTAACCTTAACAAATAATTATTTTTTAATGGCCGGTGTTAATTAATTTTAACACATATTTTAATTGCCCCAGCTAAAACTTCCCGCTCTTTTATCATCAGTATCTTCATTATCATTACTTTATTATATTTGTGGTAATTCCTCCTAACCAAAGAATAAACGGTGATAATTACATTCCCCGTTATTTCCCAGCGCCCGAGAACCCTTTGATGTCGAGCTGAACAACTTCTTTACCACCCAACGAGCTAAAAGAGAAAAAAACCCACCCGAAATTCCCATCTAATAAAGATGATTTGACGGTCAAGGCCCCAGGGTGCGCCCTGATGTTTTTTTATGTAAAGTCGTAAACCCATAAAAGACAACAAACTTGAAATTTACATTGTAACAACAGAAAAGTAAACACCGCTAACACTTTGGTCTAATACCCTTAATCCCTTCAGAACACAGTCCGTCAACGCTATATCAAATATTTATTAAAAGTCTAATACACCCAAACATACTTTTTATCCGCTTTGTCGTGTCACAATATTTACGCCGTCGTCAAGACAACCAGAGAGCACGCAGGCGAAAATAACCCTTAATGCATCAGCCGCCGCTTGTCAACAGAGCTAATTTACAATAAAAAATAGACACCGAGTTTTAAGCATAATCGCCAGAAGGCTCACCGATTCGGTCCCCAGTGTCAAACGTGTCGCCTCTCTGCGCCTAGCCTACTAATTTTTAATCGCGTCTACCGCGGCGCTTTACGTCGTCACTTTTTTCGGCCATAAACTTGTAAAACAGCGCCGGAGCGACCGTTAAATTTACATTTTCGCAAGAGAAAATCAAACAGCGCTCAGACTTTACTCAATTCTTTTATGACAGGCGAAATCTATTTCGGAGTTGGCTTTTCTCTCGAAGAACAAGGGGGGATCGATTGTCCGAGTGCTTTCATGGCGTATAACACAATTTACAAAGCCGACGTGATGAATCTTTTACGATAATAGGGAAAAGGACGCGCTGACAGATCGACTTCATTCCAACTTACTTGGGACGTGTAAATCACGGCGATTGTTTTCGCGGCGCCATTTTTGGAAATGGCGCTTTGTTCGTGATGAGGCGAGCTTATGGAGCCGGGATTGTACATGAGACGGCATAATGAGGATAATAGAGGAATCGTGCTGAAGAGAGTCGCAGTCACGATTTTAATTGCTTTGTAGATATGGATGAGACAATATGTTGGTGAGTTGTTTTTTGCGGGGTTTCTCATAGGTAGATGTTTATCGGGCTCTTCCATTATATAATATACCATATAGATGTGAAAGGTCGATTTTGCAAACAAATATGACAATCTTGTTTTAATTAGTGACATTAAACCGGTTAATTCCTTTTGCGTTTAATACATGTAACATATGTTTTCGATTTGATTAAGTTAGGTTAAGTCAGGTCAGGTCAGGTCAGGTCAGGTCAGGTCAGGTCAGGTCAGGTCAGGTCAGGTCCGGTCCGGTCCGGTCAGATCAGGTCTGGTTAGATCAGGTCAGATCAGGTCAGGTCTGGTTAGATCAGGTCAGATCAAGTCAGGTCAGGTCAGATCAGTAGATAAAGAACAAAGGAGTTGATCTTTCAGAGGAAGCCTACGGGCCAAATAAAATGTGGATCAATGATTTTAATGATAGAAGATCAAAAAAATGTTTCAAGATATATCAAATATTGGTGGTATGACGAATTGATAGCGAAAGAATTTTAAAAGCTCCGGATATTTTTTTGAGAATATGAAAAGTATCTTGAGAACCCTTGATGTCTTGTTTTTGAATGACTTAAAGAATCTTGGGAAGGACTGATGCCTTTTTTTTTAATATCAAAACCCTTGGTGTCTTTTTTGTTTAAAGATTTTAAAATGATCTTGGGTCGTTTTCTTTATGCAGAAAAATTACTGGTTATGTAAGAGGTTTTGAGGATAGAAAATCGTTTTTCACCAAACTGCTACTTTAATCCTCTGCCAAGAAAAAAATTGGTACAGTAGTTCAAAAAACGGCGCTTTTGGCTTATCTATATAAAAAAAGTTGGTCAAAAACACAAGGTTAAAGAGACAAAAGTAAGTTTACGACATATGAGTACAAAAAAAATGACAAGTGAGTCCAAAAAAAGTAATTTTGACATTTCGGTATAAAAAGATGGGTGTGACTGAGGACGTAAAATGACAATATTTGTAATGGTTTCTTAAAAAAGAGTCTTGGAGGCCTCTCGCGTTTTATTTTTGGAAAAATTTTTGACAATCTAGTACCCCAGGTTTGTTTTTTTTTAACAATTTAAAATAATTTGTAGAACCCTTTTTTGCAAAAATTTGGGTCTTAGAAGTTCAACTATCTTATATAGAACTTAAAAAAAATCTTGGAATTTCTGTTTTTTTTTCAAGGACCTTAAGAATTTTTAAAAATCTTGTAGGTGTCCTTTTTAAGAATATGAAAATAACTTGGAGTGTTTAGAGAATTATTATTTTTTATTTCAAGTCCCTGGTATACCTATATATCTTTTTTAAATCTTGAGGCTCCTGCTGTTCATTTTCGAAAAATAAAAAAAAAAATCGGGACCCCTTGTGGTTTTTTTACAAAATTTTTAGAAAATCTTACTTAGAGACTCCTGACATTTTGTTTTTGGAAAATTTTCAAAGAACATTTGGGGTAGGGGACCTCTGGTGTTTTATTTTTGGAAAAATGATGGAATCTCGTCCCTCAAGTGCTTTTTTAAGATTTTAAAAGGATTTGTAGGGCCCCTTTTTGCAAAAATTTGACTCTTGGAAGTTCAAGTGTGTTTTATATTGAATTTAAAAAAAATCTTGGAATTTCTATGTTTTTTTTCCTGAGGACCTTAGGAGTTTTTACAAATCTTGTAGGTGTTCTGTTTTTAAATGATTTTTATAGAATCTTGGAGAACATTTTTTTTTAAATCAAAGTCCCTGTCGTTTTTTTTTTTTTTTGTTAAAATAATTTAAAATGATCTCGAGTGCTCCATTGTTGCAAATATTTGAATGAATTTTGAAGCCTTCAGTGAATTTAAAAGAATCTTTGACGTCCCTCATGTTTTTTAAAAGATCGTGATAGTATCTTGGAGACTTTTGTGTTTTGTTTTTGAAAGGATATTCGGGTTCCTAGAACTTAAAAAAATCTTGAGGCTCCTGCTGTTTCATTTTCGAAAAATTTAATTGGGACCCCTTGTGTCTTATTTACAAAATTTTTAGAAAATTTTATAGACACCGGTGTTTTGTTTTTGGAAGATTTTCAAAGAACATTGGGGCACGGTGCCTCTGGTGTTTTATTTTTGGAAAAAATTTATAGAATCTAGTACCTAAGTGTTTTTTTAAGCTTTGAAAAGGATATGTAGAGCAATTTTTTGCAAAAATTTGAAAAAATCTACTGGGCTGAAGTGTCTTTTTTTTTAGAATTCTTAAAAATCTTGGAGTCCCTGATTTTTTTTTTGTAAATGTATCTTCGGACCTACAACAATTTAAGAAAATCTTGCAAGATTTCTGGCATTTGACTTGATGTTCTTTTTTGCAAAGAATCTATGAAGCATTTTTTGCAAAAATTTGAAAGAATCAGGTGCAAGCGGTTTTTTAAAGAATTTAAAAGGATTTGTAGGCCCTTTTTTGTAAAAATTTCAAAGAATCGGGAACTGAAGTCTATGTTTTTTTGTAAAATTTTTGAAAATATTCGGGTCCCTGATGGTTATTTAAATTTTAAAAAATCTTGAAGGCTCCTGATTGGTGTTCTGTTTTTGCAAATACATATTTGAATGAATCTTGAAAGCCCTTGGTGGCCTTTTATAGAATTAAAAAAAGAGCTTACAGGCCTTTTCAACCAATCTAGGGCACTTCTAGAGATTTATCTTTGGAAAAATTATAGAAAATCTTGATATCTCAAGAGTTCTTTTTTAAGAATTTAAAAGAATCTTGAGGGTCCAAGTATTCTTTTTATCATGATTTTCAAGCTTTTTTTTTAGTATAACTTAAAAAATTTTGAGGCCCCAATTGTTCTGTTTTCGGAAAAATTTTGAAAAATTTTAGTCCCCTGCTGTGTTTTTTTTTACAATTTAGACCGATGCAGAGATTGTAGTGACGTAAGTCACGAGTCTTAGTTGCGAAACATGAGCAGTGGAAAGGTTTAAAACTAAGTTCCTAGGTATTTTTTCAAAAAATATGAAAGTATCTTGGAAACCCTTGGTGTTTTGTTGTTAAATGATCTTTACAAAATCTTAGGGAAGGATTCATGCTTTGTTTGACCTTCAAATGTGAAATGAAGGGCCCTTGATGCCTTTTTTCTAAAATTAAAGAACATCTTAGAGGTCCTCGATATAAAAATTTTGAGAAACCTTCGCCTCTTCTTTTTGAAAAAGTTTGAAGGAATGTTGGAACAGTTAGATTCCACCACTTTTCGAAATATGTAGAATTTAATTCCCATTTTACAGTAAATAAAATAAGTCAGTGAAATAGAGAAAAGAGGTCGGCGGTATTGAGTTTGCTTTTTTTCTAAAGAGTCTTATATAAGCAAGCAGTGTCCCCCACCCACCCCCTCTTCATTTTAAACTGCTCTTAATATTGTTCTGTCGTATCTTAGCAAATACTAGCCCCGCCCACCCACCCTTTGTTTTTTAGAGAGCATGTTATTTGCCAAAATTACTCTTATCTTAGCAAGAACTAGGCCCGCCCACCCGCCCTCTATTTTCTTAGAGAGTATGTCATTTGCCAAAATCATTCTTGTTTTGGCAAGTACTACAAAAAAAAAACTGAAAAATTGCAAATCGAAAATTAGGAAGAAATGAAAAACTGAAAAATTAAAAATTTAAAACTCGTGAAATTGCTAATCTAAAAATTGCAAATTCTAAAAATTTAATTTAAACAATTTAGTAAAAATTTAATTTTCTATTATTATTTATCAATATAAAATTCAATTTCCGTACTTCATAGTCAATAAGAATAAATGATCAAACCGGAATACAGGTGGGTGGGCGGGGCTACTTTTTACTTTGTTTTAAATCTGGAGATTATACCCCTTGTCAAACTAAAATTCAATTCCCATTTTACAGTAAATAGAGAAAATAGTTAATGAAATAAAAAAAAGGGATGGGCGGGGTTTGGCTTTTTTATAAAGAGTCTTTTAAGCAAAGAGTAGCCCCGCCCACCTACCCCCTCTTTATTCCAGAGACTACTCTTAATATTGTTCAGTCTTATCTTAGCAAATACTAGCCCCGCCCACCCGCCCTCTATTTTCTTAGAGAGCATGTTATTTGCCAACATTACTCTTATCTTAGCAAGTACTAGGCCCGCCCACCCACCTATTTTCTTAGAGGATATATCATTTGCCAAAATCAGTATATAAAAACTGTAAAATTGCAAACCGAGAAATGGAAGAAATGAAAAATTGAAAAATTTAAAGTTGAAAACTACAGAAATTGCTAACTGACAAATAGCAAAATCCAAAAATTTAAATACTTTAGGAAAAATTAAATTTTATTTAAAAAAATGTAATCCTAGATTCTATTATTTATCAATATAAAATCCAATTTCCGTTCTTCAGAGCCAATAAGAATGGATGATCAAAACGGAACACGGGTGGGTGGGCGGGGCTACTTTATACTTTGTTTTAAATGTTAGACTCTACTCAAACTAGAATTCAATTCCCATTTTACAATAAATAGTGAAATCCAAAAAAAAAGTGGGCGGAGCGGAGTTTAGCTCTTTTATAAAGAGTCTTATAAGCAAACAGTAGCCCCGCCCACCTACCCCCTCTTCACTCCAGTGACTACTCTTAATATTGTTCAGGCTTATCTTAGCAAGCAGTAGCCCCGCCCACCCACCCTCTATTTTCTTAGAGGTATGTGATTTGCCAAATCTGTATCTTAGCAAATACTAAGTAAACTGTTCAATAACTTTAACTGAGGTTTAGTGAATTTAGTGATTCTTTTAAATTTTATAAAATTTAAAAGAATCTTTCTTGGGCTCTCTGTGTTTTCATTTTGGAAAAATTTTAGAGAATCTTGGTACTGCAACTGTTTTCTTTTTAAGAATTTAAAATAATCTATGGAACCGTTTTGTTTAAGAATTAAAAAAATCTGAAGAGCTCCTGAAGCTTAATTAATACAACTTAAAAAAGTCTTAAGGCCCCAAATATTCTGTTCTTGGAAAAATTTAAAAGAATCTTGAGGCCCCTAGTATATTTTTTTCTATAATTTAGACAGAATTACGCAGACATTGTAGGAAAGCAAATAGTCCTGGTCATGCTATATCTTAATTGCCAAAAATAAGAAACGGAGAGAAAGAAACATATAGACACAACACTCGATAATAAAAGATGACAAGAAGACATCATTATGAAATCACTAGAGAATTCCATCATGTCTCGGTTTTCCAACAAAGTCTCTCGTCCTTAATACCCCAGAAAGAGCTTAATAGGTTTTTATTTTAAGTGGATCGATGAAATGGTAGTTGGGTTTTATTTACAAATACAAACTCATTTCATTTTTTAAGGCAAATATGTTTCGAAAAACTGATTCCATTTTCTGTTATAACTACCCCTTACTTAAAAAAAAAATGGTTTCTGGCTGCATACGATACAATTATATTGATCGTTCAGGTATTTTAGCAATTGCTAGTAGTCTACATTTGAAAATAACAAAAAAACGTATTTTTAATGTCACGAATCGCTAAACCAGAATTTTGTGACGTACTTTTTGAAATTGAAATTGTTATGCACGAATTCATGTTTCCAATAAATTTCGGTGCAGTTGCACTCGAACGTTCGATATTGAATATTAGCGCAAAATTATTAAACTTTTACAAATATTTATTATTTCATATTGCTGCCCGTACTGTATTGATTTGTTAAACACATAATTTTTGTTGCGTTTATTTTACGGCCAAACATTTATCCACGATTGATTATATATTTTCCACTAGTGCTTTAAAATCAAACAATTTTTTTGTGAAACTCGAAACTTTGAACATAAATGTAAACATAGGAAAAATCGTTAAACCAATGGACTAACAAATGGTGAATTGGTCGACACTGCATTCGACGAATTTATTCAATGATAAAATAAACTGACGCTTTATAAATTTTTAATTCCGACAAGAATCGGGGGACTTTTTTGTGGATTGTAGTAAACAAGTATACCTGTTTTACTTTCACAAGCTGATGTTCGCAATTAACTAGAACTAGCGACGCCAAAATGTATTTCGTGAACAGAACATAGAAACATAGTTTGTATGAAATTAATTAATGACCATACCTTGAAATAGTGAAAGGTCAGCTTATGAAAGTAAACGAGCTACACATATTTAAAGATTCCACTTTAAAAGCATAAATCGTAAACATGTAGGTACCCAATTTCCTCGCAACTTTGCAAACCACAAATCTAAAAACTTAACAACTCGCGACTTCCAGCAAAATAAAAACCTCCTATAATTATAGCGTCAAACCTCGGCGCAAGAAACTTTTTCCCGACTCGTTTTTTTCCCACTTGCTGCTTCATTATTCGGGAAACTAAAACACCAACTTTAAACTCGATCGCTTCGAGTTCCCTATTATAACTATTTCGCTTCATAACTAGCGAACTTTTCGTTATACCTGCCTTCAACATTAATTAAGCAAAGTCTGAGTACCACAACAAAGACTTATTTATTTAATTCGCACGAATTCTCCGCCACAATCCGATTACAACGATTGTGTTAAAATCCAACTTTGTACCGAACGTGCGTCCATAACCATGTCAACGGGCCCTTTTTCCGTATCATTTTCAATGCGATCAGAAGTAATCTCCATACCTTCCGCAAAAAATGTAAATTTTCGTTTGTTGTCTCTACATCTCGACTACATTATACAAACCAAAACAATTTACATAAAAAAGCCTTAAGACGCACCCTCCGCCAACTCCAATTCGATTCAATTAAAAAATATGGAATGGAAGTACGCTTTAATAAGATTTCCGCGAGTTTTTGTTATTCTGATATCACCATCGGGAAGACGGAGTTTCTGCGTTACCGGCAATTGAAATTGATTGTTCTATTACGGTTTTTTGTTTCTTAAAAATGCAGGAGGATGAGGCTGTTATGTGGGATAATAAAACAAGAATGAGGGGATTGCTACGGAGCGCTTGGTGGAAATTTAATAAAACAAGTTTGGGAAAGAATGATGTATAAAAAGCAAAAAACACTACTCTAGGATGCTTCAGCTCCATATTTAAAAATTGACTGAAGGTTTTTTCGACAGAACTTCACTCGACTCTGAAGTTCAGCCTAACAAATTCCACTTTGAAAAATTATAAAAAAATTTGCGAATTTTGTTTTCTGTAAACCTCTATTAAGTAAAAACCAGTGACGTAAATGGCACTACAATTTTTCTTCTTTTTTTTTCTTGAGTTTTTCGATTTGTAATTTTTCGAGTTTTCAAGTTTAATTTTTCAGTTTTTCAATCTTCCCACTTTTGAACTTTTTCAATTGTTAGATTTTTAAAATCTTCGATTTTTGTTTCCTCAGTTTTCTATTTTTAGATTTGCTTGGTTTTATTTCCGTTATTTTCTCAATTATTCGATTCTTCAATGTTTCTATTTTATAATTTTTTATTTTTTCGACTTTAAGTTTTCAAATTTTTCATTCCTCCAAATTTTCGATTTGCAATTTTTTGTTTCGGTTTTTTGTTTTCTTCATTTTTAGAAGTTTCGGGATTTTTCAATATTCCTATTTTACCATTTTTTGTTCTCAATTTAATTTTTTTAATTTTTTCATTTCTTCAATTTTTCGAGTTTTCAAGTTTAATTTTTCAGTTTTTCCATTTTCCAACTTTTGAATTTTTCAATTGTTAGATTTTTAAAATCTTCGATTATTGTTCTTTCATTTTTCTTTTTCTAGATTTGCTTGGTTTTATTTTGGTTATTTTCTCAATTATTCGATTCTTCAATGTTTCGATTTTATAATTTTTTATTTTTTCGACTTTAAGTTTTCCAATTTTTCGATTCTTCAATTATTCATTTCTCCAAATTTTCGATTTGCAATTTTTTGTTTCGGTTTTCTGTTTTCTTCATTTTTAGAAGTTTCGGGATTTTTCAATATTCCGATTTTACCATGGTTTTGGTTCTCAATTTAATTTTTTAAATTCTTTCGTTTGTTCAGTTTTTCGATTTTCAAGTTTAATCCTTCAGTTTTTCCATTTTCCAACTTTGGAAATTTTCAATTTTTAGATTTTTAAAATATTCGATTTTTGTTTCTTCAATTTTCTATTTTTAGATTTGCAATTTTTCGTTTTGGTTTCGTTATTTTCGTTATTTTCTCAATTATTCGATTCTTTAATGCTTCGATTTTATATTTTTTTATTTTTTCGATTTTAATTTTTTCAATTATTCGGTTTACAATTTTTCGATTTGAGATTATTCGATTTTTCCACTTAAAATTTCTCGAATTTTCTATTATGCATAACTTTTCCAATTTTTCGATTCTTCAAGTATTCATTTCTCCAAATTTTCGATTTGCAATTTTTTGTTTCGGTTTTTTGTTTCCTTCATTTTTAGACGTTTCTGGATTTTTCAATATTCCGATTTTACCATTTTTTGTTCTCAATTTAATTTTATTTAATTTTTTCATTTCTTCAGTTTTTCGAGTTTTCAAGTTTAATCTTTCAGTTTTTCCATTTTCCAACTTTTGAAATTTTCAATTTTTAGAATTTTAAAATGTTCGACTTTTGTTTCTTCAGTTTTATATTTTTAGATTTGCAATTTTTATGTTTTAATTTAATGTTTTCATTTATTCGTTTCTTAAATTTCTCGATGAGATTTTTCAATTTTTCCGTTTAAAATTTCTCGAATTTTCTATTATGTGTCACTTTTTCAATATTCTGATTCTTCAATTTGCCATTACTTAAAATTTTCGATTTGTAATTTTTTGTTCTGGTTTTTGTTTTCATTTTTTGGATTTTCTCCATTTTTCAATATTCCGATTTTATAATTTTTGTTCTCAAATTGATTTTTTTTTAATTTTTCGTTTCGGTTTTTTTACATTTTTTTGTTTTTATAATTTAAATTTTTTCATTTTTTCTTCATTCAATTTTTTTATTTGCAATTTTTAAATTTTTTAGTTTTTCCATTTTCGAACGCTTGAATTTTTCAATTTTTAGATTTTGCAATTTTGCAATTTGCAGTTTCACGAAGTTTTCAGTTATTAATTTTTCAATTTTTCGATTCGTTAATTTTTCAATTTTCGACTCTTTAATTCCTCATTTCTTCAAAATTTCGATCTGCAATTTTTCGTTTCGATTTTTTATTTTCATTTTTTTCAAATTTTTCGATTTTTTTGTTCCGATTTTATAATTCTCTATTTTATCAATTTTAATTTTCTCAATTTTCCGTTTCTTCAATATTTCGATTTGCCATTTTTCAATTTCTCGACTCTTCAATTTTTCATTTCTTCCAACTTTCGATTTGAAATTTTTCGTTTGGGATATTATTTTCTTCATTTTTACAATTCTTGCAATTTTACGATTTGTCAGTGTTCCAATTATAATTTGCTATTTCCTCAATTTAAGTTGTTCATTTTTTGGTTTCTTCAGTGTTTCGATTTGTGATTTTTAAATTTTTTATTTCTCTTTTTTCTTCAATAGATTTTGCAATCTTACAATTTAAAATTTCTCGAGTCTTATTAATTTTTCTTTCTTTAATTTTTTTTTTTTTAATGTTTCCTTTCGGTTTATTTTCTTCATTTTCATAATTTTTCGATTTTTTTATGTTCCGATTTTATCATTTTTTGTTTTGTCAATTTCATTTTCTTCATTTTTTTGAACTTTTGTTTCCTCAATTTTTCGATTGTGCAATTTTTTAGTTTTCTGATTTTCAATTTTTTTTTATTTTTACAATTTTTCGATTTTTTATTTCCAGTGTCTTCAATTTTTCGATTTGCAATTTTTTATTTTTCCTTTTTTTTCGTTTCTTCAATTTTAAGATATCCAACTCCTCGAGTTTTCGCTTTAGTTTTTCGATTTTCCAACTTTTGAATGTTTCAATTTTTAGATTTTGCATTTTTTCGATGTCCGAAAGGAAACATTGCAAATCGAAAAATTGAAGAAACGAAAAATTGACAAGATTTAAATTGGAATAACAAAAAATTATAAAATCACAAATCAAAAAATTGAAGAAACAAAAATTGAAAAAACTGAAATTGGAAACAAAAAATTATAAGATCGGGACATGGGAAAATCGCAAAATTGCAAATCGAAAAATTGAAGAAACGAACAATTGAAAAAACGAAAATTAATAAAACAAAAATTATAAAATCAGAGTATTAGAAAATGAAGAAAATGAAAAACCGAAACGAAAAATTTGAAGAAATGAGAAATTAAAGAATTGAAAAGTTAGAAAATTAAAAAATCGAAAAATTGAAAAATTAATAACTGAAAATTCGTGAATCTGCAAAAACTAAAAAAATTTAAAAATTGCTAACCGGAAAACCGAAGAAACTAAAAATTATAGAATCGTCGAAGTCGAATTGAAAATTAAATATCCAGAACTGATAAATTAAGAATCGATTAAATGAACAAATTTGAGAATCCCATAATTGAAAAATGAAAAAACTCCAAAATCGCAAAATTGAAAAAATAAAAAGGTTAAAAACTTATTTTGATAGTCCTGCAAATCAAAAATTTAATTTAATCAAAGGAAAAATTACGAAATTAAAAAGTTGAAAAACAGAAAAATCGAAAACCGAAATTGCAAAAATTTTATATTGAAGAAAAGAAAAATTATAAAATCAGAACATGGAAAAACGGGAAAATTGAACTCAATAAAAAATTTAAAATTCTGGTGAAGTTGAGTTTTCAGTGTTAATTTTTCAATTTTTCGAATTTTTAATTTTCCTTTTTTTCTAAATCAAACTTTTCAACTTTTGCATTTTTCCACTTTTCGATTTATGATTTTTCGGTTTTCGCTTTTTCAAATTTTAGACTTTTTAATTTTTCGTTTCTTCAATTTTTGTTTTGCAGTTTTTCTAGTTTTTATGATAAATATGTAATTATAATTATTTAAAAAATTTTTTACTTTTTCGATTTTACGATTCTAAAATTTTTTCATTTTTCAATTATTGGATTTTTTGACTTTTAGTTTTTCGATTTTTTTTTTTCATCACTTTCTCGATATTATTTAATTTTTTCAATTTTTCGATCTTCCAACGTAACAGTTTTTCGTCTCCACGATTCTATAATTTTTCGATTTTTCAATTATTCGATTTTTTTGGAAAAACAGAAAAACCGTAAAATTAAAAAATCAGAAATGAAATAACCAAAAATTTAATATGAAAAATAGAAGGAACAAAAACTAAAAACCGAAAAATTAAAAAGTGAGGAACTTAAAAATCGAAAAACTGCTAAATCGAAAAAATCTAAAATCAAAATATTGAAAAATTTAAAAATTCGAGTAATTAAAAGTAAAGAACGAAAAATTATGATAAGAAATTAAGGAAAATGAAACTAAAAAATCGGGAAAATGAAAACGAAACATAAAAATACAGAACATGAGAAATTCAAAAATTAAAAATCCAGAAAACATTGCAAATCGAAAAATTAAAAAAACGAAAAACTGAAAAAATTCAAGCCGAAAAAATGAAAACTTGAATAAAAAAATTGTAAAAATCAAAGAAAAACGAAAACTTGCGATATAAAATAATTGGTCGAGGGTAAATGAATCCAGATTTTTCGAAAAATTTGATCTTGCGATTTTTTTTTATGATAACCCTTTTCCCTGTTTCAAGCGAATTTTTCCAGTACAAAATTTTGTGATAACGCCATCAACATTTATATACATATTATTGTAAATTTTGCCCTTCCCATTGACGGTGAAGATGAATTGACAATTCACAATAAAAAATTTTGACAATAATCGGTCCAGTAGCTTCAGATTTCAGGAAGTAAAAATTCAGAGTACGGATCTGGTCAAAGGATCTCCACTGATAGGTAGTGCGACAGGAAACAATCGTAAAAGGAAACATAAAAGTATTTAAACCCTTCTCGGTAAGCCGAAGAATAAACTTCGACTAAAGAAAAGCCCGAGATAGAGAGCAATAAAAAGGGTATTTGGTCAAACAGAAGGTCAATCTTTTAAAGATGTCTAGAAAATGATTATAAAACCTCTTCAACGTTAACGTAAAAATAAAAACTTAAGTGACGTTTGTACAGACGGACTTATCTGATTGCGACCATTTAAATCCTCGTCTAAAAAGCCCTTAAAACCGCGACATCCCAGCACCTGCACCGCATGATAAATGGCCCTCCGAGCTTAATTCCTCATTAACATTCATCACGATTGGGTGATTTATCGGTATTGGCATCTAGTGATAATGGTTAGTTCCGGGTCCGAGACCCCACTCGAAATTTATTAAATGTTTCCCTGGTCGTTTTTCATGGATCCCTATCGACCTCCCTAAAGGGTTTCCTGTTTATTATTCAATTTTAAATTGCCGACTATCAGATTCTCTTTAATTCGAGGTTTCGTCGTTATACGGCTACCGTACTGATCGAATCACAATAAATTTAGATTTCGTTCGACCTGGGAAGGGTGGAAGCCCTGCCAGACGTCGGCTCGTATTCGACTGATGGAGACTTTATGGGTAAATTACACGGGAAGAAGAATTGAATTAAGGTGGGAGAAAAGTTGGGAGTTTAGAATGATTTTAACGATTCGGATGGGGAGATAGGGACTAGGTTTATGAGCGATTTGCATGATAATTCCCCAGACTTCCTGTGTAACTGGCATTTTTACTGCTTGTTTTAGTGTTATCGGCATTACGGCTTCCTAGTTCTGCGTCGAATGACAGTTATCTATTGAAGTTTAGTTATTATATTTGTTTTGGGGTGAATGAAATTATAAGGGATTGATGCGAGTTTGACGATGCATTATTGCGAAATTAAATTAATCATTTTGTGGCGAACAGGATACGCTTCAATTATTAGCAATCGTGTTAGTGGTAATTACTGATTATGCACCATTTTGAAATTCCAAAATTTAAATACAAACACACGATAGCTGAGTTAAACGTATTCAAAAAAATTGTCAAACAAATCTGAAAAAAAGCAGTCAGGTCAGGTCACGTTCAAGTCAGGTCAGATCAGGTCAGATTACGTCAAGTCAGACTTCTTCTCCAATTTGTCAGATTTCTCTTCAAGTTAGCTTTCTTTGGGTACCAAATTTTTCAAAAATCACCCTAGTGGTTTTTTATTAATTGCTAGATAAGAGATAAGTCTGAAAACGTTATAAAATTCCAGAGAATGAAGAGAAAATTTGCTCTTTTTTTAATGAAAAATTGTAAAAAATCTTGAAAAAAAAATACAAACGAAAACCAACGTTATGAATTTTCGAAAAATTAAATTGTAAAAGTTAAGGAAATTTAGAAAATATACTTTTTCAAATTGGATCGTTGGAAAAAGGAAATGCATCAAGGCGATAATAAAACAAGAAAGCCTTCAAATTTTATATTTTTTTGTTGTCTCAATTTAATTTTTTCAATTTTCCATTCTTGTTCTAGATTTAGCAATGATTTTGCAACTTTTCGGTTCCTTAATTTTTCATTTCTTGAAATTTTCGATTTGCAATTTTTAAATTTTGCTGTTTTCCGATTTTCCAACTTTTGAATGTTTCAAATTTCAGATTTTGCAATTTTACGATTTGCAGTTCCACGAATTTTCAGTTATTAATTTTTCAATTTTTCGATTCTTTAACTTTCATTTGTTCAAATTTTCAATTTGCAATTTTTAATTTCCGTTTTTTAAAATTCTTCCAACTTTCAATGTTCCGATTTCATAATTTTTTGTTTTTTCAATTTCATTTTTTTCAATTTTTCATTTTTCTTGTTTCCTAAATTTTTAATTTTTCGATTTTTCGATTCTTTAATGTTTCATTTCTTTAAATTTTTAATTTGCAATTTTTCATTTCGATTTTTTTTATCTTTATGTTAACAATTTTTCAATGTTCCATTTTTATAATTAATTTTTGACCTTCCCGAATTCAAATTTTTCGATGCTTAGATAGGTATTTTAATGTCTCGTTGTTTTCAATTTTGCGATTTTCCGTCGACCAGTCTTTAATTTTCAAGTTTTTCAGTTTTTCCAGTTTCAATTTCTCGAATTTTTAATATTTTCGATGGTCCACTGTTGCAATTTTTGGATTTTTCAATTTTTCATTCTTTCAAGGTTTTCCGATTTTTAAACTTTTCTCGAATTTTCAATTTTTACTTGTTTTAATTTTACAGCTTTTCAAATTTTCGATTTTCAGTTTCTCAATTTCAATTCTTAAACTTTTCAATGTTTCATTGTTGCAATTTTCCGATTTTTTAATTTTTGATTTTTCCGATTTTTGAATTATTTTTCGGTTTTTACTTTCTCGAATTCTTAAACTTTTCGACGTTCCACTGTGTTGCAATTTTTGGATTTTCCAATTTTTCATTTTTCCGATGTTTTCCGATTTTTTAACTTTTTCGAATTTGCAATTTTTAGTTTTAATTTTTCGTTGTTTAATTTTGCGATTTTTCGTCCTTCAAGTTTTAAATTTTTGGATGTTTCATTGTTGCAATTTTTCAATTTTTCAATTTTTGATTTTTCCGATTATTTAATAATTTTTTTATTTTAACCTTCTCGAATTCAAATTTTTCGATTTTTGGATAGGTATTTAATGTTTCGTAGTTTTCAATTTTGCGATTTTTCGTCGACCAGTTTTTAATTTTCAAGTTTTTCAGTTTTTCTAGTTTCAATTTCTCAAATTTTTAAAATTATCGATGCAATTTTTGGATTTTTCAAATTTTCATTCTTTCGAGGTTTTCCGATTTTTCAACCTTTCGCGAATTTTCAATTTTTACTTGTTTTAATTTTACAGCTTTTCAAATTTTCGATTTTCAGTTTCTCAAATTTCAATTCTTAAACTTTTCAATGTTTCATTGTTGCTATTTTCCGATTCTTTAATTTTAGATTTTTCCGATTTTTGAATTATTTTTCGGTTTTTACTTTCTCGAATTCAAAAATTTTTCACTTCTTCTAGTTTCAGTTTCTCGAATTCTTAAACTTTTCGATGTTCCACTGTGTTGCAATTTTTGGATTTTTCAATTTTTCATTTCTCCGATGTTTTTCGATTTTTTACTTTTTCGAATTTTCAGTTTTTAATTTTAATTTGTCGTTGTTTAATTTCGCAATTTTTCATTTCCGTTTTTTTATCTTTATTTTAACAATTTTTCAATTTTTCAATGTTCCAATTTTATAATTAATTTTTTACCTTCTCGAATTCAAATTTTTCTATTTTTAGATAGGTATTTGAATGTTTCGTTGTTTTCAATTTTGCGATTTTTCGTCGACCAGTTTTTAATTTTCAAATTTTTAGTTTTTCCAGTTTCAAATTCTCGAATTTTTAATATTTTCGATGGTCCACTGTTGCAATTTTTGGATTTTTCAATTTTTCATTCTTTCGAGGTTTTCCGATTTTTCAACTTTTCTCGAATTTTTAATTTTTACTTGTTTTAATTTACCAGCTTTTCAAATTTTCGATTTACAGTTTCTTAAATTTCAATTCTTAAACTTTTCAATGTTTCATTGTTGCAATTTTCCGATTTTTAATTTTTGATTTTTCCGATTTTTGAATTATTTTTCGGTTTTTACTGTATCGAATTCAAAAGTTTTTCACTTCTTCTAATTTCAGTTTCTCGAATTCTTAAACTTTTCGATGCTCCACTGTGTTGCAATTTTTCAATTTTTCATTTCTTCGATGTTTTCCGATTTTTTACTTTTTCGAATTTTCAATTTTTAGTTTTTAGTTTTAATTTGTCGTTGTTTAATTTTGCGATTTTTCGTCCTTCAAGTTTTAATTTTTCAGCTTTTCAAATTTTCGATTTTCAGTTTCTTGAATTTCAAATCTTAAATTTTTGGATGTTTCATTGTTGCAATTTTTCAATTTTTTAATTTTTGATTTTTCCCATTTTTGAATAATTTTTTGATTTTAACCTTCTCGAATTCAAATTTTTCGATTTTTGGATAGGTATTTAATGTTTCGTAGTTTTCAATTTTGCGATTTTTCGTCGACCAGTTTTTAATTTTCAAGTTTTTTAGTTTTTCTAGTTTCTGGAATTTTTAAAATTTTCGATGTTCCACTGTTGCAATTTTTGGATTTTTCAATTATTCATTTTTTCGAGGTTTTCCGATTTTTCAACTTTTCTCGAATTTTCAATTTTTACGTGTTTTATTTTTCGTTGTTTAATTTTGCGATTTTTTGTCCCAAGTTTAAAGTTTTAGAGCTTTTCCAATTTTTGTAATTTTTGATTTTTCCGATTTTTCAATTTTTCGTTGTTTCAATTTCACGATTTTGATTTTTTTTACAAAAATCTGCAGGTCTAGGGTAATAATTCAAGGTGGATTCATAAGTCACACATAGTGAATATATTATTTTATACAATTTAAATAACATTTTTTCGGTAAAATTGTAAGTTGAGTCGTTAGTTTTTAGGGGACTCATACACGGATAAATTTTGACGATCTACCATGTTTTTAAACGTTTTCAAGGTTTCAGAGTATAACTGTAAAATGTTGTTACATGATTTTGATTTTTTTTTTTACAAAAATCTGGATGGCTAGGATAAAAACTCGACACGGATTCATAAACTACAAGTGGAGGAGTATGTTATTTTACAAAATTTAAATAACATTTACCACTGTAAAAGTTAGAGATGATAAAATATCAACACGATATTGTTTCAAATTAGCCAAAAAACGTGTACTTACAATTATGAGCTTTTAGCAGGCAACAGCCGTGGAATATTATCGGTTATTTAATCCTCCCCCGAATTAATTTATAGGTCAACACATTCTTTCCTAATCACCATAATTTAGTAATCCCTTCCCATACCTGCGCACCTCATTCAGATAAGCTTCCCAAACACGTCTCCCACCTTAATCAAGTAAAATGAATCCCGATGTTATCTAAGACAAGGGTACAGATTACCGGAAGAACGAATAGTGCGTAGAGAAAAACCGATAAGTTCAACGACTCAAAAAAGGAACCTTTCCGCTTAATTAACTCCCCCAATAAAAATAAACCAAACAATGAAAAAAGAGTTTTGTTTTATTATTATTAACTACATCTTTCGGGCCGGATCGAGCAGAAAATCGGCTTTTCTCCGTCCAATAAAACGTTTTAGTTGCATGTTGGACGAATTACGGCGCGTCCCTGCGGGCTCGACGTCCTCTTGCTTTCCTCCTCGACTCCGCCAAATTTTGTTAGCGTCCGAAAACCTGATTTATTCCGTTCGATACGCGACGTCATTAATAAAGTTGAAATCGAGTTGTAACTTCTTTTAATCGCCGCATTCAAGAGGTCCTAATCGAGTTTGGACAATTTCGAGATGCTAATTTTTCGGCCGGACCAGAGGCAAGGTGTGCACCAGATTCCGGCGCTTGGCGCCGTTTCAAAGGTTTACCCGGCCATTGATCAGATTTTCGAGTCATAACCCAGTTCTCGCAATTGGTAAAAATAGAGTTAATAGAGGCGCCGAGTCTTCCACGTTTTATCCACGTTAACGAGTACAAATGGTACCTTACGAGCTCCTTATGGCCGGCCAATCGATATTTCATAATGTAGACGCGAAACTGGATCATCTTTTATGTTTTATGGACGCGATATAGACCGTTCTGAATGCTCTTCCTAGCCGTTATCTGCGGCTTTGATATTATGATACTGTTAAGAAAAACCATTTATTTTCATATTACGGAGGTTATCTTTGTGTAATCTGATACGGAGGGGTTTTTAACATTTTTTCCGGCTTGCGGAAAGATGGAGTGCATGCAATGCCAAATTTTCTTGATGCGGGGAAAAGTGTCAAAGTGAAATGGGATGTCGGGTAGATTAATAACAGGGCGTGGAAAAACAACCGCTGACAAGTATTTTTCGCAGGTTATACGTTTTGATGAATTATTATTGTGCTGCAAAGGGTGTTTGGAAAATTTTGGGGCTCCGAGTTAGAGCACCTTTAAATGTATAATGGAAAGGTTTTTTCTTTTCGGACGTCAGTGATACAGTAAAAGGAATAATAATTTGCTCAAGTGACACCAAAAGTTCAGTTAAATTCCGATCTTCTGGTTATTTGTTTGTTTTCACCTTTCCACGTCCAATGGTTTTGCTATTATATGGTTTGGCCCGAAGTTCGTAAACTATCACTGGTGAAAATACAAGAAGATTCGAAAGTTGAAAGTTGTTTGAAAAAGTTAAATTAAAAACTTGTATAATTTGTATATTAAGAAAAAATTAAAGCCAAAGACTAAGCCCCACCCATACCCGCCCTGATCTAAATAGTAATGAACTTTTCGTTCGTTGGCAGACCTTAGGGAGAAGCCTAATTGCAAAATCCATATTTCTTAATTTAAACGTGTTTAAAGTTTCTGAGAACAAAAATATCATCACAATTGAAATATTTATATTTTGCCTAGTAAAACACATGTTTTTAATTTCTTGGAAAGAAATAAGTATTTTGCAGTTAAGCTCCGCCCCACTTGGTTCACGGCGAATAAAAAAAATCATCACAATCAAGACAGGGTGGGTGGGCGGGCTTAGATTTTGTATTTTTTGTTTTAATATGTGTACACTTCTTTTCACATCATGAAACTTAAAACATGTTTAAAATTGAAAATTTGTATAGGGAAATATATGTACCATTTTAACCATGTTCTAAGTTTCTTCTTGTGAAAAATGGCTATGTATATTAAGAAAAAAAGGCAAAATATAGTAGTTTCAACTCGTTGAGATTTTTCGAGATTGACCCAGTTTTTGGAATTTAAAAAAAAAAATAATTTCATACCAGATATAGATTTTAAAAATGTTCAACATGTCATGTTTTTAGTATCAGCTCCCTGAGATCTACATCCCACATTTTACTGTTAAAAATTGAATTATTTGACATAGGATATTTTGAAGCTGTTGGTCCAAAACTATAGGCTCTATGTTTTACGATTTAGTTCGTTGGAATGTAGATCCTAAAGTTTGTTGTATTTGTAGACAACTTCGCTCAATTTTTCAATAGAGTATGAATTTTTTAATTTTTTTTTCAATCGGTTTCGAAATTTGCCAGAAGCGTTTCTGCTTATACTTCGATCTCTAGAAGTTATTTTTGGCCTCACTGCTTCGAAAACTTGTTGATTTTTAGTATATTTTGTTTTCAAAAAATTTGACAATATCAAAAACCTTGGCCGGGAACCATCAACACCCAATGTTTTTCGATTGGTCTTGTCGAAATCTAGATCCTGGAATTTTTGTATACTTTTAGGCAATGTCGCCACAAAATGTCACTAATTAAGATGGGAGCAATAATAAAATCTTAATCAGAACAAAATTGTCAAGCAACTCATATTTCTTAATTTAAACGTGTTTAAAGTTTCTGAGAACAAAAAAATCATCACAATTGAAATATTTATATTTTGCCTACTAAAAAACATGTTTTTAATTTCTTGGAAAGAAATAAGTATTTTGCAGTTAAGCTCCGCCCCACTTGGTTCACGGCGAATAAAAAAAATCATCACAATTGAGACAGGGTGGGTGGGCGGGCTTAGATTTTGTCTTTTTTGTTTTAATGTGTGTAGACTTCTTTTCACACCATGAAACTTAAAACACGTTTAAAATTGAAAATTTGTATAAGGAAATATATGTACCATTTTAACTATGTTCTAAGTTTCTTATTGTGAAAAATGGCTATGTATATTAAGAAAAAAAGGCAAAATATAGTAGTTTCAACTCGTTGAGATTTTTCGAGAACGACCTAATTTAAATGTCAGTTTATAGAGTTTTTAAAAAATTTTAATTTCATACCAGATATAGTTTTTAAAAATGTTCAACATGTCATGTTTTTAGTGTCAGCTCCCTGAGATCTACAGATTTTACTGTGGATTTTGAGACAATTTCGTCAAAAGCTCGATTTTTCAATGGCATGAAATTTTTGATTTTTCTTTGAGCATATTCGAAAATTACCAAGAGTTTTTATAGATTCGGATCTTTAGAAGTTATTTTTGGCCTCATTTCGTTAAAAATTTCGACCGTTTTTCCATAGCTACCCAAAATGAAACATTGCAATTTTTACTATTTAAAAAAAAAATGGAATTTCACATAGGATATTTCGAAAATGTTGCCCCAAAACTATCGACTATGTTTTGTTGTTCAGTTTTGTTGGAGTAGATTTCAGAATTTTTTGTATCTATATTTTTCGTCAACTTGGTCAAAAGCTCAATTTTTCAATACCGTATGAAATTTTTGATTTTTCTTCGAGCGCCTTCGAAAGTTGCCAGAAGCGTTTCTTAGTATATTTCGACCTCTAGAAGTTATTTTGGCTTCATTTCGTTGAATATTTCTACTATTATTCCAGAATGACGCATATTAAATATGACGGTTTTTAGGTTTTTGAAAAAAGTTAAATTTCATATCGCATATGGTATTTAAAAATGTTCAATATGTCATGTTTTTAGATTCATCTCCTTGAGATCTACATCCAAAATTTTATAGTGGCTTTTGAGACAATTTTGCCAAAAGCTCAACTTTTCAATTGCATGAAATTTCGATTTTTGTTCGAACATATTCGAAAATTACCAACACTTTCTTATTATAGATTTCGATTTCTAGAAGTTGTTTCGGGCTTTATTTCGTTAAAAATTGAATTATTTGTAGAGATGTACCGACTGTAGGTCTGGCCGACTAACCGACTAGCTGATTGTTCGGCCAGTAAAAACCGACTAGTCGGCCGACTGTTCGGCTTTGCTAAAACGGTTTATAAATGCGACAGTGTGTTTTTTTTTTTCTATTTCTCTGACTATCTTAAAAATTTGTTTTATTTTAATAAAAGGAATAACTAAAGTTTCTTGGTTTCCCAAAAAATGTGTTAAATTTGTTTATATAATTTTAACATTTAATTTTTTGTAGTAACTCGGTACAAAAATAAAGAATAACACAATTTATGGTCAGTTTATACAATATTTTTATATATAAAAACTCACTAGAAACATGCATACGATGCACGCATACATTATTTTTAGCTTTTAGCGTCTTCATGAAAAAAATTAAACTCCCCAGGGTCAAATTTGATAATTGTTCGACTGTACTTCAGGAGCGAAGTTCCTCAAAATAACCTTCGACGAATTTTTTTAGGACTTTTCAATTATTTTCTTTAGTTTACTTAATGGTGCTAGCTCTAAACGATTCTAGTAACTTTTCGCGGGCATTAAATAATGAAAGGTTATCGTCAACTTGTCCCCCTTGAAAACAAATTTATTAATTTCAATAATAATTAGGAGCAAAATTCCTTATTTTGGTGACGGACCCGGTAAACTCCGTCACCGACGCACCTCCTGGCTATCCATCGAAAGCTCCTCATTCCGGAACTGCGTCGGTCACGCTCCGGCGCTGACTCATCACTCTGTATTTGCAGTCGGTCTCGCTGTCCTCCCCTGCATAATATCCCAGATGGTCCGACAAAACAAAAGGAAGTCGCACGAGTCCCATGTCCGCCGAACCCGAGCCCATCTGATACCTCCGACCTCAAAATAGGCACGCGCGAACACCCACCGCCTCCTCGCGCCCCATTTTGATGAATGGCCTAAAATCGCGCTTTTTCCCGCATTCGCGGCATGCTCCACGCATTATAAACTCCTTTTTCTCCTCTCCAACAAGAGAGGGATTGATAAAAACGTCTCTTTAATCCTCTTTCCCGCCGCATAAATTCGCCAACTATACATAAAAGACAAAATTGCAAACGGGCCTCGTTTAAAGAAAAGACTTTTTCCCTCGTTTCCACCGGCGGTAAAAAATCGCGGCAATAAAAGCCCGCCGCCAGCTGCGATCGCACAAATGAACTGTCATTACGTCACGCGTCCGTCGCGAATCAGAAGCGCGCACGTCACGTACATCTTCATTTTCGGATATGCTGAATCACGACGTTTGGACGCTTTTCGTTTCTTGGCGGATGGGCGGTGGATGGACGTTATATTGCGAGGAAGTGACGTCATGCGGGAAATTGGCGCCAATGTCAACACGTTCAAAAAGAGATGGCGATTTCTTTTCAGAATGTGCATTGTGGTGCAAATAACTGGCATCCTGTTGATCGAAATGGACCCCCAATCCAATCTCTTTTGACTAAAATTTTTGAAAAATTCTCACCCCTGTGGATTCAGACGTCGAGTCGTCTGGCAGCAAAGGTCGTGTCAACCCCTCCTCCCTTAAAAATCTGCTTATCTCCCAAACTTCGGGTTATCGCGGCCGTAATCACTGCCAACCCGTTTTTCCATAATTTACAACATTCACTTCTGCTCCGTTCGGCGGCCTTTTAACAAATTAAATTGTCACATTCGTCTCGCCCCCATAAACCTTTTTATATCCCTGATAAGATAAGCCCTCGATCGAAAGGATCATTTTAATGGCACTAGCACCGTTCCACTAGTCCCGTATGGAATTCCAGCCGTGTTCCTTTATAATTCAGCTCCTCCTACGTTGTCATAATGTCTGTTTACACACACTGAGGGCATTTCACGTTTCCTTACATCGTTACAACAATAAAGTTACATGTTCACGTTGTGTGCATACAGGATACCGACGCGCTCGTATCATGAAGAGATAAATTCTCCATACGCGAGATGAAAGGTGGGTGGAGGTAGACAAAAAATTCAAATTAACGCGGCGAATAAAAAATGCACGGCTTTTATGATGAAGGATAATTGGACCTCGCTAATTATATAAGAGTTTTCTGCGGTTGTGGCGGATTTTTTACTTCCCGAGCGTAAGCAAAGGAAGTATTGTAATCGAGTCCGTCGGCCGACTGTCTACTTTTACGTTTTCTCGATCTTTCATGACCCCTAGAAGACGAAGAAATAGGTCTCCCATTTCCGTCTGTCTGTCCGTCTGTCCGTCCGTCTGTCCGTCTGTCCGTCTGTTGTCCCGGATTTTTATTAGACAGATAATCTCCGAAAGTACTCGACCGATTGTTGTGAAATTTTGTACTTATATTAAGAATATCATGTAGATGGTAAAACGCTAACCAAAATTTGTCTAATCATCCCCACCACTAATGCGATGACGTCACTTCAAAATTGTAGGGGAAGGGGGCCTAAAGCGGGCATAGAGCCTAAAGCGGGCACTCTCTTTAGTTTTGGCGTTTCAAAAGATGGTGCGCCCTAACCGCGCGGACATAGTGCATCCCCCCCCGCATACTTCACATCAGTCGCCCGGGTCTCCTGCGAGTACCCAATTATGTGCTGTAATAAATAAATAATTTTCACATGGTTTTGAAAAATATTGCAAAGTCTGTCACATCTGTTTTTTCTATGTTTGTGAGTTTTAAGCTAAAAATGAAATTCGTTAGTCAATTTGTGTTTATTCGGCTACCATAAGGTAGCAGTTAACTGCCACTTGTCGCATCATTTTGAGTTTAGATGTTGTTTGCAATTTTAATTGTCGAAATGGGCAAAGCGGGCAGGGCAAAGCGGGCACTTGTCCGGTTTGTCCTTCTAGTGTATTTACTAAATATCTATAGTTGTTTCGAAAAGAAGAACAAAGGCAATGTGGAGTCTGTGAAACAAATTATAAAAGAAGAACTTGCTGAAGATAAAACGAAGTCTAAGAAGTGAAAAAACCAAAAAGAAAAATACGAGATATATCGCTTTAAAAAAATTATATTTCGAATTACCAAACTTCACTCCAGGGGACCTTCATATTTATATTCATATCTAGTCTACAGTTTTTACAAAAAAAAAAAAAATATAAAGTTGAGCAACTTTTACATCACACTTTAATCGGCACATTGATGCATTTTTTGACGAAGTGCTGAAGAGGTTTGCATTTTGAGATAGAAGGTCCTCTGGGGAAAAGTGTCAGCTTTCTTTTGATACCATTTATAATCCCAAAAAAATCCATGACTGAGGTAAATAACTCTCGAAAAGTCAAAATCTATTAAAATGAGCTTACTTAACTTCTGGTTTGGTTGCAGACTTCAGTATTTCTAAAATGCAATTCCGGAAACCCCGACAATGTTTTCAATGTATTTAGTATAGAGCGAAACCGAACCAGACGCCAACCTTAACCATTGCCTGGTTTGCCCTAGCTGAATGCCCGCTTTAGGCCTCCCCGTAGGGCAAAGCGGGCAGTTGTAAAGATTTAGTTATCTGCTTCTAACTTTTTTTTTAATAAACTTTCTTCAATTTTAGTTATGCATCATTGAAAAGGGTTAAATCAAGCATTATAATATAAAAATTTAAAGGATCTAGATTATCCATAAACTACTTTTTTAAATATTTTTCTTTATGGTGCCCGCTTTGGGCCCTCTTCCCCTACATAGTAAATGGGTTTTCAATTGTATAAAATAACATAGTCCTACACATGTAGTTTACAACTCTGAATCGACTTTTCACCCGAAACGTCCAGATTTTTGGAAAAAAAATCAAAATTATAAAACAACATTTTGAAATTTATTTTTAATCTGCTAACCAGAATGCTTTGAAATGTTGCAGATGTTTTAAGGCTATAAAGAGCATCATAAATCTTTAGTCAAAAAATATTTGCTTATCCCCTCCAAAAACTTGATGACGTCAGCTCAAAAGTTTGTGGAATAAATCATATCTAAAATGTACAAAATATGATGAGTCTGTTTTTGTGATCTATCACTCCATTCATATTTTTTGGATTTGCATATACAGAATGACTCAAAAAAATTAATGAATGCGTAAATATATTTTATTGATTTAATCAGGAACTACAAAACGGAATGCTCTGACATCTTGCAGATGTTTTAAGGTTATAAAGAGCATAATAAATGTTTAGTCAAAATATATTTGCTTATCCCCTGCAAAAACTTGATGACGTCAGCTCGAAAATTTGCCGAATAAATCATATCTAAAATGTACAAAATATGATGAGTCTGTACTTGTGATCTATCACTCCATTCATATTTTTTGGATTTGCATATACAGGGTGATTCAAGAAAATAAATTAGAGCGTAAATTTATTTTACTGATTTACTCAGGAACTACAAAACCGAATGCTTCGAAATCTTGAAGATATTTTAAAATTATCATAAGCATAGTAAATTTTTGATCAAAATGTATTTGGTCGTCCCCCCTAAAAAATTTATGACGTCACCACAAAATTTTGCTGAATAAATCCTATCTAAAATGTACAAAATATGGTGAGTCTCTTCTTGTGATTTATCATTCCATTCAAATTTTTTCGATTTGCATATACAGGGTGACTCAAAAAAATTAATGAATGCGTAAATTTATTTTATTGATTTAATCAGGAACTACAAAACCGAATGCTTTGAAATCTTGCAGATGTTTTAAGGTTATAAAGAGCATAATAAATTTTTAGTCTAAATATATTTGGTTATCTTCTACAAAAAATTGATGACGTCAGCTCAAAAGTTTGCCGAATAAATCGTATCTAAAATGTACAAAATATGATGAGTCTGTACTTGTGATTTATCATTCCATTCGTATTTTTGGATTTGCATATGCAGGGTGACTCAAAAAAATTAATGAAGGCGTGAATTTATTTTATCGATTTAATTAGGAATTACAAAACCGAATGCTTTGAAATCTTGGGAATATTTTAAAGTTATTATAAGCATGGTAAACTTTTGTTCAATGTATTTGTTCATCCCTCCTAAAAAAATTGATGACGTCACCCTTAAATTTTGCTGAATAAATCCTATCTAAAATGCAAAAAATATGATGAGTTTGTACTTGTGATTTATCATTCCATTCATATTTTTTAGATTTTCTTAAGAGGTGGTTCAAAAAAATTAATGAAGTCAATTTATTTTATTGATTAAATTAAAGGCAACACTTATTATTAGTATTACACCTCAACCAACCCAATTTGGTAGACACAAAATTTGTTAAAGGAAAAACTCGGTTGAAACATAAGGGTAGCGCGCTTATTTACATCGACTTTAACATTACAGACCTGCATTTGTTTTATGCGATCACTTGGTTCCGCGAATGTGAAATAGACATGTTTATAATCAACCAATTGTGAATTTCACCGTCAAGAATTAAAATAAAACCCAATGTTTTATATAATAAGCGGAAGTCGAAGCAATAAAACCGATGGTCGTTTTGTTTACAGTTTCTCTGTTTGACTCTCACGTATGCTGTTACGCTTGTCATCTTAAATTAAGAATGTTTATACAGAAACGATTTTCAGTTGCCGTATACGTGAGTAAATTGTTTCGTTATTTTATTGATTATAAAAAATCAATATTCAAAACGACCCAATTCATTTTTCCGAAAATTTGGGAATACAATAATTTTATTCTTAGTATTACACTACATCTATCCCAACTGATATACGTGTCCTTGCAAAAATGTTGACGTCATCGCAATTTTTTTTAAATTCCCACTACAAAAATGTAATGAGAAAAAAACACAATAGCCATGCAGTCGTCAAGTTTCCGACAGCGAGGGAAGTACTGTCTAAACTCTTTAGACCAATTTTTGTAAATCGTGTGCGTCCCGAAGACTCCCGAAGAATTCTCGAAGGATTTAATTTTCGCGCCTTTTTGCTACATCCTGTATTGCGTTCAAAATCGGTGAATATTAACTATGGATGACCATTTCCTACATTACTCATTTCAACAAAACGTAATAAAACTGTGCTCCGGCATAATCAGTAGTCGTTGCGCTATCAGCATTCAAATATTTCACGCATGCAATTTCTAATCAGAAAAGGTTCTATTTGTTCCTTAAAACTCTTGACGACAACAAAACATAAATAAAACTTGTTGCCAAGTGACGCAAAGAACACGAAATGAGCGTTCAAGTGAATCACCTGTACGGAAATTATTCCCGTCTTCCTCGTATGTGTATTTTTGCCGTTATTAGTGAAGCCTCCGAACACTCATAAAAAAGGCTCGCAGCGCTCATTAAAGAAAAAAATAAACATAAGTTTTGTTTTAGGACCGCCATTAATATAATTTGTCGACACATATTTTACATTTTTGCAATTTTCGCGGAAAAATTGCTAAATTAATGTGAATTATGTGACCGCAATTTATGTGGTGAGAAAGGAAGAAGTGCCCACCTGCGGGGCGATAATGTAAAAATGGGAGGTTTGCGGGAATGTACAGATGTTGTTTGCAAAATTGTTGTTCGGGGTAACATATTTATAGCGATCTAAGCAGAAACAATTAGGGAACATCAGCAGGTTGAGTGTACGGTGTGTTTAGCGCTGATTGAACGAGGTCGTGTGCTGTTTGGTAATTTAAAAGTGACGAGAAAGCTGTAATTTGAAACATAAAGACCCAAAAAAATGATATGACATCTGCTGGTGATGAGGTGTTCGTGGTTGGTAACAGTTGTTTCCGGAGCTCTATCTCTTGGTCATGGTTTTGGATCAATTATTACATTGAGTATGGTATCAGTTTTTGATTTTCCAAAAAGAAAAAAAAATTTTAAAAGTTACTACAGGGACAAGAACCTCTTCAACAGTACAAATTTTCTCCGATGAACCTAAAAATTCAGTTTTAAGTGTTTTTAAAAGTTTTGTTGCTTTGTTTCAGTTTATTGGCAATTTTGTTCTGATTAAGATCCATCTTAATTAGTGACATTTTGAGGTGAAATTGCCTAAAAATATACAAAAATTCCAGGATCTAGATTTCGACGAGATTAATCGAAAAACATAGGGTGTTGATGGTCCCGGGCCAAGGTTTTTGATATTTTCAAATTTTTTAAAAACAAAATATACTAAAAATCAACGAGTTTTCAAAGCAGTGAAGCAAAACAACTTCTAGAGGTCGAAACATAAGTAGAAACGCTTCTGGCAAATTTCGAAAGCGATCGAAGAAAAATCAAAAATTCCATACTCTATTGAAAAATTGAGCTTTTGGCGAAGTTGTCCACAAAAACAACAAACTTTAGGATCTACATTCCAACGAACTAAATCGTAAAACATAGAGTCGATAGTTTTGGACCAAGATTTTCAAAATTACTATGCAAAATAATTCAATTTTTAACGAAATAAAGCCCAAAACAACTTCTAGAAATCGAAATCTATAATAAGAAACTGTTAGTAATTTTCGAATATGTTCGAACAAAAATCGAAATTTCATGTTATTGAAAAGTTGAGCTTTTGGTGAAATTGTCTCAAAAGCCACAATAAAATTTTGGATGTAGATTTCAAGGAGATGAATCTAAAAACATGACATTTTTAAATATCATATCATATATGAAATTCAACTTTATTGAAAAATTGAGCTTTTGGCGAAGTTGTCGAAAAATATAAATACAAAAAATCCTGGGATCTACATTCCAATGAACTGAATAACGAAACATAGTCGATAGTTTTGGGCCAACATTTTCGAAATATCCTATGTGAAATTTTTTTTTTAATACTAAAAATTGCAATGTTTCATTTTGGGTAGCTATGGAAAAACGGTCGAAATTTTTAACGAAATGAAGCCAAAAATAACTTCTAAAGATCCGAATCTATAAAAAATCTTGGTAATTTTCGAATATGCTCAAAGAAAAATAAAAAATTTCATGCCATTGAAAAATCGAGCTTTTGACGAAATTGTCTCAAAATCCACAGTAAAATCTGTGATGTAGATCTCAGAGAGCTGACACTAAAAACATGACATGTTGAACATTTTTAAAAACTATATCTGGTATGAAAAAAAAATTAAAATATGGTTAAAATGGTACATATATTTCCTTATACAAATTTTCAATTTTAAATGTGTTTTAAGTTTCATGGGGTGAAAAGAAGTCTACACATATTAAAACAAAAAAGACAAAATCTAAGCCCGCCCACCCACCCTATCTCAATTGAGAAGATTTTTTTTATTCGCCGTGAACCAAGTGGGGCGGAGCTTAACTGCAAAATACTTATTTCTTTGCAAAAATTAAAAACATGTTTTTAGTATCATGTTGTTCAAAAAAAACTATGTACATTAAGAAAAAAAGGCAAAATATAAACACCGCCCACCCACCCCCTTTCAATTGTGATGATTTTTTTATTCTCAGAAACTTTAAACACGTTTAAATTAAGAAATATGGATTTTGCAATTAGGCTCCTCCCTTAGGTCTGCCAACGAACGAAAAGTTCATTACTATTTAGATCAGGGCAGGTATGGGTGGGGCTTAGTCTTTGGCTTTAATTTTTTCTTAATATACATGGTATTCCTTGAACAACAGAATACTCAAAACATGTTTTTAATTTCTTGTAAAGAAACAAGTATTTTGCAGTTAAGCTCCGCCACCTTGATTCACAATGAATAAAAAAATCATTACAATTGAGATAGGGTGGGTGGGCGGGGCTTATAGTTTGCCTTTTTTCTTAATATACGTTGTCGTGTTTTTAGAACAAGAAACTTAAAACATGTTTGAAATGGCCAAGTTAAGAAAAAAAGGCAAAATATAAACCGCCCACCCACCCCGCCCCAATTGTGACTATTTTTCTTAGAAACTTAAAACACCCTTGAAATGATCAATTTTTATAAGGAAACATGGATTTTGCAATTAGGCTCCGCCCCTAGGTCTGTTAAAGGATAAAAACTTCATTACTATTTAGATCAAGGCAGGTATGGGTGGGACTTAATCTTTGGCTTTACTTTTGGTTTTCTTTTTTAATTAATACATTTAGTTTTCTTTGCATAACACGATTATTTAAGAACTTATTTCACACGGTCATGTCTCATAGAAAAATAAAAATTTTACAATAAAGCTCCACCCCTCGGCTTACGACGAATAAAATAAATCATCACAATTGAGATGGGGCGGGTGGGCGGAGCTTAAAGTTGGCCTTTTTTTTTTTCTTAATATTCATAGCAAATTTTTGTAGGAAAGTATCGGTTTTTGCCATTAGGCTCCGCCCCTCGGTCTGACAACGAATGAAAAATTCATCACAATTGAGCTTGGGATGGATATGGGTGGGGCATAATTTTTGGCTCGCTGTTTAAATAAGCCAATTTTAAACATGTTTTAAGATTCATGGTGGAAAAGAAGTCTACACATATTAAAACAACCTGTTTCGATAATTTCGAAGGTACCCAAAGAAAAATCAACTTTGGTACTCATAAGCTGAGTTGGCGAAGTTGTCTAAAAATCCACAAAAAACTCCTGAGATGTAATTCTCAACGAGCTGATTCTTAAAACACGACATGTTGAAGGTTCTGTTCTGGACCAAAATATCCTGTAAACGTATAATTTTTTTTAAATGATTAAATGACCATACTTCACAGTGGTAATTCTGGGAAAACGGTGAAAATTTTCGATGAAATAAAGTCCAAAATAACTAAATATAAAACAAATCTCTTGGCAATTTTCAAAGTTCAGTTCTGAAAGAATTTAAACAATCTTCTGGTGTTTTATTTTTGAAAAAATTTGAAACCATGTTTTATATCTGAAACCAAGAATCTGGGGGTCTCCATGATGTTTTATTTCTAAAACCATTTCAAAGTATCTCAGGGGCACTTTATTTGTTGTTAAAAAAAATGAAAGAATCTCCTTGTTTTTTTTTAAGAATTTCAAAGAATTTTGAAGGCCCTTGGTGTTTTAGTTTTCAAAAAATTTAAAGGATGTCAAGAGGCCCAAGACGTTTTGGGTTTAAGAGATTTTTTGAAATTTTCAAAAATTGCGATATTTGAATGGACGATTCTGGAAAAACGGTTGGAGTTATCGAAAAAACGAGGCCGGAACTGACTTCTGCGACCCGAAAATTCAGGAGTATAGATCCCGACGTGTTGATTCCTTTATCGTAGCGGAGCAATATTTTCAAAATATGTACTTCGTGGGAAATTTGAATTTTTTAAAAATTTTAAAAATAACTGTAATTTCAATTGAAATACTGCAATTTAAAAAAAAAATTGGAAAATTCGTTTTTCTCATCGAAGACGTCATGATCTATAACTCGGAGGGACGTTGGAATTTTTTGTTAATTTTTGCAAATTGTTGAAGTATGCGTACTTTGTATTTATTTTAACCAAGAAAATAGTGGAACAAATATTGAAACATTGGAGCATATTCTAATTAGTTTACAGAAGCTAATAATTTTAGTTTTCATAAATATGTAAAGATTTAGATCTAAAAATTCGGGAATTTTATGGACCTCGTAAAAATACCTGTGATAAAAAAGCTCTGCAACACAGCTTTTTGAATTGCTAAACCCCGCGGATCGATGAAGACCTTGTATTCGACCTGTTAACGAATACAAATTTTAAATTGCGTTCGCAGGATAAAATTTTAATGACTTAATAACACTCAGCCCCAAAGCCGAAAGTGTAAAAATAAAAACTTGCGGTAATTACGAGAACTCCAATTTCCCAATATTAAAAACTGGAATTGGCTGTTGATGTTTTCCAGAAAATAAACAAACCTAATGGAAATGAGGTGTTTCGTCTATTTTAAAGTAAGCAATAAAAGCTTTTAGCGGCAACTTCCAAATCCAATTAAAAAATCGCTTCTGCAAAATGTTCTCGCCACACGTTTCCGACTAGGAAACCCCGGCTAAAAAACGTTCCGCAGGAGTAGGATTTTCCTTTGAAACTGTATTGTTAAAATAAACAACTCTGAAAAACGAGCATCGTTAGTAAACAACTTAGCGTAAATCATGGCAGTAATTAGGCTCACGCTAGCGTCTCGGGAAATGCACTTTTCCGTAATTTACGTCGCTCTATAAAAATCCTGCAGCGAATCTTGATTATTTTTATAATCATCCGGCCCGACTTGATTACGAAATTACGAATGTTAACGACAATCGATAACGCTGTCACCCGACTGGCTGAATAAATACGAAAATAAAACATTTACTGCGGAATAAAGTGGCACAAACCTCTCAAAAATACAAAACGAAATTAATCTCGTTCGTAAAAGTCCCGATTAGAATTTCGCGCCGAGGTGTCGGCCAGGTGGGGATAAAAAGCTCCTTTTTTCCAGAAACGAATCCATTCGGATTCCTGCCGGAACCAACGCGAGTAAAACTCGCAATAGCTCGTAAAAATTAAACGACATCGTCGAATTCTACATTATCGCCAGTTGAAAAGAACGAACGAGTGAAAAATTCAAATAGGCACAACAGTGTCGAATAAAAACGCCGTAAAATTGCGTTTACGAGTCGAAGATGTCGCTTAATTCCTCGCGAAAATTGCGAAAAAGGCTTCGGGAGTCAAGGACGGGCCGCAAAATCGATATGTTCATCGCAGGAATAGAGCGTAATTTTGTTAAATATGGGATTCCGGCTGTCACGGCGCGAAAACAATGGCGGAATTTAATTATGTGGCTGATTCTGGACATGTTCGAAACGTCGGCCCGACTCGAGAAGTCGGGAGATGCCAATAGGGGTAAAGGTGGGTTTTCATTAATATGGAACTGTTTCGGGATCCGTCAATGGCTGCTGCGGCTTTGTGAAATATGGCGCGTGTTTTGTTTGAGATTCAGTCGAGGAGCAAAATTTGTATTCTGAGGCTGCGTGCTGATAATGAGCGATTCAAATTTATTACAGCTCGCGATTTCCGCAAGTCGTAAGTCGTTCGTCTGACTTAAGTTGCCTTTTGTTGGCTTCTCGTCACGTTTAATTGTTGAAGTGTGCGTGTTTATTTTATTGAAGTAGACATCTCGCCATCATTCATGGCTGGAGCTTACAGAAGTTGATGTCATTCATCTTGAATGAAAATTTTAAAATCCAAAAATATTGATCAAAGGAATTCAAAAATATAGAAAAAATCGTCCGCTTGAGCAGAGCCAAGTAAGTTTGGTTTAGATTGAGTACTGATTTGCCCCATCGCGACTCAAAAAATCGTATCCACGTTCTGAATTGTTTTTTTTTTATTGTAACAATTTTAAAAGCAAGTAACCAAACAGTGAAATGCGGTAGAAAAAGTTGAGATTTGATTTTGTTCAAACCAAACAAAAACACAACATGTTTTTCAGTACTGCGCCTTGATTTTGACCATCTTTGAGCCACTTTCGAAAATTATTTAATTTCTCAATACATAGTCTGAAATTTTTAATTTTCTTCGAGCATTTTCGAAAATTACAAATACTTTTTGAAGTTATCTTGGGCTTTATTTCAGTTTAATTTCAAAAATGTTGGTATTTTTCGAATGAGCACGTCGAGATTTAAATTTTTTGAGGATTCTAAGGGCACATTTTCCAAAGTTCAATTTTTCAGTACTGCCCCTCTATGAATTGTTGACCATTTTTGGGCCACTTTCGAAAATTATTTAATTTCTCAATACGTAGTATGAAATTTTTTATTTTCTTCGAAAATTACAAATACCTTTTGAAGTCATTTTAGGCTTTATTTCGTTGAAATTTTCTACCATTTTTCCAGAATTTCCAATATGAAATGTGGCAAAAACGAAATACTTGGGGCCTCCCTTAGGGATTCTTTAAAAATTTTCCAAAAACAAAATATATACATATATATGTTTTTAGACGACTTTTTCAAAAATGAAATTTTCCTTTATGTATGCGTTTTTCGTAGTCTTAAAATTCTCAAAAAATTCACGATTATACAGTCTTGACGTGCTGATTCCAAAAATATAGTGTATTTTAAGGTCACGCAGCAACATTTTCGAAAAATTCGGTGTGAAATCCAAATTTTTTGAAATTTTTTAAAATCGCGACATTTCACTGGACAATTTTGGAAAAACAGTTGGGAGTAATAGAAGAAATGAGGCCGGAAGTGACTTCCGCGGTCCGAACCCTACAAGAAAATGTATTTGGTTGAATTTTGAAAATCGTCAAAAATAAGTCGAAATTTGCAAACGAGAAAATTTCATTTTTGAAAAAGTCGTCTAAAAATTCTCAAAAAAAAATCAAGGATATAGATCCCTACGTACTGATTCCAAAAATATTCCAGTAATAATTTTTTCGAATGCATCTATTATTTCTACTGTTACTTAAAAAAATTTTGTTTTTGTTTAATAAAATTAAGGCTTATTTCTTGAAGTTTGTTTTTACAATGTATGAAGTTGTTATTCAATCAATGATTTTTGGGAAATTCGCTGATCCGAACAAATTGCTAATTCGAATACACCTTTTCCCCAATTAATTCGGATTATCACGGTTATACCTACTGTAGTAATGCGGGATAGTTCGAAAGAATTTCGATTTTCAACTTCTAAATTATTTTTTTTATATTTCAGTTTGTTGTTACTTCAATTTTTCGATTTGCAGTTTTTCTATAGAGTATAACCTCTATAATCCGAACATCCAGTAATCCGAAAAGAGGCTAGTTGAAGTCGATGCCTCTTTAATCCGAACAAAAACTCTGCAATCCGAACTGAACTTGAAAACATGCACCTACTTGCAAAAATTCAAGATCTTCTTTCTGTACGTGTTTTTTTGGAATTTTTAAAAATTGTGATATTCCACTGTACTGAAATAATTAACTAATTCTGGAAAAAAGGTTGAATCTATTGAAGAAATGTAAAAGAAAAAGTATTTAGTTAAATTTAAAAATCACCAAAAATGTCATTTGCAAAAATCAGTCTCATACTTGCTTAGTTTAAAAATCAAAAAATTCCAAAATTGTATTAAAACTTGAAAAATCAAAGGCTTGGAATTAAAAACAAAAATTGTCAAACAAATTATCAAATGAAATATTTAAAAGTTGAAATAACTAAAAAAAAAATGAAAACTGGAATTGCGAATTCGATTTTATAAGATTTGGTTTTTTTCAATTTTTCGATATTTAATTTTTTGATATTCCGATTAAACAGTTGTATAATTTTCCGATTTCTCATTTATCCTATTTTTCATTTGTCATTTTTAGATTGTTAAGTTTTTTTATTTTTAGCAAGTACTAGCCACAGCCACCCAGCCTTTATTTTCTTAGAAGAATAAATCATCTGGCAAAATCAGTCTTATCTTGGCAAGTATTAGCCCCCCGCCCACCCTTCCTCATTTTCTTAGAGGATATGTCATTGGCCAAAATCAGTCTCATCTTGGCAAGTACTACCCCGCCCACCCACCCTTTATTTTCTTAGAAGAGTGGGTCATCTGCCAAAATCAGTCTTATCTTGACAAGTACTAACCCCGCCCACCCACCCTTATTTTCTTACAAGATATGTCATTTGCAAAAATCAGTTCCATACTTGCCAAGATAAGATTGATTTTGGCAGATGACCGGCTCTTCTAAGAAAATAATGGGTGGGTGGGCGGGGCTAGTACCTTTTCTTAAGAGTAGGTCATTTGTCAAAATGAGGCTTACTTTGGTAAATACTAGCCTGGCTCAGTCGCTTTTTATTTTCTTAGAGGGAAGGTCATTTGGCAAGTACTACCATTGTGTAAAATTTCATTTTTGAAAATGTTCCAAAAATTCTGAAAAAATTCAGACATATATATATCCCGACGTGCTGACTCCAAAAATCTAGCATGCCTATGGTAACGGAAATAATAATAATATTTTCGGAAAATTGGGATTTTTTGAAATTTTTGAAAATTGCGATATTTCAATGGACGATTCTGAAAAAAAGGTTTAAGTTATCGAAGAAATGAAGCCAGAAGTGACTTCTGCGGCCCAAAATTTACATGGAAGTATTTAGTTAAATTTCGAAAATCGTCGAGAATGGGTCGGAATTTGCATACGAATACATAATGGGAAATTTAATTTTTGAAAAAGTCATCTAAAAATTCTGATTAAATTCAGGGATATAGGTCATGGAGTACTATTGTTTTCGAATGTATCTATTGATATCCATTGTTGGTTAAGAATAGTTTATTTCTGTTTAATAAAATTAAGGTTTATTTCTTAAAATTTGTTTTCAGCAGTGTATGAAGTTGTTATTCGATTCCCTTTCAGCGTTTTGGGAAATTCGCTGATCCAAACAAATCGCTAATCTGAACACACCTTTCCCCAATTAATTCGGATTATCGAGGTTATACTGTATTTCAAACTAAACTTTTCAATTTTGAACTTTTGAATTTGTCAAATTTTCGATTTGCAATTTTTCAATTCTAGAATATTTACATTGTTGAATTTTTAATTTTTCAGTCGTTAAATTTTATTTTTTACTCAATTTTCACCTTTTGAATTTTACAATTTTTAGATATTTGCATTTCAGGTTTTCTATTTGCAATTTTTTAATTTCCCGATTTTTTTATTTTCCCATTTTTTGATTTTTAGTTTTCCAATTGCTCGACTTTTAAGTTTGCAATTTTTTGACGTTCCAATGTTATAATTTTTCAACTTTTCAATTTTTGATTTTCTAATTATCCGGTTTTTCTATCAATTTTTTCTATTTTTCAATTTCTAACTCTTTGAGTTTGCAAAGTTTTTACAATTTAACAGTTTTGCATTATCCCGATTTTTCAAATTTCTGATTTTTCAGTTAAATTTTTAATTTTTCGTTTTTCAAATTCTTCAACTTTTATTTTTATTGATTTTCAATTTTTTGCTTTTTAAATTTTTCAGTTTTTTGATTGAATTTCAAAATTTTTCATTCTTCAATATCTCGAGTTTTAATTTTTCGCTTTCTCTATTTAATTTTCAATTTTTTTCAAGAGCTTGAGAAATTAAAAATCGAAAAATAGAACATCTAAAAATCTTTTTAGCATCCAGAAAAACAAAAGTTCCTCCAAATGTTCAGAAATTTTGAAAATTTTTGAAATTCAAATTTTAAGTTTCACTGACAATTTTGAAAACCTGAAATTTTCCCGGCTGCACTGGAAAATTGCCAAATTCCAGATGATCCCGCTCCGAGCTATGACGTCATCGCAAGAAATTATTAAACAAGCCAGTTAACCGCCACAACAAATTTTTTCTCCACTAACATCTTCCCTTTTGTCGTCGTTTTGTACAAATTACAATTTTTCGTTTTCCCAATTCTTCAACTTTTATTTTTATTGATTTTCAATTTTTTACTTTTTAAATTGTTCAGTTTTTCGATTGAATTTCACAATTTTTCATTTTTCAATATCTCGATTTTTAATTTTTCGCTTTCTCTATTTGATTTTAAATTTTTTTCAAGAACATGAGAAATTAAAAATCGAAAAATAGAACATCTAAAAGTCTTTTTAACACCCAGAAAAACAAAAGTTCCTGCAAATTTTCAGAAATTTTGAAAATTTTTGAAATCCAAATTCAAGTTTCACTGACAATTTTGAAAACCTGAAACTCTCCCGGCTGCACTGGAACATCGCCAAATTCCAGATGATCCCGCTCCGAGCTATGACGTCATCCCCAGAAATTATTAAACAAGCCAGTTAACCGCCACAACAAATTTTTTCTCCACTAAAATCTTCCCTTTTGTCGTCGTTTTGTACAAATTACAAAGAGATTTTGTTAAATCAGAAGCGCGTGGGTCGCGTTTCAAACAAAGCGAGCACATGTTTCGCAAATCCTCGTTTAATAAGACAGACACCACCTAAATTAAATTTATAATGTGAACGTGACGCGATCGAAAAACATGCCGCAATTATCTTGTCGCAGTTGTTTTATTAGCGACGTTCTAAAACGAGATAAACACTGAAACGCAACCATTATCATATTTAAAAAACAAACTGTTGCGTGTAATACCCTTACGAACACACTTTTTCAAATTGCGCGCCAAAAATTGATCACAGAGAGCGTTTTGCCGCCTCGTCGAAATTGGAATTATAGCAATCACTGTCTATATTAAGTTGTGAAATTATTTATAATTATTTAACGTTATCAAAACGAATAACATCTGCATAATTTAAGAGACCTAAAGTACGATTATCGCTAAATAGGGATTTTGCTATAACCATTAGGAACTTATGGTTACGTCATAATTTATCACATACGCTTTAATACGTACTTCGCAACTTTATGACGAATATTATTTCATCTAAATTAAACGATAGCTGGAACCGAATTTCGCCATGAAGTGTGTTTTGGTCTTATACTGTTGTCACGGCTTTATGGTAATAACTTAATTAAATTAATAGCTAATAAACACACCACACCTATAAATTCAGACTACGTCAACATAACCTCACTTTTCATAATGTCGTTAAACAGCTTCACGCTTAACAGCACACACAGAAGTTCTTGCATATCGTTAAATTATAAATGTGGCGAACGCCATTTCTCTGGAGAACAAGAAATGTGCTTGTAAAGGTTGCTTTACACGGTGTTGTAACAGCTGGAATGTTGTAAATCTTGCCGGCTTTTCCGGTAAATTGTGCCACCTCACGACAAAAAAGAACTATGTTGTGGAATCATGGAACGGATGCATTGCCATTCCTATTGGTTCGCAAACAAGACTCATGAGGACAGTGTGAAAGCGCCTTAAGCTCTTGAGCATTACAAGCTCAATCAGAACGAGTATTGTTAAAAATTATCGAATGTAGCCGCTAAATCTTGATAAATATTCCATCAAGTCAACTGTACAATTTCGTCCACTTTTCATGCAAATGCCTCCGACTTCACTCGAACCAAATAACAAAATAAAAGTATCCCAGGTATGTTGGAAACAAAGACAAAATTATTCCGACAAAGTGTACCAAATTCGATCAGACACGCTTGACGTCTTTGGTATTTCTGTTCCCTTTCATCTCCGCTACATGAATTCATTTTCCGAGTTTACTTTCAATTTCGTTCATCGCAAAAAACGCGCTATATCTAATCTGCCATTGACCCAAAACAGGTAATTTCGTTTCTCTTATCAGCAAACAGGAAGCACTTAAATTTTTGACACATCTTGATTTTTATGAATTGAGTCAACTTTCCTATCTCATTTCCAATCGAATTTACGTTTCCTCTCCAGGGCGCTAAAAGCATCTAGGCATCGGCTGTCAAAAGTCCACGCCCAATCAGCGTGCGAGAATCGCAATTGTAATGAGATGAATAAATTTTAAAGAGTTATGGACAACGCTCCATTGGAAGTAGATGGAGCGTTAAAAGTACAAAAAATCTGACAGTTTCAAACTATAAACTCGCAAGATAAATAACCCAGTATCAGTCAATATCCTGTCAATAACGTCACTTCGTGTTATGGACTATCTTTTTCGCACCAGGAGAGTCTAATTTAACTCAAAAAACTTGTAAGCGAGCTGCATGTCGTTGATCAGTCCAATCGCCACGCCAATCACGTCCCACCACTTGTCACGTGACACCCATCTCATAACCTCTCCATAAAAAATCCAGCGTCACCGCTCGCGAGATTGTTTCCATTCAACAAACCACCCTGAATGGAATCCATCAATTTCCATGACAAATTCGAGTAGTCACAAGATCGACAAACATCCAAACTTTCCACTTCCACCCCATAAATCACACCCCATTAGAAAACAAGCCCGGACACGTGCCCCCGAAGTTTATTACGAACGATCGAGTGGGCCGGGAGCACGTGATTTTGACGTTTAGGGACGTCTTCATAACTCTATGTTGGTTAGTAGTGTGCATCCGGCTTTAGCCTTGGATGTTATCTTGTTAATTCACAGCTCACGCGGATTGCGGTTTAAGTCGGCATAAGCGGCGGGATTCGCGCATATCTAGACGCTTGCAAAACCTTCTAGAAATAGATACATCGAACAGATGCCGTTTCGGGATTCAGGGACGGACTCGAGGTTATTTTCGTGAGAGGAATTCGAACCGCGCAGTCTATAAAGCGCGGATGGCGGCGGACGGGTGACGTCACGGCGGACGACGGGATTGGTGAGGCGAGTCGGCGACTTTGGCAAGGTGACATTAAGTTTTGTTGTTGGGGGGCTTCGAAAAACGTCGGTGTTGTGGTAATGAAGTCAAAATAGAGTCGCGGTTTGATGCGATGTTGTGAGTTGAGATGAAAGGGGGCTTGATAGCGTCGATGTGTTGTTTGTTGTTTGGTACGGATAGCTCTGATTGTGTACAGTATTATATTTCACAAATATGCCGCTCGACTTGAATGATATAGTTTCCGCGTGGGAGTTACACGATATCTTGTAACCACCACTAATGTATAAAGTTTTTTACTGGATTTTCAAAATATTTTCAATTTTTTCCACGTCAAAATTTTTAAGAACGATATCCTAAAACTATAGAAAAATCCTTACGCACTTCTTAGGAGTTACTAAGGATTAATACACTTGTTAAATCACCAGTTGGACATTTTTCCTCTAATTAAATGTCGTGATTGAGTTTCATTATTTAAACAATTAAAAAAAATTGCGAGCTCCAGAACAGGTGAGCTCAGGTCTGGTCTAGTCAGGTCAGGTCTAATCAGGTCAATTCTAGTCAAATCAGTTCTAGTCAGGTCAGTTCTAGTCAGGTCAGGTCTAGTCGGGTCAGGTCTAGTCAGATCTATTTAAGTCAGGTCAAGTCAGGCCATGTCAAGAGTTTTAAGGATGTTAAGTGTCTGCTTTTTTTAATTATTATAATAGAATTTTGGGATGTTTGGTGTTTTTAAAATAATGTAAAAGAATCACGAGAGTACTGTTTTTTTAGTTTTGAAACAATAAAAAAAAATCTTGAGGGCTCTAAATAGGGATCTTAGGGACCTACGTGTTTTTTTTATTGTAAAACATTCTGGGGTGGGCTTGTGAAAGAAGAGCCCTGAGGGCTATTGACGTCCTTATTTAAAGAATCTCAAGATACTTGTGTTTTAGTTTTAAAATTGTAGGTAAGCGAAAAAAATGTTTGCTGTCCCGGTGGGAATCGAACCACACATCTTCCACTTGCCGAGCGGATGCCTTGACCACTAGGCTACAGAGCGGCGTATCTTTACTTCGCTTACCTAGCTTTTATTGTGCCGCCGGAAAATGATTTTAAAAAATCTTGAGAGCCCCAAATTTTTGACTTTTGAAGAAGTCTTAGGACCCTCAAGTTATTGTTTTTTCTTTTAATTTTAAATACAATCTTAGGCCCCTGGTAACTTATTTTAAAATTGTGAAAGAGTTTTGGGGACTTGTGTCTTTTTTAAAATAATCTTGGTGGTCCATTCCGTTTTATTTCTGAAAATATTTTTCTTGGGGCTCTAAGTGTCTTTTTTTTAATATAAAACAATCTTGGGGGCCCTGGCGTCTTATTTTTTAAATATGAAAGAACCCAAAGAGTCCCTCGTGTCTTTATTAAAATAATGTGGAATAATCTTTGGGGCCCGTTGTGTTTTATTTTTGAAAGAATTAAAAAAAATCCTCCTTGGGGCCCAAAGTGTCATCTTTTTATCGTAAAACAATCTTGGGGGCCCGTGTTTCTTATTTTTCGAATTGTGAAAAAACCCAGAGGGGTATTGGCGTCTTTATTTAAAAGAATCTCAAAGGTACCAAATGTTTGACTTTTGAAGGAATTTTAGGGCCCTCAAGTCACTCTTTTTTTATTATTATTCTTTTAAATACAATCTTGAGGCCCTTGGTGACTGATTTTTAAAATGTGAAAGAGTTCTTGGGGACTTGTGTCCTTTTTAAAATAATCCCGGGGACAATTGCGTTTTATTTTTGCAAGAATTTCTAAAAATCTTGGGGGTAACAGATATTTGACTTTTGAAGGCGTGTTAGGGGCTCCAAGTGTCTGTTTTTTTCTTTAAATTTTAAATACAATCTTGAGGACCCCTGATGACTTATTTTTAAATTGTGAAAAAGTTCTGAAGACTTGTGTCTTTTTTAAAATAATCTCGGGGGTCCACTCCGTTTTATTTTCGAAAGAATTTTTCTTGGGACTCCAAGTGTCTTTTTTTCATTATAAAACAATCTTGGGGGCCCTGGCGTCTAATTTTTTAAATATGAAAGAACCCAAAAGGTCACTGGTGTCTTTTTTAAAATAATGTGGGATTATCTTTGGGGCCCGTTGCGTTTTATTTTTGAAAGAAATAAAAAAAAATCTTCCTAGTGGCCCAAAATGTCTTTTTTTTGTCGTAAAACAATCTTGGGGGCCCACGTATTTTATTTTTCGAATTGTGAAAAAACCCTGGGGGCTACTGGCGTCTCTAGTTAAAAGAATCTCAAGGTACCTTGTGTTTTATTTTTGAAATAATTTTAAAAAATCTTGAGGGTACCAAATGTTTGACTTTTGAAGGCCTCTTAGAGCCCTCAAGTTACTGCTTTTTTATTACATATTATTTTAAATATAATCTTGGGGGCCCTTGATGACTAATTTTTAAAATGTGAAAGAGATCTTGGGGACTTGTGTCCTTTTTAAAATAATCCCGGGGGTCAATTGCGTTTTATTTTTGCAAGAATTTCTAAAAATCTCGGGGGGTAACAGGTATTTGACTTTTGAAGGAGTGTTAGGGGCTCCAAGTGTATGTTTTTTTCTTTAAATTTTAAATACAATCTTGAGGACCCCTGATGACTTATTTTTAAATTGTGAAAGAGTCCTGAGGACTTGTGTCTTTTTTAAAATAATCTCGGGGGTTCATTTCGTTTTATTTTTGAAAGAATTTTTCTTGGGACTCCAAGTGTCTTTTTTTATTATAAAACAATCTTGAGGGCCCTGGCGTCCAATTTTTTAAATATGAAAGAACCCAAAAGGTCACTGGTGTCTTTTTTTAAAATAATGTGGGATAATCTTTGGGGCCCGATGCGTTTTATTTTTGAAAGAATTAAAAAAAAATCTTCCTAGTGGCCCAAAATGCCTTTTTTTATCGTAAAACAATCATGGGGGCCCACGTATTTTATTTTTCGAATTGTGAAAAAACCCTGGGGGCTACTGGCGTCTATAGTTAAAAGAATCTCAAGGTACCTTGTGTTTTATTTTTGAAATAATTTTAAAAAATCTTGAGGGTACCAAATGTTTGACTTTTGAAGAAACTTAAAGCCCTCAAGTTACTCTTTTTTTATTATTATTATTTTAAATACAATCGTGAGGGCCCCTGGTGACTGATTTTTTAAATGTGAAAGAGTTCTTGGAGACTTGTGTCCTTTTTAAAATAATCCCGGGAGATAATTGCGTTTTATTTTTGCAAAAATTTCTAAAAATCTTGGGGGTAACAGATATTTGACTTTTGAAGGAGTGTTAGGGACTCCAAGTGTCTGTTTTTTTTCTTTAAATTTTGAATACAATCTTGAGGACCCTTAATGACTTATTTTTAAACTGTGAAAGAGTCCTGAGGACTTGTGTCTTTTTAAAATAATATCGGGGGTCCATTCCGTTTTTTTTTGAAAGAATTTTTCTTGGGACTCCAAGTGTCTTTTTTTATTATAAAACAATCTTGGGGGCCCTGGCGTCTAATTTTTTAAATATGAAAGAACCCAAAAGGTCACTGGTGTCTTTTTAAAAGAATATGGAATAATCTTTGGGGTTCATGCCGTTTTATTTTTGAAAGAATTAAAAAAAAAAAATTACGGACTCTGGATAGGAGTCCTTGGGGCTCCAAGTGTGTTTTTTTTATTGTAAAACAATCTTGGAAGCCGTGGTGTCTTATTTTCTAAATTGTAAAAGAATTCTGGGGCTTGTTTTATTTTCGAAAAAATTTTAAAAAATCTTGAATGTTCCAGATGTTTGGAATTTAGGGACCACAAGTGTCTGGTATTTTTTAATCATAATAAAATCTTGAGAGGCCCTGATGTGTTACTGGTCAATATGAAAGAATATTAGAGACCTTTTGTGTCTTTTTTAAAAGAATGTGAAATATTCTCGGGAGTCCCCTGTGATTTATTTTTTGAAACAATTTTTAGAAATGTTTAGGGCTCCAGTCTTTAGGGCCCAAAGTGTGTTTTTTTTAATTATTACACAATCTTGGGGGTTGAAGGTGTCGTAAATTTTTAAATTGTGAAAGATTCCTGGGAGCCCCTGGTGTCTTTTTTAAAATAATGAGAAATAATCTCAGGGGTCCATTGCGTTTCATTTTGGACAAAATTTTAAAGAATCTTGAAGGCACCAGATAGGAGTCCTTTGGTTTCAAGTGCCTTGTATTGTAAACAATCATGGGGGCCCTGGTGTCTTATTTTTTAAATTTTGAAAACATTCTAAGGGCCACTGGTATCTTTGTTTAAAGAATCACAGGACTCCTTGTTTTATTTTCGAAAAAAATTTAAGAAATCTTGGGGGTTCCAGATGTTTGACTTCTGAAGGAATTTAGGGACCACAAGTGTCTGGTATTTTTTAATGATAATAGATCTTGAAAGGCCCTTATTGTTACTTTTGAATATGAAAGAATATTAATTAGAGACCTCTTGGGCCTTTTTTAAAAGAATGTCAAATATTCTCGGGGGTTCACTGCGATTTATTTTTTAAAACAATTTTTAGAAATGTTGAGGCCTCCCAAGTTGAGGCCCAACAGTGTTTTTTTTTATTATTAAACAATCTAATTTTTTTGAAAGATTCCTGAGGGCATACTTTGCCTTTATTTCTTAATATACATACATACATAGTATTCTTTGAACACGATACTTCGCCACCTTGGTTCACGGCGAATAAAGAAAATCATCAGAACTGAGATACTTGGGGCGGGGCTTATATTTTGCGTTTTTTTTTTCTTAGTATACATTGCCACCTTTTCACAACAAGGAACTTAAAACATGGTTAAAATGGTATATTTTTGCAGAGAAATATGGATTTTGCAATTATAGGGAGGAGTCTGATTGAAATATCGATAATTCCTTATACAAGTTTTCCATTTTAAACATGTTTTAGGTTTTTGTTGTTGAAATAAGTCTACACATTTTAAGAAAAAAAAAAGGCGAAATGTAGCCCCGCCCACCCGCCCTGTCTCAATTGTAATGATTTTTTTTATTGGTCGTGAGGCAAGGGGGCGGAGCTTAACTGCAAAATCCTCACTTCTCTACGAGAAGTCTAACTTTTTCCTAGAGAGTGTTTTACAGACAAACAATAGCCCCGCCCACCCACCCCCTCTTCATTCTGATGACTACCCTTAATTAATACTGTTAACTATTGACAATATTGTTGTCTTATTGGAATCTTCGGCAAATCTCTAAAACCGTTGGTGAGAAAACAGATATTTTGTTACTTTCCTTTTATAAATTATTTGATCTACAACTTATATTTCAACGGTTTTTTCTTGGTTTATAGTAATAGTAATATCGATGTTTTATTCGCCATATTACATATACAACATACGTTATTGGCATGTCAGATTAAAATACAATAAATAGAATGTGTAATAAGGAAGATATAAAATAGAAGTGTAAATAGTCTTAACGAACCAAAACTTTGAACAGTTGTTTTATTTTTAATTATCTAAATTTAAACTGTTCAAAATTCTAAACCATAAATTTCGTCTTTTTCTGCTGCAATAAATTTTAGTAGTACAATTTTTTTATAAAATTAATCACCCAAATGGAGACGGGTGGGTGGGCGGGGTTAATAATATGTTCCTCCGCAGAAAGAATATTATGTATATTAAGAATAAAAAAAGCAAAACATAAGCCCCGCCCACCCGCCCTATCTCAATTCTGATGATTTTTTGTATACGACGTAAACCGAGGGGCGGAGCTTAATTGTAAAATCCTTATTTTTAATTTTAAGATCCTTATTTGTCTACAGGAATTTACCATTTTAAACATGTTTTAATTTTCTTGTGTGAAAAGCTGACTACACATAATATAAGCCCCGCCCGCCCACCCTATCTCAATTGTGCTGATTTTTTTATTCGTCGTGAGTCAAGAAGGCGAAGCTGAACTGCAAAATCTTCATTTCTCTACGAGGAATTAAAAACATGTTTTCGAGTACCGTGAATACTAGAATACAAGAATACTATGTATATTTAGGAAAAATAAAGCCAAAAATTAGACCCCACCCATATCCGCCCCGGCCTCAATTCTCAATTGTGATGAATTTTTCATTCGTTGTCAGACCGAGGGGCGGAGCGTAATTGCAAAATAGATATTTACCTATACAAATTTATCATTTTAAACATGTTTTAAGTTTGTTGTTGTGAAAAGATGACTACACATATTAAGAAAACAAGGCAAAATATAAGCCCCGCCCACCCACCCTATCTCAATTGTAATGAATTTTTTTATTCGTCGTGAGCCAAGAAGGCGAAGCTTAACTGCAAAATCCATATTTCCTTACAAAAATTCAACATTTGAAATGTATTTTAAGTTTCTAACAATAAAAAATTCTTCACAATTGAGATGGGGTGGGTGGGCGAGGTTTATATTTAACATGATACTCAACACAACATGTTTTGAGTATAGTAGTAATGAATTTTTCATTCGTTGCCCGATTTAGGGGCGGAGCCTAATTGCAAAATCCATATTTTCCTACAAAAAATTACCATTTTAAATGTGTCTAAGTGTCTTGGAATAAAAAAATCATTACAATTGAGATAGGGTGGGTGGGCGGGCTTTATATTTTGCCCCTTTTTCTTAATATACACAGTATTTTTTTAACACGATACTCAAAAACATATTTTTAATTACTTGTAAAGAAATAAGTAGTTTGCAATTAAGCTTCGCCCCCTTTGTTCATGGCGAATAAAAAAAATCATTACAATTGAGATAGGGCGGGTGGGCGGGCTTACATTTTGCCTTTTTGTTTTAATATGTGCAGACTTTTCACAACATGACACTTAAAACATGTTTAAAACGGAAAATTTGTGTATCGCTTCAATCATGTTTTAAGTTTCTTGTTGTGAAAAGAAGGCAATATATATTAAGAAACAAAAAGGAAAAAAAATATGCCCACCCACCCGCCCTATCTCAATTCTGATGAATGAAAAACTACAACGTCAAAATTGGCGTGTTTGCTTAAAACATGATAAAATACACTAAAACAGATGAAAAAACAGGTAAAAAAGATTAAATACATGAAAAAAAGTTAGGTGAAACTCTACTGTCTTTTTTTGAAACATCTTATGTTATTTTTGGAACAATTCAAAGAGGTCTTTGAGACTCAAGTGTCTTTTTTTAATTGTAATAGAATCTTGGGGATGTCTAGTGTCTTTTTAAAAGAATGTGTAACAATCTCGAGGGCCTATTGTGTTTCATTTTTTAAACAATTAAAAAAAAATTAGGGCTCCAGATACGGGTCTTAGGACCCCAAGTTTTCATTGTAAAACAATTCAGGGGGCCCTGGTGTCTTATTTTTTAAATTGTGAAAGAGTCCTTGTGGCCACTGTAGTCCTTATTTAAAGAATCTCGAGGCTCTTCGCCTTTTATTTTGAAAACATTAATTTTTAAAAATGTTAAGGGTTCCAGATATTTGACTTTTGAAGGAGTTTTAAGGGCCACCAGTGTCTTTTTTTATAATAGAAATTTAAGTTCCCTGATGTGTTACTTCTAAATTGTGAAAGAATCTTAGGGACCACTGATGTCTTTTTAAATAAATGTGAAAAAATCTTGGGAGTCCAATGTGTTTTATTTTGAAACAATTTTTAAAAATCTTGAGGGTTCCAGATAGGAGTCTTTGGGCCCAAGTGTATTTTTATCTAAAGTAAAACTTGATTCAAAGAGTCTGGAAGTTCCTTGTGTCTTATTTTTGAAACAGTTTTAAAAAACTTGGGGGCTCCAGATGTTTGAATTTTGAAGGAGTCTTAGGGGTCTCAAGTGTCTTGGGACTCCTTGGGTGTATTTTTGAAACAATTTTAAACAATCTTGAAGGGCCCAGATCTTGGACTTTTGGGTCTTGGAAGTCTCAAGTGTCTGGTTTTTTTTTGCAATTATAATAGAATCTTGGAGGTTCCTGGTGCGGTATTTTTAAATTGCGAAATAATCTCGGGGGTTTTTAATTGCAGCTCAATTTTTACGCGAGATTTCAACTGTCCACGGATAGAGAAAGTAAATATATAAAACCACTGATTTTAGTACCCAAACACACTCAAATTTATTCAAATCCTGAACATCATAACTCTTCCAATTTCCCGCATTTCAAAGCGGGCGCCGATCAAACCTCGATCACTTAAACATCAAACGAAGAAACGCATCGCCTTCACCGGCCATTTATAACCTCAAAGCCCGATTTTCGGCTCTTCCCAGAAGCCACCGTCAACAAAACCGCTAGTTCTTTAAACCCGAGCAAGTTTACGATTTCTCGGACGCGCGACAGCTGCACTAGCTACTTCCAATAAATTGATTAACTATCGCACAACGTGGGCGTAATGGCCGTATCTTTTTTTACAACTGAATTAATGATCCGATTTTGCATAATTATCCTGAGGATGTCAAAACAAAACGCCTAAAAATGTCTACCACTCACTTTGCAGGCTGGCCGCCGTGAAACTGAGCAGTCCCTGCAAAGACCTGGAATTGTGGCGGAGCAGCGTGGCGAAGTCCTTTTGTCCTTGCTTCCTTAATAAATCTTCGGCTTCGTCCACACAACACTCGCCACCACATACACTGCCTGGAAAAAAAAGAATTACCAGAGGAAAATAAACAAATCGGGGATTGTTTGTAATAAAAACATACAGCTGGTGTGTACACACAATCAGGGAGATAAAACGGATTTAATTATAGGTGGCAGGGAGGCAGGATGTTGCTGGAGGAAATGGTAAAATGGGCACAAGTAATAAATGCGCGGTGAAAAAAATTGGAGGTGGAAGTTGTTTTAAAAATAATGGTAATTGGGTTTTTCGTGCGAAGATTAAATTTCGAGGTGTCGGTGGAATTTATTCACCATAAAGGACGTCGGAGGGCAAAATTCAAACCCTTTTCTGCCACAATTTCATATATTTTTTGTAATAACACAGACATCATCATCATCAAGCTAAAATTAAAAGAAATTGGCATGAATACAAATCAGTTTGAAACATAACCTCAAACCTTACCGGAAGACAAGTTTCTTGGTGATTACTAAATTAACAACTTTACTTTATAACTTTTCAACAGGAAAATGTGTTTCTTTGCACAATATGGAAATTATATCACGAATTTCGTTGTTGTAATTCACTTTTTTGGACACACGATGACATTATAGGCAGTGATGTCAGAATAAATTGAAAGATTTCGGTTGGAGAAACCATAGAGTTTATAACCCTAGAGGGCAGTTGTGATTTAATTCAAAAGCGTGTTGGATTAGAAAACTAGGAAAGTTTCTTGGTGATTACTAAATTAACAGTTTTAGTTTCTAACCTTTAAATATAGACGCAACAATGATAGTGTACACCGTGGTGTCAGAATAAATGAAAGAGTTCAACCATAGAGTTTACAACCCTAGAGGGGAACATTCGAAAAATTAAAAATAATAATTTTTCCTTTTGTGGGAGAACGTGATGTGAGAAAACGAGAAGCCGCTATTTACACGAAACAAAATAATTATTATAATTATAAATAAATACAGTGTTTTCGGGTTTGGTCATGTCTCAAACTATACTAAGTTACTTATTACGGACTAAATTCATGTATAAAAGAACATAATAACATCACTATTTCCGGTTGACATAATTTTGAAACTCACTAATGTAACTTGACTCTAGAAAAGTCAAATTTTAAGATCACTTCACAATTCCTAAACTTGAACCTTGACATTTCGGGTGCATTTTTTGCATGTTTATTGATCAACCACTAATGTATGCAGATGGCACTTAATTAGCCCCGTAATTGGGGGTTTATCTGTTTAGAGCGATGATTAATTAACAAGACCCGATTACTCCCCTGCTGTGCAATCCCACACCCTCTGCAATCCCACCAAACTTCAAAAGAACCCGTCGATAATTTGGCTCCGCTCCACATCCCCATCGTTATTATTTATCTTTTCAACTCTTCCCGAAATTGTAAACGTAACTGCAAACCGAACTCACGAATCCTCTATCGATCATCATCTGTGACAGAACCTTCATCACACGAACACAGAACCTGAGGCAAAATTTTCATCAGCCCCACCCCCACACATCCCATTTGAATCGAAAAAAATTGAAATGCTTATCGCAGCTTATGGGAAATTAGGGGAGAAGTGTCGGGCCTCGATCGATCCCTATCTTGTAAATGTATTGTTTCAGCTTTTATTTTTCTGTATTTTCGAGCTGCGTTAATTCCATTTGTGTTAGTCGATTGGAAGGAGCTTAATGACAGCGGAAAATTCCGGATTTCGCTCAACCCGCAGCGGAATATCGGCAATAAAGTGGATTATCGATTTGCTGCTTCGTGACAGAACAGTTCTTGAACGCCCACCCACATGGACTTGGGCTGTGCGGAGCAGGAGGTTTTGCTGAAGTTTGACATGAAGTTTGTTCGGCGGTGTGGTGCTTATTGGCGAAGATATCGACGTGTGGCAAAAGTTTATTAAGCAGTTTCGTGGATTCTGTCAGTGGCTGTCTAACTTTTTTCAAAAAATGGCCCTTCTGGTTGGCACTTTCTTATTTCATATAGGCGATTTTAAAAAAATGGAATAATGTAGATTAAGTTAATTTGTACCCCTATTATTAGGCCTGTAAGGCAGATAATAAATTAATACTACTTAAAAAATGGAATATTTGAAGAAACGAAGCCGAAAATAACTTATGTAGGTTGAAATCAATAAAAAAAAATTCTTCCGGTATTTTTCGAAAGTGTAGGAAAAATGGTCAAATATTTTCGAAGTAGTGAAATACTGAACGTTCCGAAAAGTTATCTAAAAATCTACAAAAAAAAATTCTAGGAAATACTTATGTAGAGCTCAACGTTTTCGAAAAATTCGGCCTAAAATGGGAGTTTTTAAAATATCTCGAAAATTGTAATTTTTGTTTTATCAAATTCAAAGTTCAGAAAAATTGTTGGAATTTTAGAAAAAATGAAGCCAAAATTGACTTATGTAGGTCGAAATCAACAAAATAAATTCCTTCAGGTATTTTCGAAAGTTTTTGTATATTTTTAAATACGAAAATTGAGCTTTCGGAAAAGTTATCTAAAATCTACAAAAAAAATTCTAGGAAATACCTACGTAGAGCTCAACATTTTCGAAAAATTCTGCCTAAAATTGGGGTTTTTAAAATATGTCGAAAATTGTAATTTTTGTTTTATCAAATTATCAAGTTCAGAAAAATTGTTGGAATTCTCGAAAAAATGAAGCCAAAATTAACTTATATACGTCGAAATCAACAAAATAAATTCCTTCAGGTATTTTCGAAAGTTTTTGAATATTTTTGAAATACGAAAATTGAGCTTTCGGAAAAGTTGTCTAAAAATGTACAAAAAAAATTCTAGGAAATACTTATGTAGAGCTCAACATTTTCGAAAAATTCTGCCTAAAATTGGGGTTTTTAAAATATGTCGAAAATTGTAATTTTTGTTTTATCAAATTATCAAGTTCAGAAAAATTGTTGGAATTTTCGAAAAAATTAAGCCAAAATTGACTTATGTGAGTCGAAATCAACAAAATAAATTCCTTCAGGTATTTTCGAAAGTTTTTGAATATTTTTGAAATACGAAAATTGAGCTTTCGAAAAAATTTTCCAAAAATTCACAAAAAATTCCAGCAAATAGATTTCAATGTGCTGATTTGAAAAACAAAAGTGGCTGATGGTCTCGTATCAATATCTCAAAAATTGTAATTTTTGTTTTATCAAATTATTAATTTCGGAAAAATTGTGGAATTTTCGAAAAAATAAAGCTGAAAATAACATCTGTAGGTCGAAACCGCCAAAAAAAAATCTTTCAGGTATCTACGAAAGTTTTTGAATATTTTTGAAATACGAAAATTGAGCTTTCGAAAAAATTTTCCAAAAATTCACAAAAAATTCCAGCAAATAGATTTCAATGTGCTGATTTGAAAAACACAAGTAGCTGATGGTCTCGCATCAAGATTCTCGAAAAATTCTGCCTGAAACTGGATTTTTTAAAAATATCTCAAAAATTGTAATTTTTGTTTTATCAAATTATCAATTTCGGAAAAATTGTGGAATTTTCGAAGAAATAAAGCTGAAAATAACATCTGTAGGTCGAAACCGCCAAAAAAAATCTTTCAGGTATCTTCAAAGTTTTTGAATATTTTGGAAATACCGAAATTAAGCTTTCGGAAAAGTTTTCCAAAAATTCACAAAAAATTCCAGCAAATAGATTTCAATGTGCTGATTTGCAAAACACAAGCGGCTGGTGGTCTCGAATCAAGATTTTCGAAAAATTCTGCCTGAAACTGGATTGTTTAAAAATATCTCAAAAATTGTAATTTTTGTTTTATCAAATTATCAATTTCGGAAAAATTGTGGAATTTTCGAAGAAATAAAGCCGAAAATAACATCTGTAGGTCGAAACCGCCAAAAAAATCTTTCAGGTATCTTCGAAAGTTTTTGAATATTTTGGAAATGCCGAAATTAAGCTTTCGGAAGTTTTCCAAAAATTCACAAAAAATTCCAGCAAATAGATTTCAATGTGCTGATTTGAAAAACACAAGTCGCACATCAAGATTTTCGAAAAATTCTGCCTGAAACTGGATTTTTTTAAAATATCTCAAAAATTGTAATTTTTGTTTTATCAAATTATCAATTTCGAAAAAATTGTGGAATCTTCGAAAAAATAAAGCTGAAAATAACATCTGTAGGTCGAAACCGCCAAAAAAATCTTTCAGGCATCTTCGAAAGTTTTTGAATATTTTGGAAATACCGAAATTAAGCTTTCGGAAAGGTTTTCCAAAAATTCACAAAAAATTCCAGCAAATAGATTTCAGTGTGCTGATTTGAAAAACACAAGTCGCACATCAAGATTTTCGAAAAATTCTGCCTGAAACTGGATTTTTTTTAAATATCCCAAAAATTGTAATTTTTGTTTTATCAAATTATCAATTTCGGAAAAATTGTGGAATTTTCGAAGAAATAAAGCTGGAAATAACATCTGTAGGTCGAAACCGCCAAAAAAATCTTTCAGGTATCTTCGAAAGTTTTTGAATATTTGGAAATACCGAAATTAAGCTTTCGGAAAAGTTTTCCGAAATTCACAAAAAATTTCAGCAAATAGATTTCAATGTGCTGATTTGAAAAACAGAAGTGGCTGATGGTCTCGCGTCAAGATTTTCGAAAAATTCTGTCTGAAACTGGATTTTTTAAAAATATCTCAAAAATTGTAATTTTTGTTTTATCAAATTATCAATTTCGGAAAAATTGTGAAATCTTCGAAGAAATAAAGCTGAAAATAACATCTGTAGGTCGAAACCGCCAAAAAAAAATCTTTCAGGTATCTTCGAAAATTTTTGAATATTTTGGAAATACCGAAATTAAGCTTTCGGAAAGGTTTTCCAAAAATTCACAAAAAATTCCAGCAAATAGATTTCAATGTGCTGATTTGAAAAACACAAGTCGCACATCAAGATTTTCGAAAAATTCTGCCTGAAACTGGATTTTTTAAAAATATCCCAAAAATTGTAATTTTTGTTTTATCAAATTATCAATTTCGGAAAAATTGTGGAATTTTCCAAGAAATAAAGCTGGAAATAACATCTGTAGGTCGAAACCGCCAAAAAAATCTTTCAGGTTTCTTCGAAAGTTTTTGAATATTTGGAAATACCGAAATTAAGCTTTCGGAAAAGTTTTCCAAAAATTCACAAAAAATTTGAGCAAACAGATTTTAATGTGCTGATTTGAAAAACACAAGCGGCTGGTGGTCTCGCATCAAGATTTTCGAAAAATTTTGCCAGAAACTGGATTTTTTTTTAAATATCTCAAAAATTGTGATTTTTGTTTTATCAAATTATCAATTTCAGAAAAGTTGTTAAAATTTTCCAAGAAATGAAGCCGAAATCAACAAAAAAATTCCTTCAGGTACTTTTCGAAAGTTTTCCAAAAATGGTACAAAATTTCTGAAATACTGAAATTATAAGCTTTCGAAAAAGCTGTATACAAATTTACAAGAAATTCTAGAAAATGGAGTTCAACGTGCTGACTCCAAAAACATAACTTGTTGGTCGTCCCAGACCAAGGTTTAAAAGAAAATCTGCCCAAAAATGCAATTTTTAAAACATGTATCTCGAAAATGGGTTATGATGTTTTGAGGATTTTGATGTTCTGAATATTTGAATATTATGGTGTTCTGAGGATTTAAGATTATGATGTTCTGAGGATTTGAGGATTGTGGTGTTCTGAGGGTTTGAGGATTTTGGTGTTTTGAGGATTTGAGGATTATTTTGCTCTACTCATTTTTGGTCGAAAATTTCCAAAATATGTTCTGAAATATTGAGATTTCGAAACAGTTGTCCAAAAATTCACAAAAAAATCTGGAAAATAGAGCTCAAAGTGCTGATTCGAAAAATTTAACTTGTTATGTATGGGACACCAAAATTTCCGAAAAATTCTCTGAAAATGAAATTTTTAAAGTATCTCGAAAATCGTAACTTTTTTATCTAAATCAACAAAAAAAAAATCCTTCAGCAATTTTAGGTGTTCGAGAAATGATCGAAAATTTCTAAAATACCGAGCTTTCGCAAAAATAAGATCTGGGAAATTGGGCCCAATGATTCGAAAAACATAACTTGTTGATAGTCCCGAACAAGAATTTTCGAAAATTTTGGTCAAGGGATATCAACAAGTTGTGTATGTTTTTTGAATCAGCACGTTGAGATCTACTTTCTAGATCCAGAATAACCAATACAAAATATCGCAAATTTTAAGATTTAAAAAAAATCAGTAGGTATTTCAGAAATTTTCGACTATTTTTCCAACACTTTGAAAAATTGCCTGAAACCTGAAAGAACTTTTTTGTTGTTTTAAACCCTTAGAAATTATTTTCGGCTTCATTTCTACTAAAATTTCTAAAATTTTTCCAGAATAGTTTAAATGAAAAATACAATTTTTGGAGATATGTATTTTAAAATTCTCATTTTTGGATAGAATTTTTCGAAAATCTTGGTCCGGTACGTCAACAAGTTGTGTTTTTCGAATCAACTTTAAACTCTATTCCCAGATTTTTTGTGGATTTTTAGACAACTTTTCAGAAAACTCAATATTTCAGTATTTCAAAAATTTTCAACCACCTTCGAAAATTGACCGAAGTCTGGATTCGACTTACAGAAGTTAATTTAGGCTGCATTTTTCCGAAAATTCCAACAACTTTTCCAAATCGATGACATAAAAATTAGTTTTAGAGATATTTTAAAATTTACTTTTACAGACAGAATTTTTCAAAGATCCTGATTCGGGACCATTAATAAGTTATGTTTTTCGAACCAGCACGTTGAATTCTATTTCCTTGATTTTTTTATGGATTTTCAGACAACTTTTAGTAGTTTTAGTAGAAATTTTCGACCATTTTTCGAACAATTTCGAAAATTGCCTGAAGAATCTTTTTGTTGATTTCGACCTACAGAAGTTATTTTCAGTTTCATTTCTTCCAAAATTCCAATGTTTCCAGAATCGATAAACTAAATACAATTTTCGAGATATTTTAAAAATCCTGTTTTCAGGCAGAATTTTTCCAAAATTGTGGTATCAGTAGATATGCTTCTCAATTGAGCTCCATTTGCTAGAATTTTCAGTCTATTTTTTCGAAAGCTCAAAATTGGCTAAAAGAATTTTTTTATTGATTTATACCTACAGAAGTAGCAATCGGCTTCATTTTTTCGAAAATTCCAATAATGGATTCTGAATCCATAAAACAAAACAATGCAATTTTAAAAATTCCATTTTCGAAATTTATTTTCGATTACATTCATATTTTAAAGATCCTATTTTCGGACAGATTTTTTTTTAATTTTGGTCCGGGACCATGAACAGTTATGTTTTTCAAATCAGCACGTTGGGCTCTATATTCTAGATCTTTTTTGTGTATTTTTAGATAACTTTGTCGAAAGCTCAATACTTTATTAGTAGGTATATCAGATGTTTGCGACCATTTCCTCAAAAATTTTCGAAAATTACTTGAACTTTTTTTTTTGTTGATTTAGATCGACAGAACTTATTTTCGGCTTTATTTTTTCGAAAACTCAAATATTTTTTCAGAATTGATAATTAATTTTATAAAAAAAATACAGTTTTCAGTGGCGGATTTAAAAAAATAATAATAATTACGAAAAATCTAAAATTACCAAAAAATCATAAGATTTGGACTCGATATAGGCACGGAAAAGGAAATTGGTAAAATTTCGCTGTCTTGTACCCCTACCTGCACTTTACGACCCGGCCCAGCGCCACTTTTTCCGCACTTTATTTCCGATCCGGCTCCAAAAATCGCGCCCGCCCCTATTTATCATACCGCAGCCCAAAGGAAAAAATAGAAAATACAGCCAAGGAAATTGAAACGATATTTCAAAAAGGAAGGCGATACGGATGCGCTTTCGCGCGAAAAACCCCCGTTTGTAGATAAGTGAGACAGTTTTTATTTATGGAGTGTGATTCGATTTGAGTTTTTCCGGTGTGGTGGTGTCTTTGATCTTTTTGATTCGGGACAATTATGGCGTTTTATCAAAGGGGTGTTTTCGTTGCGGCTTGTTTCGCCGGTGGCTGTTCCGTTCGGTGCTCACAGCTAGTGACAATTGTTATGCGTGGAATGCCAAACGGTGCCTTCTAATTGAAGGATTCTGATTGTTCTCTAATTAATTCAAGTGGTGTTCAATTAAATTGCGCTTACGTTCGATTCGGTATGCAGATTTCAAATTTCGACTCGGGTAACAAGCTCTGATTGATTGACGGAGGCGGGTTTGATTGCTTTGATTTATGTGTTTGCAGACAAGATATGTGGCATGAGCAAAGAGTCGTCGTTGCGGTGATAAAATTGAAGCTTGGGTAATCAGAATGCCTGGAACGGCAACGTCAAGATTCTAGGCGATGCACGCGTAATATCTACGGAGGTTAAGGTGGATGTAATCAAATTCCGGTCTTTTGTTCTAGGGGTTGTAGTATACACTACAGCAGCATTACCATGCGCGTGACGTCATAGCAAGACCTGACCTATTCCCGCTATTCGTATAACATAGATCAAGGGTTTGTACGGTGTGGGAGAGGTTTTCAAATTAAAAGAAAAACGTTACATTTTTCCAGAATCATCCTTCGAAAATTACCTAAAACATTTTCTTGTACATTTGAACACGTAAAAGTTATTTTCGGCTTTATTTCATCGAAAATTTCAATAGTTTTTCCAAAATCGATAAAATAAAATTTACAGTTTTTGAGTTATTCCAAAAAAAAAAAAACATTTTCAGGCAGAATTTTTTAAAAATCATGGTCGGGAACCATCAACAATACTTATGTTTTTCAAATCAGCACATTGACTTCCTTTTCATAGATTTTTTTATGAATTTTTGGACAACTTTTCCGCAAGCTCAATATATATTTCAGTATTTCAGAGCTTTTCGACCATTTTTTGAAGACCTTCGAAAATTGTGTGAAGGATTTTTTTTATGGTTTCGAACTACGGAAGTTCTTTTCGGTTTCATTTTTTCGAAAATCCAACAATTTTTCCAGAATCGATAAAATGGAAAAGGCAAATTTCGAGTTATTTTAAAAACTCCATTTTCAGATAGATTTTTTTCGAAAATTTCAGTTCGGGACCACCAACAAGTCATGTTTTTTGAATCAGTACATTGAGCTCTGTTTTTCAGATTTTTTTTGTTTCTGTCCGAAAATGATAATTTTAAAATATCTCGAAAATTGTAATATTCATTGTAACCATTCTGGAAAATCTTTTGAAATTGTCGAAGAAATGAAGTCGAAAATAGCTTCCGAAGGTCTAAAAGAACAAATAAGTCGAAAATTTCTAAAAAACCTACTGAATTTTTTGAAAATTCTTAAAAATTGCAATATTTTGAAAAAATAGTAAGAATCCTTGAAGAATCGAACTGAAAATGATTTCTGTAGGTCGAAATCAACAAAAAAATCGTTCAGGAAAAAATTGAAAATTGGTCAAAAAATTATGAAGTAATAAAATATTGAGCTTTTGGAAAAGCTGTCTAAAAATCCACAAAAAAATCAGGGAAACTTTCTGATAGTTCCAGATCAAGATTTTCGGAAAATTATGTCTAAAAATGGGTTTTCCAAAGCACCTAACTAGAAAATTGACTTTATATTATCGATTCTGGAAAAATTGTCGTATTTTCGAAGAAATTAAGCCGAAAATAACTTTCGAAAATGGAATTTTTGAAATATCTCGGAAATTGAATTTTTTATTTTATCGATTCTGGAACCAATGTTGGAATTTTCGAAGAAATGAAGCCGATTCTAACTTCTGCAGTCTAAATCAACAAAAAAAAAACCTTTAGACAACTTTTGATTTTCGAAAAATGCTCGAAAATTTCAAAAAAATATAGAGCTTCTGAAAAAATACGACCGAAAATTCACAAGAAATTCTAGCAAATTGATTTCAAAGTGCTGATTTGAAAAACGCAATGGCTGATGATCCTGCATCAAGATTTCCCAAAAATTGTTGGAATTTTCGAAGAAATGAAGGCAAAATCATAACTTATTAAAATACTTCGAAAATGGATTATGGTGTTTTGAGGATTTGAGGATTGATGTTCTGGGGATTTGAAAATTGATGTTCTGAGGATTTGAGGACTATGGTGTTCTGAGGCTTTGAGAAAAATTATATTCTGAGGGATTGAGAATTATGGTGTTCTGAGGATTTGAGAATTATGATGATCTTACGATTTGCGCATTAGAGGAATATGTTGTTTTGAGGATTTGTGGATTGATGTTCTGAGGATTTGAGTATTATGGTATCCTGAGAATTTGAGAATTATAGTGTTGTGAGGATTTGAGAATTTGAGAATTACGGTGTTGTGAGAATATGAGGTTTGTTGTTTTAAGGTTTTGAGGATTATGGTGTTTTGAGGATTTGAGGATTATTATGTTCTGAGGATGTAAGGCTTATGGTATTTTGAAGATCAGAGAATTATGGTGTTTTGAGGATTTGAGGATTGATGTTCTGACGATTTGGGGATTATGATGATCTAACAATTTGAGGATTATGATGATCTGACAATTTGAGGATTATGATGTTTTAAGGATTTGAGGATTATTGTGTTCTGAGGATTTGAGGAATATGGTGTTCTGAGGATTTGAGTGTTATGGTGTTCTGAAATTGAGGATTATTTTTGTTGTATTAATTTACCAATTAAATAGCTTCTGTATGTTGAAATTAACAAAAAATTCATACAAGTAATTTTCGAAAGTTTTCATGAATATGGTCGAAAAACTCCGAAATACTGAAATGTTGAGGTTTCGAAAAAGTTGTCCAAAAATTTACAAAAAAAAATCAAGATTTTCGAAAAATTCTCTGAAAATAGATTTTTTTAAAAAACCTCGAAAATTGTATTTTTAATTTTATCGATTATTGGGACCACTGTTTTGTTGGAAGCCGATTATAACTTCTATCGGTCTAAATCAACGAAAAAATTCCTTTAGGCAATTTTAGGTGTTCGAAAAATGGTCGAAAATTTTTAAAATACTGCTTTCAAAAAAATAGACGAAACACTGACAAAAAATTTTGGAAAATGGAGCTCAATGATTCGAGAAACAAAACTTGTTAATGCTCCCGAACTAGAATTTTCGAAAAGTTTTTAAACAATGTAAAAAATTGTATTTTTTACTTTATCGATTTTGGAAACATTGGAATTTTCGACCAATTGAAGCCGAAAATAACTTCTGCAGGTCGAAATCACCAACAGAATCCCTTCAGGAAATTTCCGAAAATTTCTCAAATACTGAAATTATTTAAAATCTTAAAAACTGCAATATTTTTTTTTATATAATCGAAAGTGACTTTTGTAGGTCGGAATCAACAAAAAAAAATCCTTCGGTTGAAAATTTCCGAAATTCTGAAATATTAAGCTTTCGGAAAAGTTATAACTGGTCCGAACCAAGATTTTTGAAAAATTCTGTTTTTAAATGGGAATTTTAAAATACATATTTCTGAAATTATAAATTTATTTCACCGATTCGGGAAAAATTGTTAGAATTTTCGAAGAAATGAAGCCGAAAAGCCGAAAATAACTTCTATAGGTGGAACCCAGCCTTCAGGAATTTTTCGAAGGCGTTCGAAAAATAGTCAAAAATATCTGAAATACTGAGCTTTCGGCAAACTTATCTAGAAATCAACAAAAAAGTCTAGAAAATAGATCTCAACGTGCTGATTGAAAAAACATAACTTATTGATGGTCCCAGACCAAAATTTTCGAAACAATGTGTCTGAAAATAGGATTTTTAAAATATCTCGAAAACTGTAATTTTTATGTCATCGATTCTGGGGAAGTTGTTGGAATTTTTGAAGGTGGTGGAATATTTCTGAAATACTGAAATATTGAATTTCCTGAAAAATTGTCTAAAATTCCACAAAAAAATCTGGGAATAGACCTGAAAGTGTTAATTCGAAAAACGCAACTGGGCCAAGATTTTCGAAAAAATCTGTTCTAAACTGAGAATTTTAAAATACTTATCTCGAAATTTGTAATTTTCAATTTAACTATTTTGGGAAAATTTTTGAAATTTTCGAAGAAATGAAGCCCAAAATAACTCAAATAACTTCTGAACGTCGAAATCGACAAAAAAATCCTTCAGGCAATTTTCGAAGAAATTCGAAAAATGGTCAAAAATATCGGAAATACTGAGCTTTCGGCAAACTCATCTAAAAAACAACACAAAAGTCTAGAAAATAGATCTCAACGTGCTGATTTAAAAAACATAACTTGTTGATAGTCCCATTTCCAATTCAGTCCAATTTTCGAAAAAATTTGTCTGAACATGGGACTTTTAAAATATTTCGAAGATTGTAATTTTTAATTTATTGATTCTGGAAAAATTGTTGGAATATTTCAATAAATGAAGCCGCAAATTACTTCTGTATGCCGAAATCAACAAAAAGATCCTTCAGGCGATTTTTGACGTGTTTGAAAAATGGTCGAAAAATTATCAATAATAAAATACATATAGAGCTTTCGGAAAAGTTGTGTGAAAATTAAAAAAAAAATCTAGGAAATTGAGCTCAAATTGCTAATTCGAAAAACATAACTTTTTGGTGGCCTAATTCAAGATTTTCGAAAAAAATCGGTCTAAAAATCGATTTTGGAAAAATTGTTGGATTTTCAAAGAAATAAAGCCGAAATCACTCTGTATAGGCTAAGTTTCTATAATAAAGTGTCTTTGATTTCTAATAGTCTGTTGAATTTGTCATGAGGGGGTGAAAATTATGCATGTGGTGTTCTAACTCCTCTAAGGTATTGTGGGAGTTGACATAAATGTTTTTAGTTTTAAAATTTAATCCTGTTTCTCACTGTGGTGTTAATATTTATTATGTCTTTGCATGTATTCTTAAGACTACAAGCTAAAGCTGCCTAGTAGACAATTGTGTGAGGTTTTTCAAAACAAATAGTTCTTAAAACTTAGTCGTTCAAAAAGTAGAACCTAAACCCGGACTTGGCAAAAATCCCCCCGGACCTCCTGGAAAAATCAGTTCCGGCGTAAAACACTCAGCACTTCGCAGGTCTTCATAAATTTTCCACGCACTGGCCAATTCGAAGGCGCGAAATCGATCCTAATCCCCTTACGTAGGCGATTATGGCGCGTCCTGAAGACAAGAAGAGTGAATATTTAGATAGGCATCGATCTGGGCTCATCCTCGACTTCATCACTTCTTTGCCGGCAATAAAACTGCGAGCTCGTTTAGCCTATAAATAAAACATCCTATGCCCAAGGGCAGGCCCTTCCGCACGTGATTTCTCGTGTGTTCCGCACCTTGTGTCGGAACACAATTGCGCGAATCTGATTACGTTCTTACTTCTTAGGGTGGAAACTTCGGAGCGGATTAATTTCCATCAAATTCACGGTCCACCAATCACCACACTGTGGCAATAAGCCGTTTTATTGTGGATGTTAAGTGAGTTTTCGAGTGGAAGGGGCCGGCGCTGCGGCCGGGTTGGAAAGGGCGAGGAAAAAATTATGAAAAAGGGGGAGAAGTGATATACGGAGAGAGTTATTCGCGGTTACAACACTTGTATTTATTAACTCGGGCTAAAGGCGCAATTGCACGGGTGCAGTTTCGGCAAGTCGGGCTTGAAGATTTTGCGCCACAGGAAATACAATTAATTTTCTACAGCATCGCGCACAAACGCTCGATTATAATTTATATCGGGCTTTATTTGTCGTCGGTGGCGCGGCGATTCCATAAATCGTGCCATCAATGCTTCCATTTACGCTGCTGAAAAAATTCGTTATTAATCTGAGGTCATCACCAGCGCAGGGGTCACGAACGAGAAGAGTCAAAACATTAATTTGTTGATTTTTAACTTGTTCGCGCTGCCTCGAGACACTGAAGAAGTCGGTGGTTGAAGAATGTGTGTAGGAGGTCATAATGGAATCCTGATCGAGCGGCTAGAAACTATTGCAACAAAAGCAACACGACGTCTACATATGATGCACGAAATGGAGAAAAGCGTTGTAGAGGTGGCATTTCTGAGGCTCGCATTTCCAACATCAAGAACACGGTCATAAAATGCACAACAATGCAGTAATTCCGTTTCAGACCTCGCGAATTACCTCGTTTTTGACTTTAGTAAAAAATTCCTTCGCCAAATATGGACGTCGAGTAATTCGAGTCGGAAATCCCCCCCGAAGTGCTTCATTACATTAAACGTCCGTCACCTGGCCCGAAATATTAAAGACATAATAAATAATGTAAACGATACGATTTCATTTCCATTAGAGGATCAGATGAGCTTTTACCGAATGCATATTAAACAGCTTAATCCACAATCACCGCTCTTAAGTCAGAACGCATTAAACCGAATTATTCGTGTACTCTTAGAAAAGCACTCTCTTCCATATTCGGAAAGAGAATTCATCCTGCAGCGCATATCTCTATTATCTCAACATGTCTGTAAATAACAGCCGTCAAAACAGACAGCTTTACACGATTTTCTTGGCGCAAACTAGGATGTTGAAAAAATTCCGCGACTTCTGTTTCACGTTTCGTTCGTGGATCGATCACCCGGAGGCGGTCTTCGGCATTTACGTTTTATCGGGTTATTCTAATCCATTTTTTGCTTCGAAAATTTGAACGCCGTGAGCCCGCGGCGCGATAATTGAGATGGGTTCATCTGAGGCAGATATGGTGGTCAATTAATTAATTCGGACTTCTTTCAAGGCCTAGCTGGATAATTATAAATGTTGGGTTTATAGCTCAATTAATTGACGAAAATTTGCCGTCGGAGGTGCAGCAGCTCAGTATTCCGTTTAATTATAAATTGACTCAACAATTAGCTAGGTCGCGTAATTGGAACTTACCATATGTGGCGACACAAGACAAATTAATCTAAATTGAGTTTAACAGTAGCGAGAATGAAGCTATTGCTCTATTTGTGTTTAGTCCTTTTTCGGAAGACCAGTGCTGTCGTACTTGAATTTTAATTTCACCTATTTTTATCATTCTCAAATTTTATTGACTGTACTTGTGAATATTTTCAAAATTTCAAGTGATTCTTCATTATTACCACATTCGAGCCACTTGGTTGTAATTTAAATGGTGAAAAAAAATTGGGGAACCCAGGTGGGTTTTTTTTTAATAATTTGCAAGAATCTCGGATACTAGCTTGAAATATATTTTTTTTCAAGGGGGTATTTTGGATATTTTGAATATGTATTGTGGAAAATTTCATTTTTGAAAAAGTCCTCTAAAAATTCTCAAAAAATTCAGGATTATAAATCTTGACGTGATGATTCCAATATAGCGTGTTTAGGGTCACCGACCAAATTTTCGGAATTAAATTCGAATTTTTTGAAATTTTCAAAAATTGCGATATTTCACTGGGTGATTCTAGACAAACAATTTTTCGTTTCTTCAGTTTTTTGAATTGCAATTTTTCAATTTTGCAATTTTTTGATTTTTTCATTTTTCAGTTACTTAATTTTTCAAGTTCTTGGTTTTTAGTTCCCATTTTCCCGACTTTGTCTCGACTTTACATTACACTTTTTCGTTTTTTCGTTTCTTTTTTTTTTGTATTTCTTTGGACTTTATGATTAATTTTTCGTTTATTCGATTCTTCAACTTTTCAATCTTTGGCTTTCCAGTTTCTCGATTTTCCTAAAATTTTAACAATTTTTCCATTTTACAATTTTTGGATTTTTTAATTATCTTATTATTTTGAACTTCTTCAATTTCAAATTTTTTAATTTTTTGAAAAATCTGGATTTATTTACATTGCACAAATTTTTTGATACAACGATTTTTCGTTTTTTGGTTTTCTTCGATTTTATCCTTTTGTGATATCACAATTTTTCCTTTTTCATTTTCTGTCGTTTATCCATTTTTCCATATTTCAGTGTTCCGGTTTCATAATTTTTAGTTTTTGCAACTTTAATTTCAATTTTTCATTTCTTCAGTTTTTTAAATTGCAATTTTTTGATTTTTTAGTTTTTCAGTTCCTTAATTTTTTAAATTCTTGGTTTTTAGTTCTCATTTTCCCGATTTTTAAATTTCCATTATGTCGATTTTATATCACAATTTTTCGTTTTTCATTTTCTATCGTTTGTCCGTTTCTCAGTGTTTCGGTTTCATAATTTTTGGTTTTTGCAAGTTTAATTTCTGCAATTTTTTAATTTTTCGGCTTCCAAATTTTTCAATTTTTCGTATCTTCAGTTTTTTCAACTGCAATTTTCAATTTTGCAATTTTTCGATTCATTAATTTTTCAGTTCCTTAATTTTTCAAGTTCTTGGTTTTTAGTTCGCATTTTCCCGATCTTTTAACTTTCATTATCTTGATTTTATATCACAATTTTTCTTTTTTCATTTTCTTTATTTTTCAATGTTTGGTTTTTCAGTTCCTCGACTTTCCAATTTTAAAATCTTTCCATTTTACAATTTTTAGATTTCTTAATTATCCGATTTTCCGATTTCTTTAATTTTCAATAGATATTTCATTTTTCAGATTTTGCACTTTTTCGATTTCAAATCTTATAATTTTTTGAAAAAGCTGGATTGATTTACCTTGTGACAATTTTTTGCTATCACAATTTTTCTTTTTTCATATTCTGTCGTTTGTCCATTTCTCCATTTTTCAGTATTTCGGTTTCATAATTTTTCGTTTCTTCAGTTTTTTCAATTGCAATTTTCAATTTTGCAATTTTTCGATTCATTAATTTTTTAGTTCCCTAATTTTTCAAGTTCTTGGTTTTTAGTTCGCATTTTCCCGATTTTTTTTAACTTTCCTTATCTTGATTTTATATCACAATTTTTCTTTTTTCATTTCCTTTATTTTTCAATGTTTGGTTTTTCAGTTCCTCGATTTTCCAATTTTACAGTTTTTGGATTTCTTCATTATCCGATTTTCCGATTTCTTTAATTTTCAATATTTCAATTTTACGAAATGAATTTTTTTTTTTTACATTTTCAGTTTCAAATCTTATGATTTTTTGAAAAATCTGGATTTATTTAGCTAGGACCAATTATTAATTATATTATATGTATAACGATTTTTCTTTTCTCATTTTCTGTCGTCTGACCATTTCTCCATTTTTCAGTGTCTCGGTTTAATAATTTTTCATTTTTGCAACTTTAATTTCTGCAATTTTTTAATTTATCCACTTCCAAATTTTTCATTTTTTGATTCTTTAATTTTTCAAGTTCTTGGTTTTTAGTTCTCACTTTCCCGATTCTTTAATTTTCATTATCTCGATTTTATATTTTCGTTTCCCATTTCCTTTATTGTTCAATGGTTCTATCGATTTTATATTTTTTCGATTATTCAATTTTTCAAATTTTCCGACTTTTAAATCTTTCAGTTTTACGATTTTTGGGAGTCCTAATCATCCGATTTTCCGATTTCATTAATTTTCAATATTTCGAATTTACAAAATACATTTCGTTGGGTGCAAAATTTCATTTTTGAAAAAATCGTCTAAAAATTCTCAAAAAAGTCAAGGGTATAGGTATTGATGTGCTGATTCAAAAAATATAGCGTCTTTATGGTAACGGAGCAATATTTTCGGAATTCGATGTAAAATGCCATTTTTTGAAATTTTTAAAAATTACAATATTTCAATTGGCGATTATGGAAAAATGATTGGAGTTATCGAAGAAATGGAAGTGACTTTTGCAGCCCGAAATCCACAAGAAAATGTGTTTAGTTCAATTTCAAAAATCGTCGAAAATGGATCGAAATTTGCATTGTGGAAAAATTCATTTTTAAAAAACTCGTCTAAAAATTCTCAAAAAATTCAGGGTTACAGATCTTGACGCGCTAATTCCAAAAATATAGCATGTTTATAGTCACGGAGTAATATTTTCGAAAAATTCCGCGATTTTGGAAAAACGGTTGGTGTTATTAAAGAATGATGCCTGAAGTGTCTTCTACGCAGGCCAAAATATACAAGAAAATGTGTCTAATTAAATTTCGAAAATCGTCGTCCAATAAAATGGGTGCTCAAAAAAAAACCGGGTGGGTGGGCGGGGCTATTTTTAAACTTTCTTTAACCATAAACTCGACCACTTGAAAAAATAAAATTCAATTTTCATCTCACAATAAATAAAATAAGCCAATGAACTTCAAAAGTGCAAGTGGGTAGGGAATTGTCGGTTTCAAAGACAAATTTTTAAAAATTCAAAAATTGCCGTATTTTATTTTGGCAGTTTTGCAACATGATAGGAGTTTGCGAAGAAATAAATTCTGGAGATCAAAACATTTCCAGGTGTTCGAAAAAAAGAGCAAAATTTCATAAAAATATACGGTGTTATTATCCAGGATTTAGATTTTCGAAATACATATTTAGTTTGGTAATAAATTCTTTTAATGCTAAAAATTGACATATTTTATTTTATATGGACGATTCTGGAAAATGGTAAGAATTTTGGAGGGAACGAAGCCGAAAATGAATTCCGAAAAATTTCATAAGAAATTCAGTAAAATACTTAAGTCAATGCAGTTTAAAAGCGGACATGGGTGGAATTACTTTCAACTTTTTTGTCTAGATTCCACTATTTATCAATATAAAATCCACTTTTCGTCCAATAAAAACCGGGTGGGTGGGCGGGGCCAATTTTGATTTTTGTAAGGATTTACCTGACCACTTGACAATAAAACTCAGAAGTGAAGGTAGGTGGGATTAGTTTTATGTTTTTTGTCTAGAGTCCATTGTTTATTCCGATATTAGATCAAATTCGCGGCCAATGAGGTTATATTGTTAAAAATAAAAATATAATAAAATTCCAAAGTGCGTCCAGAAAATCCAAAAAATTTTTGTAACTCCGCGAATAATTAACATTCAACAAGGAAGCAGTAAAAAAACTACGAAAGTACATACATTATAATAAAAGCACCGAAGGCTACATGCATACAAACAAAGTAATTGAGTAAAAAAAAAGTAGCGCTCTAAAAGGAATAAAAATAAAAGCTACACAGAAACCGGTAAAACATGGACAAAAAAACTTGCTTAAAAAACGCCATAAAATTTTATGTAAAATCGAGAAACAAAATAAACGTAGCCTGGAAAACAAATAAAATTCACAGATTAGATAGTGTAAACAAGAAAAGATCGATTGAAACAATTAATGCACAGTTCTTTTCAATAAATAAATTCGTCGGCGCTTTTAACCAAATTTTATTAATGCGAAACTGATCGATGTTATTGCTTAGCAATACGCTTATTAATGTATTTATAAACACAATGATTCTCTCAACAAGATAAAACAGTTAATCGATTACTATGGTAAATGTTATCCTCGATTTACATAATTTAAACATAAGCGAACAGCCTTTTTTGACAGATCGAATTATGATGAAGAACCGTGGAACTGAACGTGCTATTACTTGTTTCGTACGACAAAGTCAGAATTACTCTTGCAACGACGCTGAAGCGAAGAAAACCCTGATATAGTACAGGAAAGCAATCAAGAAATGCATTGTGAAGTTATAGGTAAAATGGAGTGCGTGATAAATCGTGAATAATCGCAAAAGTAGTAAGTAGAATTATTGCGCGTGATAACTATATCAGAAAAAATGCGGAACAAGCACTAAAGACAAAACTGTCTGAAAGAAAGTGGAAAAATGAGAGTTCTTGAGCGGAAACGGAAGTGGGTTTGGCATGATGAGGGTGATAAAATTTAAGAGGGGTAAATTTAATGGGATCTTATTTAAAAGAAGAGTTAAAAGAAAAAGTGGCTTCAGTGATCGATCGCTCCAACGGTTTGAATTCGCTCCGACTGTATCGTGAAATTTTTGCATATTTCTCGGTTTTATCACGTAACACCGGTCGTTAGTAAACTTCGTCATAAACGAAATTCCTTTTTCCGCGCCGTCGATTCCATTGCCGAACACATAAATTCACGATGGTTTATAAATTCGGCTTTAGCAGGTAGTAATGACCCGTTCAACTCGAATCGTCCCAGTAAAAGTCCCATAAAACCCATTCCTCGAAATTCGTGTACTATTACTCTTTATGACAGCCGTAATGGTAAGCAATTTTTTCGTCGAGTTTCCTCAAGAATGAACAAGGGCGGCAAAGTTCGCCCGACAATAAATAACTTTTGTGTTTAGTGCCGTGTCTGGAGATTATATACACCGGTGTTCCGAACAGGTTATGTCTATTCAATATTAAAAAACTTTTATTGAAGTTCGCAAGAGTAATTTTATATCAACCCGGTGAGAGAATTCCTCTTAACAACGTTACCCGGAGAAGGCGAGATGAAATTGTTTTAGGATTCCTGTAATTTCTTTCAAACGGGACGTTCGTATTATTTTATTTGATTACTCCTTCGAGTTATTGACAAAAGCAATCTCATCGCGAGACGCGAAAAAACTCCACATCGCCGGAAACACAATTAATTTAACATCACACGAGTGCTCTTCTTCAATCCAAAAAAACGTCGACTCAAAGTCAAAACACCTGAAGTTAAACACCCTCTAGTTCGGCCAAATCCTGGCTCAATAACAACGCAAACACGCCCAAAACCGCGATCCTCAACACACATTCGGCGAAAAAATTAGGAGAAACAGTTTGCTCGAGCTTCACACAAGTCAAATATTACGCAATCCTGGAGGATCTACCCTTCCAGCTGACCGCAGGCTCTGTCCCATCACTCTCGTTGCCATGCCGACACGAGTTATAAAAGAGTGAGGACAACTGCAGTCATATTTCATTTCCTCCGGTTCCAAGTCGTCATCTGGTTTTGTTGGCGTTCCGATGCAGGCCACTTCACCTGCACGAGAAAGAAGCTGCTGGAATCGAGCCGTCACCGGGAGCCGGCAGCTGCACCGCCGAGGTGTCTGCGCTTCCACAGCTGGAGTCAACCCGTCTGGGTTTTCACGGCTTCCAGACGAGCCGACGTTGGAGGCACGTCCAACTGGCGAAATTAATGGACGAGGAGATAAAAAATAGCTCCGGGGGAAAGTGTCGTTGCTTAAACATGGTCTACGTCGTGTTGAAAAAATTGGGCTGGAGTTGTTTAGATCGAAGTAGATGAGTCTGCAGCACTTGCAGTAAAATAAGGTCAATTTCTTAGATAGACAAAAAATCTTGTGGGGATTTCAATTTTGCTATTTACTCCAATACGCTAAAATTAAAAAAAAAACTACCAGAAGTACCCAAGAGATTTTCAAAACCTTCAAAAAAAGAATGGTCTAAAGAATTTTATACACCAGGTCAGGTTTCGTCAGGATTTCTTTCTTTGCATTTTTTTTTCCTAAATTAATAAATAAGTTAACTGACTGATCAGTTTTTTAAAACTTATGTAAAAATTCGATGTCTCTGGGAAGCTAAATTATTATTATCGAGATTTTAAGAATCAGAGTTCAGATTTATAATTTTAGATCACGGGATTTTAGAATTCGCACTTTTAGAATCCCCACACTTTGAAGGACTTCAGTATTAAAACTATCATGAAATACCTAGTACTTGCTAAGGTAAGACTAATTTTGGCGAGTGATATACCCTCTAAGAAAATAGGTATCATTTGCTAAAGTCAGTCGTATCTTAACAAGTACTAGCCCCACCCGTTCGCCCTCTATTTTCTTAGAGGGTATTTCATTGGCCAAAATCGGTCTTATGCCAGAAATTGGGTCAGCGGGGTAAAATTAGTCTAGAAACGGAATTTCACGCAGATCGGAAAATGTTCATTTTTCGACGAAATTTTTCCGCAATCTATGGCAAAATTTTTGGATTTAATCCAGATGAAGTGATATCGTTTAAACGAACCCAGATTTGTCAGAAAATCGCTCTCTTGCCAAATTAGAACCTCCTGAAGAAGAATATGTTGTCAAAAAAATTGCAGGACGGTTTCTTTCGAATTTTGACGTTGAAAATTCTTCCAGATGACTATAAAACTTGAAGAAATCGGTTAGTAAAAATGCAAATACAGAATCTTTGTCCATTCAGCAGTTATGTCAAACTCAAAATTTGGTTTTCGAAAATATTTCAAAAATGGTCTAAAACGTCAAAAGTGCCAAAGTCTTATCTCATCAAATACAACCCCCGCCAACCCGCTCTTTATTTTCTTAGAGGCTAGGTCCTTTGCCAAAATCAGTCTTATCTTATCAAATACTAGCCCCGCCCACCCACCTTCTATTTTTTTAGGGAGTATATCATTTGCCAAAATCAGTCTTATCGTAGTGAGTACTACTCGATTCTTCAGTTTTTCGATTTTTCAACTTTCGAATTTTTCAATTTCTCACTTTTTGAATTTTCAATTTTTTGATCTATCTTTCGATTTTTGATTTCTCTGGGCAACTGAAAAAAACTTTCGATTTTTGAATTTTACAATTTTGGCAGTTTTCCGATTTCTCAGTGGCTCGATTTTTAAAAATATCGAGAAAATAGATGTTTATTTTTTCAAATTTTCGATGTTTGATTTTTTGGCATCGAGTTTTTGGAAGGAAGTAAAAAGTAATTTCGATCACCGATTTGCCATGTTTACCGTAACTTTAAAATATCTGAAAATTTTGTTTCTAATTTTCAATTTTTTCAAATTTCGGTTCTTTTAGTTCAAAAATCGAAAAATGACAAATCGTGAAATGGAAAAATTTTAACTTGAGAACTTGAAAAATTAAAAACCAAAAAATTCCAAAATTGTAAAGGTAAAACTTGAAAAATCAAAAGATTGGAATTAAAAACTGCAAAATTGTCAAACAAATTATCAAATGAAATATTCAAAAGTTGAAAAATCTAAGAACTAAAAAAAATGAAAACTGAAATTTCGAATTCGATTTTATAAGATTTGTTTTTTCAATTTTTCGATATTTCAGTTTTTTATTTTCCGATTATACAGTTGGACAATTTTCCGATTTCTCATTTATCCAATTTTTCAATTTGTCATTTTTTGATTTTTAATTTTTTTATTTTTAGCAAGTCCTAACCCCACCCACCCAGCCTTTATTTTCTTGGAAGAATAAGTCATCTGCCAAAATCAGTCTTATCTTGGAAAGTACTAGCCTCCCGCCCACCCTCCCTTATTTTCTTAGAGAATGTTATTTGCCAAAATCAGTCTCATCTTGACAAGTACTAGCCCCGCCCACCCACCCTTTACTTTCTTAGAAGAGTGGATCATCTGCCAAACTCAGTCTTATCTTGGCAAGTACTAGCCTACCGCCCACCCTCCCTTATTTTCTTAGAGAATATGTTATCTGCCAAAATCAGTCTCATCTTGACAAGTACTAGTACTAAGAAAGTAACGGGTGGGTGGGAGGGGCTAGTACTTGTTAAGATAAGACTGATTTTGGCAGATGACATTCTCTCTAAGAAAGTAACGGGTGGGTGGGAGGGGCTAGTACTTGTTAAGATTAGAGTGATTTTGGCAGATGACATACCCTCTAAGAAAGGAAAGTAACGGGTGGTGATTTGCCAAAACTAGTTTTATATTAGCGTCTTACAGACTTTCAGGTTTCAGAATGTCACAATTCAGGATTCAAAGACCGTATCTGATGACTTTGCATTGCCGGATTGACGATTTCAGTGTTCAAAATGTCCAGGGTTTAGGAAACTCAGAGACAAAAGGCGTGGACTAGAAACAAACGGAGTATAAGAGAGACGGAGAGAACGAAAGTAATGAGGAGAATGAAAATGTAAGAAATATGAGAAAATAATGAAGATAGTAGAAGAATGAAAGAAGCAGAGAGCAAGCTAGAAGTGGGAAAAAGCGAGAAAAAACGGGTTTGAAGGGACAGAGATAGAACAGGCTAGAAGAAATTAAAAGGGACAGAAAAGGTGAAAAGGAAACAGAGAATTTGAAAAGTAGAAAGAGGGAGATAGATGATGCAGACGGAGTGAGATCGGGAAGTTGAAAATCAAAGAGAAAGAGGGAAACATAATGTGAAGGAGAAGGTAAAAAAAGAAGAGAAAAAGGCATAAAACAAGTTACACGTGAAAGAATGAGAGAATAAGACAGAAGAGAAGAGAGAAAACAAGCTGGAAGTGGAAGTGAAAAAAGACAAGCTAGAGAGGAGGGTAGCGAGACGGAATGAAAAATGGAATAGAAGGATCTTCATAAAGGGGATGAGGAGATTGAAAATTATAGATGATATAAAAAATAAGCAAGGTAGAAAGAGAATGTAAGAAAAATAAAACGAAAAACAAAAGAGAACAATCTAGAGGCGGACGAGAGAGACAGAAACGGCAAAATGGAGAGAAAAGAAACGAAAAGGAAGAGAAAAACGGAAGGGAAAAAGGAAATCCGAAAAGGAAAGCGAGGGAGTGGAATCGAAGAGATAGGAAAAGGTTATAAAAGTGAGGAGAAAAAGGTTAGGTGAGAAAGAGATAGAGTGAGAGAGAGAGAGAGAACATGATAGAGGGGAAGGGAGAAGACGGAGAGAGAGAGAAGAGAAACCAGCTGGAGGGGAAAGAGATAACGGGAAAAAGTGAGAACTGAGAGGGACAGAGATAAAGAATAGCAGGGGGCAGAAAGAAGGTGGAAGAAAGAAAGAGTGACAAATTACGAGAGAGGAGGACGAGAGAACAAGCTACAGGCAGGCAGAGAGAAGGCAAAGAAGGCAAAATGGAGGGACAGGAAAGAGAAGAGGGTGAAAAAAAAGAAAATGTGAGGATAGACAAAGAGGAAGAAAAAACAAGTGGGGGGGGGGGGGGCGGAGAGAACACGAAAACAGGCTACAAGGGGACGGGAGAACAGTTTCGTAGTTTAGTTTTAGGATTAGGATTCCACGATTTTCTGATTTCCGATTTCTGTATTGAGGATTTTGGTATTTTGATCCACTTGAACATTTTGTTACTCTGGTTTTTAGGATTCATCGATTTAGGACCGAGGATTACAGTCTTTAAGATGAACATTTAGGAATTTCATGAATCAGGATTCAGATTTATAATTTTAAATCACGGATTTTAAAATTCGCAGTTTCAGGAATTTGGGTTTCGCGTTTCGTAATATCAGGTTTCAGAATGTCACAGTCCAGGATTCAAAGATTGTATTCCGATTCAGCATTCAAAATTTAGAAATGGACAACTTTTCACCCGGGATTCACAATAATTTGAGGATTTTATTACTGTAAATTTCGAGAATCACAGTTTTAGGATTTCAGTGTTCAAAAGTCTGTAGCTTGCGGATTTTAGTATTTATAGTTTTAAGATTTGACAATTATGGTTTTAAGTATCGTGATTTCAGGTTTTAGAATGTCCTAGGTTTAGGAAACTGGAATTCATAATGCAGAGTTCCAAGATTGTAGATTTCTCAATTGCAAGTATCAATTGTCAAAATTTCAGGATCTGCAACCTGAGGATTTTAGTATTCTGGATTTCACCATACTTAGTTTTGTGGTTTCACGACTGTGGATTTTGAGTTTTATAATTTCAAGATTCAAAACTTCAAGATTCATGATTTAAGACGGACTTAAGCTTTCAAAATTCAACATTAAAAATTTCGGAATCGACATTTTTCCACCTGGGATTCACAATTTGAGGATTTTAGTACTGTTAATTTCGAGAATCAGAGTTTTAGGATTTCGTTATTGTGAACTTCGGGTGGGTTATTTTAGGATTGAGAATGTCAATATTCAGGATTTACGGACACGAGGTTTTCGGACTCTGAATTTCTTGATTTTGAACTACTAGAATTACAACTTCAGGTTCCATACTCAAGAATTATAGTATTTAAACATTTCAGTAGTGATCATTTTAATATTTTAGGGTTTTATATATTTCAGCTTTCCTAATTTCAAGCTTTAGGGTTGATGAAAAATTCCGGAATTTCGAATTATAAAAACCCAGAATTTTACCGAGGTAAAATTGGAAATTTGAAATTTAAATTCTTTTATCCTAACATGCTGAATATCGAAATTTTGATTCTGAAATGCTAAATGCTGAGATCCTGAATCCTGAAAGCCTAAATCGTAATCTTAAATATTAAAATTCAAAATTTGGAAATGCTTGAATAAACTATGAATTTTGAAATGCTAAATTTTCGAGTCCCTGAATCCGAAACTCCTGAAATTTCGAATAAATGAAATTTTGAGGTCTGAAGTTCTGAATCCCAATGATCTGCAGCAGCAGTTTTAAGATTTTACGACTGTGGACTTCGGGATTTGTATTTTAGGACTCAAGACGTCAAGATTCGTAATTTAAAGACTTGAGATTTCAAAATTTAATTTTCAAAATTTCGGAATATGGATTCTTAAGTTAAGGATTTCATTATTCTAAATTTCCAGAATCACAGTTTTAGGAGTTGGTTATTGTGAACTTCAAGTTAGTAATTTTGGGATTGAGAATGTTCAGGATATACGAACGTAAGGTTTTAGAATTCTAATTTTCCTAATTCTGGCTTATAATTCATGATCCGTAATAAAAAATTATACTATTTCAACATTTCAGGAATGGCTGTTTTAAAAGTACAGGATTATGTATTTCAACTTTCCTAATTTCAAGTTTTAGAATTGATTAAAAATCCCGGAATTTTGAATTCTAAAAACCCAAAATTCTGTCACGTTAACACTTGAAATTCAAATTCTTCTATCCTAACATGCTGAATAATAAAACATTAACCCTGAAATGCCGAATACTGAAATCCTGAAACCTGAAAGCTTGAATCTGTATTCCAAATATTAAAATTCAAAATCCGGAAATGCTTGAAAAACTACAAATTTGGAATCACAAATTTCGAAGCACGAATCTTGAATCTGAAAGTTCTGAACCGGAACTCCTGAAATTTGGAATACTCAAATGTTGACGCCTGAAACTCGAAATCTGAATATAAAAATCCGAAATATTATGAAATCCTGGTTTAGAAAATGCATTTCGGGTTTCGTAATTTTAAGATTACGATTTCAGGATTCAAGATTTCATAATTTCGATTTCTGGATTTAGGATTTTGGCATTCGAAATTTCCAGATCTACTTACTTGAAGATTTTACTATTCTGGTTTTCAGGATTCATTGTTTTAGGACTGAGGATTGAAAATTACAGACTTTAAGATGAACATTTAGGAATTTTAAGAATTCAGATTTATAATTTTGGATCACAGGATTTAAAATTTCGCAGTTTTAGGAGATTTCAGTATGCAAAGTATCGAAGTCTGTACCTTGAGAATTTTAGTATTTATAGTTTTAAGATTTGAGGTTAATAATGATTTTAGGTTTCGTTATTTAGGTTTTAAAATGTCCAGGATTTTTAGGAAACTGGGACTTCGGAATGCAGAGTTCCAAGATTGTAGATTTCTCAATTGCGGGTGTCAGTTGCCAACATTTTAAGATCTACAACCTGAGGATTTTAGTATTCTAAATTTCACAGCATCCTGAGTTTTAAGATTTTACGATTGTGGATTTCGGGATTTGTATTTTAGAATTCAAGACGTCAAGATTTATAATTTAAAGACTTGAGATTTCAAAATTCAATTTTCAAAATTTCGGAATATGGATTCTTAATTTAGGGATTTTATTATTCTAAATTTCCAGAATTACAGTTTTAGGAGTTGGTTATTGTGAACTTCAAGTTAGTAATTCTGGCTTATAATTCACGATCCATAATAAAAATTATAGTATTTCAACATTTCAGGAGTAGCTGTTTTAAAACTTCAGGATTTCAGCTTTCCTAATTTCAAGTTTTAGAATTGATTAAAAATCCCGGAATTCTGAATTCTAAAAACGCAAAATTCTGTCACGTTAAAACTTGAATTTCAAATTCTTCTATACTAACATGCTGAATAATAAAACATTAACCCTGAAATGCCGAATACTGAAATCCTGAAACCTGAAAGCTTGAATCTGTATCCCAAATATTAAAATTCAAAATCCGGAAATGCTTGAAAAACTACAAATTTGAAATCACAAATTTCGAAGCACGAATCTTGGATCTTAAAGTTCTGAACCGGAACTCCTGAAATTTGGAATACTGAAATTTTTACGCCTAAAACTCAAAATCTCAATATAAAAATCCGAAAAATTATGAAATCCTGATTTATAAAATGCATTTCGGGTTTTATTAAATTATGTACATTATGGACAAGTTCTTCAACACTATTTTTGGCTTTTTTGTTGAAAAAAAAAAAAAATAGAAGACAACTTGTAAAATCTAAATGAAATCAGGAAAACCTGAATTGTAGAAAGTGAAAAATACAAATCCTTGCGTCGAGATCAAGGAACTGAGAGAAAAGGGGAACAGATGAGCGAATTAAGTCACGGTGTCGGAAAAAAAATGACAGGGTTATTAATAGTGTCGCGAAAAAAGAAATATCAAACCAAGAGCTGAAAGCAAATAGAGCATGGGTATTATAGGATGTGAAGAAACGAGGAAATGGAGGAAGGACACGCAAGTAAAAAGGGATGAAAAAATAACACGGTAGACACCGGACTTTTGTTATTCTGCCCGAGACCTGCACGAAAGTAAAAACGAAAGAGACAAACCCGGAATTTTTAAATTACAACCTTGACAGTTCGTCTTTCCGAGTCCATTTCTTAGCCAACAAAGTAACTTCGGCTCTTAGTTCCGAAAGTAAAAATTTTAACAAGAAACAAGTAGGTATGCCGAGATACCTCCCGATGCACCTCCCCCCGGCGTGCGTAAAATCGCGCCTTCATAAAACGCTGAAGGTGGAATTGAAGCCCGAGCCGGCGAAGTGCGATTTGAATTTTTAATGCAACTCAAGTGGAAAGAAATGCCGCTTTTCGCACAATCGCTGTCGCGCACATTGTGAAGACGAAACGTCATCCGGCGTCCTTTCTTCACCAGCTACTGTTAATAAACTCCATTCATCTCGTTTTGCATTGAACTCCGCATCGGATTTTCTCCGGCAGCGCCGTTGCGACACGCCCGATAAAATCGTGGGAACTGGCTCCGAAACCAGACAAGGAAAGAATCCAATTAAGCCGAGAATAAATAAATGAGATTAATTTATTTATCAGGTACAGGAGTATCTCGAAGCGAACACATGTTAATGGAAATTCGGGCAAAACTCGCCGGCCCACGCCATATCGCAACATCTCTTCGGCACCGAAAGTGCGCTTCAACGAAGCACTTAACACTCGTGTAAAACCTTAAGTGCGCTCCACCGTTTGATGGCTGCCACTTGTAAATAAATAAGTTTCTAATGATAGCCACTTGCGAACGAAAAAATTAACGAGTAATTGAGTGCGAATCGGACGTTTTGTTCCTGTGCATTAGCCGCTCGGCTGCGCCTCGGCTCGACGCAGCGGTAAGTAAACTTTTTCACGACACCCACGCTGTATTATTTCTTAGAGTCGCGAAAACAAAGACTTGGTCCGTCTTGTGAAAGAAAGCTTTACTGTTACGGATTTGATGGATGGGAAAGGTCAAACGGCACTTGATTGGAGGTCAGAGGCGGTGTTGTTTCGGATTTGTTGTAATTAACGACTTTCGAAGATGTGGTGCGACCTTAATAAATTTCGTGTTTTATGGAAATGAGGACCGTATGGGAATTTAAATGGTGTGGTGGAGGTATCTGGGCCTCATGTTTAATTCAGGATTTGTTTGGATTTTTACCTCGATCTGTTAATTCGGTTTCACTGGTTGTGCGGTTTTCTCTTTTGTCTTAATTAGTGTCCAACAGCGATGTTTTGACTGTGAGTGAAACCATGAAACAACGCGAATTTGGACGATTTTCGACGAAGAAAAAAATACCACGAATGGGGATCTTAATGATTCTTAATCTTAATAGTTAGGGATGATGCTCCATTTCAGTGGGAGTAAACGAGGGTTAAGATATCCCGCTTTTCATTCGACTAACACGTCATGACTCGTTCGGTTTAACAATCGTCTGAAAAGCTATTCATGTAAACCCAGCTGACGTCTTCTGGGCCATCCGATAATTTTAAACTATAACGTCATTTCGAGGCAGATAACCTAACTGTTAATGTTATAATAAATTTTCGCAGCAAAATACGATATTTATCTAACACACGAGCCCAAATTCTTTCAAACTAATTACTTCAAAAACAAAATAAAAGGAGTCATTGGAATCATTCTAACTACTTCAAAAACCAGGCACAATTGGTTCCCGAGATCCCTTCAAACTATTTCAAATAGCATCAAAAACACAACAAAAGGGGTCGACATTCTATCAAATTACTTCGAAAACGAGAGAAAAGTGGTCCGCGAGATTCTTTCAAATTACTCCAAATACAAGATATCTCCAAGATTCTTTAAAACTACTTCAAACACCAGGTACAAGCGGTGCCCGATGTTCTTTCAAACTACTTCAAAAACAAAAAAGAGGTTCCCGAGATTCTTTCAAATTGCTTCAAAAACAATGCACAGAAATATCACCAAGATTTAGTCAAATTACTTCAGAAACAAAACAAGGTGTCGCCCAGATTCTTGAAAACTACTTCAAAAACTAAATAAAAGTAGCCCTAAGATCCTGCAAACTACTTCAAACACCAGACACAAGGGGTTTTCCCGAGATTACTTTAAATTAGAAGAAATTTTAAATTTTATATTTTCAAAATTTCTGACGATTTGCGGATATTTTTGTTTTTCTGGGTGGTTAAGACTTAGATGTTCAATTTTTGGTGTTTTTAATTTATAAAGTTTTTGAAAAAAAAAAAAAATTAAATATAGAGAACCTAAAAATCAAAAACTAAAAACAACACAAAATTGAAAAAAGATTTATTGTACAATATAAACACTGCAAAATAAAAAAATCGAAAAATTGAAAATTTGTAAAATATAAAAAACAAACATCTAAAACTTTTAAAATTGAAAAAAGAAAAACTGAGAAATTTTAAATGAAAAACTGCAGCAGGCTTCCCTGAGAACATTTCAAATTACTTCAAAAACAAGATAAAAGATCTGCAAGATTCTTTCAAACTACCTCAGGAACAAATCAAAAGGGGTCGTCCAGATAATTCAAAACTACTTCAAAAACAAGACACAGAGGATATCCGAGATTATTTCTAACTATGTATCTACTTCAAAAACAAAACAAATCGGGTCCCCGAGATTCTTTTAAACTACTTCAAAAACCAAAATACAAGGGGTACCCGACACATTTACAAATTACTTCAAAAACAAAACAAAAGGAATTCCCTAGATTCTTTCAAACTACTTCAAATACGAAACAAAGGGGTCCCCGATATTATTTTAAACGAAATACAAAAAGACTCCCAGATTCTATCAAAAATAAAACGGTTACAAAAATTCCCAAAATAATTTTTAATTCTTTAAAAAAGCCATTAAAGATCCCAAAATTCTTTCAAATTCGTCTAAAACAAAATATCAAGATATTTTAAAAACAGAATATCAGTGGCACCCAAGTTTTGAAATTCCATGAAATTCATATCCAAATTCTATGGTTTTAATAAATATTACAATTTGGGAAAGTTCAGGTTTTCAAAACTGTCATTCAATTCTGAAAATCCTTTTTTTTTACTTTTATGTTTATCATGACAGTTCAAATAAAGGACATTTTGAATTTTAAAAGTTTTCAAAATTTCTAAAGATTTGTAGCTAATTTTATTTTTATACGATCTAAAGCCTTTTAGATGAACAATTTTTTGATTTTCAATTTCTCAAGATCTTGAGGAAAATTAAAGATTAAAGATAGAGAAATTGAAAAATTAAGCCACAAAGTCGTAAAATTGAAAAGTTGGAAAAATGAACGATTGAAAAATCGAAAAACCGACAAAGTGAAAAATCAAAAATTAAAAAAAAAAGGAAACGAAAAAAGAATTATTGTCAGATCTAAACACCGCAAAATCGAAACATTGCAATCTGAAAAATGAAAAACTGATAAATAAAAAATCGAAAAACTGAAGAAATTGTAAAATAGAAAAATAAACATCTAAAAATTGTAGAACTGAAAGAAGAAAAATTGGACACTCAAAAAAGAAAAATTTAAAAATCTAAATTCTGAAAAATCAAGAAATTCAAAACTGGAAAATTAAAATGAAAAATTGAAAAATCAAAAAACTGATAAAGTTAAAATTGAAATCTACAAAAACTGCAAATCGAAAACTTGAAAAATCGAAAAACCAACAAATTGAAAAATTAAGAACTTAAAAACAAAAAATAAACATATGAAAATTGTAAAATTAAAAAGACGAAAATCAAACACTCAAAAAAAGAAAAATTAAAAAATCTAAATACTGAAAAATAAAAAAAAAAATGGAATTATTATAAAATCGCGAAATTCAAAACGGAAAATATAAATGAAAAATCGGAAAATCAAAAAAATAAAGTCAAAAGGAAACTTACAAAAACTGAAAAATTGTAAAATACAAAAATGGAAAATACATCTATAACATTATAAAAAATCTAAACACTGAAAAATCAAAAAATTCAAAAATGGAATTATTGCAAAATCGAGAAACTGCAAACCGGAAAAATCAAATGAAAAATTGAAAAATAAAAAAACTGATAAATTTACTCGTAAAATGGAGAACTAACAAAAATTGCAAATCGAGAAATTGAAAAATCGAAAAAATAAAGTCACAAGGAAAAATAAAAAGGAATTGAAAAATCTAAAAATCGAGAAAACGGAAAACTGTAAAATGTAAAACTGAAAAAGAAACATCTAAAAATTGTACAATTCATATGCAAATTCTATGGTTTCAATAAATGTTATAATCTTTTAGGAAGCTTCAGGTTTTCAAAATTGTTATTTAAACCCAAAAAAAAACATTTTTTGACTTTTATGTTCATGACAGTTCAAATGAAGGATATTTTGACTTTTAAAACTTTTCAAAATTTCTACAGATTTGTAGCCAATTTTGTTTTTTTAGGTTGTGAAGACTTTTAGATGCACAATTTTTCGATTTTTAATTTCTCAACAACTTGAAAAAATTTAAATATGTAATTGAAACATCGGAAAAATGAAAGATTGAAAAATTGAAAAACTAAGAAAATGAAAAATCAAAAATTAAAAAAACGAAACTTGAAAAAAGAATTATTGTCAGATCTAAACACTGAAAAATCGAAAAATCGCAAACTGAAAAATAAAAAACTGAAAAATAATTAATTAAAAATTGTAGAACTGAGAAATCAAGAAATTAAACAAAAAATGTAAAACCGAGAAATTCCAAAACGGAAAATTAAAATGAAAATTTTAAATGGAAATCTCCAAAAATTTCAAATCGAAAACTTGAAAAATCGAAAAAAAAGTCATAAAGAAAAATAAAAAAAAAATTAAAATAGAAAAACCGAGAAACTGAAAAATTAAAAACTAAAAAACGATAATCCGAAAATAAGAAAAATTGCAAATTCGAAAAATTGTAACATGACAACATCGAAAAATTGCAAAGTTAAAAAAAACTAAAAACCGAAAAATCGAAAAACTGAAAAATTGTAAAATACAAAAATTAAAAAATAAACATCTAAAAATTGTAAAACTGAAAAAAAAGAAAACTGAGTACTCAAAAAAACAAAATTTAAAAATCTAAATATTGAAAATTCAAAAAATTCAAACATGGAATTATTGTAAAATCGACAAATTGCTAAACGGAAAATCCAAATGAAAAATTAAAAACTCAAAAAAATTATAAATATAAAACTGAAAACTACAAAAATTGCAAACAAAAAATTGAAAAATCGAAAAAATAAAGTCACAAGGAAAAATTTAAAAAATTGAAAAATTGAAAAATCGAAAAATCGAGAAAGAGGACAATTAAAAACTGAAAAAACGAAAAACTGAAAATAAGAATAATTAATTGTAGTAAATCCAAAAATGAAATTATTGTAAAAGGAAAATTAAAACGAAAAATTGAAAAATCAAAAAACTGATAAAGTTAAAATGGAAATCTACAAAAACTGCAAATCGAAAACTTGAAAAATCGAAAATCCGACAAATTGAAAAATTAAGAACTTAAAAACAAAAAATAAACATATGAAAATTGTACAATTAAAAAGGCGAAAATCAAACACTCAAAAAAGGAAAAATTAAAAAAATCTAAATACTGAAAAATCAAAAAATTCAAAAATGGAATTATTGTAAAATCGCGAAATTCAAAACGGAAAATCTAAATGAAAAATCGGAAATTCAAAAAAATAAAGTCATAAGGAAAAATTGAAAAATCGAAAAACCGAAAAATTGAAAAACTGAAAAATTGTAAATTACAAAAATAGAGATATAAACATCTAAAAATTGCAAAATTGAAAAAGAGAAAATTGAACATTCAACAAAAGAAAAATTAAAAAATCCAAATACTGAAAAACAAAAAAATTCAAAAATGGAATTATTGCAAAATCGAGAAATTGCAAAACGGAAAATTCAAATGAAAAATCAAAAAACTGATAAATTTGAAATTGCAAATTGAAAAACTGAAAAATCGAAAAAATAAAGTCACAAGGAAAAATAATAAACCGAGAAACTGAAAAATTAAAAACTAAAACCGAAAAACTGAAAATAAGAGTAATTAATTGTAAAATCTAAACAATGCAAAGTCGAAATATTGCAAACTCGAAAAAATTGTAACATTAGAACATTGAACAATCCCAAAATAAATAGTCGAGGAACTAAAAACTAAGGATCGAAAAATCGAAAAACTAAAACACAAAACTTGAAAAATAAACATGTATAAACTGTAAAATTGAACTTCCAAATAAATAAAAATTAAAAAATCTAAATACTGAAAAATCACAAAACTGATAAATTTAAAACGGAAAACTAAAAACATTTTAAACCAAAAAATTGGAAAATCGAAAAAATAGTCGATTTGTTTAACAAATTCAAAAGTTGAAAATTTGAAATCTAAAAAAATTGCAAATTGTAAAAAAAATAGTAATTCATACTTGAAAATCCAAAAAATGAATTAACTGAAACATTGAAAAAATCAAAAATTGAGAAATTTAGAAATTGAAAATTTCAGAATACAGAAACCGAAAAAAAAAGAAAAAGAAGGTACATGGAGCCCTCGAGATTCTTTCTGATATTTCAAAAACAACTAATTACTTCGAAAACAAAACACGAGAGGTCCCCTGGATAGAACCTTCCAGTCCCTGAAGCACAACCCATTAAAGTCCCCTTCTTTACTGCATACTATATTTGTGGTTCATTAATCCGCCCTTAACGTTTAACTTAGAAAAAACTTCAAAACTGTACGAGAAAACTTGAAAGCCGCTCTGAACTCTTACAAACGCTTTAAGATTACTGTGAACATGACAAATCTATATCTGCTCATACCCTGCAAAATTCTGATCACGTCACCTCAAAAATTTGCCACGTAAATCCTGTTTAAAGTGTGTGCAATGATTTCGAAATACCTCACTATAAATTTGAAGTATTTTTTTCAATAAACTTGAGACGACGTCATCACTTTTTTTAAGAAAAACCAAACCTCCCATTAACTTTAATTAACTCCGGTCGTCGCGTCACACCTTACTCAGCACTTCCACCTCGCTCCGAATTTATCTCCTCACTCGAAAAAACAACATTTTGCATGTATCCGAAAACGCCATAAATCGCCAGTCGCATATGTTAAGAAACTAGAACATCCATAAATCTCTCCGTTTTTCAATTTGACTCCGGCACCTCGTCCTGCTGAATCCTGCAGAAACTTCCGAATCACTTAATACCACTCCATTTAATAATCGAACCCGATCCCCAATTAACGAATAATTTAATTCCGCCATAGAATCAATGAAAGCCGCCCTTGTAAACATCCTATTACACGTAATCCTTGACCCTTTTTGATAATTCCCCCGCAAGAGCATCCCTTTCTGCGGTCGCCCCTAAAAACTTGGCTTTACAACGGCGGAAAGCAGCGTCGAGACGTCGAAATCGATAGCATCGGCGCCGAAAGACCCAAGTCCGTGTTCCTCTGCACGAGCATTCGCCAAACGCCATTAGGTCAGTGTCGCTGGATCCGGCCCAAATTGCAATTTACAAGGGGAGCTGACTTATTCTTTTAATCGCATTCCGGAAAATCGCTGATATTGCCGGAGCGGAAAGTCCGGTATTTCCGAGTTACGATCCGGAGTACCGTGCGAAACGACTGAAAACCTGATCGTTTTCATAAATTCCAAAACTGAAACAGCGACTGGCTCGTAGGCGCTTAGTTTCTTCATTAACGGAAGAACTAAGTAATCTTCTGCTCCGGTTTAGGTAAAATGGAACTACGCGAACTCGATGTAACGCTAATTTGGAAGTTAGTTACTCTCCAGAGGTTATTTTTTTGTCGTGCATTCGCTCAGTGTTTCTGGATGAGGCCCAAATTGGGGCTTGGAGTTGACTTATTCTTTTAATCACATTCCGGAAAATCGCCGATACTGTCGTCCCGCTAAGCTCGGTTATTATCCGGGCGGAGGAGCAGCAAGACGGAAAATTATTGTTATTATTAAATCAAGATGATGGCAGGGTTATTCAAATGAGATGGGCGGGAAAGAAAAACACACGGGAAAAGAAATTATAATGGAGGGATGTTTCTGAGGTTTATTTATTACGGAGGGTGGGTGTCGAAAGAGCCGCCGGAATAATAAAATTCGCACTGTAGGCTGATCATTTTTCATCAGTGTAATTTAACGATGCGAGTACTATGTTACTGGACTTTAGTAGATTTTGTTAAAGCGGATATGATGTATCATCCATCACGTATTTGAAAATGTTGCTCTAAATTTATTTAGACAGAATGTATACAATTAAATAAAGCACTAGGAGTTCCTGCATAAGTCCCGAGATTCTTTCAAATTCTTTCAAACACAAAACACCAGAAGTCCCCAAATTTTTTTCGAATTTTTTCAAAAACAAGACAAGTAGATAAAATTAAAAAATCGGAAAACTGAAACATTGAAATATCGAAAAATTCAAAATTAAGAAATTAGAAATTGAACAAAACTGAAAATTCAAAAAATCTAACTCAAAAATGAAAAAAATTAAAAATCGGTATACCAAAAACCGAAAAACTGGAATATCAAAACTAAAATAACGAAAAATTGTGTGAAGATAAGAATAACTGCAAAAACCGAAACATCACAATCTCGAAAAATTGAGAAATCGAAGATTTGAAAAAAAACTGGAAAATTGGAAAATCAAAAACTGAAAAATCGAAACATTGATAAAAACAAAAAATTATAAAATCGCAAAATTATGACAGTGGAGCATCAAGAATTAAAAGTTGAACATTGAAAAACTAAAAAATCAAAAATTCGAAAAATGGAAAATTTTAAAATTAAAAAATTGAATAACTTAAAAATAAATACTTAGTTACTTACCTAAAAATTATATGAAAAAAAGGAATCTTAAAAGTAAAAAAAAAATAAAACAAATTAAAAACTAATAAAAACACAAAACTGAAAAATTATAACCCGAAAAATTCGAACGAAAAAGCGAAAAACTGAAAAATTTAAAATAGAAAACTGGAAAAATTGCAAATCAAAAAAATTAAAAGTCACAACGAAAAATCGAAAAATTAATAAATTCAGAAGCTGAAAAATTGAAAAATTTGATTTCAAAAAAATTACAAATAGAAAAACTGAAACACCGAAAAACTGAAAAAATTGATGAATCAGAGGCCGAAAATCGAAAACCTGAAAAAGTTGTTCAATGAAAACTCGAAAAATGGATTTTTGAAAAATCAAAAACTGAAACGTCGAAACATTGATAAAAACAAAAAATTATCAAATCGCAAAATTATAACAGTGGACCATCAAAAATTAAAAGTTGAACATTGAAAAACTGAAAAATCAAAAATTCGAAAAATTTAAAATTTTAAAATCAAAAAATTAAATAACTGAAAAATAAATACTTACCTAAAAATTATACGAAAAAAAGAAATTTTAAAAGTCAAAAAAAACAAATTAAATTAAAAACACAAAACTGAAAAATCAAAAAATTGAAAAATCGAGATATTGGAAAAGCGGAAAAATTATAACCCGAAAAATTCGAACGAAAAAATGCAAAAGCGAAACACTGAAAAATTTAAAATAGAAAACTGGAAAAATTGCAAATCAAAAAAATTAAAAGGCACAATGAAAAATCGAAAAATTAATAAATTCAGAAGCTGAAAAATTGAAAAATTTGAATTTGAAATCATGAAAATTACAAATAGAAAAACGAAACACCGACAAACTGAAAAAATTGATCACTCAGAGGTCGAAAATCGAAAACCTGAAAAAGTTTTTAAATGAAACTCGAAAAATGGATTTTTGATGATGATGAAAAACTGAAACATCGAAACATTGATAAAAACAAAAAATTATCAAATCGCAAAATTATAACAGTGGAGCATTAAAAATTAAAAGAATATTAAAAAACAAATACTAAAAAATTGAAAAATTGAAAAATCGAAATACATATTCTAAAACTGAAAAATTATTATAAACCGAAAAATTCGAATAAAAAAATGAAAAATCGAAGACCTGAAAAATTTTAAATGGAAAATTGAAAACATTGCAAATCGAAAAAATAAAAAATCGCCAAGAAACATTGAAAATTTAACAAATTCAAAAGTTGAAAAATTGAAGCACCGAAAAACTGCCAAAAATTAATCCCTTGGCGATTGAAAAATCGAAAACCTGAAATTTTTTTTTTAGTGAAAACTCGAAAAATGGATTATGGAAAATCAAAAACTGAAACATCGAACGTTGATAAAAACAAAAAATTTATAAAAATGAAGCATCAAAAATTATAAGTTGAGCACTGAAAAACTAAAAACCGAAAACCTGAAAAATTTTTTAAAAACTCGAAAAATGGATTACTGAAAAATCAGAAAAACCAAAAAAATTGAAAAGTTAACAACTTAAAAACTGTAAAATAAAACATAAAAAATTTCATTAAAATAAAAAAATCTAGATACTTAAAAATCAAAATATTGAAATTCCCAATGATTGTAAAATTGAAATATTGCGAATTGAAAAATTGCAAATCAAAAAGTAAATCTCGAAAAGCTGTAACTTCAGAAATTGAAAAATTGTAATTTATGATCGAAAAACTCAAACAGCCCAAAGAGAAATATGAGAAGAAATGTCAAATTCAAAAGTTCAAAATTTAAAACTGAAATCTAGAAAAATTGCATATCGAACAATTGAAAAATCTGAGTTATAAATCGAGAAATTAAAAAATCAAAAAAATGGAAATCTGACGATATTAATATACGAAATATGTACTGAAAAATTTTAAACTGAAACCTAGATAAATTACAAATCGAAAAATTGAATTTTCAGAAGAAGAAAAATCGAAACTTGAACAATTTAAAAGAAAAACTTAAAAATTGCAATTCGAACAATGGATTATTTAAAAAATGATAAAAATCGCAAAATGGACAATCATAAAAATCAAAAAATTGATAAATTCAATATTTGAAAAATTGAAAAATTTACAATTGAAATCTTCAAAAATGCAAATCGAAAGACTCAGAGAACGAAAAGTTTAAAATCGAGAAACTAAAAAGTCGAAGAAAAATCGAAAATTCGACAAATTTAAATGGAAAACTCAAAAACTTGCAAATCCATAAATGGATTAATTGAAAAATCGAAAATTTGACAAATTCGAAAGTTGAAAAATTTTTTAAATTTTAAACTCCAAATCGCAAAATTGAAAGGACCAAAATCTGAAAATCTGGAACATTTTAAAATGGAAAACTCGAAAAATTGCAAATCGAAAATGCATTAATTTAAAAATGGGAAAAATCGGAAAAATTGTAGTTGAAGATCGAGAAAATCAAACAGCACAAAGAAAAATCTAAGAAAAAATGTTAAATTCAAAAGCTGAAAAATTTTGGAAATTTTAAACTGAAGTCTGGAAAATACGCACATCGAAAAATTGAAAAATCTAAAAGTTAAAAACCGAAAAATTAAAAAAATCACAAAAAATCGAAAAATTGACCATTTTAAATCTGAAATATGTACTGAAAATTTTACACTAAAACCTAGAAAAATTGCAAATCAAAAAATTGGAGGAACGAAAAACTGAAAACTCAAAAAATTCAATAATCTAGTAGTTGAAAAATCGAAAAATGAACAATTTTTAACCGAAAATCCGAATAATTGCAATTCGAAAAATGGATTAATTTAAAAATGATTAAAATCGCAAAATAGAAAATCACAAAAAAAAATGAAAATTAGAAAATTCAAAACTTGAAAAACTGAAAAATTTTAAATTGAAATCGTGGAAAATTGCAAATCGAAAGACTGAAAGGACGAAAAGTTAAAAATCGCGAAACTAAAAAATCAAAGAAAAATCGAAAAACCATTGAGAAATCTAAAATTTAAATCTAGAAAAATTGCAAATCGAAAAATTGAAGGAACGAAAAAATCGAAAAACTGAAAAATTCAGAAGTGAATAAATCGAAAAAAAAAATTAAAATGGAAAATTCGAAAAATTGGATAATTAACAATTTAAAAAGTGTAAAATGAAATATCAAAAAAATAAATGAAGTAAAAAAATCTAGATACTTGAAAATAGGAAATTGAATAACAAAAAAATTTAAAACTATAAACTCGAAAACTGCTAATTCAGAAATTGAAAAATTGGAATTTAAGATGGCGAAATCGGAGAAAAAATGTCAAATTCAAAAGTTGAAAAATTTTTAAATTTAAATCTGAAATCTAGAAAAACTGCACTTCGAAAAATTGAAAAATTTAAAAGTCAAAAATTGAGAAATTAAAAAACCAAAAAATAGGACAAGTGACAATTTTCAAATCTGAAATATGTATTGAAAAATTTTAAACTAAAACCTACAGAAATTCCAAATCGAAAAATTATAGGAATGAAAAAATGAAAAATCGAAAAATTGCAAATATAGAAAAAATCACAAAAAACGAAAAATTGATAAATTTAAAACATGAAAATTTGAAAAATTATAAATTGAAATCTTGAAAAATTGGAAATCGAAAAACTTGAAACAAATAGAAAAACTAAAAAATCAAAGATAAATGAAAAAAATCACAAATTTAAAAGTTGAACTATTAAAAAATCTAAAATTTAAATATAGAAAAATTGCAAATCGAAAAACTGAAGAGTGAAAAACTAAATAATCGAAAAAAACTCGAAAAATGTAATAATTCACAAGTGGAAAAATAGAAAACTTCAAAAATTTTAAAATGGAAAATTCGAAAAATGGATTAATTGAAAATCGAGGAAATCAACAACACAAAGATGAATCTGAGAAAAAATTGAAAAATCTAGAAGTTAAAAACCGAGAAATTAAAAAAAAATCACAAAAAAAACGAAAAATTGACCGTTTTAAAATCTGAAATGGGTATTGAAAGATTTAAAACTAAAACCTAGAAAAATTGCAAATACAAAAATTGAACAATTTTTAACGGAAAACTCGAAAAATTGCGATTCGAGAAATGGATTCATTGAAAAATGATAAAAATCGCAAATATAGAAAAAATCACAAAAAAACGAAACATTGATAGATTTAAAACATGAAAAATTGAAACATTTTAAATTGAAATCTTGAAATTTTGCAAATCGAAAGAGTGAAAGAACGAGAAAAGTTAAATATTAAGAAATATAAAATCTAAATCTAGAAAAATTGCAACCAAAAACTTGAATCATTTTAAAATGGAGTACTCGAAAAATTGCGAATCGAAAAATGGATTAATTGAAAACCGAAAAATTGACAAATGCGAAAGTTGAAAAATTGAAAAATTTAAATTTGAAATCAAGACAAATTCCAAACAGAAACACTGAAACACCAAAAAACTGAAAAAACAAATCATTGAGAAGTTGAAAAATCGAAAACCTGAAATTTTTTAAAAAATTGAGAAACTGAAAATTTGAAAATCGAAAAATTGAGAAAAATCTGAAAACTGAAAAAGTGTAAAATGAAACAGCAACAAAAAAATAAATAAACTTGGAACATTTTAATGGAAAACTCGAAAAATAGCAAATTGAAAAATGGATTAATTGAAAAATCAAATTTAAAAGTTGAAATATTGAGGGAACCAAAAACTGAAAAACCGAAAAATTTAATAGTTTAGTTTTAAAATCTAAAGCTTGAAACATCTTAACGGAAAACTTGAAAAATTGCAAATCGAAAAATCGATTAATTGAAGAATGGGAAGAACCGGAAAATAGAAAATCACCAATCGAGAAACTGAAAAATTCAGAAGTTGAAAAATTGAAAAAATCATCAAATCGAAAGATCGAAAAAACGAAAAACTAAAGAATACAAAAATTTCGTAATTCAGAGGTCGAAAAAATACAAATCAAAAAATGGATTAATTAAAAACAAAAGACCAGAAGTTTCAACATTGTCCTAAAATCTTAAAAAAGACACTAGAGACCCCAAGATTTTTTTTCTCCAAAACTCAAAACCAAGAACTCCAAAAGCATTACAGACAAACGAAATTCATAAATATTTTTTTGATACCGCCTGTATGTTAGTAGTTTCGACAATAAATTGAAACATTTTGTAAAATAATGTAATTTTGTCGATTTTTTTATTGATTTCGACGGCAAATTTTCGCCATTTTTTTTTTTTAATTTTGAATTTTTTGTCAAAAATCTATACCTCCAAGGTAAAAATGAAAACGGATTAATAAACCACAAGTACAGAAGTACGTTATGTGAAAGTTTAATCGAACGAATTCGTTCCGGGGCACTTAACCACAAAAAATCCGCCATTCTGCCATGAATACAGCATGTTCGTTAAATTAAACTCCTACACAGTGTTTACTCCGATACCCGCACAAAATCATCACAAAGCAGCAGTCGTAGCCACCGGCACCGACAGCTAATTGCTAGTTAAAACTGCCGTTGTAACCGAACCGGCCCTTTTCGCCCCACCTCCTTCCAGTGCGAAAACCAATTAATCAGAACCTCCTCCAAACGTTCGGTAATTACGCTGACAAACGATCTTTTGTGAAGAAAATATTTAGTGTAAATTTCGCGCGAGTACGGAACGGCAATTAATTACTCGCCGGATCTGAAATCTCCACCGTACGTACCTGTCTTTGAGTAAAGTACACCTCCGAAACTTATTACACCTTTCATAATGAAGTACAGAGCTGGCAAGTTCGCAGATTTATGGCCCAAACCTTCTCGAGGATATTTCCCATTCGGAAGGGCGGCCGTTTCCTCTTTTTCCACGCATACACGTCGTGTTGACGTTCAAATCGATTAGGCCCAAATTGGCTGTGCTAAATGGCGTTTTATGAAGAGGGATTAGAGGTCTCGCTTGGACTGCCAGGCTAATAGAATAGTCTGGTAGGTAGTTGTTCTATCCTGTCTTGAATTCATTTCGCTGGAGAGAGTGAAGTATGACTCGTTCCTAATCTAAGGAATTTTCACAATTGAGACAAGGGTAACCGCAAACCGAACGGCATTCCTTCAAGTTTATGTGCAGTGGGCGTTAGACAGAGCCTGGAATTTCGTGGAGGGTTTGAGACGTAATGGACTTTGGTAATTGTGACTATTTTGCAAGTTATTGGAAGCTTACTTAAGTTTAAGTACGTCTTTTTATAACGTTCAATTCAACAACTCATTATAAACAAATATAGGAAGTTTTCCAGTTCAAGTCCACTATTAGTTCGCAACTAACGACCATTGAATGATTTATCCAAACTTTTGTTTCCACTGGGGAGATGATTGCCAAAGCAAACATATCATAATATTGCACAAACTGCATGGTAATTAAACTCCAAAGTACACATTACTTCCATTATGAGCCCAATCAATTCCAATTTGGTAATTCTATTTGAAGTGAATGTATTTCTATTCATCAAGTTTGAAAGTACATTATTGCTAATGTTAATTATTGGTATTTATTAGAACCGGGTAATTTATTAGAAACAATAAACACTGTGCAAGCTTATGAATACTTTACTTTCAGTTTGTATCGTAACTGGTTGTATTAATAATTTTTTTGACAACAGTTTACATTGTTAATAATTCGCATTACTGGTATTTGTTTCCAGTTAATTTCATTAAAAATTCACTATTTATTGGCTTCAATTATTTTGAAAGCAAACCCAAGTTTATTGGGTAATTTAGCGATATTGACATTCATGCAACACGAACACATGATTATTTACGCCATTTTATGTAATTTGTCTGTTCACGCCCACCAAAATTTGCATGATATCATCTCAAAAGTTGGTTAAGTAATTTCTGTTTAAATTATGAAAAATAATAGACGTGCGCACTTTACTAATCCATCCATATTTTTATCAAAATATTTTAATAGATATATCGTATTTTTTAGAATTCTATTTTTTCTACGAACACCTCCGTCAAATTTATATATTTTGATGTTTACAGGTTTTCAAAGTGTCTGAAAACTTGTATATTTTCTTTTTCTGTGTGATAGGCGGTGTTGTATTTTCAAATTTTCAAAATTAGCAAAATGCTAGATTTTAAATTTTTCAAATTTTTCTTGAGTTTATACGAAATTCCCCATTCTTTAGTTTCAAAGTTTCGTAATTCAATTATATTCATATGTACTATGTTATTACCTCTCAGTACTGTTACGTTTTTCAAAATTTACATTGTGAATTAAAAAAAAATGTGTATTTTCTGTATGGAAGCATTGATGGTTTTTTAAAATTTTGAAAATTGTAAAAATGTTCTTAGTTTAATTTTCTAAATTCAAAATTTCCTTCAAATTTAAACTGATACTTTGGATTCAACGATATAATGGCGAATTTGGTTCAGATTGAATGAAAATTTTGAAAATTTTAAAAAATGCTAGAGCTCAAACAGTCAAACCAAAATGTACAGACATTTTGAACACTTGAAAAATTCAAAATTTCCTTCAAATTTCAACTGTTACTTTGAATTCAAATATATAACGTTGAATTTGGTATACAATCAACGAAAATTTTGAAAATTTAAAAATACATATTTTGTGACATTTTGAAAACTCGTGACTTGCAAAATCTTTAAATTTGAACCACGTGTTTGTCATAAAAGGCAGAAAAATCTATTTCCAACATTTGGATTTGTGGTATTTAATTTTTCGATTTTTCAATTAATCCATTTTGCAATTTTTATTTAACTTCCAAAATTTTCATTGCTTAATTGAAATATATATGTATTTAATTTGATGTACATAAGAAAAATTTGATGATTTGACAAACTCTTGGCTCAAAATTTAAAGATTTCGAATTTTACGGGTTTTCAAAATATCTAAAAATGTGTGAGTATCCTTTTCTGTGTGACATGATAAATGATGTTGTATTTTCGAATTTTCAAATTGTCAAAATTCTGTTTTTTTTTTAACCACTTTTACCAAATTTAACATAATTTCTTTAGCACCAACATTTTCACTGACAATATAAAAATTCGCCTTTCATTATCAATACATTTGATGGAAATTTTGAACTTTTCAAGTTTTCAAAATTGTCGAAATTCTATTTTTTTTCCATTTCATCATAATTTCCGTTGTTACGATCTCAAGATTTTCAAAATTTTTATTGCCAACTTTAAAAAATTTGTTATTAGTAGTTTTAGAATGTCTAACATTTGTAGATTTTGTTTTCTGTGTCGTAGGCATTTTTTTTAAACTGTCAACATATTCACTGAAAAAACACCAAATCTAAAGTTACAAAATTCGATGACATTCATATGCAGTGTTCTATAATATTTCAAGAATGTCAAGATTTTTTAAATTTTCATTGTCAACTTAAAAAAATAGTTTAATTTTAGAGATTTTGAACTTCACGAATTTTCAAAATGCCTGAAAATGTGTATTTTCAAATTTTCAAAACTGTCCAATCACCGAATTCACCGTGATTACTGTAATTCCAAAGTAACAGTGTAAATTTGAAGGAAATTTTGCATTTTCCAGGTTTTCAAAATTTCGAAATTATCGAAATTCTTATTTTTCAATTTTTGAAAATCTTCTGAAGTTTAAAAACTACATAACATTCATATGCAATGTCATGGAATATTTCAGGGATCCTAAAACTTTCAAAATTTTCATTATCAACTTAAAAAAAAAATTTCTTGCCTTTTATGACAAACGCTTAGTTCAAATTTAAAGGTTTCTGTCAACATTCTGTTTTTTTTTAATTTTTTTTTTAACTCCAAAGTGTTGAAATGACATAATATCCTACAACCATTCAGACCATCTTAAGATTTTCAAAATTTTCACTGGCAAGAAAAAATCGCCTTTTATGTTCAATACACAGTTCAAATTTTAAGGAGATTTTGAATTTTTCAATATTTCAAAATTGTCGAAATTCTATATTTTTTCATTTCATCATAATTTCCTTTGTTAATCTTAAAATTTTCAAAATTTTTATTGCCAACTTTAAAACATTAGTTATTGCCAGTTAAGATCATTAGAAGGGCCAAAATTGAGGAAATATTGAATTTTACGAGTTTTAGAATGTCTAACATTTGTAGATTTTGTGTTCTGTGTCGTAAGCATTTTTTTTAAACTGTCAACAAATTCACTGAAAAAGCACCAAATCTAAAGTTACAAAATTCGATCACATTCATATGCCGTGTTCTATAATATTTCAAGAACGTCAAGATTTTTTTAATTTTCATTGTCAACTTAAAAAAAAATTTAAATTTAGAGATTTTGAATTACACGAATTTTCAAAATGCTTGAAAATGTGTATTTTCAAATTTTCAAAACTGTCCAAACACCGAATTCATCATTATTACTTTAATTCCAAAGTAACAGTTTAAATTTGAAGGAAATTTTGCATTTTCCAGGTTTTCAAAATTTTCGTTATCAACTTAAAAAAAATATTTCTTGCCTTTTATAGCAAACGCCAAGTTCGAATTTAAAGGTTACTGTCAACATTCTATTTTTTTTTAATTTCTTTTAACTCCAAAGTTTCGAAATGACATAATATCCTACAACCATTCAGATATCTTAGGATTTTCAAAATTTTCACTGACAAGAAAAAATCGTATTTTATGTTCAATACACAGTTCAAATTTTAAGGAAATTTTGAATTTTTCAAGTTTTCAAAATTGTCGAAATCCTATCTTTTCTTCATTTCATCATAATTTCCTTTGTTACGATCTCAAGATTTTCAAAATTTTTATTGCCAATTTAAAAAAAATATTTATTGCCAGTTGAGATCATTAGAGGGGCCAAAATTGACGAAATATTGAATTTTACGAGTTTTAGAATGTCTAACATTTGTAGATTTTGTTTTCTGTGTCATAAGCATTTTTTTATACTGTCAACATATTCGCTGAAAAAACGCCAAATCTAAAGCTACAAAATTCGATCACGTTCATATGCAGTGTTCTATAATATTTCAAGAACGTCAAGATTTTTTAAATTTTCATTGTCAACTTAAAAAAATAGTTTACATTTAGAGATTTTGAATTTCGCGAATTTTTGAAAATGCCTAAAATGTGTATTTTCAAATTTTCAAAACTGTCCAAACACCGAATTCACTGTGATTACTTTAATTCCAAAGTAACAGTTTAAATTTGAAGGAAATTTTGCATTTTCCAGGTTTTCAAAATTTCGAAATTATCGAAATTCTTATTTTTCAATTTTTGAAAATCTTCTGAAGTTTAAAAACTACATAATATTCTTATTCAGTGTCTTGCAATATTTCAGGGATCCTAAAACTTTCAAAATTTTCATTATCAACTTAAAAAAATATTTCTTGCCCTTTATGACAAACGCCTAGTTCAAATTTAAAGGTTTCTGTCAACATTCTGGTTTTTTTTTTAATTTTTTTTAACTCCAAAGTTTCGAAATGACAATATCCTATAATCGTTCAGATATCTTAGGATTTTCAAAATTTTCACTCACACATTTTTCATCATAATTTCCTGTGTTACGATTTTAAGATTTTCAAAATTTTATTGCCAACTTTAAAAAATTAGTTTACACACAGTCACAATTTACAAAACAGTGTCTGAATCACATTCAAAAAAAGGCGCGAAACACCGTGACGTCACCCCCAAAACTCACCTACCAAATCAGCCCCGCCCAAGAACTTCCAGTGAACAATAAATGAAAACGAGTTATTTCCAGCAAGCAAAAACCCACAAAACAAAAAAGACACAGTTATTCCCACCAAGAACCTCATCAACTCGTTTAATTGCGCCACCCCCGCCGCCCCCAAACAAACTTCTTTTCCCGATGCCGTCAAAAGCAGCCGTGGCGAACAAAGACATTAAAATGAACGCAATCTATTTCAACAACCACCAATTAACCCCTTTTTCTGGACGCCCGCCGCAAAATTGCACGCAATCTTCGCCGCCGCCATCAGACGCAATTGCATCAGCTGTAGGGACAATTATCGCGATGCACTCTCGTAGCTTCAATTAAACAAATTGAACAGATGTTGTTGCGGGCAAAAAGTGTGACCCCGCAAAATGGAACACCTCTGATTAAAACATGAATAAGTCATGTCGGTTTTTTCTCCCGGTTTCGCCAATAATTAATCGACCACCACGGAAGAATAAAAAAGGAGCGACCAACAGGTCGAAGTCCCGACAAACGAACAGCGGATATCTTAACCTACATCGGTTCTCATCAATTAAAGAGAGGTGAACGAGACGGAGACGGAAAAATATCATATATTCGAGTCGTCTTTACCATGTATGGGGGACGCACCCACGCGGATTTGGTGGGTTTTCGCTGGCTCGGAGTGGACAGGATTCCTTATATGGGTATTTTATGCGGGTGATGGTAACTGATGGACTAATTAGAGAGGCGATGGTTGAATTATGGTGAAGGCAATGGCTAAGATGAGGACTTTCTCCAGCGCCAACGATGAGTTTTTACAAATACAAAGTCAGAGTTATATCTAATTTAGTATTTTCTGTCTGTCTGTCTGTCTGTCTGTCTGTCTCGATCGTCCGTCCGTCCGTCCGTCCGTCTGACGTCTGGCCGGATTTTACCCTTGCATTCGTATTTTCAATATTTTGCAATTTTTGAAATGTCAGTTAAACTTACATCGAATTCACTATTAGAGTCTAAATCAAATCCATAAAATGAACTGGGAATCAACAATCTTTTAAAGCGATCTCTAGCGGTCAAGTGTCAAACTCGCATCGTTTACGCTAAACGCTCCGCTTAGCTCCACAGGCGCCCATAATTAATTTAGACGCGACGCCTGATATCCGCAATAATTTCCTTTCCCACTTATTCACATGAGAAAATTTCAAACTGCCAATTTAATTATCTGCAAGACTTGCACTAACTGTACTCTCCACTGATTAAAAGCAATAGCATTATAATGAGCCTTACATCGGATTATTCTAACAAGCCGTATCAGCATTAGTCGACACTCTTCATCCGAAAATAATGCTAATCTCGATTTATGGCGGCTTAAAATAGCCAGTAAAACGCCTTTCTTGTAAGCCGCGTTATTAAGATTCATATCTCGGGACGAACAAGTTTTTCGGCAAACACGAGCAATCCGGGCCGATTTGAGAAATTTCTTGTCGAGGATGGTGTTTATTGTCTTAAGGTGAAGTGGGGGAAGTGTGCACGTTTTGAGATTGGGAACAATGTGACGCGGGAGATTTCGATCTCGGTGTTCGTGCAAATTGGACAGGGACGTGTTCATTGGTGCTGGCCGGCATTATAAGCACAGTTATAGTTATTTAGATGCAAACTAGCTTTTTATCGGGAGTTGTTTCAGACTTTGCTAATCTTAATACGAGTGGCTTATCCGTTCGACATCTCCCTGCCGGCTACATAAATTTTAACATAGGTTGTGTAGTGCGAAGGAGAGAAGGAACAGAGGCTCGATGGAATTTTCGTTAATTAGTGAGCAAATTTAGTCGAAAAAAATGGTCCGTCATCTCCAAATTTTGCAATAGTAAATGTTACTTAAATTTTATAAAACACGGCACTCCATTTGTGGTTTATGAACCCGTGTTGATTTTTTAACCTAACCATCCAGATTTTTGCAAAAAAAAAATTGCAAAATCAAATGTTTTAAAATCTTGCGAACGTTTTAAGGTTATCGGAAGCATGGTAAATCGTTAATCAAAATTTATCAGTTCATGCCCCCTCCCCTTCTCGTTTACAACTTCCCATTACTCAATTTTTCAAAATTTAGTGTTTTTCGAGTTCTCAATTTTGGATTGTTTCAGTTTTACGAAATTTCAGGTTCTTCATTTTTCGATTTCTCGATTTTTCAGTTTTCGATATTTCAGTTTTTGGATTTTTCAATTTTTCTCATATTGCAGTTTTGGAATTTTTCAATATTTCGATGTTCCGGTTTTTTGATTGTTCCAGTTTTGGAATTTTCCGATGTTTCGAATTTTCGACTTTCCGGCTTCTCGATTTTCCAATTTTTCGATGTTTCGATTTCCAAATTAATGCTCATTTCAGTTTAGGAATTTTTCATTTTTTCGATTTTTCAATTTTTCGTATTTTTAGGTCCTTCGATTTTTTAATTTTAGACTTTTCAGTTTTTTATGGTTCTATGCTTCGATCTTTGGATTATTCGACTTATTTGTTTATCAATTTTTCACTTTTTAAAAATCAAATTTTCGGTTTTTAAATTTTTCGATTATTAATCAAGATTTAAATATTTCCGGTTTTTGATGGTTCAATTTCTCGATTTTTCGATTTTACCTTCCTCTCGATCTTTTGATGTTTCGATTTCTCGGTTTCTCGATCTTTCGATATTTCAATTTTTCAATTGATGCATTTTTTTTAATTTTAGATTTTTCATTTCTTCGATATTTCAGTTTTTCGATTATTAAAATTTTTACATTCACCGATTTTTGGAATTTTCGATTTTTCAACATTTCAATTTTTGGAACTTTTCAATTTCTGGATTTTTTATTTTTTGGATATATTAATTTTTGGATTTTTTTCCCATCTTCCGATTTTTCGGTTTTTTGTTATTAGATGTTATTAAACTTTGAAACTTCATAACTAAAGAAAATCTGAATAATATGGTGTACTTTTAAAACAATTTTAAAAATTTTAATGCTTTTGAAAATTCAGACGATTCTGAAAATATGAAAAAACAACGTTTAACTTATAGATGCAGTAAACTTGTAAAATTCAAAATCGTCTTCAGATTTAAAGTTCGCCCTGATTAATTATAATCTTTTGAATTTTTGACATTTTCATCTAAAATTTTGAAAATTCTGACATTCATTTTTTCGATTCTTCAATTTTTCGTATTTTTAGGTCTTTCGATTTTTTAATTTTAGACTTTTCAGTTTTTTATGGTTCTATGCTTCGATCTTGGATTATTCGACTTATTTGTTTATCAATTTTTCACTTTTTAAAAATCAAATTTTCGGTTTTTAAATTTTTCGATTATTAATCAAGATTTCAATATTTCCGGTTTTTGATGGTTCAATTTCTCGATTTTTCGATTTTACCTTCCTCTCGATCTTTTGATGTTTCGATTTCTCGGTTTCTCGACCTTTCGATATTTCATTTCTTCGATATTTCAGTTTTTCGATTATTAAAATTTTTACATTCACCGATTTTTAGAATTCTCGATTTTTCAACATTTCAATTTTTGGAACTTTTCAATTTCTGGATTTTTTATTTTCTGGATATATTAATTTTTGGATTTTTTTCCCATCTTTCGATTTTTCGGTTTTTTGTTATTAGATGTTATTAAACTTTGAAACTCCATAACTAAAGAAAATCTGAATAATATGGTGTAGTTTTAAAACAATTTTAAAAATTTTAATGCTTTTGCAAATTCAGACGATTGTGAAAATATGAAAAAACAAGGTTTAACTTATAGATGCAGTAAACTCGTAAAATTCAAAACCCTCTTCAGATTTAAAGTTTGCCCTGATTAAATTATAATCTTTTGAATTTTTGAGATTTTCAACTAAAATTTTGAAAATTCTGAAATTCCCGAATTGTCTGTTAACTTAATTACAGTGTATATATAGGGTTATGGAATTCTGAAACTCGAAAATTAAGAAAAATTGGGTTATTTTGGAGTCCTCTTAACGAAGATTATGACAATTGAAATTATTTTTGAAAATTTCCAGGATTCTGAAAATATGGAAAAAGTAATTTCTTTGTTACCTTGTAAGAGAGTGCACCTGAATATTATGGAATTTTAAAGCTCGAATCCCAAAGAAAATCTTATTAATTTGGAGTACTTTTAACGAAGATTTTAAAAATTTCGATGATTTTGAAAACATGAAACACACAGAGACGAAGTAAACTTGCAAATATTGAAAATCGTTTTCAAGTTTAAAATTTGCACCGATTAAAAAGCAGATTCATTTTTTTATTTTCGAGGAAAATTTTGAAAATCTCAAAATGTAAATCTTCCACAAGTTATGATTTACGAATCAGCTCATCGAAATGTATTTGCCATAATTTTTTGGAAATTTTTGAGCAACCTTTAGGAATTCTCCATTTTTCAAAACTTCCTAGTATGAATTGTTGACCGTTTTCGAGCACCATTCGAAAATTATCCCAAGACATTTTCTTGTTGATTTCATTTCATTGAAAATTGGAACAATTTTTCCAGAACTGTAAATTAAAAAATGACAATTCTCCAGATATTTTAGAAATCACATTTCAAACCGATTTTTTGGAAAATCAATAAATTATATTTTTTAGACCAGCTCAGCGAAATACATTTTTAAGTTTTTTTGAGGACTTTTCGGCAATTTTTAAAACGTTTCATTTTTTGTATGAATTTTTTGGCCATTTTTCGACCACTGTGAAAATTACCTGGATCCATTTTCGTGTAAATTACGACTTGTAGAAGTTATCTTCGGCTTCATTTCTTTGAAAGTTCCATCTATTTTCGAGAATCGAGAAAACTAAAAATGAAAGTTCTCCACATATTTAAGAGGTCGCATTTTAAACACAATTTTTGGAAAATCTTGGTACTGGGTCATAAATAATTTATACTTTTCGTGTCAGTGGGTCGAAATATAGAACCCAGTATTTTTTGAGAATTTTGTCAATTTTTCAAAAATCCGAACTTTCACTTTTATGAGAGTTGTTCGAACAATTTTTGAAAACAATCGAATCAGATCGAATTTTTAGTCAACTTTTCAAAAATTCCAATTCATATTTGAATTTTTGACATTTTTTGAACAATTTTCGACAATTATCGAAAGATATTTTCTTGTAGATTTCTACTTGTAGAAGATACTTTTGGCTTCATTTCTTCGAAAATTACAATTTTACCAGAATCGGTAAAATAAAAAATGACATTTTGTAAAATTTCAGGCACTTTTCTAAAATTCCAATTTTTTTCCGTTTTGGAAAATTACCTAAATCCATTTTCATGTAAATTTAGATTGGTAGAAGTTATTTTCGGCTTTATTTCGTCCAAAATTTCAACAATTTGTTCAAAATCGATAAAACATAAGTGACAGTTTTCTAGACACATTTTAAAAATCGCATTTTGGAACCGAATTTTTCGAACCGAATTTTTCGAAAATATTGTTGCGGAACCATCAAAAAGTTATTTTTTTCGAACTAGTTCGTGAAATGGATTTTTGAAAATTTCGGGTAACTTGTTAGAGATTTCATTTCCTCGGTATGTTTTTTTTTGAGCACTTTAAAAAAATGTCGAAAACATTTTCCTGTAGATTTCGACTTGTAGAAGTTATATGATGTTATATGAAGTTATATGAAGTTTATACTTCATCACATCCTCCAAAATTCCAACCATTTTTTCCACAATTAGTATTGACAAAACGAAAAATGAAAATAATCATCGAGATATTTCTAAATATTGTGAAAATTCTATTTTCAAATCCAGTTTTTCGAAAGTCGTGGTCGTGGGCCATCAGCAAGTTACGTTTTTCGAATTAATTCATCGAAATATATTTCCTACAATTTTTTGAGATTTTTTAGGCAACTTTTCAAAAATCTCACTTTTTCAATAAGAATTTTTTGACGTTTTTCAAACACCCTTCGCAAATTACCTAAAGCCATTTTCACGTAAATTTCGACTTGTAGAAGTTATTTTCGGCTTCATTTCTACAAAAATTCCAACAATTTTTCAAGAATCGGTAAAATAAAAAAGTTTTCTAGACATTTTAAAAACCCCATTTTCAAACCGAATTTTTCGAAAATCCAATTATGAAAATTTCGACTCTTTTTCGATCACCTTCGACAAATACCTGAATGGCATTTTGTCGAAGAGTCTTACCATTTTTCCAAAATCATCTAATAAAGTATGAAAATTTTTAGAGTTAAAAATAAGACTGTCAAACCAAGTTTTGTTTTGTGCATTTTTAAGCAACTTTTCAAAAAGTTCGATTTTTCAGTTCCTTTCAATATAAAAATTTCGAAAATATTGTGGCCACCTTTGAAAATAGTTCAAACACACTTATATTTCTGCAGATTTTGACTTTCAGAATTTTTTTACAGTTTCATTTGACATGGTTATAATTCTTGCGTAGACATAATCCAGAACAATAAAAAAAAACGAACTAGAGAAGGATATCACTGCTAAACGAAGTGGAAAGAGCCGAGACAGACGAAATATCATATTTAATTGATTTAATATCATTAGTGCAACCTTTAATTCTTGTATATATTTATCATTGTAAGAGTCAAGAATCCAGTCAAGCCCAAAGGGCAAAATAATCTAGTTAACGTTAACCAATGATAATCAATTAAAGTAATTGGGATACTATGTAAAAAATAAAACTCAATGTCATGTACAGAATCGAGAACGTGACTCGAGTAATAGAAACGGTGACGAAAATTAATATTCGCTAAATTACTATAAAAAAAAATTTAAGGCACCTCTAACCCGTAGTCGCTTTTAAAACCACCCACAAAAATAAAAAATCTATTCATCTACGAAATGAAAAACAAGAAAAAACTCTTCACGCTTGAGCGCGTGTCGTATTCAATTGTCTCTTAAATTGTCATCCACTTAGCATTCATAAATTATACAGCGCAACATTTTTATAGCCAGGGGCGACATCTTCAATAACAATTGAAAGAAATTAACATTCGCGCTATAAAACAATCGCGAAATTAAAAAGTGACTGACACTTGTTGGCAGTGACTTTCCAGTGTTCTGATGTCATTCGATTAATCTTGTATGCGCTATTGTCTCTCTAACAATAATTGTTTAAATTTAACTCCAATTAATTATTGTTTAATCCGTTCTTGTCGCCATTTGTTGTAATAAGCTAATTACGAACGGAATAAAAACGCATTTCTCTCAAGTCGTAAATTCCAATTAATTGAGCAGATTATTGATAGCGACAATTAATGAGCTTTTATTTATTTGAAAAAGTAGCGGTTTTTAACGTGATTGCTGTTATCTGGCGTTTCCCAGCGCTTCTCGAGTCGCGTGAAACTCAATCCGGGCGACCGTTGGATATACAGGGTGTCTCACTTATTGAATGTTTTTGTCGTTCGAAATTTCATTCCTCGTGTCGGTGGCAGCCTTTGTTCAGTGGACGTTCATTAAAGCAAAAAATCGCCTTCGATTTATCGGGAGTTAATAGTGGACGAGGCAAAAAGACGAAATTACATCAATTTAATAAACGTCGAGTCTTGTTTTTGCTCCCTTTGGCATTTACCCTAATCTCGGATTTTATTGATCATCCGGTACAAGCGCATTGTAGGAATTTTATTGCAGAGGACGATTGTCGTGATCACGTCATGAGTCCTTTTTAGGTTGGAATTGTCACTAAACGGAGACGTCTTGCGTCGCAAAACCACGTCCGAATATGAAAGGGGACGTCTAAGAGAATAAAAGTGGATTTATTCGGGAACAATATCGTAAAAGTGAGACGAGGGGTTGTGTTGGTGCGGAGTGATGGGCGGCTGCCAGCGGCGGCGTGGTGGGGTTAAATAAGAAATGTTTTAGAAATCGTAGCCTGAGTGGTGGTTTGGGTGGACCAGATGTCAGGTGAGGGATTTTCGCCTCTATTGTTCGGTGCTGGTTTCACGCTTGTCGCGCTTGAATGAAGCATAGTTTAGACTGTGTACTGATTTGCCCCATCTACACCTAAAAATCGACACTGTACCTTGAAATCATGAAGATGAAAGTTTTCGAAATTTTTAAATATGCAGTACAAATTTGCCATTAAAAGAATTTATGAAATTTTCGCATTTCCCTAATATTCGTATTCAATAGATAAATTATAAATTTCGAAAAATTAGTGATTAAGGAATTTCTCGATAAAATAAAAATTATAATTCTGAATTTGATAGGGTTTCAAAGTACCTGCATATTTTGCTTTTCCTAGCCAAAGCATTGTTGTTTTTTAAAATTCTCAAAATTACCGAAATTCTCAACAAATTTTTAATTTTTAAAATCTTCATCCACAAGTTTTTCCGTTTTTGGTGTTTCAAAATTCCATAATATTCAAACGCAAGGTTTTTAATAAAAATTTCAGGAATATTAAGACTTAAAATTTTCATCGAAATTATAAAAAAGCACTTCCGTATGAGCAGCACGAAGTTCAAATTTGAAGAAAACTTTTTATTTTTGCGTCAAAGGCCTTTTTTCTTTTCAAAATTATGATTCCTAATTCCTAATTTTTTTGAAATTTTTAAAATATCGAAGAGAATTTCAAATTTTCTGATGAAACTTAAAGAAACGTATTCTTGTCTTTTCATCAATGAAAACTTAAAATTTGAAGAGAATTTTGAATTTTACAAGTTTTCAAAATACATATATGTATGTAGAACTGTCATTTTTTATTTTATCGATTCTGGAAAAATTGTTATCGAACTTCGAAAAAAATTGAAACCGAAAATAACTTACAGTACAAAATTGAGATTTTAAAAAGTTGCCTAAAAATTCTTTAAAAATTCTGGAAAATACATCTCGACGAGTTGGTTCCAAAAATAAAACTTGTTGATGGTCCGGACTAAGATTTTTTCATGGCTTTGGGTGGTTTTCACAGGGTGCTAGAAAGTTGGCCAAAGAAATGTCTTCGGATAATTTTCGAACAGTGCTCGAAAAACGGTCAACAGTGGGGAGTTTTGAAAAACTGAGAATCTCTAAAAGTCGCTCAAAAATTCCCAAATATATTTCGATGAGCTGATTCACAAAATGTAACTTGTAGAAGGTTTCGAACCAACATTTACAAAAAATTCGGTCTGAAAATATATTTTTTTAAATTTCTCAAAAATTGTTATTTTCATTTATCGATTGTGGAAAAATTGATGCAATTTTCAAAGAAATGAAGACGAAAATAATTTCTACCAATCGAAATCTACAACAAAATATCTTTGGGTAATTGACGAATGGTGCTAGAAAAACAGTCAAAAATTCATACCGGGTAGTTTTGAAAAATTGAAAATTTTGAAAAGTTGCTTAACAATCTTCAAATAATTGTGACAAATACATGTCGATGAGCTGATTCAAAAAACATAGGTTGTGGAAGGTTTCGGACCACGATTTACAAAAAATTCGCTCTAAAATGATTTTTTTTTAATTTATCAAAAATTGTTATTTTTATTTTATCGATTCTGGAAAAATAGATGCAATTTTCAAAGAAATGAAGCCGAAAATAATTTCTGCCAGTCGACATCTACAAGAAAATATCTTTGGGTAATTTTCAAATGGTGCTCGGTCAAAAATTCATGCTTGGGGCTTCTGAAATTCCTATTGAGAATTTTGAAAAGTTGCTTCAAAATCTTCAAAAAATTATGGCAAATACATTTCGATGAGCTGGTTCGAAAAATACAACTTGTTGAAGAAAGTTTCCGACCAAGATTTTCGAAAAAATCGGTTTGAAATTTTCATTTTTAAAATTTCTAGAGAACTGTCATTTTTTATTTTATGAATTGGTGAAAAATTGTTGGCATTTTCCAAGAAATGGACGAGGAAGTAACTTCTAGAAGTCAAAATTTATACATGAAAATAGCTTTGGGTAATTTTCGAGGGATGCTCGAAAAACAGTCAAAAAATTCATACGGGGAAAACTTGAAATTTTTAAAAACCAACCTAAATATTTTCAAAAATCCTAGAAAACATTACAATTCGACGAGCTGTTTCGCAAAATTAACTTCTTGATTGTCCCGGACCAAGATTTTCGACAAGCTATTATCTGAAAATGCGATTTTAAAATAACTGAAAACTGTCATTTTTTATTTTAGCGATTCTGTACAAAATTGCTGAAATTTTCGAACAAATAAAACTGAAAATAAGTTCTGCACGTCGACATTTACAGAAAAATTAAAAATTTTGGATTTTTGAAAAATTGCCTAAAAATTCTCAAAAACTTGTGGCAACTACATTTTGACAATTTGACTCGAAATTGTTACATCTCGAACCAAGCTTTCTGAAAATTCAGTTTGAAAATGATTTTTCCAAATATCACGAAAATTGTCATTTTTCTTTTTACCAACTATTGCAATTTTCGAACAACTAAAGCCGAAAATAACTTCTGAAAGTCGAAATCTACAAAAAAATGTCTTTCGCTAATTTTCGAAAATTGCTCGAAACACTGTCAAAAAATACAAAAATTAGGATTTTTGAATGATTGATTAAAAATCCTCCAAAACTGAGAACTCTACTTCGAGGCGCTGATTCGAAAAGTATAAATTGTTTACGATCCCGGATTAAGATTTTTCGAAAAAATCGGTAAAAATACGATTTCTAAAATACATGGACAACTGTCATTTTTATTTTATCAATTCTGGAAACATTGTTGGAATTTTCGAAGAAATGAACCCGAAAATACCTTCTCCAAGTCAAAATTTACATGAAAATGGCTTTAGGTAGTTTTCTCAGGATGCTAGAAAAACGGTAAAAAATTCACAAAAAAATTGAAACTTTTTAAAAATTGTCCAAAAATCCTCAAAAAAAAAACTTTTTCAAATGGAGCTCGAAAAACGGTCAAAAATTCGTGCTTGGAACTTTCGAAATACCTATTGAGAATTTTGAAAAAGTTGCTTAAAAATCTTCAAAAAATTATGGCAAACACATTTCAATGAGCTGTTTTAAAAACATAACTTGTAGAAGGTTTCAGTCCAAGATTTACAAAAAATTTGGACTGAAAACGATTTTTTTTTAATTTATTAAAAATTGTTACTTTTATTTTATCGTTTCTGGAAAAATGGACGCAATTTTCAAAGAAATGAAGCCGAAAATAATTTCTGCCAGTCGACATCTACAAGAAAATGTCTTTAGGTAATTTTCAAATGGTGCTCGAAAAACGGTCAAAAATTCGTGCTTGGAACTTTCGAAATACCTATTGAGAATTTTGAAAAATTGCTTAAAAATCTTCAAAAAATTATAGCAAACACATTTCAATGAGCTGTTTTAAAAACATAACTTGTAGAAGGTTTCAGTCCAAGATTTACAAAAAATTTGGTCTGAAAACGATTTTTTTTTAATTTATCAAAAATTGTTACTTTTATTTTATCGATTCTGGAAAAATAGATGCAATTTTCAAAGAAATGAAGCCGAAAATGATTTCTGCCAGTCGACATCTACAAGAAACTGTCTTTAGGTAATTTTCAAATGGTGCTCGAAAAACAGGCAAAAATTCGTGCTTGGAACTTTCGAAATACCAATTGAGAATTTTGAGAAGTTGCTTAAAAATCTTCAAAAAATTATGGCAAATGCATTTCAATGAGCTGTTTCAAAAAACATAACTTGTAGAAGGTTTCAGACCAAGATTTACAAAAAATTTGGACTGAAAACGATTTTTTTTTTAATTTATCAAAAATTGTTATTTTTATTTTATCGATTCTGGAAAAATAGATGTAATTTTCAAAGAAATGAAGCCGAAGATAATTTCTGCCAATCGACATCTACAACAAAATATCTTTGGGTAATTTTCAAATGGTGCTCGAAAAACGGTCAAAAATTCATGCTTGGAACTTTTGAAATACCTATTGAGAATTTTGAAAAGTTGCTTAAAAATCTTCAAAAAATTATAGCAAACACATTTCAATGAGCTGTTTTAAAAACATAACTTGTAGAAGGTTTCAGACCAAGATTTACAAAAAATTTGGTCTGAAAACGATTTTTTTAAATTTATCTAAATTTGTTATTTTTATTTTATCGAATCTGGAAAAATAGATGCAATTTTCAAAGAAATGAAGCCGAAAATAATTTCTGCCCGTCGACATCTACAAGAAAATGTCTTTAGGTAATTTTCAAATGGTGCTCGGAAAACGGTCAAAAATTCATGCTTGGGACTTTTTTGAAATACCTGTTGAGAATTTTGAAAAGTTGCTTAAAAATCTTCAAAAAATTGGCAAACACATTTCAATGAGCTGTTTCAAAAAACATAACTTGTAGAAGGTTTCAGACCAAGATTTACAAAAAATTCGGTCTGAAAAAGATTTTTTTTTCAATTTCCCAAAAATTGCAATTTTCATTTTATTGATTCTAAAAAAATTGTTGAAAACTTTCGAAGAAACAAAGCCAAAAATAACTTCCACAAGTTGAAATTTCCATAAAAGTGGCTTTGGATAATTTTCGAAATGTACTCGAAAAGCGGTCAAAAAATTAAAAAAAAGATTTTTTAAAAGCTGCCAAAAAATCCTCAAAAAATTCGGAAAAATACTTATTGATAGTTCAGAACCAAGATTTTCGAAGGTCTTGTCTAAAAATGGATAAACAATTCTGAGATATAAACCTCGACAAGCGGAATCAAAAAACATAGGATGTTCGAAATTTTGAAAGTGGAATTTTTGAAAACATATCAATATATCGAAGATTTTTCGACTGATAAAGTAGGGTTTTTTCCAAATATAAACTGGCTCTTTGACTAAAATGTTAATAATTCAATTTTTCATTGCTTTTTTTTTTCACTGATGACTTAATTAAAAACTTCACGATTAACTTTTTCTGGTCCTTCGAGCCGGATCTGTCGTCGAATGACCAACACTCTAAAATTTTTCTATCAGTGATAATCACGTTGTTGAAAACAATTCCTTCAAAAGTAGCCTATTCCTTTTTAAGTATTATCGCATTTCAAGAAAGTGGTGCTAATTCCGGTGCCTTCCGGACCTTGTCGAGCTGTCCAATCGCCATTTTGGCCTCCGGGTTCCGCTTCCGATTTCTCAAGCCAACTTGACGTTTGCCTTCCACGTGTTTTGAAAATCTCCCGGAATCAATATGAACTGTCTTGGCTCCGGACGCTCCAACTTCTGCAACGTTAACGTCCGGAATTTGAGTTATTACCCAGCTCGCGGGCTCTGCTTAATGCCGCCATTATTCTCGAAATAAAATAAAGAATGCAAATGGCCATTTTCATTGTATCTCAAACCGTGTGAGTTCACCATTTCGAGATAATGTTCTTTGATAAATCGTCCACCTACGCGGCGTTGTCGCGTTATCGTTGGCATGTGATTATTGGCACAAAAGGAGCACTCAAAACGGGCCGCCGCCTCTAATTAAAAATGCCGAACCAGATAGAAATGCAAAATTCCTGCGAGCACCCGGTAATTAAACAAAACGAGTCGATTTGTCATTCCGATCAGAACTCGTTTCGCAAAGACGACGACGATTTTTTCGAGGAGCAATGGCTCCCTCTTCGACCTACAAGATCTAGGACAGTGGCACAGGCGGAGAGGCGCCACTTGGGCACAGACGAATTGGAAATTCTGACGGGATTTCGTACGCTATACATCACTCGGAGATGTTTATTTATTTACTTTTTCATTTTATGCTAATCATTTTTTTCTTGATTCTAATTTGTAACTGCGTACGCTGTGGCAACAGTGTCAATATATCACTGCTAGCGGCACTATCGAAATTTTTTACTCGATTAGTTCCAGCGACACTTCATCTCTTCTACCGAGTCTTTGCATTCTGGTCATTTCGGGTCAATTTGCATAGCTGCTGGCAACTACAAGCTGCAACGTGCTCCAAACAGGTATTTGTTTAATTATACGCTGTGGAACTACTACCAATGATTCAAAAACGACTCATATTTTACTCAACGTCAAAAAACTGATCGACCGTTTAGAGTATTTTGTGGAACATCGTTGGCTGACTTGATTCCGTGAGTGGTCTCTGGATGAATATTCAGTTTTTTAGTTTCAAGTAGCCAGATAAAAAAACTGAATTAAGTCAAGTTATTCGGTTTTAATAGATTTGTCTTGTACTTAAGTTGAGTAATGTCACATCCTACGCACGCACACTTGTCTCCGCATTCAGCAGGCCGATAGACAGATAATTACTTTAATTATGAAAATGCCTGCGAGGTTCGTAATTAACAACAGGTGTAATGTCTAATTAGCTGAAGTGCCACAAAAAATCATAAACACAAAACGTAGCTACGGGGTACTGGTATGTGTGTATATATGTAATTAAGTTTTATGAGAAAGTCTCAATTCGTTCAGACAGACATTGGTAATCATCATTTCTAACTGATTTTTATTTCTGTTTTTAATTATTTATAAAATTGTAGTTCTAATTAGCTGTTATCGTTGTACTGGTTTCCAATACTCATGATTTTCGAGTCGACGTTTCATGACCCCTAGAGTACGAAAAAATAAGTCTCTCGTTTCTTATCTGTCTGTGTATCCGGATTTTTATTAGATAGATAATTTCCGAAACTACTGGATCGATAATTGTCAATTTCGTATAAATATTCAGAATATATTATGGATGGTAAAACGCTAACCAAATTTTTTCTGACCAGATTTTTGGGTTGCAATTTTTTCGAATAAATGTTTTTTTTTAAATGTTAAAAAACTACCGAATAACCATTTTTTATTTTCGATTTCTCGATTTTCCGATATTTGAGAATTACGATTTTTCAATTTCGATTCTTCAATTTTTCAGGTTTTTAATTTTTGGATTTTTTGATTTTTTGAACTTTTCGATCTCTCTATTCTTTAATTTTTCGATGTTTCAGTTTTGGGATTTTTCGATTTTTCCACTATTTTTCGGTTTTTCTAATTGTTTAGTCTTAGATTTTTCAATTTTTTGTTTCAAATTCTCGATGTTTTGATTTTTCGACTTCTCGATCTTAGACTTTTAAATTTTTCAACCTTTCGATTCGTAAATACATATTTTCATTTTCGGCGTTTCTAAGCTTTCGATTTTTCGATCTCTCGAGTTTTAGATTTTTTGATTTTCTCATTTCTGGATTTTTCACTTTGCAAATTCTTCAATTTTTCAATTGTTGAACTTTTCCATTTTCCGACTTCTCGATACCTGGATTTTTTGATTTCCCAATCATTCGATGTTTCAGTTTTGAGATTTTTCAATTTTTCGATATCTGGATTTTTTTATTTCCCAATTTTTCTGTTTCAGTTTTTAGATTTCTCGACTTTTTGATTTTTGAATTTGTCAATTTTTCAGGTTTTCGATTTTTCTAATTTTTTTATTTTAGTTCCGAATTTTTGATGTTTCGAATTTTCGATCTTTTGATTTTTCGACTTACCGATTTTCGGTTTTTTGTTTATAACTTCACATTTTTCGATTTTTCAGTTTTTCGATTTCACTATTTTTCAATTATTCTAATTTTTTAATTTTAGATTTATCGATTTTTTGATGCTTCGAATTCTCGATCTTTTGATTTTTCGACTTCCAGGTTTAAGTTTTTTCAGTTTATCAATTTTTCGATTTTTAAATATTTTCATTTTTGGCGTTTCTAAGTTTTCGATTTTTCGACTTTTCGATCTTTGGATTTTTTGATTTCCCAAATTTTTGATATTTCAGTTTTTCGACATTTTAATTTTTAGATTTTTGAATTTCTCGATTTTTCAGTTTTTCGATTTCTCTATTTTTTAATTATTATTCTAATTTTTTAATTTTAGATTTTTCGATTTTTTGATATTTAAAATTCTCGATCTATTGATTTTTCGACTTCTTGGTTTAAGTTTTTGCAGTTTATCAACTTTTCGATTTTTAAATATTTTCATTTTTGGCGTTTCTAAGTTTCCGATTTTTCGAATTTTCGACTTTCCGATTTTTGGATTTCTCGATTTCTCCATTTTTCCATTTTGTTAATTTTAGATTTTTCGATTTAGTGATATTTCGAATTTTCGCTCTTTTGATTTTCGACTTCTCGGTTTTTTATTTTTCAGTTTTTCAATTTTCAACGTTTTTATGTTTCGATTTCTCAATTTTTCAGTTTTTCTACCTCTCGATTTTTCAAGATTCGATGTTTTGATTTTTCGTTTATAATTTTACATTTTTCGATTTTTCAGTTCTTCAATCTCTATTTTTCAATTTTTCAAATTTTTTAATTTTAGATTTTTCAATTTTTTGATCTTCCGAATTCTCGATCTTTTGAATTTTCGACTGCTCGGTTTAAGTTTTTGCAGTTTTTCAACACGTCGATTTTTAAATTTTTGATTTTTCCAATTTTCAACTTTTCGATTTTTAAATATTTTCATTTTGGGCGTTTCTTAGTTTTCGATTTTTGGACTTTTCGATTTCTGCATTTTTTGATTCCAATTTTTCGATGTTTCAGTTTTTAGCTTTTTCGAATTTTCGACTTTATGATTTTTGGATTTCTCGATTTTCAATGTTTTTATTTTTCAGTTTTTCAACATTTCAATTTTTAGATTTTTCGGATTCTCAATTCTTCAATTTTTCAGGTTATTAATTGTTGAATTTTTGAACTTTCGATTTTTGGACTTTTCTATTTTTCAATTTTTCGAATTGTTTAATTTTAGTTTATTGAATTTTTTGTTATTTCGAATACTCGATCTTTTGATTTTTCGACTTTTCGATTTTGGATTTTTTAATTTTTCAACTTTTCGATTTTTAAATATTTTCATTTTTGGCGCATCAAAGTTTTCCGATTTTTCGACTTTTCGATTTCTCGAGTTTTCAATTTTTTTATTTTCCCATTTCTTGATTTCTCGACTTTTCTATTTCGATTTCTGGATTTTTTGATTTTCCAATTTTTTGATGTTTCAGTTTTGAGATTTTTCGAATTTTCGACATTTTGATCTTTGGATTTCTTAATTTTTCAATTTTTTTTATTTTTCAGTTTTTCGACATTTTAATTTTTAGATTTCAATTATATTTTTCTAATTTTTTAATTTTAGATTTTTCGATATTTTGATGTTTCGAATTCTCGATCTTTTGATATTTCGATTCTTTGAATTTTCAATTCTTCGTTTACAACTTTACATTTTTCGATTTTTCAATTTTTGCGATTTTACGATTTTTTGATGTTACAATTTCCCGATTGCGATTTGTAATTTTTTTAAAACTTCAATTTTTCAATTTTTTCCATTTCCGATTTCTCGACATCCCGGTTTTCAAATTTTTTTTCAATTTCCCGATTTTTCGTTTTCATAATTGTTCAGTTTTTAGATTTATAAGTTTTTTTCTATTTCTTGAATTTTACACTTTTCAATTTTTAATTTTTCGACTTCTCGATTTATCGACAGTTCAATATTTCGATTTTTCTATTATTCAATTTCCCAATTTTCCTATTTTTCCATTTTCTAAATTTAAAATTTTTCGATGATTCAATCTTTGGATTTTTCAATTCCGATTTTATAAATTTTAGATGATCCGATTTTTTGTTTTCTTGATTTTTCAGTTTTTCTATTTCTTAAAATTTTTACATTTTTCGATTTTTCAAATTTTCGATTTTACGACTTTCGATTTTTCGGATTTCCGATTTCCCGACATCTTGATTTTTCCATTTTTAAAATGTCTCCACTTTTTAAATTAGATTTTTTAAACTTTAGATTTTTCAATTTCTCGATTTCTCGTTTTGTTGATTTTTGAGCGTTTCGATTTATTACTTTTTTTATTTCTTAAAAATTTTACATTTTTCGATGTGTCGATTTTTTCATAAATCGATTTCTCGATATTTCAGTTTTTGAAATAATCTTCGATTTTTCCAATTCTTGGTTTCTCGATTTTTAGACTTTTGGATTTTCCAATTTTTCAATTTTCGTATTTTTCAATTTATCTATTTTTGAATTTTCGATTGTTGAATTTCGATTTTATAAATTTTAGATGTTTCGATTTCTCGTTTTTTTGATGTTTCAGTTCTTCGGATTTTTTAAATTTAAAATTTTGGATTTTACGATGTTTTAATATTTCGATTTCCCTATTTTTCATATTGTAATTATATGTATCAGTTTTTCGATTTTTCGAATTTTCTATTCTCGACATCTCAATTTTCCATTTTTAAAATTTTAGATTTTTGACTTCGATTTTTCAATTTTTCTATTTCTTAAATTTAAATTTTTCGATTTTTCAAGTTTTCAATTTCTCGATATGTCAATACCTATTTCAGTTTTGGGATTTTTTCAATTTCAGGAAGTTTCAATTTTTCCATTTTTTAAATTTTAGATGTTTCGATTTTTCGACTTTTCAGTTTTTGAATTATTCGGTTTCTAAAATGTTTGATTTTCGATTTTTAAAATTTATTGATTTTCTGAGTTTTATGATTTTTCGAAAAGCATTTTCCCCGTTGGTTATTTGCTATATATATATTTCACATCGTCCGCACTGGTTTGTACTTTATAGACGTCATCAGAAAACAAAAATCGCCAAAAAATTTATAATTTAAAAATCCTTCCACAAACTAAAGTCACGCTTACACGCCCGCCGTCCCACCCAGCACCTTCAAGAATCCCATCCACATGCCATCCCCAGCCCCCTAGATCGAGCGCGTCCACCCGTCAAAAATAGGTCAACAGTGAAACACTTGACAGACGCGTGAACTGGAATTGTGGCTAATATTATGCAAATCAAATCAAAGGCAGCATGTTGACGGGTCGCTACACTGCACATTATACATGCACACAGTTGTTCTGGGCTGATTTCCATTCGGCGCAGTCTTTGCCGGATTGACATTTATTGAGCAACGATGTAATGGCGGAACGGCGAAATGTCAAACCGAAACGCTAGGGTTAGATGTCAGAAGTCACGTGACGCAGACGAGGGGTCCTTTCAGGTCGGTCGGGCCGTTTTATTGTCATTAGTGTCTATTCAGAGGGTTGATCTTTATCTGAGTTCGCCGCTTTTCAATTTGTTTTCTTCAAGTGTACAGGTGGGAATTCATTAGTCATTCGAGTAATGTGAGGATTATTCATTCCAGAGGAGGATTTTTGGATAGTAAAAGCCAAATCGGGAAGTCTACTTCCACTATTCATTTCTCAGATTAGACATTAAGTTTGTGTGCAAATAATAAAAAAAAAATTTCGATCAGTCAGTTGAAAGCTTTATGGTAAGTACGAATAAGGTCCATTTTGGCAACTAAACTCGATTTGTTTTTACGGGGCATTGATCCAGACGTTCTCAGGCAGTTAATATCCTGACGAGTAAATTCGGTAAACAGTGTTGCAGTCATTAAAACCCACTTAAAAATGAGAGCCAAAATACAATTGTTGTTTAAATAACGAGACTATTTGGCTCCGATTTGACACTCTAGTTAATAAAACTGTCTTATGGATTTTTCGCATAATTTTACCCTTTTATCGATGAATCTTTTTCGTGGTTCTAAAAATGAATATTGACGTTTGCGTGTCGTGCCTAAGCTTCACCACTGCAGCTATAATCACAGTAATAAGTAACAATAAAAATTAAAAAGAAACACGCAAAGAATCTAGTAATACAAATGAAGCATTTTTATTCAGTGCCCTATCTGATTCTTACTTCATTTACAACAGAATATGAGACTTGAGTGATCGTAAAGTTCCATTATGAATAATGGATGTATTGTTGGACGATTTTCTGATTTCAGTAAGAAGTAGTTGGAATGTACGAGTTCTGGCACGGCTGTTTAAAAACGAGACGAGGTTAAACAATGTTCACTCCAGAACTCCACGACTTCAATATTAATTTTATCGTTGAATAATTTACAGCCAATTTTTTTATTCATTAATAAAAAAAATTACAGCTGCCACTTATTTTTAATAGAATTTGCCGCTCCCTTGAAATACGTAGCAATATATCAAAGTTAGGTTATGGCTGACATGTGTGACAACATTTTGAAACCACGTCGCAGCGTTTCGTCGAACTAACTGGATTTGTTTTGGTGAAAATGTTGTATACTTCTGTACACGAAAGTGTATTTTTACTCCATGTTTGTTTGTTTTCTAATAATAGTGTGAAACGCAATCTACAAATTTCAAACAATGCCGGTCATTAGAGTACGGCGGTTTTTCGGAAAATGTACTTTATTTGCTGACATAAAAGTTATTTTTATCGAAGATCCACCAACATTGCGAAAATAACTTGGCATCAGTTCAGACGAGAGTTATTATTTTTTTCCATAATTTTCTCTAATATTCGTGATTTTCTTACCTTCTTAGTTTTTAATTAAACTTGACCGTATAAAATATACAGGATGTTTCAACGATCTTGATATCTTATCGTACATTTAAACGAAACATATTTGGTGCACCCATTTTATTGCTCATGGGTTAACTTAGTCACAACACAACACAAATAAGTTCCATTTTCGTCCAATCCGGCACTACGTCATTGTGACGTCATCACACATATGCGCCTATCGCGTGATTGTGAAAATTTGAGCGTCACACCGAAGCGCGCTTTATCTAACAACTGCCAATCTCCATTTTTTGCGCAAATTCTAATTAAGGCGACATGCTGTAAGGGTGCAAAACGGGGCTCCTATTTAATGAACGCGTCCCGAGATAAAACAACAGTGTCATAAAGGAATTTTCAAATTAATAATCGTGGAGGAGTTAGCATCAGTGTTCTCCTTTATCTAAGATCTGCGCATTACTCGCCCGGCTATAATCGAGTTTATTAAAGGGGCATCAAAAGCGTCACGTTGTTAGGTCGTGTTTTTTTCGAGTGGGCGGATCGTTGCGTTAATTTTTTTTGTAGGGACTGTGAATTGGAACTAGTTTGCCGCGTAGACCGGACACCGTTCAAGGGATTTTCGCCTCTAGTGTTCCGTGCTGATTTTGAGGCATAGCGCGCTCGATCGATAATGTAGTGTTACTTGTTTTTACGTAGCTGCTTCATTTTATAAAAAATAAAGATTACACTGACAATTCAAAATATTTTTTTAAACAGCTGTAATTTGTACACAAATCTAAGTTTTGAAGGTCTACTACGGAAATAATGTAAAAGTATTCAAATTAATAGCCTCAGATTGATAATCCGGATTTGCAATAAAAAAAAATATGTCTTAAAATAAAACTTCAAAATGTAAGAGAAAAATAAGAAGAAAAGAAAACAAGTCCAAATTTTCGAAAATTTAAATAATAAAGCAAGTCCTCGAGACTTTCAAATTTACAAAAAAAAAAAAAAAAAATAGAACCAGAATGGTTTTCAAACCAAATTTTTTGAAAATCCTGTTCGGCGGATTGTTTTTTGAGTGAGAGAATTTTTAAAAATCTTAATTTTTTAAAACCCCTCTGTATGTATTTTTGACAGTTCTTCGAGAATTCAAGATAGTTAAAAAATGTCATTTTCAAATGATATATTTTCCCAAAATTGTCTAAAATTCGAAAAATGTATGTAAAAAGTGTCATTTTCATATCGAATTTTTGAAAACAAATTTCTAGTTATATCCCAAAATTTTTGAGGATTTCTAGACAAATTTTCCAAAATGTTAATTTTTCAAAACCTTCCTGATGATTTTCCTAACCGTTTTCTGAAATTTCCAAAAATTATATTTTCAAACCGAAAATCCAAAAATCTTGATCTGGTCCCAGATCAGCACTTTTAGTTTTTCGAAAAAGCTATGTCCGAGAATGCTTTCAGGAATTTTAGACAACTTTTCAAAAAATATTCATTACTGTTGGGAACTTTTTGGCGGTTTTTTGAAAGTTCTAGATTTTAAAGAAATTTTATTTTTATACAACATTTTTCGAAAATCTTGGTCCGAGACCATTGACACTATAATTATGTTTCTCAAAAATCTCAATTTTTCAATACAACTAGGATTTTTTGGGCCACTTTCGAACTAAATTTTTCGAAACTCTTAATCTAGGATCATTAACATGTTTAGTTTTTCGAATTAGCTCTTTCGGAGAACTTTTCAGGGTTTTTTGATAACTTTTGAAAAATCACAACTTTTCAATACCATTTGGAATTTTTTGCGCGTTTTTCGAGAATTCCGGACATTTAATAAATTCCACTTTCAAATAAAATGTTTGGCCGTTTCGCTGCTTCGAGAAATTAAAGAATTCCATTTTCAAACTGAATTTTTCAAAAATCTTGATTAAGGACCGTTAACACGTTATTTTTTAGAATCAATTTGTTGAAATGTATTTTTGAAAATTTTTTGGGGATTGCTTGGCCAATTTTCAAAAATATCAAATTTGCGAAAGCCTCAGTATGATTTTTTTTTACTGTTTTCAACGAAATTTCGAGATATTTTAAAAAATCCAATTTCAAAAACCTCAGGAAAATTAATTTAATTAGCTAATTCCGTAAAAATTAATCCAAATTTTTGAAAATTTAAATAATAAAAAAGGTCCCCGAGTCTTTTAAATTTACAACAAAAAAACTAGGACAACCAGATTTTTTTTAAACTTTTGTCAGGTTTGTTTTTTATCAAAGATTCGGCCAAATCGGGAACGAAAATATTTTAGAAAAAAGTAAAACAAACAAGTAAGCCATGATTTTCGAAAATTTCAATCTTAAACGTACAGGAAATTTGATAAATGTGAAAAAAAAACGAATTCAAACAAAAATCGAACAGAAAAACATCAAAAATACAAAATTACTAACTACATGGTTGGGCTATAAAATAAAAAAAAAATTAAATTAAACCGAAATCAGTTTATTTATTCATCCCCTGTAGAAAATCGATGACGTCATTCAAAAAAATGTACGCCATATGATCGAAAAAAAAGTCATCTAGAAGGCCATGAAATTTATTTTTAAAATAATCATGTTGGCAACAGCAACGAGTTCCTTGTTTACGGTCAAGTAACTGTCAAATAAATTGTCAAACAGCTGCAATACCAACATCATATAAATTTTATGCCTACTAAGGGACTTTTTTCTCGAACATACAGTATTAAAATTACTCCCTTACAAAAAGCAAATGAAACAACAGCAAACTTTTACTGCCGTTTATACAGGGTGAGTCATTACATCTCATACAGTACTGCAGTATATACTAAAATTACTTTTAACTATACAGAGTGTTTCGTTTTTAAAGCGTAACGGAACGACCTACATATTTTTATATACTCTGGCATTGTTTTAGGTTTTATAACTATAGTTTGTTTTTGAAATTTCGATGCGACGTTGCCGAGTTATTGCAGTTTTCTTGCTTTTTATAACAATACAAGAGTTCAGAAAAACAATTACAATAGCGTATCAATTATTGTTTTTTTTTGTACAGTATATCAAAAAAAAATCTAAAACATTACAAATTTCAAACTTCGATATTTAATGTTTTTCAAATAGAACTCACTGTATTTCATTACAAGAAATAGAGTAATAAAATACAGTGAGATCTATTTAGACAAAATGAAAAATCGATATTTGAAAATTATAATATTTTAGAATTTTTTATAAACACTCTATATACTAAAACTCATTTTAATTTACACCACAACAAAGCGTGTACCTTTATTCATCTCTCCACAGAATGTTGTAATACAAATTTTCAAAATAAGCTTATTTCGATTTTTTTATGAACCTTTTAATTTCTAATTCAATTGCAATGACGTGGCAACGTCGCATCGACCTTCCAAAAATGAGACTGCGGTTTTAAAGTGTAGGAAAAGGGTAACGAGAAAATGTAAAAATAACTAGTTGTATGTTTGTGTTTTGTTTTTGAGGCGTAATGGACATCTATTTTTTTTAATGGAATGCCCTATGTATTTTTAAATACTCTGATAGGTTGGCATCGTTTTAAATTTTATAACTTTGTTTTTGAAATTTCGATGCGACGTTGCCGCGGTATTCCAGTTTCCTTGATTTTCTAGCATTACAAGGGTTCACAAAAAATTTGCAATAGCGTATCAATTAAATCATTGTGAGATATAGTATTTTCAAAAAATCTAAAACATTACAAATTTCAAATATCGATGTCATTTTTTCAAATAGAACTCGTATTTTATTACAGGAAATAGAGTAATAAAATACAGTGAGTTCTATTTCAAAATTATTTTATTTTAGATTTTTTTTTATAAACGCTCTGTATATTGAAATTAAATTAAATTTACATTTCCACAAAGTGCGTACTTTCGTTTATCTGTCCACAAAATGCTGCAACTTAGATTTTAAAAATAAGCCTACTTCGAACTTTTTTCACGAACTTTTACTTTTCTAAAAAATTGGAATGACGTGGCAACGTCGCATCGAGCCAAAAATAGACTACGGTTTTAAAGTCTAGGAAGAGGCTAACGGGAATGTGTAAAAATGACTAGTTGTATATTAGGCTTTAAGGACTCTACTCTAAAATTATTTTTAACTATACAGAGTGTTCGGTTTTTTAAGGTGTAACCGTGTAACACACAACTTTGTTTTTTTTAAGTGAAACACTCTATATGCTTTTAAATGCACATATTGTTTGACCTTTTCTTAGGCTAGTTCACTTTTTAAGTTTCGATGCAACGTTGCCACGTTATTCCAATTTTCTTGAAATTTTTTGGCGATGAAAACGTTTACAAAAAAAATTGCATTAGGGTTATTTTTAAAGTATATCCTGCAATATTTTCTGGGGAGATAAATAAAGGTGCGCGCTTTGTTGCAGTGTCGACTAAATCAAATTTTTTGTATACAGAGTGTTTATAAAAAAATCTAAAACTTTACAATTTTCAAAAATCTGTATTTCAGTTTTTTCAAATGGAACACCCTGTATTTTATTACTGTATCTTACTGTATTTTTTGTCCTCATGCTTCTAATGGCGATGTGTCTCTAAAAAAAAAGTAAAAACCGCCGAAACTACTAACAATAAATATAAAATATTCAGCAAAAAAGAACAAGAACAAAAGTAGAATAAAATGCAGTAATAAAATACAGGGTGTTCTATTTAAAAAAAGTGAAATATCGATATTTGAAGATTCTGATAATTAAAACATTTTTAACGCAAATTTTAAAAATTGTGATTTTTTGGGAATCTTTTCATTGCTAAAAGATTTCAAAGAAATTAGAATAACGTGACAACGTCGCATCGGACTTTCAAAAATAGACGACGGTTTTAAAGTCTAGAAGAGGCCAACGAGAATATGTAAAAACAACTAGTTATAGGTTAGGTTTTGAGGACTACACTCTAAAATTATTTTTAACTATACAGAGTGTTCTGCTTTTAAGGCGTAACACAACTTAGTTTTTTAAATGAAAAAATATATGTTTTTGCATATATGTAATGACTGACTTACTCCTAGGCTTTACAACCACAGTTCACTTTTGAAATTCCGATGCGACGTTGCCACGTTATTCCAATTTTCTAGAATTTTTTTGGCAATGGACAGAGTTTACAAAAAATCGCAATAAGGTTATTTTCAAAGTCTAACTTACAATATTTCGTGGAAGGATAAATAAAGCTACGCGCTTTGTTGCAATATCAACTAAATCAAATTTTACTATACAGAGTGTTCATGAAAACATTTAATGCCGATGTGTCTTTAAAAACAAAAATCGCATTAACTATTAGCATTAAACACTCAGCAAAAAAGAATGTGAACACAAATAGAATAGAATGCAGCAATATTTGAAAAAATCTGAAATATCGATATTGGAAAATTCCAATATTTTTATAAACACCCTATTTATTTTATAAAAATGACATCTTTCGGAAAGGACCTTTGTAAAATACCCTGAAATGAACAAAAAAATCGTGGTGTAAACCTAAAAGTTCAAACTTTGTCGGATCAAGGACAATATTAAAAATATGACAGAAATAACTGAAAATTGTATAAATTTTACTCCAAAGTTTTTAAACTAAAAACAAGTTTTGTCGAAAATATTGTAATTAAAATGAGCGCCAACTTTAAAAATCCATAAAATCTAAGAGCTACCTGTAAACCAAAAGTTTCAATCTTCTTGGATTTCACTCTGGTAGTTCGTAGTATAAGAACTTCAAACCTAACTGTTATAGGAAAACCATTAAGCGTTGAAACGTGAGACTTGAGAACAAACTAACAAATAACTAGAAAATAGAAACTTAATTGAACTTTTGGGTTCATCTGAGAACATTGTTATTCCTTACAATTATTAAAATCCGCCCGGTTTTTCTCGTGCGAAGAGTAGCTTCGGAATATTCCCTACGTCACACCCTTAAGCCACGCCTCTCTTGCCTTTAGACCAATCACGTTCAACAAACTCGCACTTATGCGTTTATCGAGCCTGTGCACCTCGGTTTCTATAAATACCAAAGTGGTTCTTCAGTACATTACACCGTCTTCAAAAAATAAACATACTTTTTCATCGCTGTTATGATTACTTTTAAGTTAGCAAAAAACGTATAAAAAACAGCGTGACATCCCGTTATCCGGATATTGACTTGCCGATGAATGCACTGTCGGTGTGGGTGTCCACCATCGTTGCCAAAAATCCCCAGCTTTGAAGTGTCGATACCGCAGGAAGTGCGCATATTAATATCGCCTCGATATTTATACTTCCCTCGGGCTGTCCCACCTTCCTTCGTTTCGAACGCTCTGTATATTGCATAACGGTCCGCCGCAGTGACGTTCGGTAAAGATGAAAGCCCCCATTGTTTTCCAATGCAGGCGGACGCGCAGCAATGCAAGAACTCCATTTCTTCTTGTTGTTTAATTGAAAGTCTGCAAGCAGCCCGACTTCTGATGTAAATTGAGTTTTCTTCAGCGCGCTTTTTGCGCCGTTTCGCTTCACTACAATATTTGTAATGAATTTGACGTGTTCGTTTTTTCGGCGGCGCGGGAAACCCTCGTTTTTTAATCGACCGAAGTAATTTGTTTTCTATTGTCTCTCGGCGGTCTATTATGGAGCGAGCGGCAAAAAATAAATTAAATATAGAAACGGAATAATTAGTGTGATGTAATAATAGTAATAACCGAAATAACAACAGCACGGTCGTTACGCCGAGAGGTTTGCTCGTGTATTTTTATTCCGGGGAACTCATGAATCTAAATATTTGCCAGTTCGTGGAAATTGCAAACGCTTTCCGATCTGTTTGTTCCAAAATCTTTATTTAGAACGGGTCATTGTCATCACGTGGCCGCGCTACCCTAACCTAGCTTTCGTTGGGAGTTCGACGGGACGAGTGGCAACACTGCCGCATTGTTTATCTAGTTTGTAGCTTTCTGATCGCAGATCGGGTCTGTATCGATTTGCGATTTTGAAACGTAATTAAAACAATCACTTTTTCTTTATTATACGCCATGCACCGTGACCCACTTTATTGGAGATTATTAACTTCCAAGAACGCAGTTTAGACCGACTTTAAGTTTATTTTTTAGCGCTGGATCGTGATGAAAGATAACTTTGTTTTATTGCTGGAATATGTCACGGCTTATCATTCTCTATACATATGTACATTTCGAGTTGAATCAGCAAAGCGTACTAAGTATGCAAACGATAAAAAGAAAACAAAGAACTGAGTACACTAACTTCAAAATTTCCGAGAAACAAGAATGAATTCTACTGACCACTGCCGCTACCGTTCGTAAACTAACTACTGAATTCAAAAAAATTATCGCGAATTCCGGGCTGCTTCAATTAAATTTCAAATATGTACTCAGAATAAATACAGGAATTACAGTGTGTGCAACACTTCCAAGAATTCCAGAAATTCCGTTGAGTAACTGTATTATTCCGAAAGCAATTCTAACAAAGCTTATAAAGGAATAATTACGCAGTGATCAGCCCCCTGTTGCCGTCAGTTCAGCATGTTTGCATTGTATTGATTAAATGTACCACGTAACGTATGGATGCCCGGAAACATAAATTTTTCCCGTTGTCTTAACAGTCCTTCCGGGAATGTTTCAACTATTCCACGCTGAAATATATAGAACTGGGTAATTCTGGAACAGTTTTCGCTGCAAAAAAGACCATTTTTTTTGGAATTTAATTTAATTTGTGTTTCTGTAATGTCAACAAAAAAAAAATGGTTCCAAATGTTTTATGACAAACTATTACAAAATTACAAAGGGCCTCCACGATTCTTTCAATTTCGAAAACCAAATACCAGGAGGTGCAAAAATAAAGCATCAAGAATAGCCTACAAAGGTCTTTTTTGAAAAACAAAACAATTAAAAAAAAGGCAGGCCCTTAAGAGTCTTGAAACCTTTAAACAAAGACATAGGGGGCCCCCAAAATTCTTGGAAATTTTTTCAAAAACAAAACATTTGGGGCCTTCACGATATTCTTAAATCAAAAAAATACTGGAGTCCCCAAGATTCTTTTAAATTCTTTCAAAAAAAATTCCATGGGTCCTGAGGATTCTTTTAAATTCTTGAAAAAAGATACTAGGGGCCCTCACGATTCTTTCAAACCCTTTAAAAAATAAAAGTAAAACACTCAAGGCTCTCAGGATTCTTTCGGACTAATTAAAAAGATACCAAAGGCCCTCTGGATTATTTTCAACTATTCAAAAATAAGATACCAGAGGCCCTCAAGATTGTTTAAAATCTATAAAAACACAGCAAATTTTTTTAACTCTTTCAAGAAACATTCTTTTACATAAAAAAAAGGTACCAGGGATCCTCAAAATTCTTTCAATAGCCCCCAAGGTTCTTACAAAACCTTTAACCATATTATTTGAAACCCTATAAAAGAAATCCAGCACCTCCAAGATTCTTTGAAACCTTAAAAGAAGATAACATGGGTGCCGAGATTTTTTTAAACCCTTTAAAAACAAAACACTCCGGGCCCTCAAGATCCTTTCACACCCTTTCTAAAGCTACCAGAGGCCCTTACAATGCTTTTAACCTGTTTAAAATATAAAATACTAGAATCCCTCAAGATTCTTTCAAACCTTAAAGAAAGACAGCATGGCGCTTAAGATTCTTTCAAACCTAAAAAAAGACAGTATGCACCCAAACTCTTTCAAAAACAAAACACTCGAGGCCTTCAGGATTCTTTTAAACTCTTTCAAGCGAAAGATAGTATGGGCTTTCAGGATTTTTTTTTAACTAAAAAAGTACCATTGGCTCTCAAGATTCTTTCAAACCTTAAAAAAAGATAGTATGGCGACCAAGATTTTTTCAAACCCTTTCAAACACAAACCACTCGAAGCCCTCAAGATACTTTTAGACCATTTTTTCAAAACCTACCAGAAGTCTCCAGGATTCTTTCAAACCTTAAAAAAAGACAGATGGCACCCAAGATTCTTTCAAACCTTAAAAAGACAACAAAACACTCAAGACTCTCAGGATTCTTTAAAACTAAAAAAATATACCATGGGCCCTCAAAATTCTTTCAAACCTCATAAAAAAAGACAGTATGGCTCCTAAGATTTTTTTAGATCCTTTCAAAACAAACCACTCAATGTCCTCAGGATTCTTTTAACCTGTTTAAAATATAAGATACCGGGAGCCCCCAAGATTCTTTCAACTTTTAAAAAAGACAGCATGCCCCTCAAGGTTCTTTCAAACTTAAAGAAAAAACAGTATACACTCAAGATTATTTCAAACTCCTTGAAAAACAAAAACCTGGGGCCCTCAGGATTCTTTCAAACCTTAAAAAAGACAGCATGGCCCCCGAGATTCTTTCAAACTCTTTCAAAAACAAAACACTCGAGGTTCTCGGGTTTTTCTTTTAACTTGTTTAAAATATAAGATATCTGGAGCCCTTAAGATTCTTTCAAACTTTAAAAAAGACAACATGGCCCTCAAGGTTCTTTCAAACCTGAAAAAAACCAGTATGCACCCAAGATTATTTCAAACCCTTTCAAAAACAAAATACTAAAGGCTCTCAGGATTCCTTTAAACTCTTTCAAGAAGAAGATAATGAGATTTCAGGATTCTTTTAAACTAAAAAAAGAAGATACCATCGGCCCTTGAGATTCTTGCAAACCTTAAAAAAGACAGTATGACCCCCAAAATTTTTTCACACCCTTTCAAAAATAAACCATTTGAAGCCCTCAGATTCTTTCCAACCCTTGCAAAAACGACCAAAGGTTCTCAGGATTCTTTCAAACTTCAGAAAAAGATATAATGGCCCCCAAGATTCTTTCAAACCCTTTCAAAACAAAATATTCGGTGCTCTCAGGATTCCTTTAAAGTCTTTCAAGAAAAAGATAACAAGGCCCTCACGATTCTTTCAAACCTTAAAAAGAGACAGCATACCCTTGAAGATTCTTTTAAACTCTTTCAAGAAAAGATTTTAAAAAGGGCTTTCAACATTCATTTAAACTAAAAAAAGACACCATCGACCGCCCTGAAGATTCTTTCAAACCTAAAAAAGACATAATGGCCCTCAAGATTTTTTCAAACCCTTTCAAAAATAAACTATTCGAAGCACTCAGGATTCTTTTCAACCCTTGCATAAACTACCACAGGTTCTCAGGGTTCTTTCAAACTTTAGAAAAAGACAGAATGGCCCCCAAGATTCTTTCAAACCCTTTCAAAACAAAATATTCGGTGCTCTCAGGATTCCTTTAAAGTCTTTCAAGAAAAAGATAACACGGCCCTCAGGATTCTTTCAAACCTTAAAAAGAGACAGCATGCCCTTGAAGATTCTTTTAAACTCTTTCAAGAAAAGATAATAGGGCTTTCAACATTCATTTAAACTAAAAAAAAAAAATAACCATCGACCGCCCTGAAGATTCTTTCAAACCTAAAAAAAGACAGAATAGCCCTCAAGATTTTTTCAAACCCTTTCAAGAATAAACCATTCGAAGCCCTCAGGATTCTTTTCAACCCTTGCAAAAACTACCAGAGGTTCTCAGGGTTCTTTCAAACTTTAGAAAAAGACAGAATGGCCCCCAAAATTCTTTCAAACCCTTTCAAAACAAAATATTCGGTGCCCTCAGGATTCTTTTAAACTAAAATAAAGATACCATCGGCCCTCAAGATTATTTCAAACCTTAAAAAGAGACAGCACGGCCTTGAAGATTCTTTCAAACTCTTTCAAAGTAAAGATCATATGGGCTTTCAGTTTTTTTTTTTTATTAAAAAAATATAACATTCGCCTTCAAGATTCTTTCAAAACTTAAAAAAAGACAGAATAGTCCCAAGATTTTTTTCAAACCTTTGCAAAAACAAAGCACTCCAAGGCCTCAGGAATCTTTTCACCCTTTTCAAAAACTGCCAGAGACCCTCAGGATTCTTTCAAACCTTAAAAAAAGATAATAAATATTCTTTGAAACTCTTTCAAAACACTTGGGGCCCTCAAGATCTTTGTACAGGCTTTCTAAAGCTACCATAGGCCCTCAGAATTCTTTTAACCTGTTTAAAATATAAGATATCAGGAGCCCTCAAGATTCTTTCTATTCTTAAAAAAGACAGCATTGCCCTTAAGTTCTTTCAAACCAAAAAACAGACACCATGGGCCCCAAGATTCTTTAAACCCTTTCAAAAACAAAAGAGCCGGGGCCCTCAAGATCATTTTACACCCTTTCTAAAGCTACCAGAGACCTTCAGGATTCTTTTAACCCGTTTAAAAAATAAAAGACACCAGAAGCCCCCAAGAATCTTTCAAATTAAAAAAAAAAGACAGCATAGCCCTTAAGATTCTTTCAAACCTTAAAAAAGACAGTAGGGCTCCCAAAGATTTTTTCAAACCCTATCAAAAATAAACCACTCGAAGCCCTTAGGATTTTCTCAGACCTTTAAAATAGACAGCAGGGCTCCCAAGATTCTTTCAAACCCTCACAAAAACAAAACACCAAGGATCTTCAGAATCCTTTTCAACCCTTTAAAAAAAGACACCAAGGCTCCAAGATTTTTCCGTTAAAAAAAATACTCTGAAATTATTTAGGCAGAACTTCGCTCGCCTCTGAAACACGATCAAACAAGTTCTGTTTCTTGGATAAATCATAAAATATAAAAAACGATTATACAGGGTGAAAAAAAATGACGTATCTGCGCGATGAAATGCTGTTAAGAAGACTCTGCAGAACTCGAAAAACATGGTTAAAAAAATCTCTAAACCAAATTTTTTTGAAAATTCTGACTTACCATGTTCACGAAAACCTTAAATGTATACAAAATTGCATAACTTTTTAAGTGAAATTGTAAAATTTTGCTGCACCCTTGATTTTTTAGAAGAATCTAGCCCCAAGTTAAGTTTTCTATAAATAAGAAAAATGTTTCGGTTGCGTCAACAAAAAATCAAACAACCAAGCACCGAAAACAACATTTCAACAAGCACCTCGTTAGTAGAAATTGAAAGTACGTAAAATCAGACTCGCAACAATTTTCTCCAAGAATAAACAAATTGATTACGTAATTACGCCGATCTTTCGATTTATTTATAAATCATCTTCCAAGCTATAATTAACTGTAACCTCATACACAATACCACGATTGTTAGCTTTTTTTCAAAACAATACAAACTGATTGCTAGTTATTGACGACTGAGTTTATAGAAATACTTTAATTAAAACTTAATTTGATCGTTTATTTCTGCTCAAAATGAATCACAATCATCGTTCACACTCACGTGTGGTAATGGTTTTCAAATTCCAATGCCTACGCGACCCTGATAAGTAATTATTTCATACTACATACTGTAATTACTTCATGTAACCGATAGATTACAACTCATTTCAAATTCTAATGTGTCGTCGTGACGCAACACGGCTGAAAAATGTACGAGTTAGACATAAAAAAAAGTGTCAGTTTGCAACAATATGGTGACCCGCCGGTGTTTCCAGTACTTATCATTGTATTGATATATCGCTCTTGATTGCGTATTGTACGTAGAAGTGAATGAATTATTGTGTTGTCAATGCATATTTGACGTCTACAAGCCATACTACAAACTTCTAGCACAATACACCACATTACGTCAATTATCCTATAATTTCAGCATTGTTGTTTCACGGCAGCGATTCCCCTCTTCAGCCGATACGGAGCAAGACGCCACCACCATTATTAGTAGTACTAATAGATCAGTTATGGTAATTGGTTAGCAGCGATAATTGTGTTCTTCCTTTGACAAAGTCCGTAATAGTGCGATTCGTATGCAAGCAGTGTCCCTCCCGATAAATTATATAATCACAAACATACTTCTCTGTGTCATAGGCAGCTATGTCCGATAAATATTAATGGCGTCGGAACGCTCTCATGAATTAACCTTCCGATATATACAGGTTTAGTTTTAATTGAGCTGCTTAAGATTTGCGTTGCATACGAGTCAATCACGCCCCCAGAACAATGGGGGTCGAGAAGGTTAACATTCTTGTGATAAAACAACGCTGAAAGGCGCTAAATTCGAAATCAGGATTATGCTGTGCACATGTGACACGATAGCCCGCCCCAATTCCCCCGTTTCGTTCAAAAAACACAGATAAAAATCGTGTTCAAACGTTTCGATGCTAATTATGAAATTATGATAAACATGTGCTATAAAATTGTATTTTCATTACAGTCGCGTTATAAACGACTTTAATTGCCCTTCAACGAGAAGGTTATCACGGAAATATTTACACAAAAACATAAATAAATTCTTGCACGATTAATAAGTTTATATGGAAATAGTAAATAAATAAATAAATAAATAAATAAATATAGGCGGATTTTACTAAAAGCCGCGACTCCACTTTACGCACACCTGCCTTCCCCATAAATCCCCAAATCTCATTAATGACAGTTTATTTGACACTTAAATGATCAATATAAAGTAATGACCTCACTACACATGTTAAAAATACTCGTAAAAATTTAACATTTTTATGATGGTAACGCCAGCGCTATTTTTAGGCTTGTCAAATGTCAACCGCGCGAAATAGGTTATGTCCGCTGTAATCTCGATCGAGCGGCACACCTTTGTTCACGCTCCCGTCTCCCGTAGCCGCTCCATACACATCAATTAAAAGTAAAAATCCCTAGATAAGAAGTTTGCTAATTTCCCGCTCAATTAACACGTTTAAGATACCGTTCCGGAGCAGAAAAAGCTTTATCAACCGCAAACGTAAACTGCAACGTACCGGAAATGCAGTGGGAGATAAGAGGACGCGTTCACAATTAGCGCAAGGGTTGGTTTGAATAGATGACATTTGAGCGGTACACGGAACAAAGAAGCGACTTGTGTTGGGGAATTAATGTTTATTTTTTATCATGTTGGTGTAATTGAAAACCGGCGTAATTATCGCAGTGGAGCCGGCTTAAGATACAACACGAGTCTTAATAATGATATATTGAGAGTGTCGCTCGCTGATTTTGTTGGGTTGAATAAATCAGGCGGGTTTGAAAAACGGTTTCTAAATTAATTACTAATCGAGAGTGTGATTTATGAACAATAAAAACTATTAGTTTGTCACGACTGGAAGTCGATAAATCATCGATTGTTAATGCTGCGGACACCAGGATTGAGGAAAGACGGGGACAATGGACTGGGTTTGTGCCACACATGTGGAATGGAAATTCACTCAGGAAGTGTTTTTATTCCAACGTAAGACAACTACTGGTTTAGAATACCTATATCACTTTATTTATTAGTACTTTTAGGCACGAAGTTCGTCACTGATTTTTGTGCAGTTTCCTCCCCCGAAATTCACAAGTGGATCCGTCCGGGCGCTTGTGGTCTACTACGATGTTTTATAAGTGTGTTGTCAAAGTATTTTCACTCTAAATGGTTTATTTCCAAGTTTGTTGCGACCGAGCAGTAAAATTTTATTTAACCTATAAATAACTTTCAACTGTTCAACCAGTTATTACACTTTATTGCTACGATTTCAAACTTGTTTTTGCTGAATTTGCGAATCTAGCGATGTCTGTATTAAAACACAGCGGAATAAGTGTTAAAATTGCTTTATCGAAGTGTTTCCACATTTCATTCTTAATAATAATTGTACCTAAATAAAAGTACCATTTTTTATTTTTTCTTATATATAATTTCGAACGAGAAGTCACAACTTTTGACTACTGAAAATTATTCCAAAAGGTCTCTATCTCACTAGCCATAGAAATATAGATTTTTTAAATAAGTTTGGGGTCAAGATATGTTAAAATCTCCATTTAGAATTTAATTATATACTCTTATATACAAATGGAAATGGTAATCACAAAGTGAGGAACGTGGCAAAAATCTGTGTTATTAATGGGTCAATAAAAGAATAAAACTCAGGTTTTAAAAAAGAAAATAACAGTGCTATTTCAGAATATCAATCAATTATATATAATGAGAGACCACTGAGAACTTGTATTAGATCGAAGCAGGAATTAGTCATCCAAAATCATTACAAATCTCGAAACGATATAATCGTTCTAGAAAAAAAAAAATGTTGTAGGGAACTAGAAAATTTTTGAGTGGAGATTTTGGAAATATAGGTTTTGGAAAAATTATTTGAATTTTCGAAGCAATAAATCCGAAAATAACTTCTGCAAGTTGAAATCAAAGTACAAGAAAGAATTTTTAGGTAATTTTCGAAAAATGCTCGGAAAATGGTCAAAAAATTCTTATGTATTGAAAATTGAGATTTTTGAAAAGTTGCTAAAATGTCAAAATTTCCCAGAAATACATTTTGACGAGTTGAATCGAAAACGTAACTTGTTGATGGTCCCGGATCAAGTTTTTCAAAAAATTCGGTATGAAAATGAAATTTCTAAATACATATTTCGATAATTGTCATTTTTCTTTTCATCAATTATTATTCAAAAATAATTTCTACAAGCGGAAATATACTATGTATATTCCCGCTTGTAGAAAATAAAAAATGGCTTTAGATATTTTTGGAAGGGTACTTGAAAATGGTCAAAAACTTCATAAGGGGAAAATTTAGCTACTTAAAAAGTTGCTTAAAATGAACTAAAAAGACTAAAAAAGCACATTTCGATGAATTAGTTCGAAAATTATAACTTTCTGATGGTCTCACACTAAGATTTTCCAAAAATTTGATTTGAAAAGGCAATTTTCAAAATTCGTGAGACACTGACAATTTTTGTTTTATCGATTCTGAAAAAATTATTGGAATTTTCAAAGAAATGAAGCCAGATATAATTTCTACAAGCGGAAATTTACATAAAAATGGCTTTAGATATTTTTGGAAGGGTACTTGAAAATGGTCAAAAACTTCCTAAAGGAAAAAATTTAGCTATTTAAAAAGTTGTTTAAAATGAACTAAAAAGACTAAAAAACACATTTCGATGAACTAGTTAGAAAATTATAACTTTGTGATAGTCCCACACTAAGATTTTTGAAAAATTGGTTTGAAAACGCAATTTTCAAAATTCGTGACACACTGACAATTTTTATTTTATCGATTCTGAAAAAATTATTGGAATTTTCAAAGAAATGAAGTCAGATATAATTTCTACAAGCGGAAATTTACATAAAAATGGCTTTAGATATTTTTGGAAGGGTACTTGAAAATGGTCAAAAACTTCATAAGGGGAAAAATTTAGCTATTTAAAAAGTTGCTTAAAATGAACTAAAAAGACTAAAAAACACATTTCGATGAACTAGTTCGAAAATTATAACTTTCTGATGGCCCCACACTAAGATTTTCGAAAAATTTGGTTTGAAAACGCAATTTTCAAAATTCCTGAAACACTGACAATTTTTATTTTATCGATTCTGAAAAAATTATTGAAATTTTCAAAGAAATGAGGCCAGATATAATTTCTATAAGCGGAAATTTACATAAAAATGGCTTTAGATATTTTTGGAAGGGTACTTGAAAATGGTCAAAAACTTCATAAGGGGAAACAATTTAGCTATTTAAAAAGTTGCTTAAAATCAACTAAAAAGACTAAAAAACACATTTCGATGAACTAGTTCGAAAATTATAACTTTCTGATGGTTCCACACTAAGATTTTCGAAAAATTTGGTTTGAAAACGCAATTTTCAAAATTCGTGACACACTGACAATTTTTGTTTTATCGATTCTGAAAAAATTATTGGAAGTTTCAAAGAAATGAAGCCAGAAATAACTTCTACATGTGGAAATCTACAAGAAAATACTTTCGATATTTTTGAAAGGACACTTAAAAAACTGTCAAAATCATACAGAAAATATTGAGATTTTTAAAAAGTCGCCTTAAAATTCTAAAATATAAAGTTGTCGATGATCCCGAAGCAACATTTTCGAAAATTTGGTCAGAAAATTCAATTTAATTTGGTCGGAAAATGCAATTGTTAAATTGTGTAGAAAAATTGTTGGGACTTTCGAACAAATGGAAGCCGAAAATAACTTCTACAAGTCGAAATCTACAAGAAAATACTTAGGATAATTTTTGAAAGATACTCAAAAAATGTCAAAAAATTTATACCGAAAAATTGAAATTTCCAAAGTGGCCTGAAAGTTCTCAAAAAATTCTGTAAAATCCATTTCGCCCGCTATAATTCAAAAAAATAATTTGTTGATGGTTCCGCACCAAGATTTTCGAAAAATTTGGTTTGAAAATGGGATTTTTAAAAAAATGTCTGTTTTCCGTATTTTTTGAAGGATGCTCACAAAACTGACAAAAAATTCGTACAGAAAAAATTGCGATTTGCCTGAAAATTCTCAAAAAATTCTGGAAAATACATTTAGAAGCTGCTTCTAAAAATGTAAACTTCTCGATGGTCCCGGAGCAAAATTTTCGAAAATCCAATTTTTAAAATATGTATCTAAAAAACTGCTAGTTCCAAAAATATAACTTATTGATGGTCTGAACCAAGATTTTCTTTCGAAAAATTCAGTTTAAAATCCAATTTTTAAATTGGAAAACTTTCATTTTTTATTTTATCAATTCTTGAAACATTGTTGGAACTCGAAAATAACTTCTCCAAGTCGAAATTTGCTAGAAAAACGGTACAAAAATTCATACAAAAATTGAAACTTTTTAAAAATTTCCCAAAAATCCTCAAAAAACAACTTGAAAATACATTTTGATGAGATAGCTCTAAAAATATAGTTGAAGGGAAAACTTGTCATTTTAACGATTTTAGAAAAAATGTTCCAATTTTCAAAGAAATGAAATCTGCAAGAAAATGTCTTCGGAAAATAATTAACAGTGCTCGAAAAACGGTCAACAATTCATACTTTGAAAAACTGAAAATTTCTAAAATTTACTCAAAAGTTCCCAAAAAATTATAGCAAATACATTTCGATGAGCTGATTCAAAAAACGTAATTTATGGAAAGTTTCGAACCAAGATTTACAAAAACTTCGGTCTGAATTTTTTTTTTTAATTTCTCAAGAATGAAGACGAAAATAATTTCAACCAATCGAAATCTACAACAAAATATCTTTGGGTAATTGTAGCCTGGTGCTAGCAAAAGGGTCGAAAATTCATACCGGGGAGTTTTGAAAAACTAAAAATTTTGAAAAGTTACTTAAGATCTTCAAAAAATTATGATAAATATATTTCGATAAGCTGATTCAAAAAACATTGGTTGTGGAAGGTTTTGGACCAAGATTTACAAAAAATTCAGCCTGAAAACCAATTTTTTTAAATTTCTCAAAAATTGTCATTTTGATTTTATCGATTCTGGAAAAATTGTTGGAATTTTCGAAAAAATGAAGCCGAAAATAACTTCTACAAATTGAAGTTTACATGAAAATGTTTTTGGGTAATTTTCGAAAGGTGTTTGAAATCGTCAAAAAATTCTTATTGAAAAAGTGAGAATTTTTATTTATAGTTGCCCAAAAAATCTCAAATAATTCTAGGAAATACATTTCGACGCCCGCGACCATGACTTTCGAAAAAGTATGTCTGAAAATGGTCTTTTCGAAATGTTTAGAAATACATATCTCGAAAATTATCGTCATTTTTTATTTTACCAATTATGGAAAAAATATTTTCGATAATTTTTGAAAGACTCAAAAAAATTAAACAAAAAAAAAAAAACTGAAAAAATGAAATTTTTAAAAAGTTGCCTGAAAATTCACAAAAAATTCTGTCAAATCCATTTCACAAACCAGTCCGAAAAAAATAACTTGTTTGTTCTGCACCAACACTTTCGAAAAATTTGGTTTAAAATGCGATTTTTAAAAAAATATCTAGACAACTGTAATTTTTAATTTTAACGATTCTGAAAAAAATATTGGAATTTTCGAAAAAATGAAACCGGAAATAATTTTTACGTGTTGAAATCTACAAGAAAATACGTATTTTCGGTATTTTTGAAAGGATGCTCAAAAAACTGTCAAAAAACTCATACAGAAAAAAAATTGAGATTTGTCTGAAAATTCTCAAAAAATTCTGGAAAATATATTTAGGAGCTGCTTCGAAAAATATAAACTTGTCAATGGTCCCGGAGCAAGACTTTCGAAAATTTGGCCTGAAAATGCAATTTTTAAAATATCTATAAAACTGTTAATTCTTATTTTATCGATTCTGGAAAAATCGTTGACATTTTCGAAGAAACGGAGCCGAAAATAACTTCTACAAGTCGAAATTTACATGAAAATGGCTTTAGGTAATTTTCGAAGGGTGTTTGAAAAACGTCAGGTACACATATTGAAAAAGTGAGATTTTTGAAAAATTGACTAAAAAATCCCAAAAAATTCTAGGAAAATACATTTCGATTGATTCGAAAAACGTAACTTGTTGATGGTCCATGATCATGGCTTCCGCAAAAATTCTATTTGAAAATGGAATTTTCAAGATACATATTTAAAAATATCTGCAGAATTATCGTCGTTTTTCATTCTATTAATTTGGAAAAAAAATTTTTGGAATTTTCGAAGATATGTAGCCAAAAATTACTTCAATAAGTCGAAATCTACAAGAGAATATTTTCTGTAATTTTTGAAAAATGCCCAAAAAAATGTCAAAAAATTCACACCGGAAAAATTGAGATTTTTAAAAAGTTGCCTAAAAATTATCAAAAAATTCTGTGAAATCCATTTCACAAACTAATTCGAAAAAAAATAACTTGTTGATAGTTCCGCACAAATATTTGCGAAAAATTTTGTTTGAAAATGTGATTTTTTAAAAAAATATCAACTGTAATTTTTAATTGTAACGATTCTGAAAAAATTATTGGAATTTTCGAAAAAATGAACCCGGAAATAATTTTTACATGAAAAACTATCAAGAAACTCATACCGGGAAAATAGAGTTTTTGGAAAAATCTGGAGACAACATTTCAACGAGCTAGTTCGAAAAATATAACGTGTTGATGGTTCCGGACCTAGATTTTCATTTTCGAAAAATTCGGTTTTTAAAATTCATATCTGGAAAACCGCAATTTTTTGCTCTATTGATTTTGGAAAAATTGTTCAAATTTTCGGAGAAAAAAGTCGGAAATAACTTCCACAAATTGAAATTTACATGAAAATGACTGGGTAATTTTCAAAGGATAGTCGAAAAACGGTCAAAAAATTCATACCGGGAAAGAAGAAATTGACTAGAAATCCCAAAAAAAATCTGGAAACATCGATTTTGGAAAAATTGTTGAAATTATCGAAGAGATAAGTTGGAAATAACTTCTACAGGTCAAAATTTAGATGAATGACTAGGTAATTTTCGAAGGGTGCACGAAAAACAGTCAAAAAAATTCTTAGGCTGAAAAAATTAATTTTTCGAAAAGTTGACTAAAAAACTCAAAAAATTCTAGGAAACACATTTCAACGAGTTGATTCGAAAAAATTTCAGTTGAAAGTTTCAAGTTGACCGATTTTTTACAAACATTGTGAAGTCAGTCTATAATAAACCTAAAATTTAATCGATGGCCGCTAACAAAACGTAATAATACAACTTAACCTCACTTTTTTTTAGATAAAACTAAATTAAACGTTCAGTCATCACCCGAATATAAATTAGTAAAACATGCGGTTTTCGGTACGTTTATTCAAGATAATCTTTGTATATTTGTACAACACTTCACTTTAAATCTTGAAAACATAAAAAATGTATACTTATTTTCTTAATTTACGGCCTTGGCGAAAAACATGTCGACAGTCGGTTTCATAAAGTGCACCAAAGCTTGCGTAGTAAGCCAGTGCAAGTATAAAAAAATAAACAGGTATAAGACGTCAGAATACGAAGTTTTTACACAGGTTCGGTACAATAGAAGGATTACGGCAAGAAACCATTTTAAGCCCAGTATTATTCAAAAAATGATGGATGACATTATAAAGGAACGTCAAAACTCCACTTTGGCTACATAAATCTGCAACCGAAACACATCACCGAGTGTGTAATAATTGTTGCAAAATCGGTGAAACAACCTTAAACAGATCAGATTAGAGATTATTTTCTAATCTATTAAAAACCCATTTTATCTCGTTTAGCTGTGATTTTGGGCGTGAATAAAGCCTGACTTGTTAACACTGTCATTATTTAAGTACATTGTGTACACTCTGATAAAAATTTAACACCATTAACATAACGAGGTAATGACTACCACCCGTGTAACACAAAACCCTTAATAAACGTCATGTTAGGCTAGATATTAGTTCTCGCCCCGATCCGGTGACCAGCTGAGTGTTGTAACCGCAGCTTTAAACCAAAGTGTCCAAATTAGTTCGTCCGATCCCTAGAATGTTGACTAAGAGCAAATCCGGCCCTCACATAATCAACTCCAGTTAACTCCCCCAAAAAAGCGTGAGTCCAGTGAAAAACGAGCCCAGATAATGTTAAAATAATCGCTCCTTTTATCACCTCGTAATGGCTCGTAACGTTTTCATTATAACAAATTTTACAGCCCCCCCGAGAAACGGCGAACCGCGCCGCCACTGCCCTCAGCGGCTCTCTTTTTCGCCGCCAATCCTCGTAAACCTGATTTACAAACGCGTTCGAATCTATAAAACTGGAGCATTCAACGCGAATTGTCGATTAAACCTAATATTTATTCAACATGTGTGGGTTTATTAATAGAACAGGTGTCGTCCGGCAATGTTAAGGTCAGTTCACACGAGAGCGCCCCGCAGCATCTGCTCGGAGGGTAGTTATGCTAATTGCCGCGTGCCGGAATCCGATACAAGTGTCAAAGCCACCCCAACCCTTGGTGTTTTTTTTATTTTTGTACCTTTCTTCCCCAGCGTCGGCACGGTCAGGTTCCTGGTCAGAAAAAATTCCTTGACGTTTTCGCAGCTGGCCGGCGTGGCCGTCCTTTTGGGCCGGCCCGACGTTTCGGCGCTTTTCGCGGACACCATCAGCACACACCAACACACAAACAGAGTCGCCACCGACGCGGTGTTCATCGTGGGATTTTTTCTTTCGATTGTTCTGGCGAAGAAGTTGAGATGCCGAACGCACGCGACGAGAACGCTATTCTAGGCGGTTTCTGCCGACACCGACACCACCATCGCTCGCAGACGACTGAAAGGAGAGGATCGAGGCGGCCGAGACTGAAACAAGTGACAGACGGTGCGCGCGCAGCGCACCTGAAATTTTTTTCGGGAGAGCTTGGATGCGACGCTGGCGGCATCTGACGCTCAGGTGATGCGGTGCGTCATGGGCTGAAATGGGCGAGCTTTGGCGATGGGTCCGAGTGCGTAATCCGCCCAGCGGGTGGCGGATGCGAGACGGGTTTATGGCAGGCGAGTCATAGCTTGTCAATGTGTCATGTCACGGGATTTTCGGAATAAAGGAAAAATGCCACCAAGACACTTATTCCGTCTTTCGGAACGTGCGTAAGAACGTATCAAACAAAAGTAATGTCGTAACACGTACTTATATCGTAGTAACTATAACTAAACAAGTTTTTGCTTTTGCAGAAAGATAAACATTACTACTACGCTTTGTGGAACGTAAGCAACAGCTTTAAATTGAAAATAAGTTACCAAGCATAAACAAAAGAATGTTACTGCGATATTTCTTGTTTTTGCCTGTTTTTTTTTAACCAATTTGTAACCCATTGTTGGTTTCTCTCAAATTTATCAGAGTCTTCTCATCTTTCCGTATTTCGTTTTTCCCCCACGATTTTCATCTATCCGGAGTATACCGAACAGATGGAGTTCTAAAAGTGGGTGATCTTCACGTTATGTTTCAAAATCCTAGTATTATTGGTTGAAGAATGTCGAAGTCGACTTGGGCACGACCTTTTCACACAGCGCAATAAATTATACCTATCCTTTTCTTACTTACACTTTTGTGTCGTGGAGCTGGTTTTTATTTTCGTCTACTTTTTCGTGTGTTATGTTTAATAATTTATTTATTCGATGTTTTCTGTAAATCAGACTTGATACTTTGATTTGGAATGGAAAACCAAGTCAAGTTTCTGGTTATGAACGAGATCACGATTTAGAATTGGATTTTTGGATTTTTTTTGGACTATTTTCGGATTATTTTTGGATTTTGTGGATGTACATATTGGCTTTTTTGAACTCCCTGGATTCTTCAAATTTTTTGGATTTCTTGGATTTTTTTTTTATTTGTAGGATTTATTTAGAGTTTTAGAGTTTTCGACTTTGTGGACTCTGGATTTTTGGATTTCTTGACTTTTGTGGATTTTTTGGACTTTTTGCATTTCTTTGGTTTTTTAGACTTTTTGGATATTGTAAATTCTTTGATTTTGTGTGGAGTTCCCTGTTTTTTTTTATTTTTGAGATATTTTGGATTTTTTTAAATAATTTAATTTTTTTTCAGATTTTTTGGATCCTTTTGAATATGTAATTTGATTTTTCTGAATAGTTGGATTTTATCTGGATTTTTTAAATTGTTTGATTTTTTGATATTCCAAAATTGTTTAGGTTTTTGATTTCTTTCTTATTTTTTGGATTTTGTGGAATTTTCTATATGTGTATATGTATATGTATTTATTTTTGAAATTGTTTTTTTTTAATTTCTTGGATTTTTTTAGAGTTTTTTTAGGTTTTTTTAATTTTTGAATTTTTTAATTTTATTGGATTCTTTGGGAGTTTTTGATTTTTTCGATTTTTGGATCTCTTGAATTTCTTGCATCCCTTGCGTATCTTGGATCTCCTGGATCCCTTGGATAATTTGACTCTCTTGGATCTCTTCGATCTGTTTGATCATTTCGATCTTTTGAATCTTATGAATTTTTTGAATTACTCTTTAATTTTTTGACTTTTTGGACTATACTTGAACTTTTTAGAATTTTGTACTGTGTAGACTTTGGATTTTTTGATTTTTTGGAATTTGTGTTTTTTTATTTATTTGTTTATTTTTTAGTTTTTTTTTTTGGATTTTTTGGATTTTTTTTGATTTTTGAGATTTTTTTGGACATTTTTAGATATTTGATTCTTTTAAATTTATTTGATTTTTTTGGATGGCTTGGATTATATTTGGATTTTTTAAATTGTTTCGTTTTGGATTTTATGAACTTTTCTATTTTCTGGTATTTTAAGATTTTTTAGATATCTTTAATTTTTTTAATTTTTTGGGATTTTTTTTTAATGTTTCGTATCTTTTTGGATTTTGTGAAATTTTAGTTTTTTTTGGATTTTTAATTTGTTTCTTTTTTATTTTTTGATTTGTAAGAGGGATGGATTGTTTGGCTTTTTCTATTTTTGAATTTTTCAATTTTTATTAATTCTTTGGATTTTTTCTTAATTTTTTTGACTTTTGGATCTCTTGGATCTCTCGGACTTCCTTGATCTTTGGGATTTTTTGAATTTTTTGTTTTTTTTTTAGAATTTTTTGAATTTGTAGGCTTTTTTGGACTCTTTGGACTCTTTGAACTTTTTAGAGTCTTGTGCTTTACAGATTTTATTTTTTAGAATTTTTGGATTTTGCAAATTCTTTGACTTTTTTTGGGTTTTTTGATTTTTTTTCATTTTTGAGATTTTTTGGATTGCTTGAATTTGATTTGACTTTTTGTTTGAACGCGAACGGTTTGAACTTTTTAGAGTTTTGTGCTTTCTAGACTTTTAGGATTTTTGGATTTCTTGGATTTTGTGGATTTTTTAATTTTTTTGAATTTTTTGGATTTATTGGGATTTTTAGAATATCTGGATTTTGTAAATATTTGATTACTTGATTTTATATGGATTTCTTAAATTGTCTGATTTTTGGAGTTTATGGAATTTTTGGTATTTTAAATTTTTTTAGATTTCTAGATTTGGTAATTGTGCCTATACTTGTAGACTTTTTGGATTTTTGGATCTTTGGATTTTTGGATTTTGTGGATTTTTTAATTTTTTGGATTTCTTGTGTTTTTCAGAATTTTTGGATTTTGTAACTTTTTTGAGTTTCTGGGTTTTTTTCATTTTGCGATTTTTTTAGATCATTTTTAAATTACTTGATTTTTTTGGTTGCTTGGATTTTATTTGGATATTTTAAATTGTTTGATTTTTTGAATTTTATGAACTTTTTGGCGCTTTCAAATTTTTTAGATTTTCAAAATTTTTTAAATTTTTTGGGACCTTTTGGATTTTTCGTTTCTTTTTGGGATTCGTCAATTTTTTGGACTTTTTTTAATTTCTTGGGTTTCTAAGAGGATTTTTTGGGTTTTTTAATTCTCGAATTTTTTTATTTTATGGATTCTTTGGAGATTGGATCTTTTGAACTCTTTGGACTGTTTGGACTTTTTAATGTTTTCGAGTTTCTAGCCTTTTTGGATTTCTTGGATTTTGTGGATTAGTTAATTTTTTGGACTTTTTGTATTTCTTCGGTTTTTTAAATTTTTTAAATTTTGTAAATTCATTGATTTTTTTGGGTTTTTTTGAATTTTTTTGATTTCTGAGATTTTTTAAAATTATTTGATTTTTTGGATTTTATGGAATTGTTGGATTTTTAAGTACCTATTTCAAAATTGTTTAGGTTTTTTGAATTTTCGTTTTTTGCGTTTTGTTGAATTTTAGATTTTTTTTTGATTTTTGAAATTGTTTTTTTTTATTTCTTGGATTTTTTAGAGCACTTTTTGGGTTCTTTAATTTTTGAATCTTTTAATCTTTTTGGATTCTTTGGAGGTTTCTTGATTTTTTCGATTTTTGGATCTCTTGAATTTTCTGCATCCCTTGCATCTCTTGGATCTCTTGGATCCCTTGGATATCTTGACTTTCTTGGATCTCTTGGATCTCTTTGATTATTTCGATCTTTTGAAACTTCTGGATTTTTTTAATTTTATTAGACTGTTTAGACTCTTTGGACTCTTTAAGCCTTTTAGAATTTTCGACTTTCTAGACTTTTTGGATTTTTGGATTTCTTGGATTTTGTGTATTTGTTAATTTTTTGGATTTTTGCATTTCTTTGGTTTTTCAGATTTTTTGAATTTTGTAAATTCATTATTTTTTTTTAAATGTTTGGATTTTGTAAATTCTTTGATTTTTTGGGGGTTTTTGAATTTTTTTGTTTTGAGATTTTGTGGATATTGTTAAATAATTTGATTTTTTGAATTGTTTGGATTTTATCTGAAGTTTTTAAATTGTTTGAGTTTTTTGATTTTTTGTTTTTTTATTTTAGTAATTGTTTTTTTTTGGTCCTTGGATTTTTGAAAGCACTTTTTGAGTTTTTTATTTTTTATTTTTTTTTTAATTTTTTGGGGGTTTTTGATTTTTTCGATTTTTGAATTTCTTGAATTTCTTACATCCCTTGCATCTCTTGGGTTTTTTGGATCTCTTGAATGTCTTGACTCTCTTGGATCTCTTGGATCCCTCGGATATCTTGGCTCTCTTGGATCACTTTGATCTTTTGGATCTTTTGGATTTTTTGAATTTTGAGATTTTTTAGATATTGTTAAATAATAATTAGATTTTTTGAATTGTTTGGATTTTATCTGGATTTTTTAAATTGTTTGATTTTTTGGATTTCATGAATTTGTTGGATTTTTTTGTATTTCAAAATTGTGTAGGTTTTTGATTTTTTTTTGTATTTTTGTATTTTTCGTTTTTTTGGGTTTTGTGGAATTTTAGATTTGTTTTATTATGGAAATTGTTTTTTTATTTCTTGGATTTTTAAAGCATTTTTTGAGTTTCTTAATTTTTGAATTTTTTGGATTCTTTGGAGGTTTTTGGATTTTTTTAATTTTTGGATTTTTGAATTTCTTGCAACCCTTGCATCTCTTAGATATCTTAGTTCTTTTGAATCTTTTTGATCATTTGGATCTTTTGGATTTTTTGAAATTTATTAGATTTTTTGGAGTCTTTGGACAGTTTGAACTTTTTCGAGTTTTGTGGTTTCTAGACTTTTTGGTTTTTTGGATTTTTGGATGTCTTACACTTTGGCTATTTTTAAATTTGTTGGATATTTTTGATTTCTTGGGATTTTTAGAACACCTGGATTTTGCAAATTCTGTGATTTCTTTTTGGGTTTTTTGGATTTTTGAAATTTTTCGAATTTTTTAGTTATTTGATTTTTTAAATTATTTGAATGGCTTGAATTTTATTTGGATTTTTTAAATTGTCTGATTTTTTATTTTATGGACTTGTTTGGATTTTTTAGTATTTTAAAATTTTTTAATTTCTTGAAATTTTTTAACTTTTTGGGGATTTTTTTTTAATGTTTCGCGTCTTTTTGGGTTTTGTGGATTTTCAGATTTTTTTTTAGTTTTTGAATTTTTTGGACGATTTTTGGGGTTTTTTCTATTTTTTTCTATGGATTTTTTGGAGATTTTTTATTTTTCTGATTTCTGGAATTCTTTTGATCTCGCGGATCTCTTAGATCTCCTGGATGATCTCTTGACCTCCTTGATCTTTGGCATTTTTTGAATTTTTTTAATTTTATTAATTTTTAGAATTTTTTGGATTCGTAGGTTTTTTGGATTCTTTGGACTTTTTGAACATTTTATAGGTTTAGCTTGTAGACTTTTTAAATTTCTTGGATTTTGTGGATTTTTTAATTTTTGGGATTTTTTAGATTTCTTGTTTCTTAGAATTTTTGGTTTTGTAAATTTTGTTTTTTCGGGTTTTTCGTTTTTTTGGTTTTTGAGATTTTTCGGATTATTGTTACATTATTTGATTTTGAATTGTTTGATTCTGGGGATTGTTTGGATTTTATTCGGATTTTTTAAATTGTTTGATTTTTTCGGATTGTATGCACTTTTTGGTATTTTAAACCTTTTTAGATTTTTTCAATTTTTTGGGGATTTTTTGGATTGTTCATTTCTTTTTAGATTATGTGGATTTGTTTATGATTTTATTTTTTTTTTATTTTATTGGATTCTTTAGAGACTTTTTGGATTTTTTGGATTTTTGGATCTCCTCGATCTCTTGGATCTTTTGGATTCTTTTAAATTCTTTGATTTTTTTAGTTTTTATTGATTTTTTGGAGTTTTTAGACTTTTTGAATTTTTTATATTTTTTGGGTTTTTATTTGTTTTCTTGAGGGGGAGGTACTCACAAGATTTTAGTGGATTCTCTGTATTCTTTGGTTGTATTTTGTGGTTTTTTTGTTTTTTGTTTTATTTTTTTGGGGTTTTTAGATTTTTGGGATTTTTACAATTATTTTGGATTTTTTTGACTTTCGATATTTTTGAGTTTTATGGATTTTCATCCTTTTTTTTAAATGTTTTTGTTAATTATCTGGATTTTTTAGAGATTCTTTTTAATTCTTCGACTCTTTCGCATCTCTCGGACTTTTTTGAATTCATAAAATTCTTTAATTGTTTGGGTTCTTTTAAAATTCTTTGTTTTTTTTGCGTTTTTTGTCTCTTGTGTTTTTTAATTTTTTGGATTTTTTGTTTTTATTTTAATTTTTAGGATTTTTTAAATTCTTTGATTCATTTGAGTTTTTTGGATTTTTTTGAACTTTTTGGATTAATTGAAAATTGGGCATTTTTTAGATTTGTTTTAATTCTTCGATTTTTTGGATTTTTTTGTTTGTTTTTTTTTAATTTCTTGGATTTTATGGAGGATTTTTGAGTTTGTTAATTCTTTTTTGGTTTTTTGAAGGATTTTTTGAATTTTTTGCCTGTTTTCGGATTTTGCGGTTTTTTAATGCATTAAATTCTTCAATTTTTTGGATTTTTTATTTCTTTGATTTTTTAGACTTTTCGGTATTTTTGATGTTCTCAATTTTTTAAATTTTTTGATTTTATAAATTATTGCATTTTTTGGACTTTTTAGACTTTTTGGAAATTTTATATTTTGAGGGGGGGTTGATATTTTAAATTTTTTGGATTTCTTGGATTCTTAGATTTTTGGATTTTTTGAATTTTCCTGATTTGAATATTTAGGATGTTTTCTTATTCTCACGTTCGTTTGTTTCCCTTTATCTGGTTCCGGTCGAACAACGTGCTAAAAATGATGCATGCGGCGCCATCTAGTAACGTTTAAGGTAAAGGAAAATCCACAAGTGAATTTGCGTAAAAATACGTAAGAGGGCGCCAAGAGTTAGGACTCTTTCTACGAAGGGACAATGTGTGGAAAATGCATAGATAGCATAAAAAGTACCTGATAATGATGGAAAAACTGTAAAATGTGAAAATATAAAAATGAAAAACTAAAAAACCAAAAAAACAATTCCTAAAATGCGTTCGTAATTGAAGCATTGTTGGTTGCATAAGCAAGTCTATATACTGCAGAATGTGTGACCTCATAACTTTGATTTTTAAAATAGAAATGTACTAAAATTTTGAGACGTAAATTTTGTTTAACAAAAATCTGGATCTCAGGGGTAAAACTCAAGACGGATTCATGAACCACGTGTATATATTTTGTAAAGTATTTAATAAAAATCGACACACAGGACGACACCTAGGGGCCATGAAATGTCGAAAAGCCCATAAGTCTATAGTATAGTGAATATTTTGTTGATTTTTTCAGTTTAATTCTATTAATTGTAATTTTCTATTTCAACTATAGTACGTTTGACTGCAAAACACTGTGGATGATATGTGTGCTATCCAAAAAGAAATAACCTTGACAGGGTCGATTAAGCAATAAAACTACCTTTCATGTGCGTTGTTGGCAAATCATTTAATAATAATAAGAGACAACTTCGTGTAATTCCAGGTTTACACAAGATAAAAGAAAACCACACCCAGATTCTCCACCCAGATACTTATTTACACACAAAAAAACACACAAAGCCAAGTTCAATTAATATCTGTAGTGCTCCGGCTTGTAGGGCCCCTCCACCGGCACCCCTAAGTACTTGCTCTGCTCGGGCGTCAGCTTCGTCAGCCTCACCCCCAAATGCTCCAAATGCAGCCTCGCCACCTCCTCGTCCAACACCTTCGGCAGCATGTGCACCCCCACCGCGTACTGCCCCGGCTTCGTCCACAGCTCGATCTGCGCCAAACACTGGTTAGTAAACGAGTTCGACATGACGAAAGACGGATGCCCGGTGGCGCAGCCCAAATTCACCAGCCGCCCCTCGGCCAAGACGATGACGTGGTTCCCGTTCGCCAGCTCGTAGCGGTCCACCTGCGGCTTGATGTTGGTCTTGTTCTTCGCGTTCTTCTCCAGCCAGCTCACGTCGATCTCGCAGTCGAAGTGGCCGATGTTGCACACGATGCTGTCGTTGCGCATGTTGAGGAAGTGGCGGCCGAGGATGATGTCCTTGCAGCCGGTGGTCGTGACGAAGATCTGGCCCTCTTTGCTCGCCTCGTCCATCGTGGTGACTTCGTAGCCCTCCATGGCGGCTTGGAGCGCGATGATTGGGTCGATCTCGGTGATTAGGACACGCCCACCGAATGCGCGTAGAGATTGCGCGCAGCCCTTGCCTACGTCGCCGTAGCCCGCTACGACGCAGACTTTGCCGGCCAGCATGATGTCGGTGGCGCGCTTGATGCCGTCGATGAGGGATTCGCGGCAGCCGTACAAGTTGTCGAATTTGCTCTGGAATAATATAATTATCATTTTAGTATTGTATTTGGTACTTTTAGTTGCTGGTTTTTAAATGGAGATTTTAGTGAAAAAAAATCGGTTGTTGTTGTTTTATTATTATTAGCAGAAATTTTGAAATTTTAGAACAGTATACATATTAATCAAATTGAATAATATACTGAATTATCTCTACTATTGTAGATCGCGAGATATGCACCCAAAAATAGTGTCGGTACTTAGCAGGAGGGGCATTACACTGCTCCACCTCCTCACTGCGGATTTCCATAATCCCTAAACACTTCAATAGGATAAAGTGGACAAGGACTCAAATTTTAAAATTTCCTTGGGTGATTAAAATGAAATGTATTAAAATTAACATAACGTTTATGTCTGTTTAAATGGTGAAACATGTTTCCGGTTATTTTATTGTTTTTTAATTTTCATGTTTTTTTTTTTCATTGACTTCACATTAATAATTTATTACATACTTATTAGTTCCTTTCCACATATGCAAAATCGAATGCTTTGAATTTTTGAAAACGTTTTAACGTTATCGTAAGCATGTAATAATTAATAATTAAAAAAAAAATTACCTCAAAAAATTTTGCCGAATAAATGTTATTTAAATTTTATACAATATCAAACACTTGTGGTTTATAAATCCCTGTTGAGTTCTTGTAAAATTGTATAACAATATTTATATTTCTGTAATTGTGGTTTCTGGTTCAGTTTATACCCTTGACATTCAGATTCTTGGAAAAAACAAAATTAAAATTGTATAGCAACATCGTACAATTTAACTTTGAAATTACGGAATCCAAAATCTCAAAGAATTTAAAAAATCCAGAAAAATGTGAAAAATGAAAAAGTCCAAAAAGAATTCAAAAATCTAAACAATCGAAAATATCCAAAAATACCGAAAAATTCAAGAAGACCGAAAAATTAGAAAAAATCAAAGAATTTTACAAAATCCAAGAAATTAGAAAAAATCTAGAAAATCCAAAAACCGATAAATCCAAAAAGTTCAAAAATCCAAACAATCTAAACATGCAAAAAATTTTTAAAAAAATCTAAAAAATTCAAAAATCGAAAAGATATAAAAAAATTTAACAATTCAAGACATCCAAACAAATCAAAAATAGCCAAAAACCAAAAAAAACGAAAAATCCATAAAAATCAAAAAATCAAAGAATTTAAAAAAAATGCAGAAAAATAAAAAAATCTAAAAATAACGAAAAATCCAAAAACCCAAACATTTTTTTTTAATCCAAAAAATTAAAGAATTTAAAAAAGTCAAAAAATCCCAAAGTTCCAAAAATAAAAAATCAACAAATATAAAGAATCGAAATAATCTAAAAATACGAAAAATCCAAAAAGTTTAAAAAATCCAAAAAAATAAGGAATTTAAAAATCCAAGAAATAAAAAATTGCACCCCCCCAAAACCAAAAAATCCAAAAACATGAAAAATTAAACAAATCCAAAAAGTCAGTCGAAAGTCCAAAAAAATCCATAAAAACCAAAAAGGAAAGAATCTTAAATATTAAAAAAAATATTCAAAAATCAAAGAATTTAAAAAATCCAAAAAAAATAACAATTTAAGACATCCAAACAAATCAAACATTGGCAAAATCCATAAAAACCCAAAAATCAAAGAATTTAAAAATAAATGCAGAAAAAAAAAATCCAAAAATAACAAAAAATCCAAAAACCCTACCATTTTTTTAAAAATCAAAAAATTTAAAAAAATAAAAAAATCCTAAAGATCCAAAAGGTCAATGAGATCTAAGAGTTCCAAAAATAAAAAATCGAAAAATCTAAAGAATCGAAATAATCCAAAAATACCGAAAAATCTAAAAAGTTAAAAAAATCCAAAAGTCTAACAATACAAGAAATCCAAAAAAATAAAAAACTGCACCCCCTCCAAAAAACGAAACATCCAAAAAACATGAAAAATTAAAAAAAATCCAAAAAGTCGAAATTCCAAAAAAATCCATAAAAACCAAAAAATTTAAGAATCTTAAATATAAAAAAAAATATTCAAAAAGTCAAAGAATTTAAAAAATAAGGAATTCGAAATTTTAAACAGTCCAAAAATCCAAAAAATTCAAAAAAAGTCTAAAAAATCTAAAAAAAACCCCAAAAAATTAGAAAATTTAAAAAAATCCAAAAATTCCAAAATATTAAGAAAATTCAAATGTCATAGAATTTAAAAAATCCAAAAGGTCCAAAGTCCAAAAACCCAAAAGGCAAACAATTTAAAACATCCACAAAGAATCCAAAAATCTATAGAATCGAAAAATAACGAAAAATCCAAAAAAGTCCACAGAATGCAGAGAAACAAAGCATTAAAAAAAAATCCAAAAAATTACGAAATTAAAAAGTCCAAAAAATCCAAAAATTTAATTTCAAAGAATCCAAAAAATGTAACAAATGAAGAGATCCAAAAATACCAAAAATTTGCACAAAACCCAAAAAACCGAAAAATCCAAAAAGTCTAAAAAGCTCGAAAATCCGTAAAAATAAAAAGTCAAAGATTTTAAAAAATCCAAAAAATTAAACCATCCAAAAAAATCAAAGAATTTAAAAAATTCTAAAGATTAAAAAGATCCAAGAGATCTAAGAGAACCATGAAGTCCATGAGATCCAAAAATAAAAAAAAAACACAAAAAAAAGGAATTTAAAAAATTCAAAAGTCAAACAATTCAAGAAATCCAAAAAAAATCAAAAATACCCACAAAATCTCCAAAAAACCGAAAAATAAAAAAACACTAAATTCAAGGGATTTTAGAACTAAATCAAGGAACTTAAAAAAACTCAGAAGAATCTGAATAATCAAAAAATTCAAAAATAACGAATAATCCAAAAACTAAAAAATCCAAGTACCAAAAATAAGAAATTTAAAACATTTTAAAAAGTCCAAAAATCCAAATAATCCAAAACATCAAAAAAATTCAAGAAGTCTAGAAAATCTAAAAAAAATTAAAAATCCCAAAAAACAAATAATTAAAAAAAACAGAAAAATTTGAAAAATCAAAAGATCCAAAAAAATTAGACAATTTTAAAAAATTCAAAAAAAGTCCAAATAATCCAAACAATCCAAAACACTAAAAATTCAAATGTCAAAGAATTTAAAAAATCCAAAAAATCTAACAATTCAAGAAGTCCGAAAAAAAAATATATCCCCCAAAAATCATGCAAAATAAAAAAAATCCAAAGTCTAAAAAGTCCAAAAAATTAAAACATCCAAAAAAATCAAGGAATTTAAAAAATCCAAGTACAAAAAAAAAAATAAAACATTTTAAAAAGTCCAAAAATCCAAATAATCCAAAACATCAAAAAGTCTAAATAATCTAAAAAAAAAAAATAAAAATCAAATCCCAAAAAAAAACAAAGAATTTAAAAAAAATACAGAAAAATTTGAAAAATCAAAAGATCCAAAAAAATGAGAAAATTTAAAGAAATCTTAATCCAAAACATTCAAAAAATTCAAATGTCAAAGAATTTAAAAAATCCAAAAAAATCTAACAATTCAAGAAATCCGGAAAAAACACAAAATTATCCCCCAAAAAACTGCAAAATCCAAAAATCATGCAAAATTAAAAAAATCCATAAAAAGCAAAGAATTTAAAAAATCAAAAAATCCAAAAAAATTAAAGAATTTAAAAACAATTAAAAAATTAAAGAATTTAAAAAATCCAAAAAATTAAATAATTAAAAAAAAATCCAAAATATTAAAGAATTTTAAAAGAACCGAAAAAATTAAGAATTTAAAAAATTCAAAAAATTCTAGAGATCCAAAAGAAGGAAGAGATCCAAAGGACCAAAAAAATCACAGAATTAAAAAAAAACAAAAAAATGAAGCAAAAACAAGAAATTGAAAAAATCCAAAACATCCAAAAATTCAGAAGTCCAAAGAATTTAAAAAATCTACAAAAAATCTAACAATTTAAGAAATCCAAAAAAATCAAAAATACCCAAAAAACTCCAAAAAAAAAACGAAAAATCTAAAAAATCAAAATAATCCAAAAATACGGAAAAATCCAAAAAGACCAAAAAAAATCAAAGAATAAAAAAATGTCAAAGAATTTAAAAAATCTTAACAATTCAAGAAATTCAAAAAAATCAAAATATGTACCTACAAAACGCAAAAAAAAACCGAAAAATCCAAAAGATGAAAAATTCAAAAAATACAAAAGTCGAAAGTCCAAAAAATCTATAAAAACTATTAGAAACAAAGAAAAAAAAAACAAAGAAAAAAGAACAAATCCAGAATAATCTGAAAAAGCAAAAAATCTAAAAAGAATCCAAATTTACAGAATCGAAAATTACCAAAAAGTCCAAAAAAAAAAACAAAATCAAGGAATTAAAAAAATACAAAAAGTCCAAAAATCCAAACAATCCAAAACATAAAAAAAATTCAAAAAGTCCAAAAAAATCCAAAAAATCAAAGAATTCAAAACAGAAAAATCTGAAAAATCAAAAAAACGAAAAATAATAAAAAAAAGTCCAAAAAAATCCAAAAAATCAAAGAATTTAAAGCAGAAAAATCTGAAAAATCAAAAAAAACGAAAAATAATAAAAAATTGATAAAGTCCAAAAATCCAAATGTCAAAGAAATTAAAAAATCCAAAAAAAAAATCAAGAAATAAAAAAACAAAAAATATCCCCAAAAAATTTAAAAATCCAAAAACATGCAAAATTAAAAAATCCAGAAAAATCTAAAGAATCGAAAAAATCCAAAAGTAACGAAAAATCCAAACACTCAAAAAAATAAAAAAAAATCCAAGAATTTTAACGTGATCCAAAAAATTAAAGAATTTTAAAAATCCAAAAAATCTTAAAGATCCAAGAGATCTGAGACATCTAAGACATCCACGAGATCCAAAAACGAAACATCCAAAAAACATGAAAAATTTAAAAAATCCAAAAAGTCGAAATTCCAAAAATCCATAAAAACCAAAAAATTTAAGAATCTTAAATATAAAAAAAAAATATTCAAAAAGTCAAAGAATTTAAAAAATAAGGAATTCGAAATTTTAAACAGTCCAAAAATCCAAAAAATTCAAAAAAAGTCTAAAAAATCTAAAAAAAAAAACCCAAAAAATTAGAAAATTTAAAAAAATCCAAAAAATCCAAAATATTAAGAAAATTCAAATGTTAGAATTTAAAAAATCCAAAAGGTCCAAAGTCCAAAAACCCAAAAGTCAAACAATTTAAAACATCCACAAAGAATCCAAAAATCTATAGAATCGAAAAATAACGAAAAATCCAAAAAAGTCCACAGAATGCAGAGAAACAAAGAATTTAAAAAAAAAATCCAAAAAATTACGAAATTAAAAAGTCCAAAAAATCCAAAAATTTAATTTCAAAGAATCCAAAAAATGTAACAAATCAAGAGATCCAAAAATATCAAAAATTTGCACAAAACCCAAAAAACCGAAAAATCCAAAAAGTCTAAAAAGCCCAAAAATCCATAAAAATAAAAAATCAAAGATTTTAAAAAATCCAAAAAATTAAACCATCCAAAAAATCAAAGAATTTAAAAAATTCTAAAGATTAAAAAGATCCAAGAGATCTAAAACTCAGAAGAATAAAAAAAAAATCCAAGAATTTTAACGTGATCCAAAAAATTAAAGAATTTTAAAAATCCAAAAAATCTTAAAGATCCAAGAGATCTGAGACATCTAAGACATCCACGAGATCCAAAAACCCAAAAAATTAAATTCAAGAAATCAAAAAACAATTTAAAAAATCCCAAAAAAATCTAAAAATTCATAAAATTCCAAAACACCACAAGCCCAAAAAATTTAAAAAATCTAAAAAAAATTAAAATTCCAAAAATTTTTAGTGGGAATAAACAAATATATTTTGAATAATGGTTACAATAACTTTCAAACATCTCCAAGATTTCAAAGCATGCGATTTTGCAGATTCAAAATTATATTGCAAAAGTCGTTTATGATTTTGATTTTTTCTAAAAATCTGGACGTTTCGAGTAAAAACTCAACACGGAATCATAAACTACACGTGTAGGACTATGCTATTTTATACAATTTAAAACACATTTACTGTGTACAATCCGTGTTCAATTTATACCTTTGACATTCAGATTCTTGGAAAAAGAATTAAAACTGTATAGCAACATATTACGATTTGATTTGAAATTGCAAAACTGAATGTTCTGGAATATAACAAACGTTTTAAAATAACCAGAAACATGGTAAATTTCAGATTTTAAAACTATGTTTTAAATTTTTTGAGATTTTTAAGGAAACCTTGGCTTTAATAAGAAATATTTGCTAATTCACGGACAAAAGTACATTTTAACCGCTTATTTAACTAAAACTGTTAAATGCCATCACAAAACACAAAAAAAAAACAGTTTTCTATTTATACCTGTTAATATATATGCAAACCATGAAATATAATCTTTGAACGTTATCACCACACTAATAAATAAAAATAATTACCTTTGTTACTGAGTCATTGACGTTAATCGCCGGAACCTTCAAAGTACCCTCCTTAAACATCTTATACAAATTATGAACCCCCGTCGTCGTCTCCTCACTAATCCCTTTACAGTCTTTCAAATACTGTGGATATTTAGTGTGCACTAAATTCGTAAGATCGCCTCCATCATCCAAAATCATATTAAAAGGTTTACCATCCGGGAACACCAGCGTCTGCTCGATACACCAAATGTACTCCTCGTCAGTCTCCCCCTTCCACGCAAACACAGGCACCCCTGTCTTAGCAATAGCAGCAGCTGCATGATCTTGAGTACTAAAGATGTTGCAACTTGACCATTGAACCTTCAACAATTTAAATTTCATAAGTCTTTTCACAAAGAGGTCAGAAGTTATCAGTGTCGCAACAAAGAAATGAATGAAAATAGACCCACCTCAGCCCCCAGTTCCTTCAAGGTCTCAATTAGGACTGCAGTTTGAATGGTCATGTGCAAACAGCCGGCGACTTTGGCCCCCTTTAGGGGCTTTTTTGGGCCGTAGTGTTTGCGGATGCTCATTAAGCCGGGCATTTCGTTTTCGGCCAAAGAGATTTCTTTGCGCCCCCATTCGGCCAGTTTCATATCGGCTTGAATGAATCACGATCAATAAATTTATGTTACAATAACAAAAATCAAGCTCCTTACCAACTTTAAACGATGGTTTCGACATTTTCCTGTGATGGTTTGGTTTCACCGGCAACTTATAACCTATAAATCGACACGAGTTTTTGACTGACAATTGACATTTGTTGGCGCTTTTATTACCGGTGGAATGGCTGCGCATGCGCACGTCACCGCTTGCAGGACCGTACCACAATTTTTTGTTCATTGTGTTGTGACAGGATTAATAAAAATAAAACGCTCAAGTCTTACACTTACTTTTTATTCATTTTAGTCGGTTTAATATTCACACTTTGAGTTGTTTACAGCATTGCAATACAGTTTAAAATACCTCTTTTCGTAAAAAAGAGAGCTTCCTTATTAAATAACGCGCCTAGCACGGACCTATCAGATCACAGATTTGTCGCGTGTAATTTAAACTTAAACTAATGGCAGTGTTTATTCATCCTGGCCGTCGATGGCCGCTACCGTCGAGTTATAATGCTCACCTAACCTATACAAGTGTCTATGATACGCTAAAATTAATTCTGGTCCCGTAAAATTCTCTCCCTGTATTGTCAGCGGCCCGTTGGCTTGCACTACTTTGATTGGACATTTTAGTATGTTCGAGAGCGCCCTGAGTTCCAACTGTCCCCCCCATAGCTTCGTCGTGGCTACTTCTTTGCAGTACGACTCGAAGTATTCTTCGCTCACCGCTTCGTCCGATTCGTTATACATAAAAGGCAAGAACTCGTCCTTGTTTTGGCGCATGAATTCAGCTGTGAGTTTCCTCAACCGGGGTACCGTGAACGACTCCCTACCTGTAACCTCCAACTGGTGGTTCACAGCACAATACAAACAGTTACCGTCAGCCGGAATATTATGCAACTGTAACCCAAATTGTTTCAGGACTTCCTTCATAGCGTTCAGCTCCGTCATCCGAGGTCCTTCTTTGTTCTTCTCCGCTTGCTCCTGGATCCTCTTGTCGCGCTCTCGCTCCTCTTGCGCCTTTTTGTTGCGCCTCCTTGTGGCTCTGGACACTCGAGTATTCATAGGCTCTTCAGAGACGTCCTCTTCTTCATTTACAGGCTCCTCAACGTCGTTCGACTTTTGCGAACCGAACACTTCCATTTCCGATGATTGTCGGGCTTCCAGTTCTTGTTCTAGCCGGGCTATTTCTTCGGCGACCTCTTTTTTCTTCTTTTTGTCCCCCTTCGCAACACTTTTTTTTAATGACTGGATTTTTGACTGGAGATCTTTGCGTTCTTGTTTGTGCTTCTTTATGAGTTCTTCTTCGTTCAGGTCCATGCCCAATTGCCGAAAGTGTGACTGAATTAAAATAAGGTTGTAAAGGGGTGCGTCGATTTTGTAGGTTAGAAATGTCAAAAACGGGAAGTGACAGATTTGACACTTGGGGGATAGGCAACCAACAATTCATTTATTTGCGCAAGCCCGAAAATTCAAATTATTTAACAAAAAACAATTTTCGCAATAAATACCAAACAAGATAATTCTTAAGTCGTTTAAAGCATCAGTAATCACTTAATCGCCTTAATCTTTTTTATTCAAACAAAAGTGGCAACAAAAGTATAAATATTTCAGATAAGCGTATAATTTTTTTTTGGGACAAAATAACCGATTATGTTAAATAGAGCAAATCAAGCAGAGAACGGAACCAAGTCAGCTTTATTCACCAAACTCAGAGTCAATGGAGTGTATAAATTCTACTCAGCAAGCGAATAAATAATAATATAAATAAAAAAGGGTTGATTTTACGCCTTTTCTTCCGTTGTTTCTTCCTCCTTATTCTTATTGGGATCATCCGGCTTCATCGCTGGGAACAACAAAACCTCCTTAATATTATTATTATCAGTAAGAAACATGCAAAGTCGGTCAATTCCCATGCCCCAGCCTCCAGTGGGGGGCAACCCATACTCCAAAGCCGTGCAGAAGTTCTCATCAATCAGCTGCGCCTCATCATCTCCAGCCGCTTTATCCTGAGCTTGTTCTTCAAACCTCTCCCTTTGTACCATAGGATCATTCAACTCAGTGTAAGCATTACACACTTCTTTTTTCATCACAAACAGCTCAAAACGCTCGGTTAAACCTGGAATAGACCTGTGATACTTGGCTAGGGGGCTCATGACTTGCGGATGCTCGACTATAAAAGTCGGATTAATACATTGCTCTTCTATAAACTCGCCTACCAATTTATCCAACAAACGAGCCGAAGTCCGAGGCGGCGGACACTCAATATTGTGAGCAATACAAAGATCACTTAAAAATTTATTAGCTGCGTCGGTTTGGATGTCTTCGGGGGCGGGAAATTTAACTTTTAAGATGTCTTCAAGCGTGGGGAACATTGGGACTCGTTTGAACGGTGGCGTGAAGTCGATTTCCACCTCTTCGCCGTCAGGACCATCCGGGTGGTACTTGATTTTGTAAGTACCGTAAATACTGTGAACCATTCCCGACACTAGGGACTCAGTTATGGCGATTAAGTCGTTGTAATCGGCGTACGCCATGTAGAATTCGCACGTCGTGAATTCGGGATTGTGGGTTAAATCTATTCCTTCGTTTCTAAACTGGCGGCCGATTTCGTAAACCCGGTCCAACCCTCCTACAATTAGCATTTTGTGGTATAATTCAGGCGCCACTCTCATGAATAAATCCATGTTGAGTTCGTTATGGTGGGTGATGAAGGGTTTCGCTGTCGCTCCTCCTGCAATCATATTCATCATGGGGGTCTCAATTTCCAGAAAACCAAGTTCGTCGAAAAATCGTCGCATATAAGAAATAATTTTTGATCTAATTTCGAATATCGTCCGTACGCGATTATTCAAAATTAAATCGAGATAACGCTGTCTAAATCGCGTTTCTTTATCTTTAAGACCGTAGTGTAAATGTGGTAACATATGCAGACACGGCGATAACAATTTTATCTTCGTTGGCATGACGGACAACTCCCCCTTTTTAGTTTTAGTGGGGACTCCTTCAACCCCGATTATGTCACCTCGCCGAATTTTCCCAGTGTCTTCGGCGAACTTCTCTTCATCCACGTAACTTCTGGCAGTCGCCATCACTTGCAACTTGGTTCCTTCGCCCCGCAAATCGTAGAAAATCAATTTAGCCCCGGATTCGCGGATCGCGTGGACGCGGCCAGCCACGCTCAAGCGGTCCTTCTCCACCACCTCCCCATCCTTCAAACTCGAATACTTCTCAATGAATTCCTGCAACGACGTCGAGACGTGGAATTTATGGGGGTAGGGGTGGTGCTCCCCGCCCAGCGCCTTCAAACTCGTGACCGCTTGCGTCCGTAGTTTGAAGTACTCGTTCGGACTGATTTCCTCCTCTGATTCTTTTTTTTCTTTGGGTTTTGTTTCCACTGGTTGTTGGGCGGCTTTTTCCGCCTTCTCTTTGGCTTTCTGTTCGGCCTTGAGCCGCCGCTTCAGCTCGCTATAAACACAAACGAGTGACAAATTAGTTTCGCGGTTATGTAGAGCACGTACCTTTTAGCTAATTGAGAAAATTTCGGAAATCTCGGCCGAAATATTGTGGCGAGTGATTGCAACATAATGTGAGGTTATTACACTATAACCTCGATCCGAAACGGCATTAAAGCAAGGATTTTCGGAAAAGTGGAGGAAACTTACTTCTTTGAGAGTTTTTCAGCGGTTGCATCAGCCATTTTCGGTAATTTCACTCACGTCCGGCTTAACCTGTACGACCACGTCCACGTGCAGTGGGACAATAAAATGATTTGCGCAGGCGCAGCAATTTGACGTGCAGGGTAGCCAACATAGGGTATGTCTATGACATAATTTAGGAGTGTTTAAGATTTCCTAAAAAGGAAACCAGGTCGGAGAGCAATTTTGTTAGAAGAAAATACAAAGCCTTAAAATATATAAGCATTAGCTAAAAATAATTTGTTAAATTGTTTTCATAAATACAGTTAGTTCAGTTTTTCGATACAAATTTTTTCAAATTTTCGAGTTTTAATTTTTCAAACCGAAATTTTTAATTGAATTGAAACATCAACAAATTGAGAAATCGAAGAACTGAAAAAATAAAGAAAAATTGATTGAAAAAATGTGACTTCAAAACTGAAAAATGAAACTTGAAATATCGAAAAATTTAAAAATTGAAAAATTGAGAAATTGATCAATGGGATAATTGAAAAAACAATTGAAAAGTCGAAAAATTGTAATATTGAAACCTGAAATTTGAGAAATTGAAAAATTGAAAAAACGAAAAACAAAAATTTCTATAAATTAAATAATCAAAAATACAAACATTTTTAATTTCAAAATCCAAAAATTTTAAAATGAAACTTGAATTATCAAAAATTGAAAAATCGAAAAGTGAAAAAAATTGAGAAATTGAATGGATAATTGAAAAATCGAAAAATTGTAATATTGAAACATGAAAACCCTGATTAATTAAAAATCCAGAAATTGAAAAATCGACAAAAAGAAACAATTCTGCAATTTTTCGATATAAAATTTTTCAAATTCTCGATTTTTTTCTTCATTTTTTCGGTTTGTCATCTTTTAATTGTTCAACAATAGGACAAATTTATTCAAACCGAAATTTTTAATTGAATTGAAAAATCAAAAAATTGAGAAATCGAAGAATTGAAAAAATAAAGAAAACTGGAAAAAACCGAAAAAATGTGACTTCAAAACTGAAAAATGAAACTTGAAATATCGAAAAATTTAAAAATTAAAAAATCGAAAAATGAAAAAATTGAGAAATTGAACTATGGGATAATTGCAAAAACAATTGAAAAATCTAAAAATTGTAATACTGAAACCTGAAAACTCTGATTAATTAAAAATCGAGAAATTGAAAAACGAAGCAATTCTGCAATTTTTCGATACAAAATTTTTCAAATTTTCGAGTGTTAATTTTTCATTTTCTCGATTATTCATTTTTTAATTGTTTAACAAAGGACAAATTTATTCAAACTGAACTTTTGAAAAACCGGAAAATTGTAACTTTGAAACATCAAAAAACAAAACAATTAAAAATCGAGAAATTGAAAAATCGACAATACAAAATTTTTCAAATTCTCGATTTTTTTTCTTCGTTTTCTCGATTTGTCATTTCTTAATTGTTCAACAACAGGACAAATTTATTCAAACCGAAATTTTTAATTGAATTGAAAAATCAAAAAATTGAGAAATTGAAGAATTAAAAAAACAAAGAAAACTTGAAAAAACCGAAAAAATGTGACTTAAAAACTGAAAAATGAAACTTGAAATATCGAAAAATTTAAAAATTGAAAAATCGAAAAATGAAAAAATTGAGAAATTGAACAATGGGATAATTGAAAAAACAATTGAAAAATTGAAAAATTGTAATATTGAAACCTGAAAACCCTGATTAATTAAAAATCGAGAAATTGAAAAACGAAGCAACTTTGCAATTTTTTTATACAATATTTTTCAAATTTTCGAGTTTTGATTTTTTATTTTCTCGATTTTTCATTTTTTAATTGTTCAACAAAGGACAAATTTATTCAAACTGAACTTTTGAAAAACCGGAAAATTGTAACACTGAAACATCAAAAAACAAAACAATTAAAAATCGACAAGAAGAAACAATTCTGCAATTTTTCTATATAAAATTTTTCAATTCTCGATTTTTTTCCTTCATTTTCTCGATTTGTCATTTTTTAATTGTTCAACAAAAGGACAAATTTATTCAAACCGAAATTTTTTAAATGAAACTTGAAATATCGAAAAATTTAAAAATTGAAAAATCGAAAAACGAAAAAATTGTGAAATTGAACAATGGGATAATTGAAAAACCAATTGAAAAATCGAAAAATTGTAATATTGAGACCTGAAAACCCTGATTAATTAAAAATCGAGAAATTGAAAAACGAAGCAATTCTGCAATTTTTTTATACAAAATTTTTCAAATTTTCGAGTTTTAATTTTTCATTTTCTCGATTATTCATTTTTTAATTGTTCAACAAAAGACAAATTTATTCAAACTGAACTTTTGAAAAACCGGAAAATTGTAACATTGAAACATCAAAAAACAAAACAATTAACAATCGAGAAATTGTAAAATCGACAAAAAGACACAATTCTGCAATTTTTCGACATAAAATTTTTTAAATTCTCGATTTTTTTCTTCATTTTCTCGATTTGTCATCTTTTAATTGTTCAACAACAGGACAAACTTATTCAAACCGAAATTTTTAATTGAATTGAAAAATCAAAAAATTGAGAAATCGAAGAATTGAAAAAATAAAGAAAACTAGAAAAAAACCGAAAAAATGTGACTTAAAAACTGAAAGATGAAACTTGAAATATCGAAAAATTTAAAAATTGAAAAATCGAAAAATGAAAAAATTGAGAAATCGAACAATGGGATAATTGAAAAATCGAAAAATTGTAATATTGAAACCTGAAAACCCTGATTAATTAAAAATCGAGAAATTGAAAAACGAAGCAATTCTGCAATTTTTTGATACAAAATTTTTCAAATTTTCGAGTTTTAATTTTTCATTTTCTCGATTTTTCATTTTTAATTGTTCAACAAAGGACAAATTTATTCAAACTGAACTTTTGAAAAACCGGAAAATTGTAACACTGAAACATCAAAAAACAAAACAATTAAAAATCGAGAAATTGAAAAATTGACAAAAAGACAAAATTCTGCAATTTTTCGATATAAAATTCTTCAAATTCTCGATTTTTTTCTTCATTTTCTCGATTTGTCATCTTTTAATTGTTTAACAAAAGGACAAATTTATTCAAACCGAAATTTTTAATTGATTTGAAAAATCAAAAAATTGGGAAATCGAAGAATTGAAAAAATAAAGAAAACTTGAAAAAACCGAAAAAATGTGACTCAAAAAGTGAAAAATGAAACTTGAAATATCGAAAAATTTAAAAATTGAAAAATCGAAAAATCAAAAAATTGAGAAATTGAACAATGGGATAACTGAAAAAACAATTGAAAAATCGAAAAATTGTAATATTGAAACCTGAAAACCCTGATTAATTAAAAATCGAGAAATTGAAAAACGAAGCAATTCTGCAATTTTTCGATACAAAATTTTTCAAATTTTCGAGTTTTAATTTTTCATTTTCTCGATTATTCATTTTTTAATTGTTCAACACAAGACAAATTTATTCAAACTGAACTTTTGAAAAACCGGAAAATTGTTAACACTGAAACATCAAAAAACAAAACAATTAAAAATCGAGAAATTGAAAAATTGACAAAAAGACAAAATTCTGCAATTTTTCGATATAAAATTCTTCAAATTCTCGATTTTTTTCTTCATTTTCTCGATTTGTCATCTTTTAATTGTTTAATAAAAGGACAAATTTATTCAAACCGAAATTTTTAATTGATTTGAAAAATCAAAAAATTGGGAAATCGAAGAATTGAAAAAATAAAGAAAACTTGAAAACACCGAAAAAATGTGACTTAAAAACTGAAAAATGAAATTTGAAATATCGAAAAATTTAAAAATTGAAAAATCGTAAAATGAAAAAATTGTGAAATTGATCAGTGGGATAATTGAAAAAACAATTGAAAAATCGAAAAATTGTAATATTGAAACCTGAAAACCCTGATTAATTAAAAATCGAGAAATTGAAAAACGAAGCAATTCTGCAAATTTTCGATACAAAATTTTTGAGTTTTGATTTTTCATTTTCTCGATTTTTCATGTTTTAATTGTTCAACAAAGGACAAATTTATTCAAACTGAACTTTTGAAAAACCGGAAAATTGTAACACTGAAACATCAAAAAACAAAACAATTAAAAATCGAGAAATTGAAAAATCGACAAAAAGAGACAATTCTGCAATTTTTCGATATAAAATTTTTGAAATTCTCGATTTTTTTTCATTTTCTCGATTTGTCGTCTTTTAATTGTTCAACAAAAGGACAAATTTATTCAAACCGAAATTTTTAATTGAATTGAAAAATCAAAAAATTGAGAAATCGAAGAATTGAAAAAATAAAGAAAACTTGAAAAAACCGAAAAAATGTGAGTTAAAAACGATAAATGAAAAAATTGACAAATTGATCAATGGGATAATTGAAAAAACAATTGAAAAATCGAAAAATTGTAATATTGAAACCTGAAAACCCTGATTAATTGAAAATCGAGAAAGTGAAAAATTGAAAAAACCAAAAACAAAAATTTCTATAAATTAAATAATCGAAAATACAAAACTTCCTAATTTCAAAATACAAAAATTTTAAAATGAAAACCGGAAAACTAAAAAATTAAGGAATTGTAAAAAAGAAACATGGAAAAATTGAAAAAATGTAACATCGAAAAGACGAAACACTGAAAAACCGAGAAATCGAAGAATTGAAAAAATACAGAAACTAAAAAATCGGATAACTGAAAAGCCAAGAATTGTACACTTGGAAAAAACCCTACAAAATTGCAAATCTGAAAAAAAAAAAAAATAAAAACGTAAAATCGAAAATTTGTAACATTTAAACATGAAAAAGTGATAAATTAAAAATTGAGAAATTGGAAAATCGAAAAATTAAAAAATAGAGAAATCGAAAAATGTAAAAACGAAACACGGAAAATCGAAAAATTAACAATTAAAAACCAAACATTTAAAAATCTCGAATTGAGAAAATAAAAAATCGAAGAAACGGAACAACTTGGAATTACATACTTGGAAGTACTTTATTTTTAATTTTTCATTTTCTCAATTTTTCGTTTTGTAATTTTTCAACAAAAGGACAAACTTATTAAAAGTGTAATTTTAAAAAATCAAAAAATCGGAAAATTGGAACACTAAAAAATTGAAAAGAAACTCAAAATCTAATAATTAAGAGGTCAACAATTGGAAAAGGAAAAATTGTAACCTTAAAAATGAAAAAAACAGAAAACTCGAACAACTGCAAAATTGAAAAGCAAAAATAGAAAACCGAAACTTGAAACACCAAGAAATTTAAAAATTGTAATCTTAAAACTTGAGAAACTGAAAACTTCGATAATTGAAAAAACAACTGAAAATTTGAAAAATTGAAAAAAAAGAAACTGTTAATTAACAATCCAGAAATAGAAAAATACGGAAAACAAAATTTTCTAGAAATAGAAAGATCGACAAATTGTAAAATTCAAAAGTTGAAGAATCGAAAAATACAAAAAATTTAAATTCAAAAATCGAAAACTGAAAATTGAAAAATCTTAAAATGGAAAACTCGAAAAAACGAGAATCTGTGGTGCAGAAATTAATGTGTGCTCATTTAGCAATGGCAACACTGGTAAAATGTCAAATCTGGTAACTTACAAAAAACCCTGCGTGATCGGGTGTTGCGATTATTAATTTCAGGGTTGCTAAAACACAGCTATACACCTCGAATTTTGGGTTAATTTTTCAAAAAACCCTCTCTCGGCATGAATGTGGCCCGACGAGTCCTCTCCTCATTCAATCATCCACCCCTCACTAACCTAACCTCAAAAACCTGCAGCCGCACGTACGCTTTCAAAAGCGACCTAAAAATAAAATGGGTCCGCCCCGAGAAAATCCCCTGCTTTAGACCCGAAAAAAGCGGCGATTTGGAGCCAATGTCGCAAATCGACTTGTCGCAGCCCCGGATGATGTTCCGGAACTCCAAGGAACTGGAAACCGCCGACGCAACCGTGAAGAAACTCTTCTCTTTAGAGTACGCACCCAGGAAGGAAGTAGCCAGGGTTTATTTTGAGGAAATAAAAGACGTGGTGAGGAGGCACCCCATGGACGCGGGTTCCATTGAGGTTAAAATCGCGCGGTGGACCGGCATCATTCGGGCCTACCAGGAGCTGATGGAGCGGTTTCCGCGGGATAAGCGCATGAAGGTGATTTTGAAGGAGTTGATAGATAGGCGGAAGAAGCACTTGAAGTATTTGCGGCGGTGGGATTATAAGAAGTTCGAATGGTTGCTGGAGACTCTAAATTTGGTTTATAAGCCGCCGCCAAATGAGTTTCATTGGATTACGCGGAAGGAGTCGTTGCAGAAACTCACTGATAAGTACTGTGAAGATCTCAAACAGGAGCGTTTGGACACGTACAGGAAGATGTTGCAAGCTGAGCAGCCAATTTTCTTGAAGGAGAAAATTCGGGCGCTTCAGTTTATCAGGAGCGAGCAGCAGGAATGTGGGGTTGAAGTCACGGTGACGGACGAGGAGATAGAAAAGGTTAAGAATCAACTGCAGGAGTTAGAGGAGAAGAAACAAAGTGAGAGTGATGATTCATAATTTGGTTTTTTGGTGAAAGACTGGTTCGTTTTTCGTGTATATTTCAATACATGTATCACATACACATAACGACGAAAATGCAACAATAAAAACCCTAATCTAGAAGTCACATACATCAAGTGAAAATACATAATAAAAAAATAAAATGTTTATTACATGTCTACCTTATTATTGATCATGTTCATGAAGTATTGCCGTCTAAACTAATTGAAAAACATTGCTTCACCGTACTTAGTACATTGATCTAACATTTACTATTCGCTATAAAGAGAATCAGTCATTTCTTTTTGACCTTATAATAGGAACAAATTTCTTGGAGTTTTCTTTATAAACACGCTTTTTTCAAAAATCAACTACGAAATAATACAACGGTAATTTGCACAGCAAATCCACTATTAACGGAAGGAAAGCATTTTTCAATGTGAAAATATAAAAACAAGACGCAAGATATTGCACTCCATAAAACTTAACCAAGTTTCCACGGAATACTATACTGAAAGTTGAACTACACTGCAAAATCGCAATGAAACAAAAAAGACCGTTATTTGTGGCACCGTACGACACAGCGCCCCCTTGCGGACGAAACACGGAGCTAACAAGATAAGCACATAACGGGAAATACGACCAGGAAGAACACAGTTTCGTCATATATAATACCACCAACGGGAACGTCGTCCACGGTCACGTGACGACACGGCCACTTCCAGTTGGCCGAAACCGCCACGTGACTCCATCAAACCCCAATCAAAATCCGTGTTCTTCGAATACACTAATTATAACAAACGACTGTTTTTGACACAGCAGACTAATTAATTTTTTCTGATAAAGGCCATTTCTGTCACTTATTATAGCAAATATGTTCTACCGCGTACCTTCGACACGAATTTTACGTCCGCACGACCACCTTGGACAAAGTTTTTGATTGACCTGTACACAAGTTTAGAAACGGAGATGAGCAATTAGTACCTAAATTACCTCTAGCTTTCCCTAATAATAAAATTTACAACTTGTCTGCTTAACTCATCCAAATACCTCAAGCAAAAACAAAATATAAAAATTGACCTAGATCCTCACCTCTCCCGCCACTTAGGTCTTCTTAAAGAACGAACTTATGGTTTTGCTGCCGCTGGCCGCTTTGGCTCTCGCCTTCTCCTTCGAGTTCATCGACGGAGGTTTGGCCGCTTTTGGCTCGGGTTTACTTAAGTCTAACACGTTTGATGTACTGCTTTTGTTCTCTTCTTCGACTTTGGCCTTTTTTGTTTCGTTCGGGGATAAAGGGTTTAGGCTTTTTCGCTTGAGGTTGAACTGGGGGTCTTCGGGGAGATTCAAGTATTTGAGGAGTTTTTGGCTAAGGTCGTCCATTAGGTACTCGGATACGATTCCGTGGGCGTATCGAAGGTACGACTCTGTGTCAGAAGAATCGGATTTTTTTACGAAAGTGGCAGACATGGCGCCGGAACCTACGTGGATGTTTTTCTGTTTAAGGATTTCGGCGACTCGTTCCGTTTTCTTCTTCAGCCAGGAGAGGGTCTTTTCTTCGTTGTATTTAAAGGCGTTGAGCTCTTCGTCGCCCTAGAATAAACATTCTTTTATATATTGTTCATTCATATACAAATTTATGGATTTTGAATGTAATTACAAATTAATTTTAAACTAAGTTTCAAAAATTTTACATGCATTCCATTTGAATGAAAAAAAGTAAGCCATGAAATTTATCCCAACATTATTATTTTATTTTTATATATGGTACCATGTGATCGCGAAAAATAGTCATCTAACAACTTTTAAAATTTAACATTTTAAAAAATTATGTTGACAGCACCAACGCCTTCCTTATTCGTGTTTATCAGTTTGACATGGACGGTCAAATAAAGCTCAGATATCTTCAATGCCAACTTTATTTTAAAAATAATTTTCATGGCTTACTAGACGTTTTGTTTTTAAATTACTAAAATATTTTTGTCATAAATAGGTATTTTTTGTTTTGAATAAAAACAGAAAAATATTTTTATATGTGATGTGGAAGGAAAAATCGGCCAAAAAAAACAAGTTAGTATTTTAAAAAAAGTAATAAAAATAACATAATTTTTAAGGCTACCTCAGATTTTTTTATTCGTAGATTTTTACTGACATTGGTCTAATCTGTTTGCAAAATTTTGGGGTTGATTCAATTTTTTGGTTTATTATTTTTCAGTTTTTCAATAAAAATAAATTTATTCAAATAAAATCGAAAAATAAAAAATTGAAAACCTGAAAATCGAAAAATCTTTGTAGATCACTTCACTTTTAATTTTCGATTTTTAATTTTTTTGATTTTCCATTACAATTTTTCTGGGTTTTTTTCAAATTTTCCTTTTCCCAACTTTTCAATTTTTCGAATTTTCAATTTTTAGATTTTTTAATTTTTCATTTTTTCCAGTTTTTTGATTTGAAAGTTTTCGAGTTGTTGGTTATAATTTTCTGTAATTTCAAATTTTCAATTTATAATTTTACCTAGATTTAATTTTTCATTTTAAATTTATCAATTTTTCAATTTTTAGAATTTTCAGTTTCTCGAGTTTTCAATTTTTCGATTTTAAATTAAAAATTTTTGACCGTTTCAGTTTTTCAACTTTTGATTTTTTTTGACTTTTAGCTTCTTTCTATTTTTTCAATTACTTAATTTTTCAGTTTCTCTGTTTTTAGTTTTTCGATTTTTAAATTTTTAATTTTTTGTTTTTTCCAGTTTTTTGATTTGAAAGTTTTCGGATTTGTCGGTTATAATTTTGCGAAATTTACAATTTTCGATTTACAATTCTTTGATCTTTCAATTCCTAGATTTAATTTTTCGTTTTAAATTTATCAATTTTTCAGCTTTTGAAATTTTTAATTTAGAGATATTTCAATTTTTCGTTTGCTGTAATTTAAAATTTTTGACCTTTTCAGTTTTTCAACTGTTGAATTTTTTTAGACCTTTTCTTTCTTCAATTATTCAATTTTTCGAATTTTGAATTTTTGGATTTTTAAAATTTTTCGTTTTTTACAGTTTTTTGACTTTGAAAGTTTTCGAGTTGTTAGTCATAATTTTCTGTAATTTCAAATTTTCGATTTATAATTTTTCGATCTTTCAATTCCCAGATTTAATTTTTCGTTTATATTGATCGATTTTTCAATTTTTTGAATTTTCAGTTTCTCGAGTTTTCAATTCGAAATTTTCCCAATTTTCGATTTTCAGCTTTTGAAATTTTTAATTTAGAAATATTTCAATGTTTCGTTTCTATAAAAATTGTTCGATTTGTAATTTTTCAATTTATAAAAATTTTTATTTTTCGATTTTAAATTTAAATTTTTTGACCTTTTCAGTTTTTCAACTTTTGATTTTTTTAGACTTTTAGCTTCTTTAGTTGTTCTATTTTTTCAATTACTTAATTTTTCAGTTTCTCCGTTTTTAGTTTTTCGATTTTTAAATTTTTCTTTTTTCCAGTTTTTTGATTTGAAAGTTTTCGGATTTGTCGGTTATAATTCTACCAAATTTAAAATTTTCGATTTACAATTTTTTTGATCTTTCAACTCCTAGATTTAATTTTTCGTTTTAAATTTATCAATTTTTCAATTTTTTTGAATTTTCATTTCTCGAGTTTTCAATTTGAAATTTTCCAAATTTTCGATTTTCAGCTTTCGAAATGTTTAATTTTGAGATATTTCAATTTTTCGGTTTCACATTTTTCGATATGCAATTTTTTGTGCTGTAAATTTAAAATTTTTGACTTTTCGGTTTTTCAACTTTTGATTTTTTTTAGACTTTTTGTTTCTTCAATTATTCGATTTTTCAATTTTTCGAATTTTTGGATTTTTAAAATTTTTCGTTTTTTAAAGTTTTTTGACTTTGAAAGTCTTCGAGTTGTCCCTTATAATATTGTGTAATTTCAAATTTTTCTATTTTTCAATTTGAATTTTCCAAATTTTCCATTTTCTCAGCTTTTGAAATTTTTTATTCAGCGATATTTCAGTTTTTCAAGTTATACAAATTTTTATTTTTGAATTTTAAATTTTTTGATTTTTAAAATATTAAATTTTTCAATTATGTATTTGATTTTCCTGTCTCTCGGTTTTCTATTTTTTTAATTTTTCGATATGCAGTTGTACGTGTTGTAAATTTAATATTTTTGATCTTTTCAGTACATATTTAGGATTTTGATTTTTTTTTTAGACTTTTCGATTTCTTCAGTTATTCGATTTTTTTAATTATTCAATTTTTCAATTTCTCTGTTTTCAGCTTTTCGATTTTCAAATTTTCAATTTTTCGATTTTTTAATTTTTCGTTTTTTCCAGTTTTTTGATTTTACAGTTTTCGAGTTGTCTGTTATAATTTTCCGTAATTTCAAATTTTCGATTTACAATTTTTCGATCTTTCAATTCCTAGATTTCATTTTTCGTTTTAAATTTATCGATTTTTCAATTTGAATTTTCAAAATTTTCGATTTTCAGCTTTTGAAATGTTTAATTTTGAGATATTTCAATTTTTCGATATGCAGTTTTTTGTGCTGTAAATTTAAAATTTTTGACTTTTTCGGTTTTTCAACGTTTGATTTTTTTTAGACTTTTTGTTTGTTCAATTATTCGATTTTTCAATTTTTCGAATTTTTGGATTTTTAAAATTTTTCGTTTTTAAAAGTTTTTTGACTTTGAAAGTTTTCGAGTTGTCGTTTATAATATTGTGTAATTTCAAATTTTTCAATTTGAATTTTCCAAATTTTCCATTTTTTCAGCTTTTGAAATTTTTAATTTAGCGACATTTCAGTTTTTCAAGCTACAAAAATTTGTATTATGTAAATTTTTCAATTATTTGATTTTTCTGTTTCTCGGTTTTCTATTTTTTAATTTTTCGATATGCAGTTTTACGTATTGTAAATTTAATATTTTTGATATTTTCAGTACATATTTCAAATTTTGATTTTTTTTAAACTTTTCGTTTTTTCAGTTGTTCGATTTTTTCAATTATTTAATTTTTCAGTTTCTGTTTTTAGCTTTTCGATTTTTCAAATTTTCAATTTTTAGATTTTTAAAATTTTTCGTTTTTTCCAGTTTCTTGATTTGAAACTTTTCGAGTTGTCGCTTATAATTTTGCGTAATTTCAAATTTTCGATTTACAATTTTTCGATCTTTCAATTCCTAGATTTAATTCTTCGTTTTAAATTTTTCGATTTTTCAATTTGAATTTTCATTTTTTTGATTTTTCAATTTGAATTTTCCAAATTTTCGACTTTCCAGCTTTTGAAATTTTTAATCTAGTGTTATTTAAATTTTTCGTTTCTATAAAAATTATTCGATTTGCAATTTTTCAATTTATAATTTTTTTTGACCTTTTCAGTTTTCCAACTTTTGATTTTTTTTTAGACTTTTCGTTTCTTCAATTATTCGATTTTTTCAATGACTTAATTTTTCAGTTTCTTTGTGTTTAGTTTTTCGATTTTTGAATTTTTAGATTTTCTATTTGTCGATTTTTAATAATTTTTCGTTTTTTCCAGTTTCTTGATTTGAAAGTTTTCGAGTTGTCGCTTATAATTTTACGTAATTTCAAATTTTCGATTTACAATTTTTCAATCGTTCAATTCCTAGATTTAATTTTTCGATTTTTCAATTTGAATTTTCCAAATTTTCGATTTTCCAGCTTTTGAAATTTTTAATTTAGTGTTATTTAAATTTTCCGTTTCTATAAAAATTATTCGATTTGCAATTTTTCAAGTTTAAATTTTTTTGACCTTTTCAGTTTTCCAACTTTTGATTTTTTTTTAGACTTTTCATTTCTTCAATTATTCGATTTTTTCAATGAGTTAATTTTTCAGTTTCTTTGTGTTTAGTTTTTCGATTTTTGAATTTTTAGATTTTCTATTTGTCGATTTTTTAATAATTTTTCGTTTTTTCCAGTTTCTTGATTTGAAAGTTTTCGAGTTGTCGCTTATAATTTTGCGTAATTTAAAAGTTTCGATTTACAATTTTTCAATCGTTCAATTCCTAGATTTAATTTTTCGTTTTAAATTTTTCGATTTTTCAATTTGAATTTTCCAAATTTTCGATTTTCCAGCTTTTGAAATTTTTAATTTAGTGTTATTTAAATTTTTCGTTTGTATAAAAATTATTCGATTTGCAATTTTTCAATTTATAAAATCTTTTGACCTTTTCAGTTTTCCAACTTTTGATTTTTTCAATTACTTAATTTTTCAGTTTCTTTGTTTTTAGCTTTTCGAATTTTCAATTTTTAGATTTTCTATTTGTCGATTTTTTAATAATTTTTCGTTTTTTTCCAGTTTTTTGATTTGAAAGTTTTCGGATTTCTCGTTTATAAGTTTGCGAAATTTAAAATTTTCGATTTTTCAATTTGAATTTTCCAAATTTTCGATTTTCCAGCTTTTGAAAATTTTAATTTAGTGTTATTTAAATTTTTGTTTCTATAAAAATTATTCGATTTGCAATTTTTCAATTTATAAATTTTTTGACCTTTTCAGTTTTCCAACTTTTGTTTTTTTTTTAGACTTTTTGTTTCTTCAATTATTCGATTTTTTCAATTTGTCGATTTTTTAATAATTTTTCGTTTTTTCCAGTTTTTTGATTTGAAAGTTTTCGAGTTGTCGGTTATAATTTTGCGTAATTTCAAATTTTCGATCTTTCAATTCCTAGACTTAATTTTTCGTATTTTCAATTTTCAATTTTTCTAGTTTCCCATTTGAAATTTTTCAAATGTCGATTTTCCAGCTTTTGAAATATTTAATTTAGTCATATTTCAATTTTGCGTTTCTATGCAAATTATTCGATTTGCAATTTTTCAATTTATAAAAACTTTTATTTTTCGATTTTTAAATTATTCAATGTTTCAATTATTTGATTTTCCTGTCTCTCGGTTTTCAACTTTTCAACTTTTTTCGATTTTTCAATTTGAAACAGAATTATAACTTATAACAGTGTCATGTATATGGTGAAAGGCTAAGCGCAATTTAGCGATTCAATCCATTAAAAAAATTACTGACGTCATTTTAAAATATTGCTTAAAATGTACTTATATGGCTTAATAATACCAAATAACTATTAATGTTTATAATTTTTTGTCAGATTGGCAACAAACCGTGTGACTATTGATGTTTGTGATATTTTCATATTTGAAATTTTATGGTGGCATACCTGATATCGAATTAACATTTTGAGTTTTTAGGTGCTCTCATATCAAACTACAACTGTGAACTGACATGTTAACATTCAGAATTGCCAACACAAAAATCTGCTTCAATCACTCATAGTCACCCGGTGTCTAAAAATTTATGTTGGCATAACTGATTGTAAAATTGGCATTTTTGACACCACCTCAATAGCTGCCATCTTTTCAACATGGTTAAGGGGGCTCATGTCACAACTGACAACCGTGAACTGAAATTCTTCAAAATTGCCAACACAAAAATTGTTCAATCATTAATAGTCACCCAGTATTTCATTTTTATATGTTAGGCCTACTGGTTGTCAAAAATAACCTTCAATTAAACCAATTATTCACAGTCTTATTTTTATATTTGAAATTTAGTATTATTTAGCAGGAAAAGTGTTCACTATAAACAAATCTTCAGTTTTATTATCTATGGAATAAAAATTTGAGAAAAAACGAATAAAGCATTAATTTTGAATAAGGCCGACTTCACATTCAAAATTCATAAACTCAGCTACAAATAACCGTAAACTTACTTTCCTGTCCGCTATCATGTTCAAGTATTTTAGGCCGCTGGACTTTAATAACCTTTCAGTTTCCGGAAACTCTTCATCCCTTAAAAGCTGGTCTAGAGGTATCGCTTGAGAACTGCAGTATTTTCGCAAATATGGGAGCACTACAACACGAATAATAACAAATCGCTGGTTTAGAGCTGGTTTTTACCTAAAAATATGGGATCTATTGGAGTCGACAGATGCATTTTCCCGTCACTCTTGACAGTCTCATCGATAAACCACGACCTTTTAGCCTCATTATATGTTAAAATCTCCTGCACTGAGTTATTCGCCGGCGAGAATAGAAAAACCGCCGACTCTCCGGTGTTCGGGTGCCTCAGAGTGACTATATCTGGCGTCCCAGTGCCGGTATACTGCTCGCTGAGCTCCAACGCCTCACCTGAAAATGTAAACAAACCAGAAATTAAAAAACCATGAATGAAACCCCCGGCGAAACCTCTCGCACTGGTCAATACCGATTTTTTCCGCTCACAATAAAAACAAAAGGCAGCGCTAAAAGAACGCAGAAAAATCCAAAGAGAGCAAAACAACAGTCGTTTCAGGACTCACCTTTCAAGAGAAAAACCCAGGAGTTCGTCGGTTGTTGGATGTTGGATTTGACGCACTTCTTGGGGGAGGCCTTAACGCGGGGCATTTTCACTGGGAAACGCTTCGGGGATAGTTTGAACAACTTTTTTGTGTTTACGAGAAGACAGCCATCACAGACGCCCGGTAAAACTTCACACTAAAATGACAGTTCTGCATAAACACAAATTAAAATTAGGTTGGCAGCACTCTTCATCATTTTCATAATGACCCAGTCGACCAGACGAGTGTACGCCGGGCGGTGATTTAACGCGCGCATTTGCATCTACGTGGACGACTGTAAACAGGCACCTGGGATGCGCACGTAAATTGCGCAAGGACAGTGGCGTAACAAAAAAATCGCGGGAAGTCGGGTGGGTTTTTTGGTGCGGAAGTGGACAGGTGAGAGGTGAGTCACTGGGTTTTCGAAGCGTCGGAGGGATGCAGTTGAGGTGGAAAATAGTAGAACAGAACATGAGGGAAATATATATGTAAAATTAAACAATTTTCCAGCATGTATTTAATTTAATTTTCATTAATGTTGTTAGATTTGTTCAAAAATTTGATTTTGGAGAATTTATTTTTAATATTTTTTGTTCTGAAAATTTCAGTGTATTTAATTTTCTTGTACCTGTTCAAATTTAAAGTGAATTTAACTCAGCGTAATTTACAAAAAATACCAAACTAAAAATACATGAATACATATTTGTGACTATAATACATTTTACAAACGTACTAACGACGTTATTGTTGCGTGCTTTTTTCTCGTGTTTTTGAAAAGCTACGACAAGAATGAATTCTTTATTATAATCTTGCCAAATAATGACAACATTTAATATGATTTCGACGACCGACATGTTACTTCTATTATCCGTTCACGATCTTTATATAGTAGGGTTGGCCATGAAAATCTAGTGAGTTTGTTGGTATTCGATGCAGAAGAATAAAAATTCCCTGAACTTTTTTCGTTAGGTGATTAATATTAAAGTTGGCCAAATCGACCGCAAAAAACATCAGTCTTATCGAAAATTTTCTCAGGATCATGAATCCGTGCTTATTTTTACTGTATGTCCACCAATAACTGTGAAATATACACACTTTCATTTGGCGCCTCCACCACAAAACTTAGAAATTCCGGTCTTATAAATATTTCACCTGTCATGTGTATAGTTGGTTGCATATATACGCATTCTTTAGTTAACATTATAAAACAATTTTCTAAAGTATAACTTCAAAATAAAGCATAATAAAAAGTGAGTGTTCAAATCCACGTTATATCTGAAACTTGTATTATTTTGTTTTGACATTTAAATATAGTAGCTAAAGCTTCAAAATTTTGTAAAATCAAGCGAAGGCTATTGTTGGAAGTCCACTTTTTTCCGACTTTAAAACCATGTGATCGAAAAAACATCGTTTAGTCAGCCATGGGATTAATTAAAAAAAATATTATTGGAAAACTTTGTTAAGATCATTCACCTCTTTCTTCTCTTTTCAATTTTAGTTGTCAGTCTCGGCCCGGGGCCATCTAAATGTAATATTTTTGGATTCAGCTGTTCGAAATATATATTCTAGAATTTTTTATGGATTTTTGAGGAACTTCGAAAAAATCTCAAATTTTCAACAACCTCTGCTCATGAAATTTTTGATATTTTCAGGACCACCTTCGAAAATTAGTAAACAAGACCTTTTTATTGATCATGAAGTAAGATCCGGCTTCAGTTCTTTGAAAATTCCAACCAATTTTCCAGAAACCCTAAATGAAATACGGCACTTTTGCAAATTTTGAGAAAAATTGATTTTGAAATGGAATATTTCCAAAACTAGGTGTCGTATCGACTTGGGATTATTTTCCATTTTAGAGGCGTTATTTCTGTGTAAACGCGAATTTTTTTAATAATTTTTGACTAAAGAGTTTTTCCAGAATCGTTTTGATAGATACGTCTTTAAGAAAAATGCCACGATTACTTCGAACTTTTCAATTTTAGTTGTCAGTCTTTGTCCGGGGCCATCTAAGTGTAATATTTTTGAATTCAGCTCATCGAAACATATCTCCTATAATTTTTTGTGGATTTTTGAGGAACTTTGAAAAAATCTTAAAATTTTAACAACTCATGAAATTTTTGATATTTTCAGGACCATCTTCGAAAATTAGTAAGCAAGACCTTTTTATTGATTTATATCCCCTGAAGTAAGATCCGGCTTCAGTTCTTTGAAAATTCCAACCAATTTTCCAGAAACCCTAAATGAATTACGGCACTTTTACAAATTTTGAGAAAAATTGCTTTTGAAATCGAATATTTCCAAAACTAGTTGTCGTATCGACTTGGGATTATTTTCCATTTTAGAGGCGTTATTTCTGTGTAAACGCGATTTTTTTCATAATTTTTGACCAAAGAGTTTCTCCAGAATCGTTTTGATAGATACGTCTTTAAGAAAAATGCCACGATTGCTTCGAACTTTTCAATTTTAGTTGTCAGTCTTTGTCCGGGGCCATCTAAGTGTAATATTTCTGGATTCAGCTCATCGAAACATATCTCGTATAATTTTTTGTGGATTTTTGAGGAATTTTGAAAAATACTTAAAATTTTAACAACTCATGAAATTTTTGATATTTTCAGGACCACCTTCGAAAATTAGTAAACAAGACCTTTTTATTGATTTATATCCCCTGAAGTAAGATCCGGCTTCAGTTCTTTGAAAATTCGAACCAATTTTCCAGAAACCCTAAATGAATTAGGTACGACACTTTTACAAATTTTGAGAAAAATTGATTTTGAAATCGAATATTTCCAAAACTAGTTGTCGTATCGACTTGGGATTATTTTCCATTTTAGAGGCGTTATTTCTGTGTAAACGCGATTTTTTTCATAATTTTTGACTAAAGAGTTTCTCCAGAATCGTTTTGATAGATACGTCTTTAAGAAAAATGCCACGATTGCTTCGAACTTTTCAATTTTAGTTGTCAGTCTTTGTCCGGGGCCATCTAAGTGTAATATTTTTGGATTCAGCTCATCGAAACATATCTCCTATAATTTTTTGTGGATTTTTGAGGAACTTTGAAAAAATCTTAAAATTTTAACAACTCATGAAATTTTTGATATTTTCAGGACCATCTTCGAAAATTAGTAAACAAGACCTTTTTATTGATTTATATCCCTTGAAGTAAGATCCGGCTTCAGTTCTTTGAAAATTCCAACCAATTTTTCAGAAACCCTAACTGAATTACGGCACTTTTACAAATTTTGAGAAAAATTGATTTTGAAATCGAAAATTTCCAAAACTAGTTGTCGTATCGACTCGGGATTATTTTCCGTTTTAGAGGCGTTATTTCTGTGTAAACGCGATTTTTTTCTTAATTTTTGACTAAAGAGTTTCTCCAGAATCGTTTTGATAGATACGTCTTTAAGAAAAATGCCGCGATTACTTCGAACTTTTCAATTTTAGTTGTCGGTCTTTGTCCGGGGCCATCTAAGTGTAATATTTTTGGATTCAGCTCATCGAAACATATCTCCTAAAATTTTTTGTGGATTTTTGAAAAAATCTTAAAATTTTAACAACTCATGAAATTTTTTATATTTTCAAGACCATCTTCGAAAATTAGTAAACAAGACCTTTTTATTGATTTATATCCCCTGAAGTAAGATCCGGCTTCAGTTCTTTGAAAATTCCAACCAATTTTCCAGAAACCCTAAATGAATTACGGCACTTTTACAAATTTTGAGAAAGATTGATTTTGAAATCGAATATTTCCAAAACTAGTTGTCGTACCGACTTGGAATTATTTTCCATTATAGACGGTTATTTCTGTATAAACGCGAATTTTTTCATAATTTTTGACTAAAGAGTTTCTCCAGAATCGTTTTGATAGATACGTCTTTAAGAAAAATGCCACGTTTACTTCGAACTTTTCAATTTTAGTTGTCAGTCTTTGTCCGGGGCCCTCTAAGTGTAATATTTTTGGATTCAGCTCATCGAAACATATTTCGTATAATTTTTTGTGGATTTTTGAGGAACTTTGAAAAAATCTTAAAATTTTAACAACTCATGAAATTTTTGATATTTTCAGGACCATCTTCGAAAATTAGTAAACAAGACCTTTTTATTGATTTATATCCCCTGAAGTTTGATCCGGCTTCAGTTCTTTAAAAATTCCAACCAATTTTCCAGAAACCCTAAATGAATTACGGCACTTTTACAAATTTTGAGAAAGATTGATTTTGAAATCGAATATTTCCAAAACTAGTTGTCGTATCGACTTGGGATTATTTTCCATTTTAGAGGCGTTATTTCTGTGTAAACGTGATTTTTTTCATTATTTTTGACCAAAGAGTTTCTCCAGAATCGTTTTGATAGATACGTCTTTAAGAAAAATGCCACGATTGCTTCGAACTTTTCAGTTTTAGTTGTCGGTCTTTGTCCGGGGCCATCTAAGTGTAATATTTTTGGATTCAGCTCATCGAAACATATCTCCTAAAATTTTTTGTGGATTTTTGAAAAAATCTTAAAATTTTAACAACTCATGAAATTTTTTATATTTTCAAGACCATCTTCGAAAATTAGTAAACAAGACCTTTTTATTGATTTATTTCCCCTGAAGTAAGATCCGGCTTCAGTTCTTTGAAAATTCCAACCAATTTTCCAGAAACCCTAAATGAATTACGGCACTTTTACAAATTTTGAGAAACTTCAATTGAACAGTGGTTGACAAGACCACTAGAACTTCTTGGTCTGTTGTACTTTTTCCTTTTTTTTGTTCCTAAGGTACACATTCTCTCAAAGAACAACAACCCCAGGCAAACATTTTTATTTACACTTTTATACATAAACGCTCATATATTCCACGCTAAACACCCTCCACTCTCCTAGACGCCCAAACTCTCCCACAACCCACATGGTCCCACATTACATATTGTAAGGCGGCGGCTGATGCTGATACGGATTCGGGTTCATCTGCCTCTGCAGATGCGCCACCAGCGCCGGCGACGGCTGCGTCCCCTGCGGCCCTCCTTGCTGCTGTTGCTGTTGCTGCTGCTGCATCGCCATCATTTGCTGCCTCATCCTCTGCTGCTGCTGGAACTGGTTCTGCTGCTGCTGCTGCACCCCCGGCTGCATCGCTTGCGGCGTCTGGCGGGTGTACGGCGGCGCCGGACCCCCCTGTCCCCCCATGCCGCCCATCGTGTTCATGTTGGCGTTCATGGTCACGTTGGGCGCTTGCTGGAGGTATTGCGACCTGGGGTTCTGGGCCATGCCGCGGTAGTCCGGCTGTGGGGGTCTAGGCTGGCCGAAACCTGCAAAAACGAAAAATTGTATTTTGTAACATTTACATCGAATTTCATTTTTTAAATTTTTAATTCAATATTTGTATTAGCTTCAGATCGTCTACTTCGACGTAAAGTCTATAAAAACAGTAAAGAATTTGAATTCGTCTCTGGAATGGCTGACAAGATTAATTCGAAAATATGGTCGATTTATAAATTCTATGTTTATAAACTTGTCGCTGACGTTGCCGTTGACGTTGGGTTTTCAACCAATCAAAATGCGGTAGTGTGCAGTGCTGCCAACTTGAAGGAAAATCCCCTGAAGTAGTGGGGACATTTTTCTGGTTGGCAGCACTAAATCCACGAAAATCAAATCTTGATAGAGATAATGAGGTCATAATTAAGCCATTTAATCGACTGTTCACCGAAACCCTCGTATTTTAAATAGCTGCCATCGATTCGATTTGCAATTTTTTAATTTTGCAATTTTTCGATTTTTCACATTCTCAGTTTTTAATTTTTGTCATTTTCAATTTTTCGTTTCCTCAATTTTTCAAGTTCTCGATTGTTATTTTTCATTTTCCCGATTTTTTTAATTTTCATTTTCTTGATTTTATGTCACAAACATTCATTTTTTCAATTCTTTTATTTTTTGTTGTTTCTTTCGATTTTTCAATTTTTCGTTTCTTCAATTTTTCGAATTTTCAGTTTCTCAATTTTTCGTTTCCACAATTTTTCGTGTTCTCGATTTTTATTTTTCAATGTGGCGAATTTTTTATTTTTATTTTCTCGATTTATATCACAATTGCCCGTTTTTTCATTTCCTTTATTTTCTGTGTTTTTTTTTCCAATTTTCCAATTTTTCATTTGTTCAATTTTTCAAATTTTCAGGCTTTGAATTTTCAGTTCGTCCATTTTTCAATTTCTTTAATTTTAAATATGTCTATTTCATAATACATATTTCTTTTTTTTTTATTTTTCACTTTTTCCATTTTTAAGATTTTTCAAGTTTTCATTTTGTAATTTTTCGTTTTTTATTTTTGATTTTTCAATTTTACAATTTCTCGACTTTCAAAGTTTTCAATTTTTCGTTCCTTCAATTTTTTTTTCAGTTTGCATCAGTTTTTCAATTTGGCAATTTTTCAATATTACAGATTTTCATTTTTCGATTTTTCAGTTTCTCAATTTTTAATTTTTTCCTTTTCCAATTTTTTGTTTCCCATTTCTATTTTTCATGTTCCCGATTTTTATTTTTCAATGTAGAGAATTTTTAATTTTTATTTTCTCGATTTATATCACAATTGTCCGTTTTTTCATTTCCTTTATTTTCTGTGTTTTTTTTTCGATTTTCCAATTTTTCATTTGTTCAATTTTTCAAATTTTCAGGCTTTGAATTTTCAGTTCGTCCATTTTTCAATTTCTTTAATTTTAAATATGTCTATTTCATAATACATATTTCTTTTTTTTTTTATTTTTCACTTTTTCCATTTTTAAGATTTTTCAAGTTTTCATTTTGTAATTTTTCGTTTTTTATTTTTGATTTTTCAATTTTACAATTTCTCGACTTTCAAAGTTTTCAATTTTTCGTTCCTTCAATTTTTTTTTCAGTTTGCATCAGTTTTTCAATTTGGCAATTTTTCAATATTACAGATTTTCATTTTTCGATTTTTCAGTTTCTCAATTTTTAATTTTTTCCTTTTCCAATTTTTTGTTTCCCATTTCTATTTTTCATGTTCCCGATTTTTATTTTTCAATGTAGAGAATTTTTAATTTTTATTTTCTCGATTTATATCACAATTGTCCGTTTTTTCATTTCCTTTATTTTCTGTGTTTTTTTTTCGATTTTCCAATTTTTCATTTGTTCAATTTTTCAAATTTTCAGGCTTTGAATTTTCAGTTCGTCCATTTTTCAATTTCTTTAATTTTAAATATGTCTATTTCATAATACATATTTCTTTTTTTTTTTATTTTTCACTTTTTCCATTTTTAAGATTTTTCAAGTTTTCATTTTGTAATTTTTCGTTTTTTATTTTTGATTTTTCAATTTTACAATTTCTCGACTTTCAAAGTTTTCAATTTTTCGTTCCTTCAATTTTTTTTTCAGTTTGCATCAGTTTTTCAATTTGGCAATTTTTCAATATTACAGATTTTCATTTTTCGATTTTTCAGTTTCTCAATTTTTAATTTTTTCCTTTTCCAATTTTTTGTTTCCCATTTCTATTTTTCATGTTCCCGATTTTTATTTTTCAATGTAGAGAATTTTTAATTTTTATTTTCTCGATTTATATCACAATTGTCCGTTTTTTCATTTCCTTTATTTTCTGTGTTTTTTTTCGATTTTACAATTTTTCATTTGTTCAATTTTTCAGATTTTCAGGCTTTGAATTTTCAGTTCGTCCATTTTTCAATTTTTAAATTTTTCACTTTGCAGTTTTTGGATTTCCAGTCTACCGATTTTCCAATTTCTTTAATTTTAAATATTTCTATTTCATACTACATATTTCTTTTTTTTATGATTTTTCACTTTTTCGATTCTTAAGATTTTTCAAGTTTTCATTTCGTAATTTTTCGTTTTTTATTTTTGATTTTTCAATTTTACAATTTCTCGACTTCCAAAATTTTCAATTTTTCGTTCCTTCAATTTTTCAGTTTGCAACAGTTTTTCAATTTGGCAATTTTTCAATGTTACAGATTTTCTTTTTTCGATTTTTCAGTTTCTCAATTTTTAATTTTTTCCTTTTCCAATTTTTTGTTTCCCATTTTTATTTTTCATTTTCCCGATTTTTTAATTTTCACTTTTTCGATTTTATATCACAATTTTCCTTTTTTTGATTTCCTTTATTTTTTGTTGTTTCTTTCGACTTTACAATTTTTCCTTTATTAAATTTTTCAAATTTTCAGGTTTTTAGCAATTTTTCTTCAAATTTTCAAGTTTGATTTGAAATTTGTATATTTTTGAAGTTTTTATTTTACACTTTTTCGTTTTTTTATTTTTGATTTTTCAATATTACAATTTGTCGACTTCCAAATTTTCCAATTTTTCAATATTACAATTTCTCATTTTTTCATTTTTCACATTCTCGATTTTTAATTGTGCCCTTTTTCAATTTTCCGTCCCCTCAATTTTTCAACACCCCGATTTTTATTTTGCATTTTCCTGATTTTTATTTTTCATTTTCTCGATTTTTCAATTTTTCGTTTATTCAATTGTTCAAATTTTCAGGCCAATCGATTCCAATTCGTCGATTTTCCAATTTTAAAATTTTTCAGTTTGCAGATTTTGGGTTTCTACCCCTTTTTTACTTTTTGGATTTTCAATTTTTCGTTAAACCTTGGATTTCTCAAATTTTCGACGGTTTTATACTTCGATTTCTTATTTTTTCTTTTTTAAGATTTTTCAAGTTTTCATTTTGTAATTTTTCGTTTTTTATTTTTGATTTTTCAATTTTACAATTTCTCGACTTCCAAAATTTTCAATTTTTCGTTCCTTCAATTTTTCAGTTTGCATCAGTTTTTCAATTTGGCAATTTTTCAATATTACAGATATTCATTTTTCGATTTTTCAGTTTCTCAATTTTTAATTTTTTCCTTTTCCAATTTTTTGTTTCCCATTTTTATTTTTCATTTTCCCCATTTTTTAATTTTCACTTTTTCGATTTTATATCACAATTTTCCTTTTTCTGATTTCCTTTATTTTTTGTTGTTTCTTTCGATTTTACAATTATTCCTTTATTAAATTTTTCAAAATTTTCAAGTTTGATTTTCAATTTGTATATTTTTGAAGTTTTTATTTTACACTTTTTCGTTTTTTTATTTTTGATTTTTCAATTTTACAATTTGTCGACTTCCAAATTTTCCAATTTTTCAATATTACAATTTCTCATTTTTCCATTTTTCACATTCTCGATTTTTAATTGTGCCCTTTTTCAATTTTCCGTCCCCTCAATTTTTCAACTCCCCGATTTTTATTTTGCATATTCCTGATTTTTTATTTTTCATTTTCTCGATTTTCCAATTTTTCGTTTATTCAATTTTTCAAATTTTCAGACCAATCGATTCCAATTCGCCGATTTTCCAATTTTAAAATTTTTCAGTCTGCAGTTTTTGGGTTTCTACCCCTTTTTTACTTTTTGGATTTTCAATTTTTCGTTAAACTCTGGATTTCTCAAATTTTCGATGGTTTTATACTTCGATTTCTTTTTTTTTTCAACTTTTCGATGTTTTAATTTTTCTTTTTTAAGATTTTTTCAATTTCTCAATTTTTTTCTATTTTTCGATGTTTCGATGTTTCAGTTATCCGATTTTTCATTTTTTTTTAATTCTGGAGTTTCGGTTTGTCGATTTGTCAGTTTTTCGATTTTTAAGTTTTCCATTTTCGAATTTTTCTTTTTTGATTCTTTGATGTTTGGATTTCTCCATTTTTCAATTTTGCGATATTTCAATTGTTCAATATTTTAAATTTTAGATTTTTCGATTTCTGGATTTTTTGATTTTCCAGTTCTTCAGTAGTTCTATTTTACAATTTTTCAAATTTTGACGTTGCTAAATTTTCAGTTTTCCGATTTTTCGATTAATATATATATTTTTTTTATTTTCCCGTTTCTCGAATTCGCAGTTTCGATTTTTCAGTTCTTGAATTCTTCAGTTTTTCGTTTTTTAAACTTTAGATTTTTCAATTTTCGATTGTTTCATATATATTTCGATTTGTGAATTTTTCGAGTTTTCAGTTCTTGTATATGTATTTTTATTTTTCGATTTTTCAATTTTTTTGAGAACTCGATTTACCGAGATTCGGATGCTTCGATGTTTTGATTGTTTCAATTTTTGAATTTTTCGATGTTTCGATTTTTCGTTTTATCGGATTTTCGATTTATCGGTTTTTCATTTTTTTTGCTTTTCGGATTTTCAATTTTTGAATTTTCCGATTTTTCAATTTTCCATTTTTTTAAATTTTCAAGTTTTGACGTTTCTGAATTTTCAGTTTTCCGATTTCTCAATTAATCTATTTTTTGGTTTTCCCATTTTCGACTTTTTCAGACTCCAGATTTTTCAATTTTTCGGTTCTTCAGGTTTGCAATTTTTCCGCTTTTCGATTTCCCAATTTTTCAATTTTGGGATTTTTTTGTATTTCGACTTTTGGATTTATCACGTTCTGGATTTTTAGATTTCTCGACTTTTTACTTTTTGGATTTTCAATTTTTCGGTTTTCACAATCTTTCAACTTTTCGAAATTTTAAGTTTTCATTTTTTTTCAAGTTTGGCTCTCCACGATAAAAGAAAAATCATCACAACCGAGAAAGGGCGGGTGGGCGGGGCTTATCGCTTATATTTTGCCTTTTTTCTTAATATTATGTAGTCGTCTTTTCAGAACAAGAAACTTAAAACGTGTTTAAAATGGTAAATTCTTGTAGGCAAATATGGATTTTGCAATTAAGCCCCGCCCCTTGATCTGACAATTGAGAATTGAAATCGGGGCGGGCATGGGTGGGGCCTAATCTTTGGCATTATTTTTTTCTTAATATACATAGCATTCTTTGAACAACACGATACTCAAAAATAAGTTGTTAATTTCTCGTAGAGAAATAAGGATTTTACAGTTAAGCTCCGCCCCTTGGCTCATGACGAATAAAAAAAATCATCACAATTGAGATACCGAGGGCGGGCGGAGCTACATTTTGCCTTTTTTTTTCTTAATATGTGTAGACTTATTTCGACAACAAGAAACCCAAAACATGTCTAAAGGGGTAAATTTTTGTAGTAATCAACTTAAATCCTCCACTTTTCTTCTACAACCCCTTTAAATATGGCAAAACTTGAACATCAAAGTTACTATCAACGCCAACTCGACAACGGAATTTATAAACGACAATTTTCAGCTCTAAAATCACTTGACTGAAGGTTTGCTTTATTACGTGCTCCGGATCTAGTGTGAAAAGTTACTAAAATCTCCGCAGAAAAAGTAGTTCTAGCCCTAATTTTAAATTAAGTCCATTCGGAAATGTACATAAAAGTAACATAAAATAAGGACGCTTATTCAAACATAAAAACACAATCGAAATTAACTGTCGGTAATGCTACCAACATAAAACTAGCAAGAAATAACATTTTAGCAACAGCTACTTAGGACTTTTGTTGCGGTAAGGTTTTAGTAACAAATACACGCTCCTGCATTGTCAAACGACTTTTAACTACCAAAACTCGTAAAGTCGCTGCAAAATACACAAAAAACTTATTTCATTCCAGAAAAGTCCAGCTTATGTTGTTACTTGCAGCACAATTCTCATTTTCCGGAACAATAAACGGACTTTCGCTTTAATGAACTTTTCCGTGAAACTGCTGTATTAAACTTAGCCAAACTGTGGCGTTTTGGGATCAATTTAAACATTACCTTGTTGCTGCCCTGCGAACATGTTGGGCTGCGAACTTTGCATCATTTGCTGACCTGCCGCTTGCATGTTGTTTTGCATCATGGTGTTGGGGGTGGCGGCGTAATTGCCGTAGGACTGGTTCATCCCGGCTTGCATGGAGCCGTATTGCTGCGGGAACATGTTCTGGAAGAAAAATTACAACAGGTATTTAACAAAAAAACAACATGCTTTACCATTGTGGCGGCAATTCAAAGACGATGTGCACTCAAACGAGAATTTGTTAACTTACAAATTTTGTTATTCTAGTTAATTTTGTAGCAGATTCGTGCTGTCATTCTTTGAAAATTTGCTCATATAAATAAAAACAAAAGCTGAAAGCTGGTTAAAGTGACTTGATTTCAAGTAGACAAGGTTACTTGTTTCCCAAATGCAATAAAACAGGTTTTTTCCCGGCGCATCCAGCGATTTACCTGGTTCTGCTGCATGGCCCCCGGGTGCTGCTGGCGTATCGGCTGCCTCGGGAACTGTCGCATCTGTCCGTAATTGGCGGCTTGCGGGCCCGGTCCTTGCGGGTTTTGTCCCCCAGGTCCCATGAACTGATTAATGGGATGCCGCGATCTCAGCAGATTAGAAAGCGCCTGTTTCGACTGATTAATCTGAGGTCTTTCGAAGCGGTTAACTGCAATCACCAAAAACAGCAGCGTCACTATGAATTCCCAAAAACAACAAGAAAACACCCTCACCGTTGGCCATCTGCGGCGGGTAGTAGCCCTGCTGTTGTTGCTGTTGCTGCTGGTTGTACCACTGTTGCTGGTTGCTGGCGTTGCCGTACTGCTGCCCTTGCTGGGGCATGCCCGGGCCCTGGCCGTAGTTGGGCATGTTGTGCATCTGCGGGTTGGGGCCCGGGACCTACAACCAAACATTTCACCGTTAACTAACCCACAATAATTTATTGCGTTTGATAAAATCACCTGCAAGGGCAGTCCAGGTTGTCCTTGTCCCATCTGGGACTGGTTCATGCCCATCGGGTTGACGTGCAGCTGCCCCGGCACGCCCTTCGGTTTCCTAGTCTTGCGCTGGCCCTTTCCTCGCCCTTTGCCCACGGCCGCCGGGCTCTGGTCCACGGACGACGGAGTGTCGGCCTTCAGGTCACAGTCCTTTAGCTGTAGGTTATATCGTACACAAATCTACACGTTTAACTACCCGGTGCTCAAGGATTCTAATCGATTGATCGAGTACATCATTCAGCACCAAACACACACTAGAAAAAATGCGCTACAACTAACCGGTTTGTCGGGGACGGGCTCCAGGTCCTCGGGGGGTAGAGACGGAGGGTCTAGGTAGTGAGATGCCGGACGCTGGAGGTTATGAGTGTGGTACTTGAGGAGGCGATGGGTGTCTTCGCCCGCTAGAGGTTTTCGTTCGAGGCGGACGGCACCGAACCACGCCCAAGAGAGCGGCGTCGGGTTTTTCATCCCTTCGAGGATGTCCCAGCTGCTGACGCGTTGCTTATCCGTCACCTGGTGCGAAGGCGAAATTAAGAGAAATTTAAAAGTGTTTCGAACTGGATTTTGGGGTATTACAACTGTTCCTGTACAAATCTAGGAAAGACCTGTTGTCACAGATAACACAATAACGTCATGGTAAAATATAATATGTATTTATTGTGGGTAACACGATATTCGTAATCCACGTACCTGGAAACCATGTTTTTTGTCCAAACTGTCAAAACTGATCTTATTTCCTTTACTATCAGTTACCCAACCTATAGGTTCCACCGCGATGACTTCTGTTACGCTTCTGGGTAAAGGCAAAAGTTGCCTGATATGTTGTAAAGATGCGTTATGTCGCTCCCCTACTTCTTTCTTCAATTTTTTCATTAGGTTCTGGTACATCTTTCGACCATCATCCTAACAGAAACACATTCATCTATAGAAAAGTAAACAAATCCAGTTTTTTGAATAAATTATAAAATTTGAATTTGCGAATTTTATTTTTTTATGAAAACACCCTATAAGTTTAAATAAGGACACGTGTATATTGCTAAACTATTATTATTATTATTATTACTATCAAAAGCGTATATTTTAAGTGAGTTTTACATAATAAAATTTTGAATTTTAGCAAGGACAAGAAAAAAGACAAAAAATCAATTAAAAAATAGAAAAAGTGTCACTACAAAATTACAAAAGAGTAAAAAAGCACAACAAAAACATAGCAAAAAAAAAAAGGAAAAAAAAAGAAATCGCTGCGAAATGAGAATTTTTTAAAATTTCAAGTATTTCGATATTTCAACGGTCGATTCTGGACAAACGGTTGCAGGTATCAAAAAACCGAGGCCGGATTTGAGTAAAAAGCACAACAAAAACACAGCAAAAACGGAGAAAAAAATGAAAGTAAAAATTGTGACAAAATGTGGGAAAAAAAGTGACAAAAGCGACCAAAAAAGACGAAAAAACAACGCGATTGATCGAACGTGAATTCGACAGAACTTCCCTTACCCTTGAAGCGCAATCCAACAAACCCCGCTTCTCTGAAAAATTATAAAATTTGGTTTTGGTTTTTTATTGTGATAAAATTGAAAAATCGAAAAACCGAGAGGTCGAGAAATCGAAAATTCGAAAAATTGAAACATGAAACAATTTAAAAATAGGAAAATCGAAACATCAAAAAGTCGTAAAATCGAAAAGCCCAAAAAAATCGAAAAAGCAAGAAATCGAAAAATTGAACAATCGAACATCGAAATCTCGATGAATCGACAAAATGAAAAACCGAGAAGCTGAAAAATCAAAAGATCGAGAAATCCAATCACCAAAAACTTGAAAAATCCAAAATTTAAAAATTCGAAAAACTGAAAAATAGAAAAATTGAAAAATCAAGAAACGGAAACATGAAAAAACTGAAAAATCCCAAAACTGAAATAATGAAAAACTGATAAAACGATAAATCGAACAATTGAAAAATCGAAGCACTGAAAAATCGACAAATCGAAAAGTCAAAAAATCCCAAGTCGAAAAACTGAAGAATAAAAAATTGAAAATTCGAGAAATCGAAAGTCGAAAAATCTAAATGTGTATTGAAAAATTCGGAAATCGAAAAATTGAAAAATCAAAATATCGGAAAATTGGAAAAGCGAAAAAGATCGAAAAACCGAGAAATCAAAAAGCCGAGAAGCTGAAAAATGGAGAAATCGAAATAGCCCAAAATCGAAAAATTGAACAATCGAAAACTCGATAAATCGATAAAATGAAAAATGGAAAAATCTAAAACCGCGAGAAGTTGAAAAAATTAATAGATCGAGAAATCGAAACATCAAAAACTTGAAAAATCGAAATCGTAAAATTAAAATATCTGGAAATTGAAGAATCGAAAAATTGGAAAATCAAAACATCCAAAGTTTTAAGAAATCAAAAATTGAAAAATCCCAAAACTGAAATATTGAAAAACTGATAAAGCGATAAATCGAAAAGTCAAAAAACCCCAAGTCGAAAAATTGACAAATCGAAAAACTGAAGAATAAAAAATTGAAAATTCGAGAATTCGAAAAGTCGAAAAATCTAAATATGTACTGCAAAATTCGGAAATCGAAAAATTGAAAAATCAAAATATCGGAAAATTGGAAAAGCGAAAAAGATTGAGAAACCGAGAAATCGAAAAGCCGAAAAGTTGAAAAATCGAGAAATCGAAATAGTCCAAAATCGAAAAACTGAAAAGTTGGGAAATTGAACATTCGAAAATCGAAATCTCGATAAATCGATAAAATGAAAAATCAAAAAATCTAAAACCGCGAGAAGTCGAAAAATCAAAAGATCGAGAAATCGAAACATCAAAAACTTGAAAAATCGTAAAATTAAAATATCTGGAAATTGAAGAATCGAAAAATTGAAAAATCAAGAAACGGAAACATGAAAAAACTGAAAAATTGGAAAATCAAAAAATCCAAAGTTTTAAGAAATCAAAAATTGAAAAAGCCCAAAACTGAAACATGTATTGAAAAACTGATAAAACGATAAATCGAAGCACTGAAAAATCGACAAATCGAAAACTCAAAAAAAATTCGGAAATCGAAAAATTGAAAAATCAAAATATCGGAAAATTGGAAAAGCGAAAAAGATTGAAAAACCGAGAAATCGAAAAGCCGAAAAGTTGAAAAATCGAGAAATCGAAATTGTCTAAAATTGAAAAATTGAAAAGTTGGGAAATTGAACAATCGAAAATCGAAACATCAAAAACTTGAAAATTTTAAAATTTAAAAATTCATAAAAGGAAAAATAGAAAAATCGAAAATCTGAAAAATCACAAAACTGAAATATCGAAAAACTGATAAAACGATAAATCGAACAATTGAAAATCGAGAAATCCGTGGTCGAAAAATCGAAAAATTCGTTAATCGAAAAACGGAAAAACCAAAAATCAAAAAACCGAGAAATCTAAAAGTCGAGAAGGTGAAAAATTGCCCAAAATCGAAAAATTGAAATTTCGACAAATCGATAAAAATTAAAACCGGGAAGTTGAAAAATCAAAAGATCGAGAAATCGAAACATCAAAAACTTGAAAAATCTAATATTTAAAAATTCAAAAAACTGAAAATTATAAAAATCGAAAAATAAAAATAGCCGGAAATTGAGTAATGTAAAAATTGAAAAATCGAGAAATGGAAACATCAAAAAATCGAAAAATTCGTTAATCGAAAAACGGAAAAACCAAAAAATCAAAAAACCGAGAAATCTAAAAGTCGAGAAGGTGAAAAATCTAGAAATCGAAATTGCCCAAAATCGAAAAATTGAAATTTCGATAAATCCATAAAATGAAAAACCGAAAAATTTAAAACCGGGAAGTTGAAAAATCAAAAGATCGAGAAATCGAAACATCAAAAACTTGAAAAATCTAAAATTTAAAAGTTCAAAAAACTGAAAAATAGAAAAATCGAAAATCGTAAAATAAAAATATCCGGAAATTGAAGATTGTAAAAATTGAACAACCGAGAAATGGAAACATCAAAAAACTGAATAATTGAAATGTCAAAAAATCTAAAATGTTAAGAAATCAAAAAATTGTAAAATTCCAAAATTGAAATTTCGAAAAACTGATAAAACGATAAATCGATAAATTCGTTAAACGAAAAACAGAAAAACCAAAAATCAAAAAACCGAGAAATCTAAAAGTCGAGAAGGTGAAAAATCTAGAAATTGAAATTGCCCAAAATCGAAAAATTGAAATTTCGATAAATCGATAAAATGAAAAACCGAAAAATTTAAAACCGGGAAGTTGAAAAATCAAAAGATCGAGAAATCGAAACATCAAAAACTTGAAAAATCTAAAATTTAAAAGTTCAAAAAACTGAAAAATTTGAAAAATCCCAAAACTGAAATTTCGAAAAACTGATAAAACGATAAATCGAACAACTGAAAAATCCAAGCACTAAAAAATCGAGAAATCGAAAAATCAAGAAATCCGAAGTCGAAAATTGACAAATCGAAAAAGTGAAAAATGAAAAACTAAAAAACCGAAAATTTATACAAAAATTAAAAAATCCCAAAACTGAAATATCGAAAAATTGAGTAATCCAAAAAGTGAAAATCGACATTTCGAAAAATTGTTTGCAAATTGTTATACAATTTTGATTTTTTTTAAATTCATAAATCTGGATGCCTAGGGTAAAAAAAAATCAACACGGATTCATAAACCACAAATGGAAGAGCAGGTTATTTTATAAAATTTAAACATTCACTATTGTAAAATTTGGGTATGACGTCATTCCATTCTTGCTGGGGGATGATCAGACTAATTGTGGTTAGCGTCCTACCGTTTACACGATATTCTTAAAACATACAAAAATTTGACAAGAATCGGTCCGGTAGTTTTGGAGATTATCTGTGTACTAAAAATCGACACAGACGGCGAACAGGTAGACAGACAGACAGACGGAAACGGGAGACCTATTTTTTCGTACTGTAGGGGTCATGAAACGTCGAGAAAACATGGAAGCACAACTCGATTACAATATTTCCTTAGCTTACGCTCGAGAAGTAACAAAATAAGAAAGGCAACAAAATTACAATGAAAAAAGCGGCAAAATATCCCTTACAAATAAAAGGATAAAAAAGAGCTACAAAAAAGCTACCAAAACATACGGAAAAAAAAGTCAAAAAACAACAAGAAAAGTGATAAAAAAAGGCCACAAAAAGTGATAAATGACAAAAAAAGACGTCAAAAGAAACGAAGAGTATTTTATAAAATTTAAGTGCATAGTATTTACTTATCAAAATTTTGACTGACGTCATCAAATTGTTGGTGGGAGTGATCAGACAAATTTTGGTTAGCGTATTGGAATCTACCGATAGTCCCGAAATATATCGCGAAATTCACTTTCTCATACTCGACACGTTACAAAACCTCTAGAAAAAATTTCCAGAGACCTTACAACATAAATTTACACCGCCACTTACACCACCCCAAAACTCACTTGACTATCCGTAGCCAGCGCCGAATGGATCAGTGTAGCCAACATATCCAAAACCGTCGTAAAAAGCTCGCTATGCGTATGCAGGTCGATCAACCCATTGGTCACCAGCTGCACCAACAAAAGCGCCCAATCCGTGGTGGCCGATGGGTTCCTCTGGAACGCTTCGAACACCCCACCCACCAAAGCGAACCTCAACTGCAGCCCATCCAAGGTCCTCTCGTTGCTACAAATATCCTGCAGATTGCCATCGCGCGCCAGTTGCACCAGCTGCGATAACTGCTGGTGCAACGACGACAGCAGACCCTCCCTCTGCCCCTCTTCCTGCCCCTTCAGACAAGTGAGCACCAAAGTCAAGAACGGCTGATGACTGAGCAAACTCTGGTTGTCGCTTCCGCTGCGGGCTTTGTTCTTGGGCTCTTTGCACCACCCGCCGGACTCCAGCACCTGCCCGGCCACCTTCAGCACGCGACCTTGAACCGCACTGTGCAGTTTGGACACCAGAGGCGCCACCAGCCATATCGAGTTCTGCTGGCGGTTCTGGTTTTTGATTTCGGGCTTTTTCTCGTCGCCTTTGGGGGAGTTGGAGGAGGGGCTGGTGAGCTGGAACACGTCGATGGCGGCTTTGGCGACCGTGTCGAGCCACTGGGAGTGCTCGGGGGTGTTGGGGGTGAACTGGTTGAACATGAGTTGGAGGTCTAACCAGGACATGCGCAGAGTCCACTGCTCTAAGTTCTGTCAACAATGATACATTAGAGTCGAATTTTATTATGAATGAAGTAAAGTACTTCTAGAATTCTGCTGATCATGCTCTTCTGGTCCAGTTCTTCGATGCTGCTTCCGGCGTCTGGGTAACAAATCATGTGTAAGAGCCTCTGGGCTTGCGAGTGTGACAACAAGGGGTCGAGTAAGGTGTCAGAGTCGCACAATTCCTCTGGGTGACATAAGCACCGTTCCAGGACCCACTGTTGGGAGCAAATTTCTCTCAACACGTGGCAAGCGAAAGCTGATAAGGAAGCGGTGCTTTCGGCATTTCCGGTGCTCGATTGCCTATAATCAGAAACGATTTGTTTATTTTTATAATTTGAGAAATTAGTTGGGAAATAAGTGAGTCACGTTTATTATCACAATACATTGGTGTGTACGTCTAGGTGGAGAGTTATTTACATGATATAGTACTACCAACTAGTAGCCAACGTTTCTGAGATAAAAATATAGTTTCTCAGTTATTTGTTTTAGAAAATAGTAAACTCAAAAAAGTGTAAATAATAATACTAGTTTTGAAATTTCTTTGTTTAAATCTTCATAGCAAAATCTCATGTTTTTTACTATTTTATAAAGCAAATACGTTGAAACAATTATAGTTAAAATCACTAGAGATTGGTTTATTAGATGTTTGTAAAAACACAATGTGCTATAACCCCCTTAACTATGTCCGAATTAATGGCCATGAACTTTATTTTTGTTTTTAACATAATTACTGTATTGTTTAGGCTTGGTTCTCTGCTTTATATGCATTTTAACAATAAAAAAAAAAATAACTGGTTTTTGAGATCTTCAGCCATATGCAAGATTCTGTTCCTCAAAATGGATTCAGTTAGTTAAATTTTCTTTATGAAACATTAACCACCTGTTTTGTAATGTTAGTAACTGTGATTTCCTATGTGTTACGAATGAAACAAATTTTGTAAATACAAAATTTAAATATAAAATCGTACATCAGATTTTTAATTACATAACTAAGATATATGTTCACTCAAGCACTTATAAAATGCGAAATACTAACCTTGTATGTTTTTTAATAATACTGGGTGTCTGGAAAATGACAGATTAACTCCCCGCTACCCTCTTCAAAGTAAAAAAATCCGTCTCACATTTTGGTGAAGTTATAATGTTCTATTTTTCGAAAATTCAGTCCTGACCTGTTTTTGAGTTAATTTTAAAACAATCTTCAGGTTCTATACTTTGCCTATTTTTCTTTATATTTGTAGTTATCTTCTCACAACAAGAAACTTAAAACATGTTTAAAATGGTAAATTTGTACAGGGAAATATCGATTTTGCAATTACGCTCCGCCCCTCGCTCTGACAACCAATGAAAAATTCATCACGATTGAGATCGAGACAGATGGGTGGAGCTTCTCTTTTGGTTTTCTTTTATGAAACGATTACTTAAGAACATATTTCACATGGTAATTTCTCGTAGAAAAATAAGGATTATACAATTAAGCTCCGCCCCTCGGCTTACGACGAATAAAAAAAACATCAGAATTGAGACAGGGTGGGTGGGCGGGGTTTATATTTTGCTTTTTTTTTCTTAGTATACATAGCTATCTTTTCACAACAAGAAACTTAAAGCATAGTTAAAATATTACATTTTTTCAAAGAAATATGGATTTTGCAATTTAGAAAATTTCAAATTTAAGGGTCTTATAATTCTGACTTGAAGATTTTACTATTCTGGATTCCAGATTCACAGTTTTAGGACTTTAAAAATTTTGATTATTAGGTTTCGTAATTTCAAGTTTTAGAATGTCAAAGTGCGGAATTTAAGGGACTGAGATTTTAAAAATTAAGAATCGCAGAATTTTTATTTCTGGATTTCGGGTTCAAGTGTCAAAATTTTGAGAATCTACAACCTGAGGATTTCGGGAATCACAGATTTAAGATTTCAGCACTTGATTTAGAGTATCATAATTTTAGGATTCTAATAAATGTCCAGATTAGGATTTCAAGATTCAGAATTTCAAGATCATGATTTGTGATTCGGCATTTTAGATTTAAGGTTTCTGGAATCTCATGATTTGGTATTTCTGGATTGCTGCTTCTAGTGTTTAAGTTTTGAAAATTCACAACTTGAGGATTCAGGAATCACAGATTTAGAGTATCATAATTTTAGAATTCCAAATATCCAAATCAGGATTTGAAAATTCAGAATTTCAAAACTATGATTTGTGAATCGGTGTTTTAAGGTTTAGGGTTTTTGAAGTATCAAGATTCAAGACTTGAAGATTTTACTATTCTTTCAGATTCACAGTTTTAGGACTTCAGAATTTAAGGACTAGGATTTTAAAAATTACGAATCGCAGAATTTTGTATTTCTAGATTTCGGGTTCCAGTGTCAAAATTTTGAAAATCCACAACCTGAGGATTTTAGGAATCACAGATTTAAGATTTCAGTACTGTGGATTTAGAGTATCATAATTCTAGGATTCTAAATGTCCAGATTAAGATTTCAAAATTTAGAATTTCAAGATCAAGACTCGTGATTCGGCAATTTAGGATTCAAGGTTTTTGGAATGATGGATTCCAAAATTTCATGATTCTGAATTTCTGGCTTGAAAATTTCAGCATTTGAACTTTCAAGATTCATGACTTGAAGATTTTCCTATTTTAGACACCGGATTCGCAGTTTTAGGGCTTTAGTATTGTGATTCTCGGGTTTTTAAATTTTAATTTCAAGTTTTAGAACGTCAAAGTGCGCGATTTAAGCGACTGAAATTTCAAATTTAAGAATCTCGTGATTTGGTATTTCTGGATTGCTGCTTCTAGTGTTTAAGTTTTGAAAATTCACAACTTGAAGATTCAGGAATCACAGATTTAGAATTTCATGATTATGGATTCAGAGTATCATAATTTTAGAAGTCCAAATAGCCAAGTCAGGATTTGAAAATTCAGAATTTCAAGACTATGATTTGTGAATCGGTGTTTTAAGGTTTAGGGTTTTTGAAGTATCAAGATTCATGACTCGAAGATTTTACTGGATTCCAAATTCACAGTTTTAGGACTTCAGAATTTTGATTATTGGGTTTCGTAATTTCAAGTTTTAGAATTTCAAAGTGCGGAATTTAAGGACTGGAATTTTAAAAGTTAAGAATCGCAGAATTTTGTATTTCTGGATTTCGGGTTCCAGTGTCAAAATTTTGAAAATCCACAACTTGAGGATTTCAGGAATCACAGATTTAAGATTTCAGTACTGTGGATTTAGAGTATCATAATTCTAGGATTCTAAATGTCCAGATTAAGATTTCAAAATTCAAAATTTCAAATTTCAAGATCAAGATTCGTGATTCGGCAATTTAGGATCCAAGGTTTTTGGAATGATGGATTCCAAAATTTCATGATTCTGAATTTCTGGCTTGAAAACTTCAGCATATGAACTTTCAAGATTCATGACTTGAAGATTTTTCTATTTTAGACACCGGATTCGCAGTTTTAGGGCTTTAGTCTTTTGATTCTCGGGTTTTTTACTTTTAATTTCAAGTTTCAGAACGTCAAAGTGCGCGATTTAAGTGACTGAAATTTGAAATTTAAGAATCTCCTGATTTGGTATTTCTGGATTGCTGCTTCTAGTGTTTAAGTTTTGAAAATTCACAACTTGAGGATTCAGGAATCACAGATTTAGAATTTGATGATTATGGATTTAGAGTATCATAATTTTAGAAGTCCAAATATCCAAATCAGGATTTGAAAATTCAGAATTCCAAGACTATGATTTGTGAATCGGTGTTTTAAGGTTTAGGGTTTTTGAAGTATCAAGATTCATGACTCGAAGATTTTACTGGATTCCAAATTCACAGTTTTAGGACTTCAGAATTTTGATTATTAGGTTTCGTAATTTCAAGTTTTAGAATGTCAAAGTGCGGAATTTAAGGGACTGAGATTTTAAAAATTAAGAATCGCAGAATTTTTATTTCTGGATTTCGGGTTCAAGTGTCAAAATTTTGAGAATCTACAACCTGAGGATTTCAGGAATCACTATTAAAGAGTCTAATGATTTGGTATTTCTGGATTGCTGCTTCTAGTGTTTAAGTTTTTAAAATTCACAACTTGAGGATTGAGGAAGCACAGATTTAGAATTTCATGATTATGATTTGTGAATCGGTGTTTTAAGGTAGGGTTTTTGAAGTATCAAGATTCAAGACTTGAAGATTTTGCTGGATTCCAAATTCACAGTTTTAGGACTTCAGAATTTTGATTATTAGGTTTCGTAATTTCAAGTTTTAGAATGTCAAAGTACGGAATTTAAGGGACTGGGATTTTAAAAAATAAGAATCTCAGAATTTTGAATTTCTAGATTTCGGGTTCCACTGTCAAAATTTTGAAAATCCACAACCTGGGGATTTCAGGAATCACAGATTTAAGATTTCAGTACTGTGGATTTAGAGTATCATAATTTTAGGATTCTAAATATCCAGATTAGGATCTCAAAATTTAGAATTTCAAGATCATGATTTGAACTTTCAAAATTCAGATTTTCCTATTTCAAACACCGAATTCGCAGTTTTAGGGTTTTACTCTTGTGATTCTCGGGTTTTTAAATTTCAAGTTTTAAAATGTCAAAGTGCGGGATTTAAGTGATTCGATTTTGCAATTAAGCTCCGCCTCTAGATCTGCCAACGTATGAAAACTTTATTACTATTTAAACCAGAGCAGGTATGGGTGGAGCTTAATCTTTGGCTTTATTTTTTTCTTAGTATACATAGTATTCATTGAACTCAAAAACATGTTTTTAATTTGTCGTAGAGAAATAAGGATTTTGCAGTTTAGCTCCGCCCTCTTGGCTCACGACGAATAAAAAAAATCATCACAATTGAGATAGGGCGGGTGGGCGGGGCTCCATTTTGCCTTTTTTTTTCTTAATATGTGTAGACTTATCACGACAACAAGAAACTTAAAACATGTCTAATCTTCTCTAGTGTTTAATGGGTTTTTCTTTAGTTGGTTTTGTTTTTGTTTATTTATTAATAAAAAATAACAGCTTGTTTTATTAATAATAATGCATCACCATTAATGACTACTTGTTGGTGGGTTATTGTCCTAAATAAAAATAAAAACCCCCGTACATAACGTACTGAAGAGTTAATCCTCCATTTTCCAGACACCCAGTATAATGAATCCGTTCATGAAATTATAGTATACGTTGAAGCCCTATACACTAATGAAACGAGCTATCTATTAGAATTTAAGACAACATGCTTGTGAGCTAAACTTGAGGTTAACATGCACCTTCTACACACAGAGTTGACTAGTAGCGCCCTCTAAGTCGCTTGCAGCCACAATGAAAATGTTTCTTTCACCTCGACATCAACACTGAAAGTATCTTTATTCCACAAAGATAAAGTCTATGGCTTCCCACATTGACAAATGAAAATCCCGCACTTCCAGGCCGCCGCCGCCACCACTCAAACCGCCGCCGCCGCCGCCTAGGAAATGCGGGACGCAACACGCAATTATTCCCACCCAAAACTCGTGCGCCTGAATCACAAAACAAGAATGTGTGCAAGCACAGGTGACACAATCAAAGCAAAGCTTATATTGAATCATCGACAAACCTATGGGCCGTCCTGGAGCCGCAGACCTCCATGTCTACCCTGACAGAACAGAAACAACCAATTTCAAAAACAACAAATCCCGCTAATAAATCAAAAATTTAATAAAAAAATCAAACGGCCGGTTCGGCGACGGAGGGGACTTACGCCAGGTCCAGGGACGGATCGTCACCTCCGCTGAGCAGGTCGCTGGTGCCGAGGATGTGCGAGATGCTGAGCTCGCGCGCGGTGGCGTCGCCGACGATGAGGACGGCCTTGAGCACGGCCAGGACCGGCCCGACGTGGATGTTGCGGTGGGCGGCGGCGAGCAGGTGGCGGTCGCAGCTGAGGCGCACGCCCAAGGGAGGGCGGGGGGCGTTGAGCGGCGGCGAGCCCACGGAGTAGAGGCCGGGCTGGGGGCCCTCGGCGGTGCGGAAGAGGCGCAGGAGGAGGTGGCAGGTGAGGCGCATGCCGCCTTCGGCGGCGCCGCTGCCGTTGTCCAGGCTTTTCACCTTTGAAAGGTTTTATTAAAAATAAGTAAGACACAAACAGGTTTGGGTGTAGATTATATTATAAATTATAAACTGAAAACAATTTAAACTTAAGACACATTTTACATAATCGCTCCTGATTAGTCAGGTCAAGATGGGTTACGTTAGATGAACACGGGTTAAGTCAGGTCAGGTCAAGTCAGGCAACTGATTTTCGAAATATTCGGATTCTAAGTCACTTTTGAAAAATACTTCAAAATTTGTCATTTCATTTTTTTCGTATATTCGACGGTGTTCGGAAAATGTTTAAAAATTTCATCCAAATATATAATGTGTAAAAAAAAGCTGAATCGAAAAATATAATTTGTTTGTCCCAGAGCAAGATTTTTAAAATGTTCGGTTTGATAAATCAGTTTTTACCCTAAAAAATGTCTTCAGAAATAGTAGCAATTTTTGAAAAAGTGAACCCGAAAATAACTTCTAGAAATCGGAGAGTATTGAAAAATCGAGCTTTTGGAAAAACTGCCTAAAATTCCACAAAAAAATTCTAGGATATAAATCTCGACGTGCTAATTCCAGAAATATAATGTGTTTATGGTCCCAGAACTGGGTTTTCGAAATATTTGATTTTTTAAAATCGTAAAAATTGTCTTGTTTCGGCGATTTAGTAACATTTGTAAGAATTTTTAAAGAAATGAAGCAAAAAAAAAACTGAAAATAGAAAATTTTCTTTAGGTAATCTTCGAAAAAAGGTCGAAAATTTCAGTACTGAAAACTTGAGCTTTTCAAAACGTTGGCCAAAAATCCACAAAAAATCTAAATTTCGGCGTACTTATTCCAAAAATATATCGTGTTTATGGTCCCTGATCGAGATTTTCGATCATCAATTTTTTGAAGAATCCTGAAAACTACCATATTTCAGATGGACGACTTTGGAAAAATGGTAAGAATTTTCGAAGAAATGAAACTCAAATTAATTTTGGAGATCGAAATTTATAGAAAAATGAAAAATCTCTTTCGGCAATTTTGAAAGGTGGTCAAAAAACGGTCGAAAATGTCTAAAGCGAGGAGTTTTGAAAAATTGAACTTTTGGAAAAATTACTTAAAAATCTACCAAAAATTTGATTCAATAGTCCATTTTTCTAAATTCTAAAAGTTGCCTAATTTCCATATGAGCGATTCTGGAAACATGGTAAGAATTTTTGAAGAAATGAAGCTGAAAATAAATCCTGGAAGTAGCAATATGTAGAAAAATAAGATAACAAAAAGAGGTCGAAAATTTCATAATATTGAAAAATTGACCAAAAATTCACAAAAAAATCTAAGATATAAATCTCGACGTGCTGATTCCTAAAACATGGCGTGTTTATGGTCCCGGGGAAAGATTTTCAAAATATTCGATTTGATAACTAATTTTTTGAAAAATCGTAAAAATTGTCATATTTTTTATGGACGATTCTGGAAAAATGGTAATAATATTCGAAGAAATGAAGCCGAAAATACACTCTGGGGGTCGTAATCTATAAAAAATCTCTTTAGGCAATTTTCGAACATGGTAAAAAAGTCGAAATTTTCATAAGAATTTTTAATATCGAAAAACTGAGCTTTTGAAAAAGTTGCCTAAAAATCCATAAAAAATTCTGGAATATAAATCTCGACGAGCTGATTCGAAAAACAGCGTTTTAATGGTTCGGGGCCAAGACTGAAGAGACGAACATCGAAAATTCCGGAGCAGTTATAGTATTTTTTTAAGGACGTATTTAGTTCAATTCCCGAAAAAGTGGGTGGGAAAAAATTATGAAAAAAAAATCGCGTTTGACCAAGAATGCTACGTTAGCTAGGAAAATAATTTAAAGCCAAAAAAAAAAAGTAAAATTTGTCAGATTTTATTTTGGCGATACTGGAAAAATGGAAGATATTTTCGAAGAAATGAAAGCCAAATTAATTCTGGAGATCGTAATCTACAGAAAAATGTAAAACCTTTCCAATTTTCAAAGGTTGTCAAAAGAAAGTCGGAAATTTCAGAAGAATTCTTAATATCGAAAAACTGAGCTTTTGACAAAGTTGCCTAAAAATCCATAAAACGCTGTTTTTCGAATCAGCTCGTCGAGATTTATATCTCGACGAGCTGATTCGAAAAACAGCGTTTTAATGGTTCGGGGCCAAGACTGAAGAGACGAACATCGAAAATTCTGGAGCAGTTATAGTATTTTTTTAAGGACGTATTTAGTTCAATTCCCGAAAAAGTGGGTGGGAAAAAATTATGAAAAAAAAATCGCGTTTGACCAAGAATGCTACGTTTGCTAGGAAAATAATTGAAAATCAAAAAAAAAAAAATGTAAAATTTGGCAGATTTTATTTTGGCGATACTGGAAAATTGGAAGATATTTTCGAAGAAATGAAAATGAAAGCCAAATTAATTGTGGAGATCGTAATCTACAGAAAAATGTAAAACCTTTCGGCAATTTTCAAAGGTTGCCAAAAGAAAGTCGGAAATTTCTAAAAATTTCGATTGAAAAACTGAACTTTTGGAAAAAATTACTTAAAAATCCACAAAAAAATTCTAGAATACAGATCTCGACGTGCTGATTCGAGAAATACGGTGTGTTTATGGTCCCAAAGCTGGATTTTCGAAATATTTGGTTTAATAATCCATTTTTCTTAAGATAGTTTTCGAAGGTGGTCGAAAATAGGTCGAAAATTTGATAATGTTGAAAAATTGAGGTTTTGAAAAAGTTGACTAAAAACTCATAAAAGAATCTGGGATATAAATCTCGATGTGCTAATTCCAAAAATGTAGCGTGTTTATGGTGCCGGAGCGAGATTTTCGAAATATTAGGTTTGATAGTCAATTTTGGAAAAATCCTGAAAACTGCCATATTTCATATTACCGACTCTGGAAAAATTATAAGAATTTTCGAAGAAATGGAACTCAAATTAATTTTGGAGACCGTAATCTATAAAAAAATTAAAAAAAAATCGGTAATTTTCAAAGGTGGTCAAAAAGAGTCAAAAATTTCTAAAGGGAGGAGTTTTCCAAAATTGAACTTTTGGAAAAATTACTTAAAAATCCACAAAAAATTCTAGAATATAGATCTCGGGTTGCGGATTAAGTTTATGGTCCAAGATCTGGATTTTCGAAATATTTGGTTTAATAGTCCATTTTTTTTATCCTAAAAATTGCCAAATTTCAAATTTCATATGGGCGATTCTGGAAACATGGTAAGAATTTTTGAAGAAATGAAGCTGAAAATAAATTCCGGAAGTATCTGTAGAAAATAAGATAATTTTCGAAAATTTCATAATATCGAAAAATTCAGATTTTGAAAAAAATTGACTAAACACTTACAAAAAAAATCTAGGATATAAATCTCGACATTCTGATTCCAAAAACATGGCGTGTTTATGGAGCAAGATTTTCGAAATATCCGGGTTGTTAATCAATTTTTTGAAAAATCCTCAAAACTGCCAGATTTCATATGGACGACTCTAAAAAAGTGGTGAAAATTTTCGCAGAAATGAAGCTCAAATTAATTCTGGAGATCGCAATTACAGAAAAATGAAAAACCTTATTCGGCAATTTTCAAGTGGTCAAAAAAAGGTCAAAAATTTGTAAATGGAGGTTTATTGAAAAACTGAACTTTTGGAAAAATTCTTAAAAAATCCACAAAAGATCTAGAATATAATCTTGACGTGCTGATTCGAGAAATATCGTATGTTTATTATAGTCCCAGAGCTGGATTTTCGAAATATTCTAATTGACTTATTTCGGCGATTTTGAAAACATTTTTGAACAATTTTGAAGAAATGAAGCCAAAAAAAGCTAAAAGTAGTAGAAAATTTCTTTACCTAAACTTCGAAGGTGGTCGAAAAAAGGTCGAAAATTTCAGTGTTGAAAACTTGAGCTTTTGAAAACGTTGGTCAAAAATCCACAAATAATCGAAGATATAAATTTCGACGTACGGATTAAAAAATATACCGTGTTTATGGTTCCAGAGTGAGATTTTCGAAATAGTGGGTTTGATGGTCAATTTTTTGAAAAATTCTGAAAATTACCGTTTATATGGGCGACTCTGAAAAAAAATGGCAGGAATTTTCGAAGACATGAAACCCAAATTAATTCTGGAGATCGCAATCTACACAAAAATGGAAAATCTCTTTCGGCAATTTTCAAAATTGATCAAACAAGGTCGAAACTTTCTAAAGGTAGGAGTTTTAAAAAATTGAACTTTTGGAAAAATTACTTAAAAATCCACAAAAAAAAAATTCTAGGAAATAGATCTCGACGTGCTGATTCGAGAAATATCATGTATTTATCGTCCCAGAACTGGGTTTTCGAAATATTCGATTTTTTAAAATCCTAACAATTGTCTTGTTTAGACGATTTTGGAAACATTTATAAGAATTTTTGAAAAAATGAAACTAAAAAAAATCTGGAAGTAGTAAAAAATTGTCTTTAGGTGATCTTCAAAGGTGGTCGAAAAAAAATCGATATTTCAGTGTGGAAAACTCGGACTTTTGAAAACGTTGGGCAAAAATCCACAAAAAATCCAAGATATAAATTTCGACATAGTGATTCCAAAAATATAGCGTGTTTATGGTGCCGGAGCGAGATTTTCGAAATATTGGGTTTGTTGGTAAATTTTTTGAAAAATCCTAAAAACTAACTATATTGCAGATGGATGACTCTGGAAAAAATGGTAAGAATTTTCGAAGAAATGAAGCCCAAATTAATTCTGGAGATCGCAATTACAGGAAAATGAAAAACCTTTTTCGGCAATTTTCAAAGGTGGTCAAAAAAAGGTCAAAAATTTCTAAAGGGGGGTTTATTGAAAAACTGCACTTTTGGAAAAATTACAAAAAAATCCACAAAAAATTCTAGAATATAATCTTGACGTCCTGATTTCAGAAATATAGTGTGTTTATAGTCCCAGAGCTGGATTTTCGAAATATTCGGCTGAAAAATCAATTTTTTTTAATCCTAAAAATTGGCATTTCGTATGGACAATTCTCGAAAAAATGGTAGAAATTTTGGAAGAATCGAAGTCGAAAATAAATTATGGAGGTCGTAATCTACAAAAAATCTCTTTAGGCGATGTTCAAACATGGTAAAAAAAGTCGAAAATTTCACCAGAATTATTATTATCATCGAAAAATTGAGCTTTTGAAAAAGTTGTCTAAAAATCCACAAAAAAAATCTACAACATAAATCTCGATGTGCTGATTTCAAAAATATAGCGTATTTATGGTCCTGGAGCAGGATTTTCGAAATATTGGGTTTAATAGTCAATTTTTTGAAAAATCCTCAAAACTGCCGTATTTCATATAGACGGACGACTCCGGAAAAATGGCAAGAATTTTCGAAGAAGAAACCCAAATTAATTCTGGAGATCGTAATCTACAGAAAAATCGAAAAATCCCTTCAGCAATTTTCAAAGTTGACAAAAAAAGGCGAAAATTTTTAAAAGGAAGGGTAGCGAAAAATTGAACTTTTCGAAAAATTCATAAAAAATTCTAGAATTTAGATCTCGACATGCTGATTCGGGAAATATAGTCTGTTTATGTTCCTAGAGCTGGATTCGGTTTAATACTCCATTTGTTGTTAATCCTAAAAATTCCCTTAATTCATATGGGCGATTCTGGAAACATGGTAAGAATTTTTGAGGAAATGAAGCCGAAAATAAATTCTGGAAGTAGAATCTGTAGAAAAATAGATAATTTTCGAACGTGATCAAAAATAGGTCTAATATTTCATAATGTTGAAAAATTGAGGTTTTGAAAAAATTGAGTAAAAATTCGCAAAAAAATCTAGGATATAAATCTCGACATTCTGATTCCAAAAACATGGTGTGTTTACGGTCCAGGAGCGAGATTCTCGAAATTCGCTTTGACAGTCAATTTTTTGAAAAATCTTAAAAATTGCCATATTTTATATGGACGATTCTGGAAAAATGGTAAGAATATTCGCAGAAATGAAGCCGAAAATCACTCTGGAGGTCGTAATCTACAAAAAATCTCTTTAGGCGATTTTCGAACATGGTAAAAAAAAAGTCGAAAATTTCATAAGAATTATTAATAACGAAAAATTGAGCTTTTGAAAAAGTTGCCTAAAAATTCACAAAAAAATCTAAGAGATACATTTCTATGTACTGATTCCAAAAATATAGTGTGTTTATTGTCCCGGAGCAGGATTTTCGAAATATTGAGTTTAATAGTCAATTTTTTGAAAAATCCTCAAAACTGCCAGATTTCATATGGACGACTCTATAAAAATGGTGAAAATTTTCGAAGAAATGAAGCTCAAATTAATTCTGGAAATCGCAATTACAGAAAAATGAAAAACCTTTTCGGCAATTTTCAAAGGTGATCAAAAAAAGGTCAAACATTTCTAAATGGAGGTTTAATATAGTGTGTTTATAGTCCCACAGCTGGATTTTCGAAATATTCGGTTTAATAGTCGTTTTTGGCAATTTTCAAAGGTGGTCAGAAAAAGGTCGAAAATTTCGAAAGGATTCAACCTTTGGAAAAGTTACTTAAAAATTCACAAAAGTTTTAGAATATAGATCTCGAAGTGCTGATTCGAGAAAATCATGTGTTTATGGTTCCAGAATTGGGTTTTCGAAATATTCTATTTTTTAAAATCCTAAAAATTGACTTATTTCAGCGATTTTGAAAACATTTGTAAGAATTTTGACGAAATGAAGCCAAAAAAAAGCTAAAAGTAGTAGAAAAATTTCTTTACGTAAACTTCAAAGGTGGTCGAAAAAAAATCAAAATTTCAGTGTGGAAAACTTGAGCTTTTGAAAATGTTGGCCAAAAATCCAAGATATAAATTTCGACGTACAGATTAAAAAATATACCGTGTTTGTGGTTCCAGAGTGAGATTTTCGAAATAGTGGGCTTGATGGTCAATTTTTTGAAAAATTCTGAAAATTATCGTATTTTATATAGGCGACTCTGAAAATAATGGCAGGAATTTTTGAAGACATGAAACCCAAATTACAGAAGTAGCAATATGTAGAAAAATAAGATAACAAAAAGAGGTCGAAAATTTCATAATATTGAAAAATTGGGGTTTTGAAAAAACTGACAAAAAATTCATAAAAAAAAAACTAGGATATAAATCTCGGCGTGCTGATTCTTAAAACATGGCGTGTTTATGGTCCCGGGGAAAGATTTTCGAAATATTCGGTTTGATAGCTAATTTTTTGAAAAATCGTAAAAATTGTCATATTTTTTGTGGACGATTCTGGAAAAATCGTAATAATATTCGAAGAAATGAAGCCGAAAATACACTCTGGGGGTCGTAATCTATAAAAAATCTCTTTAGGCAATTTTCGAACATGGTAAAAAAGTCGAAATTTTCATAAGAATTCTTAATATCGAAAAACTGAGCTTTTGAAAAATTTGCCTAAAAATCCATAAAAACTTCTGGAATATAAATTTCGATGAGCTGATTCGAAAAACAGCGTTTCAATGGTTTGGGGCCAAGACTGAAGAGACGAATATCGAAAATTCCGAAGCAATTATAGTATTTTTTTTAAGGATGTATTTAGTCCAATTCCCGAAAAACTGGGTGGGAAAAAATTGTGAAAAAAAATCGCGTATGACCAAGAATGCTACGTTTGCTACGAAAATAATTTAAAGTCAAAAAAAAAAATCTAAAATTTGTTAGATTTTATTTTGGCGATACTGGAAAAATGGAGGATATTTTCGAAGAAATGAAAGCCAAATTAATTCTAGAGATCGTAATCTACAGAAAAATGAAAAACCTTTCGGCAATTTTCAAAGGTGGTAAAAAAAAAGTCGAAAAATTCTAAAAATTTCCAAAGGGATGAGTATTGAATATTTGAACTTTTGGAAAAAATTACTTAAAAACCCACACAAAAAAATTCTAGAATATAGATCTCGACATGCTGATTCCAGAAATATAGTGTGTTTATAGTACCAATGCTGGGTTTTCGAAATATTTGGTTTAATAGTCTATTTTTTAAATCCTAAAAATTGCCTTTTTTCGTATGGGCGATTCTGGAAGTGGCAATTTTTAGAAAAATGTACGATAATTTTCGAAAGTGGTCGAAAACAGACCTAAAAATTCATAATGTTGAAAAATTGAGGTTTTGAAAAAGTTGACTAAAAATTCACAAAAAAAAAAAAAAAATAGGATATTAATCTCGACGTGCTAATTCCAAAAATATAGCGTGTTTATGGTTCCGGAGCAAGATTTTCGAAATATTGGATTTGATAGTTAATGTTTTGGAAAATCCTGAAAACTGCCACATTTTATATTGACGACTCCGGAAAATGGTATGAATTTTCGAAGAAATGAAGCTCAAATTAATTGTAGAGATCGAAATCTATAGAAAAATGCAAAATTTTTTTCGGCAATTTTCAAAAGTGGTCAAAAAAAAACGGCAAAAATCTCTAAAGGGAGGAGTTTTGAAAATTTGAACTTTTGGAAAAATTACTTAAAAATCCACAAAAAATTCTAGAGTTGCTGATTCGAGAAATATAATGTGTTTATGGTCCCAGAACTCGGTTTTCGAAATATTCGATATTTTTAAAATCTTAAAAATTGCCTTGTTTTGGCGATTTTGGAAACATTTGTAAGGATTTTTGAAGAAATTAGGCCAAAAAAAAATCTGGGAGTAATAGAAAAAATTCTTAGGTCATCTTCGAAAGTGGTCGAAAAAAAGGTCGAAAATTTCAGTGTTGAACTTAAGTTCTTGAAAACGTTGCCCAAAAATCCACAAAAAAATCTAGGATATAAATCTCGACGTCCTGATTCCAAAAATATACCGTGTTTATGGTCCCAGAGCAAGATTTTCGAAATATTGGGTTTGACAGTCAATTTTTTGAAAAATCCTGAAAAATGCCATATTTCATATGGACGACTCTGCAGAACTGGTAAGAATTTTCGAAGAAATGGAGCCCAAAGTAATTCTGGAGATCGTAATCTGCAGAAAAATGAAAAATCTCTTTCGGCAATTTTCAAAGGTGGTCAAAAAAAGGTCGAAAATTTCTAAAGGGAGGAGTTCTGAAAAATTAAACTTTTGGAAAAATGACTTAAAAATTCACAAAAAATTTTAGAATATAGATCTCGGCATCCTGATTCGAGAAATATAATGTGTTTATGGTCCCAGAACTGGATTTTCGAAATATTCGATTTTTAAAAATCCTAAAAATTGCCTTGTTTCGACGATTTGGAAACATTTATCAGAATTTTTGAAATGAAGTCAAAAAAAATGATAGAAAATTTTTTTACGTAATCTTCTAAGGTGGTCGAAAAAAGGTCGAAAATTTCAGTTTGAAAACTTGAGCTTTTGAATACGTTGACTAAAAATCCACAAAAAAATCTAGGATATAAATTTCAACGTCCTGATTCCAAAGAAATAGCGTATTTATGTCCCGGAGCGAAATTTTCGAAATATTGAGTTTGATGGTTAATTTTTTGAAAAATCCTGAAACTACCATATTTCACATTGACGACTCTGGAAAATTGGTAAAAATTTTCAAAGAAATCAAGCCCAAATTAATTCTGGAGATCGTAATTTTCAGAAAAATGAATAATTGAATTGGAAAAATTACTTCAACATCCACAAAAAAATAGATCTCGGCGTGTTGATTCGAGAAGTATAATGTGTTTATTTATGGTCCCAGAGCTGGGTTTTCGAAATATTCGGTTTTTTAAAATCTTAAAAATTGCCTTGTTTTGGCGATTTTGGAAACATTTGTAAGGATTTTTGAAGATATGAGGCCAAAAAAAATCTGGAAGTAGTAGAAAAAATTCTTAGGTAATCTTCGAAAGTGGTCGAAAATTTCAGTTTGAAAACTTGAGCTTTTGAACACGTTGACAAAAAATCCACAAAAAAATCTAGGATATAAATCTCGACGTCCTGATTCCAAAGAAATAGTATGTTTATGGTCCCGGAGCGAGATTTTCGAAATATTGGGTTTGATGGTTAACTTTTTGACAAATCCTGAAACTGCCATATTTCAGTTTGACGACTCTGGAAAATTGGTAAAAATTTTCAAAGAAATGAAGCCTAAATTAATTCTGGTGATCGTAATTTCCAGGAAAATGAAAAATTGAACTTGCAAAAATTACGTAAACATCCACAAAAAAATCTAGGCGTGTTGATTCGAGAAATATAATGTGTTTATGGTCCCAGAAAAATAGGTAATCTTCGAAAGTGGTCGAAAAAAGGTCCCAATTTCACTGTTGAAAACTTAAGTTTTTGAAAACGTTGCCCAAAAATCCACAAAAAAATCTAGGATATAAATCTCGACGTCCTGATTCCAAAAATATAGCGTGCTTATGGCCCCAGAGCAAGATATTGAGTTGACAGTCAATTTTTTGAAAAATACTGAAAAACACCGTACTTCATATGGACGACTCTATAAAAATGGTAAGAATTTTCGAAGAAATGAAACCCAAAGTAATTCTGGAGATCGTAATCTACAGAAAAACGAAAAACCTCTTGCGGCAATTTTCAAAGGTGGTCAAAAAAAGGTCGAAAATTTCTAAAGGGAGGGGTAGTGAAAAATTGAACTTTTAGAAACATTACTTAACAACAATTCACAAAAAAATCTAGAAATTAGATCTCGACATGCTGATTCGAGAAATATAGTTTTGTTTATGTTCCCAGAGCTGGATTCGGTTTAGTAGTCCATTTGTTTTTAATCCTAAAAATTGTCTTAATTTATATGGGCGATTCTGGAAAAATGGAAAGAATATTCAAAGTAATGAAGCAGAAAATAAATTTTGGAGATCGTAATCTACAAAAAATCACTTTAGACGATTTTCGAACATGGTAAAAAAGTAAAAAATTTCATAAGAATTAATATCGAAAAATTGAGCTTTTGAAACAGTTGCCTAAAAATCCACAAAAAATTCTGAGACATAAATCTCGACGAGTTGATTCATTCGAAAAAAAGCGTTTTGATGGTATTTAGCCCAATTCCGGAAAAATTGAGTGGCCAAAAAAATATTTAAAAAAAACGTGTTTGAGCAAGAATGCTCCATTTATTAGAAAAATAAGCAAATTGTAAAATTTGTCACATTTTATTTTGGCGATTCTGGAAAAATAGAAGGAATTTTCAAAGAAACAACTTCTAGATATCAAAATCAACAACAGAAATAATATAGGTAATTTTCGATGGTATTTGAAAAAATCAAAAATTTCATATGACGTACTTAATTACTGAGCTTTTGGTGTAGTTGTTTAAACATCCTCAAAACGAATATATACTTATGTAAAAGAAAATAATCCAAAAATAACGTCCTCAGTATAATTATTCTCACATAAAGTGTTTCACAATTAACTACATAAACAGAATAATAATAAAAAAATACCTTTAAAAGACTAGGCAAGGCGACACGTCCAACAAAGTCCTCCAACGAAAAGCAGTGTCTGGCTATCAAAATACAAGTAAAAACAGCTAACGCGTTATGAATACTGACATCCTAAAACAAAAACCAAACTTTAAACTCCACTTCCGGGATTTACCCAAACTTACTTGTATATCCAACTGTGCTAAAACGTCATTATAGTACCCAGGATGGGCAACCGGACAACACAAAGCCAACAAAACCCCCAACCACTCCGACGCCAAAGAGTTACAACACGCAGTCATTTCGGCACACATAATCGCTAAATCGTTCAGTCTCTCATTGTCCATCTCACGACAAACATGTATCACAGCATTGCTAACAAATGAGTATCTAAAACAACAAAAATAATAACACACTAATAAGTCCGTTTTGGTAAAGTACCTATTATTGGCACTCTCATTTAATTGTCGTGCCCACGAGCTCTCAATCCGACCTCCGCGCCTCGGATTGGCGAACACCTCTTGCATATACTGGGCGTTGTAAACATAATTACTGTTCGGTGTCGGCTGAAGCGCCGTATACAAAGCTTGTCTTATTTTAGGATAGGCGTTACCGAACGGCTCACCCGTGTGAGGTTTAGACTTCAACAAATTACAACAAGAATAGAGATCATAAAGGTGCGCTAAAATGCAACGTTCCGCCGAACTGCAGTCACCGGGGTTGCTCACGTGCTTGACGACTTTGCACAACCCCTCGAAAACGGCCGAAGTTTGCTCCGGAGACACTAAAATTAAACAATGTTTCAAGGTGCTATTTTAATAAATCATGAATGACATTAACACTTACGCAACAAACAACAGTGGTATCGCCTCAACACCCCCACCACATACAAGCTCAACGACGTCGTATAATTCCTATTCAACACCGAGTTCTTATTATACAGCTGCGCCTCCACCTCCGGCAGCTCCTTCAAAATCTGTATACAAACATCTATCAACCCGTAAATATTCAACGCCAACTCCATCAAATCGAACAAGAACGCCACGTGCTCCTGCACCGGCAGATAATTCGAATTCCCGATAGCGAAAGTGTTCAGCATTTCGATCACCGTCACGCTGCACTGCCACGTGACCACGTGCTGGTCGAAGTAGCTCAAACTCTGGAACTTCTGCGTGGTCGCCTCGAAGTTGAACTCGTTCCTCGAGTGCTTCTTCACTTTACCGCCTTCGGCGACGTCGATGCTGAACTTCTTCGAGAACAGCTTGATGATTTCCTTGGACATCTTCTTCACGGTGTGTCTGGCTTCGTCGCGCACTTTGCCCACGCCGTAGAGCAGCACGTGGCGCTGGTTGCAGTCGTGTTGGGAGAGCGCGTCGTCTTGGGACAGCGGGAAGTGGGTGGTGTACAGGAGGTGGCGCGAGGGCTTGACTTTGTGGTCGGTTTCCATGGGCACGTGGCCTATAGAAGACGGCACGTGGGGGTGGTGACCGTGGTCGTGCTCCTTAGGGCTGTCAGGAGCGTCCATGGAGTTGCCGTGCTCCTCTTTGATGTTTTGTAGGATCTTGTCCAGGTCGTGGTCAATATTGGCGTCATCGTAATCCATGGTGTGGGAATGGTCCTGTTTATAATACGTCAAGTTTGATCGTGTTTCTGGGGGGTAGTTACCTCGACTTTAGTGTGGTGGGACTGGTGGCTGTTGCTAACCTCCGTGGTCTCCTCGTGCCCCAACAAGTCCCCCCGCGAGATCAAAGTGCACATGTAGGCGTCATGCGAGAAAACGTCCCGGCGCACCAACTCCGCAAACAAATGAACTAAATTCGAAAACGCCGTCTTTTTCTAAAGCAACAAATAATTAATTTTTAATTACAACAATAATTTAATTTTTACTTGAGAACAATCATCCGGTGAAGGAACAGGAGCGTCTGTATCTAAAAACTTCATTAGTAAATTTTGGAACATGGGGGGGCCGCCAGGGGCGGAACAATTCGAGTCTTTATCATCTCCCCCCGTAGTCTCTTGGTCGCCATTGGCGGTGGAATCGGACTGGCGACGGTCTAAAAGAGCCGCCACTGCTAAAGCTCGATGTTCGCCTGTCCGCTCAGGGGACACCGCCCATTCGCACAATAATTTAACAACCGAGCTTTCCTGGTCATTATTACTGCTGAAAACTTTAGCATAAAGTGTGTCCAGGGAGTTTGTGGAATCCATCTTGTCAAAACGGTGGCGATCTAGGGCGTCCAGGGCTGCCAAAACCCGATTGGTGATGGTTCCTACAAATGACACTAAATGTAGTTGCTGTTGACGTTGAAGTTCCCACGGACGTTGAAAATTGTCATTTATAAACTCCGTTGCTGTAGATTGTCTACACACGTTAAGAAAAAAAGGCAAAATGTAGCCCCGCCCACCCGCCCTATCTCCATTGGGATGATTTTTTTATTCGTCGTGAGCCTCCTTATTACTCTACCAGAAATTAAAAACATGTTTTTGAGTATCATGTTCAAAGAATACTATGTATATTAAGAAAACAATAAAGCCAAAGATTAGGTACCACCCATACCCGCCTCAATTTCAAATCTCAATTGGGATGAATTTTTCATTCGTTGTCAGATCGAGGGGCGGGGCTTAATTGCAACATCCATATTTGTCTACAAGAATTTACCATTTTAAACATGTTTTAGGTTTCTTGTTCTGAAAAGACGATTACGTATTATCAGAAAAAAAGGCAAAATATAAGCCCCGCCCACCCGCCCTATCCCAATTCTGATGAATCTTCCATTCATTGTTCGACCGAGAGGCGGAGCGTAATTTCACAATCGACGTTTCCCTACAAAATTTACCATTTTAAACGTGTTTTAAATGTCTACGAATAAAAAAAAATAACCACAATTGAGATGGGGTGGGTGGGCGGGGTTTATATTTCCTTGAAAAAATATACCATTTTATCATCTTTTAAGTTTGTTGTGAAAAAAGGCTATGTACATTAAAAAAAGACAAAATATAAGTTTCTAAGAATAAAAAAAATTATCATAACTGAGATGGGATGGGTGGGCGGGGTTTATATTTTGTCTTTTTTCTTAATATACATAGCATTCTTTGAACAATACGATACTCAAAAATATATTTTTAATTTTTTGTAAAAAGAAAGTATTTGGCAGTTAAGCTCCGCCCCCTTGGTTCACGGCCAATAAAAAAAATCATCGCAATTGAGATAGGGTGGGTCTGCGGGCTTACATTTTGCCTTTTTGAAAAATTTAAAAAATTGTCAATTGAAAAATTGAAGAAACAAAAAATTAAAACATCTGAAATTTGAAAAACAAAACATTATAAAATCAAAACTTTGAAAAATGGAAAATTTGAGAAAACAAGAAAAAAAAAATCCGAAACGAAAAATTACAAATCGAAAAATTGAAGACATGAAAAATTAAGAAATCGAAAAATTGCATCCACAATTTGGAAAATCGAATAACTGAAAAATTTAAAAATAAAAACTCGGAGGAGCTGAAAATCGTAAAATTAAAAACACAAAAAAAAATAAAAAATTCGAAGAATTACAAATCGAAAAATTGAAGAGACAGAAAATTAGAAAAATTTAAATTGAAGAAACAAAAAATTATGGAATCGAAACTTTGAAAAATCGAAAATTTGAAGACAAAAAATTGAAAATTGTAAAAATTCTAAACTCGTAAAATTAAAAAAGTGTTTTTTTAATTATGTAGAAATTATCATTATTGCATATACACTCACCGGCAAAAAAAGCGAATCACCCAAAGTTTGTATTGAAAATGGTTCCTTTTTTAAACATTTGGCTACAGTCAATATCAGTTTTGAAAAAATCACACAAAATATACTAACACTAGGTTTTTGGTTCTTTTTTGTACATGATATGAACCTCAAATCTGAAGATGATAAGTTTTTTCCAACAATGAGATTTGCAGTTGTGACGTTTAGAGGGCATTAACAGACGGTTTGTCATTGTGATTTGATGAAAACTGTGTTTTTGTCAATTAACATGAGTATTGTGGCCATTAATGCAGCACGAGCAATTGCTCTTATTCAGGATGGTCGAAGTTAACGGTACGTTGCCAATACGTTAGGGTTATCACAAGTGAGCACTCACAGAACTGTACGACGGTTTAATGAGACTGGATCATACAGCCGAAGACCTGATTCGGGTCGTCCAAAGAAAACATCGGCTCGGGATGACCGTTTTTTAACGCTGACCGTGTTCCGTAATAGAGATACGACCGCAGTTGAGGCCATAAATCAACTTGAAGAAACACGAGGAGTTAGTGTAAGTGAAAGAACTGTAAGAAAAAGGTTAACTGCAGCTGAATTGAGGGCCCATAGACCTGCAAGTGGCCCAGAACTTCTCCCACGACACAGAGTAGCCCGACTTGCATTTGCTCGAGAACACGTTAACTCGGATCTTGCCCAATGGGACCAAGTACTCTTTACAGATGAGTCGCGTTTTTGTCTACGTTCTCCTGACGGCCGTCAAAGAGTATGGCGAAGAAGAGGCGAAAGGTAGGCTCAGTGCAATATTGTTTCCAGACTAAGTTTTCATGGAGGTTCAGCGATGGTCTGGGCAGGAATTTCTGCCGAGGTTCGCACGGAACTTGTAGTGGTGGATAGAGGCACAATGAATGCTGATCGATATGTAGCAAATATTCTTCAAGAGCATGTCGTACCTTTTGCTCCTTTTATTGGTGATAATTTTATTCTAATGCATGATAATGCTAGACCACATATCGCTAGAGTTGTACAAACCTACCTCGACGAATTCGGGATTTCACGTATGGAATGACCAGCACGCAGTCCCGACCTGAATCCAATTGAGCATGTGTGGGACATGTTAGGTAGACGTATCAGAGCACGTGTGCCGGCCATACAACACATAAGAGATCTTGCAAATGCGCTAGTTGAAGAATTTGACCAATTAGCCCAGGCTGAGATTAGACACCTCATAGAAGGCATGGGAAGACGTATGGCAACCCTAATGCAAGCTAGAGGCGACAACAGTCGTTATTAATGATATGTTAAGTAGTCTTTTGTTGGTTTAATGTAATGGATTTTCTGGTATTTTTTAATAAACTCGTAATTGTTGCAACTTCAGCGAAGGTCCCGTTACCTTCTCATCTCCTTTGTCGTAGATAAACTAATTTGTCTTATAAATGTGACGCACACCAGAATTTATTGAAGATTTCTACAAAAATACTAATGATTCGATTTTTTTGCCGGTGAGTGTATAAAATTGGAAAATCATGAAACTGAAAATTTAAACGAAAAATTAGAAAATGTAAAAGTTCAAAAATCGAAAAATTTCAAATCCAAAAAACATTGAAAAATTTCAACATTGAAAAACGAAAAATTATAAACTCAGAACATTGAAAAAACGAAAAATTGACAAAATAAGGGGGATAAAAATTCGAAACGAGAAATTACAAATCGAGAAATTCAAGACATGAAAAATCGAAAAATAAAAAAAGGCAAAATATAAACTCCGCCCACCCACCCCATCTCAATCTTGATGAATTTTTCATTCGTTGTCGGACCGAGGGGCGGAGCGTAATTACAAAATCGATATTTCCCTACAAAATGTACCATTTTGAACGTGTTTTTTTAAGTTTCTAAGAATAAAAAAAAATATCACAACTGAGATGGGATGGGTGGGCGGGGTTTATATTTTGTTTTTTTTTTTTTTTAATATACATAGTATTCTCTGAACAATATTATACTCAAAAATAGATTTTTAATTTTTTGTAAAAAGAAAATATTTTGCAGTTAAGGTCCGTTCCCTTGGTTCACGGCGAATAAAAAAAATCATCGCAATTGAGACAGGGTGGGTGGGCGGGCTTTAAAAAATTGTAAATCGAAAAATTGAAGACATGAAAAATTAAGAAATGGAAAAATTGCATCCACAATTTGGAAAATCGAATAACTGAAAAATTTAAAAATAAAAACTCGGAGGAGCTGAAAATCGTATAATTGAAGAGACAAAAAAATAAAAAATTTGAAAAATTTAAATTGCAGAAACAAAAAATTATAAAATCGAAACTTTGAAAAATCGAAAATTTGAAGACGTAAAAAATTGAAAAATAATTGAAAAATGTAAAAATTCTAAACTCGTAAAATTAAAAGTGAATTTTTTTTTTTAATTATGTAGATATTATCATTATTGCATATATAAAATGAGAGCTAGAAAAATTGCAAATCGATAATTAAGGAAATGAAAAATTGAAAAATCATGAAACTGAAAATCTAAACGAAAAATTAGAAAATGTAAAAGTTCAAAAACCGAAAAATTTCAAATCCAAAAAACATTGAAAAATTTCAACATTGAAAAAAGAAAAATTATAAACTCAGAACATTGAAAAAACGAAAAATTGACAAAATAAGGGGGATAAAAATTCGAAACAAGAAAGTACAAATCGAGAAATTCAAGACATGAAAAATCAAAAAATAGAAAAATTGAATTATTAAAAGTGTCTAAAATTTGTATAAGGAAATATCGATTTTGCAATTAAGCTCCACCCCATAATTGCAAAATCAATATTTTCTAGCAAAATGTACCATTTTAACTGTGTTTTAAGTTTCTTGTTGTGAAAAGATAACTATGTATATTAAGAAAAAAAAAATCCTTTTTTGCCTTTTTGAAAAATTGTAAATCGAAAAATTGAAGAAACAAAAAATTAAAACATCTGAAATTTGAAAAAAAAAATTATAAAATCGAAACTTTGAAAAATCGAAAATTTGAGAAAATAAGAAAAAAAAATCCGAAACGAAAAATTACAAATCGAAAAATTGAAGACATGAAAAATTAAGAAATCGAAAAATTGCATCCACAATTTGGAAAATCGAATAACCGAAAAATGTATAAATAAAAACTCGGAGCAGCTGAAAATCGTAAAATTGAAGAAACAAAAAAAAAAATAAAAAATTTGAAAAATTACAAATCGAAAAATTAGAAAAATTTAAATTGAAGAAACAAAAAATTATGAAATCGAAACTTTGAAAAATCGAAAATTTGAAGACAAAAAATTGAAAAATGTAAAAATTCTAAACTCGTAAAATTAAAAAAGTGTTTTTTTAATTATGTAGAAATTATCATTATTGCATATATAAAATTGGAAAATCATGAACCTGAAAATCTAAACGAAAAATTAGAAAATGTAAAAGTTCAAAAATCGAAAAATTTCAAATCCAAAAAAAAAATTAAAAAATTTCAACATTGAAAAAGAAAATTATAAACTCAGAACATTGAAAAAACGAAAAATTGACAAAATAAGGGGGATAAAAATTCGAAACGATAAATTACAAATCGAGAAATTCAAGACATGAAAAATCGAAAAATAGAAAAATAGAATTATTGAAAAAGTCTAAAATTTGTATAAGGAAATATCGATTTTGCAATTAAGCTCCACCCCATAATCGCAAAATCAATATTTTCTTGCAAAATGTACCAGTTTAACTGTGTTTTAAGTTTCTTGTTGTGAAAAGATGGCTATGTATATTAAGAAAAAAAGGCAAAATATAAAGCCCCCCACCCACCCCATCTCAGTCGTGATGAATTTTTCATTCGTTGTCAGACCGAGGGGCGGAGCGTATTTACAAAATCGATATTTCCCTACAAAAATTTATCATTTTAAACGTGTTTTAAGTTTCTAAGAATAAAAAAATCATCACAATTGAGACGGGGGAGTTTATAATTTACCTTTTTTTCTTAATAAACATTGTATTCTTTGAAAAACACTATACTTAAAAATATGTCTTTAATTTCTTGTAAAAAATAGGTATTTTGCAGTTACGCTCTGCCCCGTTGGTTCACGACGACGAATAAAAAAAATCATCACAATTGAGATCGGGTGGGTGGGCGGGCTTACATTTTGCCTTTTTGTTTTAATATGTGTACTTTTTTTTTCACAACATGACACTTAAAACATGTTTAAAATGGAAAATTTGTCCAAGGAAATACGCTCTGCCTCATAATTGCAAAATGGATATTTCCTTGCAAAAATGTATCACTTTAGCCATGTTTTAAGTTTCTGGTTGTGAAAAGATGGCTATGCATATTTAAAAAAAGGTAAAATATAAACCCCGCCCACCCACCCTATATCAATTCTGATGATTTTTTTTATTCGTCGTAAGCCGAGGGGCGGAGCTTAATTGTAAAATCCTTATTTTTCTACGAAAAATTAGCATGTGAAATATGTTCTTAAGTAATCGTGTCATACAAAGAAAACAAAATGTATTAATTAAAAAATAAAAGCAAAAAAGAAGCCCCACCCATTTGTCTCGATCTCAACCGCGATGAATTTTTCATTCGTTGTCAGACCGAGGGGCGTAGCCTAATTGCAAAATCGATACTTTCCTACAAAAATTTACCATTTTAGACATATTTTACCTTTCTACAGCGTAGAAAATGATGGCAGCTATTTAAAGTATGAGGGTTTTGGTGAACAGCTTATTAAATGGTTAATATTAGTTGTGCTGTCAACCAGAAAAATGTCCCCCCTACTTCAGGGGATTTTCCTTCAAGTTGGCAGCACTGCACACTACCGCAATTTCATTGGTTGAAAACCAAACGTCAATGACACAACAGCGAACAGTAACGTCAGCGGGAAGTTTATAAATCGACTTAAGATCTGGCGTCCGCTGCGCTTCCTACAGCCATAACATTAATTAATGTCGAATTTTATTGTTGCAATTGATTCTAACCTCAAAAATTGTTACGGTCGTAGAGGGCGCAGCGGATGCCAGATCTTAGTTGGCCAACATTGATTTTTTTAATAATAAACTTAAAGTACCAGCAGATGAAGCTTGCCATTTTTCAGTACACCATCTGCCCTCCGCCCTTTTGCTCCTCTCCCTTATCGAGTGCTCAGTAAACTGTAATTGTTTCCTGTATGTGTTCATGTCGCATCTAGCAGGCATAGGCAAGGCGGATGGTACCATTGGTAGCAAATCTAGGGGAGATCCGTGCCAAACAGTACCAACCCCAGCGCTACACCACACTAGAGAAGTTGGACACTCCAGAGTGACAGTCTGGATGATACTAGTCAATTGTAGCACTAAAAACAACCTTTAAAAACACCAAAAACACACGATAAAAAATAGTACCGATATCGCGATGGTGGGGGCAGTTCTGGTACTCCAAAAGAGTGCTCTGCATAGGGTTACAAGCAGGAATTTCTTTTTTTTCTTTTTCATTCTCTTTTGTTTCCGTTTTCGTGGATTCACTTTGCGGCGACGTAATTAAATTAGTTTCAGCTACATTATTCAACATATAACCTAATTTTTTACAACATAAATGTGCCAAGCGCCTTGATAGGAGTTCAGATTGGACGAACTCCTCCAAATTCTGCAAACACAAAGGCAACAATAAACGTAAAATGCCGTCATCTGAACGCATTTTTTCCAACAGTTCTAGAATCCAAGTCAAAACTTCTTGTCTATCCATCAATCCTTCTTCATACATGTATTTAAGTAACTGTGTACAGTAAGTCCAGTGTCTCATTGCCAATTTTTGATCAGTTTCTGTGGTAGCAGCTTGAGTTAAGGAAGGCGCCGGGGGTGGTTTTTCACCCTGGGAATAGTAGTCTTGCAATTTTAAAAGTTGCTCTTTTAAAAATTTAAGTAAAGTTCCGGTCCACTCTACAACAATAACTTAAATTCAAGCCGCATTTTTTGAAAAATAAGTCATACCAGTGGTAGGGTCAGACATCTGCCTCTTCTTTATTTTTGCCTCAGACACAGCAACAGTATAAGCCAAACTCAATTTAATAAACCACGCTGCTCTCATCATAGGCACCTGATACTCACACAACATTATAAAAATCTCCTCTTTTTTATTAAAATTGGGGGCTTTCTTTGATAAATGCATCAACGGTTTATTCCCAGCTAAATCTTTAAACCAAGATTCAATAGCATTTTTTGTTCTTATAGTAGCTGGCCAGAAGTTATCTTTGTGATTAATCTGCTGCCTTTTGCGCCCCGAATCCGGCAACATACTCAGCTCCTCCTTCCTCTGGATGATCTCGTTGAAATAAGTCCCCACTTTGCTTGCAGAGACATTACAATTTCTAGCCGTCCCAAACTCGTCACTCAGATGGGTCATGGTTGGAAAACCATGTTTTACGTTGATGCTCGTCAACTCATCCTCTTTTTGCTTGGGTTCTTGTGGGTAGACATCCGGAGGGCCGATTCGGGGCTTTTTAAGCGGCCGCTTTTCGTACAGCAAACTGCTACTAAACATTGTTAAAGGCGGGTCTAACTCTGGGGGTGGATATTTATTGGTAAGTGGAATCGTCTCGGTGGCTAAGTCGGCTTCATTTTGCGAAATGAACTATTGTGTCCAAAACCATTGAGACGGGATTGGTAGTTTTGCTGAAAATGGGTCGTTAAAGCGGGGTTTATGGTTACAACACAATTGGTTTGTTAAAACAGAAGTCGTGTACAATGGGTATTTAGTGAGAAATTACCGGTTTAATGGAAAATTCGGTTTAAATGCACAACAATAAAACTTTCAAAGGCCAACACCAGCCATATTTTTTGTACTGACAGCAGGGAAGGAAAGTAACCACCAATTGTCACTAACTAAATATAAAAAACCCTAACTTGCTCCAGAAAAATCTACAATAATTGAAAATATTAAAAATGAAGGAGTCATTCGTAAATAAAAAATCGCGATTTAGTATTAAATGAAGTCTTCGTAGACATGTTTACACCCAAAACCTAAATTTATTCAAATAACTCGTAACGCCAGTCATGCCAACCTGCATAAACGTCAAATGTAGTAACCTTTTCCTTTTCCAATTTGTAGGTTACCTCAGAACCTTTATTTAACACGTGTAGTCGAAATAAACAAAGATGGGCAAAGCAAAGCGCCTAAAACCCTCGCAAATGGGCACCAAAGTCCCTCTGGACCAAGACATTGAAGATACAAAGTTCGCCAAGTCGAAAAACCGCAATAAAATCCGCCTTCGACAAGACGAAGAAGAACAAGTGAGTAATAAAAACGTGATTGTGGCTCAAATTACATTGTTTTTGTAGTTCGTGGACTCAAATTTGTCCCGGAAAATCTTATCAGTGGCTCGGGAACAACAACGCGAGTTGGACTCAAATTTTGGGCCCACGCCAGCTGAAGCCAGTTCTAGTAAAGCAAAAGCGCCTAAACTTGGAGATGAGGACTCTGAGTCTGAACAAGACGAGGAAGACACACTGGAACCTGATACCTTTTACGAAAATATTGAAATTAATGAGGAAGATGAGAAAGCGTTGGAGAAATTCATGAGTAACAATCCCGCTCCAAGACGGACTTTGGGCGATATTTTGGCCGAAAGATTGACTGAAGTGAAAACACATTTCACTGAAGATGGTTCTGTGAAAATGCAAGAGGTTGACCCCAGAGTGGAACAAATGTATCAAGGGGTTAGGGATGTGTTGAGGAAATACCGGAGTGGGAAGTTGCCCAAAGCTTTTAAAATTATCCCCAGCTTGAGGAACTGGGAGCAGATTTTATATATTACTGGTAACTGTCACACTTTTTATTAAACATTTAAGTATAAATTGGTAAATTTTAGATCCTCCAAGTTGGTCAGCTGCTGCTATGTATCAAGCCACGCGAATTTTTGCTTCAAATTTAAAAGAAAAAATGGCTCAGAGATTCTACAATTTGGTTTTGCTGCCTCGAATTCGTGATGATTTGGCCGAGTACAAAAGACTAAATTTCCACTTGTATCAAGCTTTGAAGAAAGCTTTGTTTAAGCCAGGGGGCTTCATGAAAGGAATTTTGTTGCCACTGTTGGAGAGTGGCGACTGTACGTTACGTGAAGCCATCATTATTGGGTCTGTTGTTGCCAGAAATTCTATCCCTATGCTCCACTCATCAGCTGCTATTTTAAAAATAGCTGAAATGGACTACACTGGTGCAAACTCGGTTTTCTTGAGGATATTTTTTGATAAAAGATATGCGCTCCCGTATAGAGTTGTGGATGCAGTAGTTTTTCACTTTTTGAGATTTGAGAGAGACCCAAGAGAAATGCCGGTACTGTGGCACCAGGCATTTTTAACCTTTGTACAAAGATACAAAGCCGATATTTCAAGCGACCAGAGAGACAGCTTATTGGAATTATTGAAAAAACAAACCCACCACTCCATCACCCCAGAAATCAGAAGAGAGCTCCAAAACGCAAAATGTAGAGACGCTGAAACAGCTGAACCCAAAATGGATTTTGATTAAAAACCCCTTAATTGTGATAAGTGTATTTAAAAAGATTACAACAGACTAATAAAAACTTAAAAAAATTGAAGAAATATGATACTTAAGTCACAGTCTAGGTTCAAGTCAATACAAGGTAAACACAATTTATTTCTTACTTACGGGGAACAACAATGACTACGTCGCCCTAATCTCGGTTCATCCAAACAATCACTTTCAGCAGCAAATAAGCAACCCCGAACCCTAAAAGAAACTTCTCTTTCTGCAACCTCCCCAAATTCTCCAACTCTAACGCCATCACCCGCCGATTCAGCTTGGCCATTTGTCGCCTCAGGTGTAAAATCTCCTCTGCCGGTGTTAACCTGTCGCCGCTGCCCCCAATAGGCGGCGTGCTCTCCCTCACCGACAAACTCAGATCGGAGTCGTCAAACGCCGGCTTTTTCTTTGGCTTAATAACTGGTATTTGCTCCAGCTCGGGATCGTCCATCTCCTCGAGCGTGGGAAACGGGTACTTGTCTAGCGTTAAAGTACGAGGCGGGGTCGCCACTCGGACGTCTCCGGGGTACGGCTCTGCTGGAAGGACCGAGTTATCGAAAACAATTTCTCGAGGGGGTGCCCTAGTTCCTACGTTCGTTGCATAACATGTTTAAAAGTCGAGCCATGCCTACTTACTTACCGATGTGCTGGTGCTGGCCTACAACTAGGATTCTCTCGGGGACTTGCATGTTGATGTTGTCCCTGTCCCACAGACCGGGGTTCCCGCCGTTCAAGTCAGTAGTGAAGCTGATCTTGTCGGGAACCTTCATTTTTTGATTGATTTCTACTTTGAAGTTTGCATCCGTCACGAATGCATCTTCAGTGTAGTGTGATGGACTCGCGTTTGCCGACATCTAAAAATAGGGTTGGCACGAGTGCAGGGCGTGGGGCCAAGTGTGTTCGTGAATTAACGGCTTAAAATACCTTTTTTGTGATTGTAGTTACGGCTGAGGGTGCTCCGAGGGCTATTTTTGCTAAGTTCGGTTTTATAACCACTGCTATTCGGACATTTTGAATTTGACATATGACATATGACATAACGCTGCCAACGAAGCGGGTCAAAAAACCCATGCATTTTAAACCTGGCCAATTTTCACGCAATTTTTTTATGTATCAAAAAACATCTACTTTTTAGGAAAAATGTTATTAATGAATAGCTGTAAAAAATCTTTAAATGAAACTAACAAAATTGGCGATTTTTTCAAACAAAGCACTCAACATGGACATAAAAATATTTTAGCGTACAAAAAAACTATACCTTTTAATAGTGTTCACTGTTTATATTGATACCAATGTAATTTATGCGATGACGTCATCAATTTTCTAGGTGAGATTAAACATCGAAGTAAGTGTATTTAGAGCAAAAATAATGTATGGTTTCAGTTAACCTGGAATTAATAAAGTGAGTATAAATGCATAAATAAATAATATAAATAGTTTAGTTACAGGAACTGCTATGTGTTTGTAGATACAGAAACCACAAAGTTGGACAAAGAGTGTATAAATCGAGTTATGGAAAAAATGTTAGTGTGCGAAGAAGGGTGAACTCCGTCCTGATCGTTATGTGACACAGGGGTGGTTATTAAAATATATCGCTACAAGGGGATCATTTCATTAAACCGCTAAGCGATATTAAAGCAAGTCTGCTCCTCGCAGTTAAAATAAAAACTCAGTTAATTAGGTTAGGTGCATATAATTATACCGAGTAGACCAAAAAATTGTTTTTTTGTAGTAGAGATGGGGATAATTTCATTTTGTGGCGTAATAAACGGCCTGGGGCGTAACTTAATAAGGAAACTCGGCGTTATATAAATTAAAATTACAACAATTAGTGGAAGTATTCAAACAAATTAAGAAGCGAAGCGCCGCGCCTGAAACAACACTGAAATCGGAATATTCAGGATATTAATAAGAAGGAGCTGGCTGTGCCTGTTACACGCTGTTCACTTGTTAATGGCTGAACGTGATGATGCATTGTTTTAATTGCTAGGTATCAAACTGAGTTGATTGTTTTAATAAATTTTACACGGTGGAATTTTAATAAACAGTAGCGCTAGTGAGGTTTTAGATTTTTTTTTGAATACCGGTAGCAGAGCGTAATGCAGGTGCTTTACCGACTAACAAGAAAAAATATTGGTTTTAATCGATCGATAAACCAACTCTGATTCCCACTTTTTTCGTGCACAGTTTTTAAGTGACACTTGAAGACAATGACATTTTCAAATAAAAAAAAAAATTCTATCAAGTAATCGAAAAAATGCCCTGGGGGCTGTTTTCCAGGGTGCTCGAGACAGACCGAGGGCTATTAACCGGCATTAAAGATAAATAAGGTCCGTTAAATAAATTGTTTTATTTTTGTGCAAGATCGACCGTCTTTATATAAATTTATGACTACGCCACTGGCTACCAAGGGCGCTCCGCAGGGGGTTCCTATATTACGCTCCAGCGTCCACTATTCAATTTACTCATAAGTGAATTGTCATTTGTTTTTATCGTCACCGATATATTAAGATGCTCGCAAAGAAGGATGGTGTTTTTATTTGTGTATTGTTTTTCAGAGCGAGGAGTTTTTTTCGGAAAGGAGGACGACGGGGAGGGCAATAATTGCGGAGTGATTACGTTCATATTTACAGAGCTTTTGCAGTAATCCGACTTTGATTGAAAGTAGGTAGAGCTTAGTTTCCTGTAACAGGTTTACGAGATTATAGCCGATAGCAGCTTTTCTTGTAAATGGCATGTTCAATAAAGGGTGCGAACATAGCCGATTAATCACTGCGGATTTGCATGTGTTTACGGTTTTTAATTCAGGAGGGGTATTTGGGTCGAGGAAGAGTCAGCCATTAGTGATTTATCTTGGAGGAGATATTCCATGTTGCAAATGAATTATGAAGAAATTAATCTGTTTATTTTGTAATATAATAATACTTGTACGAAAATTTATTATTATATTATTTTCTTGAGCATTAGATAAGTGAGGTATGTGTAAAGTGGGGATTTTGATTGATATGTAATTTCATCATTTCTTAACGTTTTGCAGCTTATAGAGTTATAGAATATAGGATCGCAGCTTAGGTTAGCTTAAGTCAAGTCATATCATCTCAGGTCAGGTCAGGTCATGTCAGGTCAGGTCAGGTTAAATCAAATCAAAAAATGGATAATGGCTTTGTAAGAAGTCAATGTTTTGATGTTTGATAATTTGGTTCTGTGAATTTCACATTAAAAAGTGGGTTTTGAGGTTAGAATAATTAATTAGCAATCTGATATATTTTTTTATAAGCAAATATGTAGATACACAAAAAACGGAAATATCAAAAAATAGAAAATTAAAAAATATAGAAACAGTATTTACACAAGATGAAATAGTGAAGACCAGAAGCATTAAAAAAAACTCCCAACGGAATAAAAACCAGAAACAGTTCCAAAAATGACGGTAAGAAGGCTCCGAAGAACTCGAAAAAATGGTTAAAAATCCCAGAATCAAATTTTTAAAAATATTAAACTTCAAAATTGAAAAATTCACTAGTAGATATTAAATTATTAACAACTAATTATTTGACTGTCTATTAAAGAATTCAAGAACCAGATCTCATTTTTTACATACGAACCATTCTTTTTTCACAAAATTTCGAAATCTCTTAATATCGCATTTATTGTTTTTCTTTTTACGTATGTTTGAGATGTATCAATATAAGTTTTTTATTGTATTTCAAATTTGACTCGCTATATTATGTGTAAAATCATACATATATTGGCTTCAATAAATATTTAATATTTAATAATTGAAACAAATCAGAATTACGAAGTTAAATCTTCAACTTTGAAGTTTAATATTTTCAAAAATTTGGTTTAAGGAATTTTTTTAACCATTTTTTCGAATTCTTTAGTCGTTTTAACAACATACCTCGAGCTTATCTGTCATTTTTGGAACAGCCTGTATATGTAGATCATATTAAAAGAGTGTTAATTAATTAATTGTTTTTATTTTTTATTATTTATTTACATTTTTATGATTTATTTTAGAAGCTCCGCTTCAACTTTGGAATTTTGACGATTTTAGAATTTTTGGGTTTTCCAATTTTTCGATTTGATTCGTTTTTCTTCTCCAAGTTCCAAGATTTTTAGTTTTTCAGTGTTTTAATTTTTTGATTTTTCGACTTTTCGAATCAAAAAAATTGGAAAAATTGCAAAATTGTAAAGCTGAAAAATCAAAAATGAAAAAACCAAAAATTATTAAAATATAAAAATTGGAAATCGAGAACTTGAAAATTGAAGAGACGAAAACTGAAAAATCGAAAAAGCCAAAATTAAGAAACAGAAGAAATTAAAGTTGAAAACACCCAAAATTATGAAGTGGAAGGTGGAAAAATTGAAAAATGAAAGAAAATGGAAAAACAATTTTAGATTTTTAATTTTTCGTTTCACACTTTTTGATTTACAATTTTTCTAGCCTTCATTGTAATAATAATACTTTTAAGTTTTTTTCACATTTTCAATTTTACTATTTTACAGTTTTTCCAATTAATTGATTTTAAAACTTTCTCATTTATTCGATTAATCAATTTTTTGATTTTTGAATTAATAATTTTTTAATTTCTCGGTATTTAATTTTTCAATTTTTCGATCTTCCAATGTTACTGTTTTTCGACTTTGGAATTTTGACGAATTCTGTAATTTTACGATTTTCCAGCATTGGATTTTCCAATTTTTCGATTCGATTCGTTTTTTTTTTATTCCAATTTTCCGATTCATTCATTTTTTCGATTTTGTAATTTCTCGTTTTTTCAATTTCCTAATTTTCCAACTTTTCGAAACAAAAAAATGGAAAAACTGAAAACTCAAAAATGAAAATCGAGAAAAAATATAAATTGGAAATCAAAGAAATTGGAAAAAAACCCAAAGCTTGAAAATTTGAAAAATTGAATAAACAAAAGATTGTAAAATCGAAAGAAACATTGAAAAAATAAAGGAAGGAAAAAAAACGAAAAATTGTGACAAAATTGAGTGAACGAAAAATTGGAAAACTGAAAAATTGAAAAAGCCAAAATTAAGAAACCGAAACACTGAATGGTGGAAAAATTGAAAAACGGAAGAAAATGAAAAAAACAATTTTAGATTTTTTGATTTACAATTTTTCTAGTTTTCATGGTAAGTATGTAATAATAATAATTTCTAAAAAATTTTTCACATTTTCAATTTTATTATTTTACATTTTTTCCATTTGTCAATTACATATTTGATTTTAAAACTTATTACTTATTCTTATTTATTATGACATTTTTATGATTTATTTTAGAAGCTCGAGAAGGATGTTTTGGAAATTTTAGTAAAATGTGAATTGAAATTTATTTACTCATTCCGCCTGGTACGTCGATGACGTTAAATTGAAAAATTATCACGTGAATTTTCGTGAAACTAATTTTGGCAAATGAGATATCCTCTAAGAAAAGAGAGGGTGGGTGGGCGGGGCTAGTTCCTGCCAAGATAAGAGTGATTTTGGCAAATGAGATACCCTCTAAGAAAAGAGAGGGCGGGCGGGTGGGGCTAGTACCTGCTAAGATAAGACTGATTTTAATAAATGACGTATCTTCTAAGAAATTTAACTAAATTATTATAAGGAAAGACACTAGAGGCTCCAAAGGTGGGATTTATTCGGCAAAATTTTTTATTTCCTAAATTTTTCGTTTGGGTTTATTTTCTTTATTTTTTAAATTTTTCGGTTTTTCAATTTTTAGGTTTAATTTTTCGTTTCTTCAATTTTAATTTTTGATTTACAGATTTTCTAATTTTCGTTGTAAATATGTATTATGTAATAACAATTTTTAAAATTTTCACTCTTTCAGTGTTACTATTTTAGAATTTTTCCATTTCTCAGTTATTTCATTTTAAAACTTTTTCATTTATTCGATTTTTCAGTTTTTTGATTTTTGAATTTCTCGATATTTAATTTTTCAATTTTTCGATCTTTTCAACTTTGGAATTTTGACGATTTTAGAATTTTTGGGTTTTCCAATTTTTCGATTTGATTCGTTTTTCCTCTCCAATTTTTCGATTTTAAGTTTCTCGATTTTTTCAATGTATTAATTTTTTGATTTTTCAACTTTTCGAATAAAAAAAATGGAAAAATTGCAAAATTGTAAAACTGAAAAATCAAAAATGAAAAAACCAAAAATTATTAAAACATAAAAATTGGAAATCGAGAACTTGAAAATTGAAGAAACGAAAAACTGAAAAATCCAAACACCAACAGTTGACAAACTTAAAAATTAAAATATTGAAAATCGGATAATTGCGAAATCAAAAAATTTGCAAAACTGAAAAATTAAAAAATTGAAAAATCAAAGATTGAAAATATGAAAAATTGAATAAACGAAAAATTGTGACAAAATTGGGGAAACGAAAAACTGAAAAATCGAAAAAGCCAAAATTAAGAAACTGAAAAAATTAAAGTTGAAAAAACCCAAAATTATGAAGTGGAAGGTGGAAAAATTGAAAAATGAAAGAAAATGGAAAAACAATTCTAGATTTTTAATTTTTCGTTTCTCACTTTTTGATTTACAATTTTTCTAGTCTTCATTGCAATAATAATAATTTTAAAATTGTTTCACATTTTCAATTTTACTATTTTACATTTTTTGCAATTGTCAGTTAATTGATTTTAAAACTTTCTCATTTATTCGATTATTCAATTTTTTTATTTTTGATTTTTGAATTAATAATTTTTTAATTTCTCGGTATTTAATTTTTCAATTTTTCGATCTTCCAATGAAACTGAAAACTCAAAAATGGAAAACGAGAAAAAAAGGGATTTTTTTAAACATTTTTTCGAGTTTTTCATTGGTTTCTCAACAGCGTATCATCGAGTTTATCTATGATTTTTTGACCACCCGGTAGAAGAAGATGAAATAATAAAATACAGGGGTTCTACAGGGTGCTGAAAAAATCAGGTACCAACTCTAGAACACGTGGTTGAGGACTGTTTAAATTACAAAATCTATAAAACAGAAACATTTAAAAGTTTAAAAGTCAGAAAACTGAAACATTTAAAAATGAAAACTCGAAAAAACCACCTAAAATTGAAGAAACAAAAAAATACAAAATTGTAAACTGAAAAATTGAAAAAATTGAGATTAAACAAAAAAAAATTATAAAATTGTAATATTGAAGAATTAAGAAATTGTAAGAATGAAGAAAATAAAAACCGAAACCAAAAATCAATGACAATTAAAAATTTGAGGAAATGAAAAATGAAAAATTCAAAAACTGAAAATTTAAGATTTGCAATTTCATGAGTTTTCAATTTTTAATTTTTGAAATTTTAGATTTAATCAATCTTTCATTTCCTCAATTCTTCGCTTCGGTTTATTTTGTCAGTGTTTCGATTTTATAATATTTTGTTTTTCAGTTTTGATATTTTTAATTTTTCGATTTCGATTTTTTTCTTTCTTCAATTTTTAGATTTTGCAATATTTCGATTTACCATTTCGATTTGCGATTTTTGGTTTTGGTGTTTTATTTTATTTATTTTTACAATTTCTAAATTTATTAATGTTCTCTCAATTTTATATATTTTTTTGTTGGATCTCAATTTTTCGAATTTTTCGATTTAAAATTTTTTATTTTTGTTTTATTTCCTCAACTATAGATTTTTTTTTCGAGTTTTCATTTTAAAATGTTTCAGTTTTCCGACTTTCTAACTTTTAGATGTTTCAGTTGTTCGATTTGCAATTTCTTGAGTTAATTTTTTGATTTTCAATTTTTTATTTTTTGTGTTTCCTCAATTTTAGTTTTTTCTTCGAGTTTTCATTTTTAAATGTTTCAGTTTTCCAAGTTTTAGATGTCCCAGTTTTTCAATTTGCAATTTCATGAGTTTTCAATTTTTAATTTTTCAATTTTTAGATTTTTCAGTTTTTCATTTCTTCAATTTTTTCGATTATTCGGTTTTTCAATGTTTAGATTTTATTATAATTTTTTGCTTTTTCAACTTTAATATTTAAAATTTTTCGATTTCGATATTTCAATTTTGTATTTTTTTCAATCTTTGGATTTTGCAATATTTCGTTTTAAAATTTCTGGAATTTTCAATTTTTAAATTTTCAGTTTTTGAATCTTTAATTTTTCATTTCCTCGAATTTTCAATTTGGGATTTTTGGTTTTGCTTTTTATTTTCGTCATTCCTACAATTTCTTAATTCTTCAATGTTCCAATTTTATATTTTTTTTTGTTTAATCTCAATTTTTTCAATTTTTCAGTTTACAATTTTGTATTTTTTTGTTTCTTCAATTTCGGGTGGTTTTTACCAGTTTTCATTTTTAAATGTTTAGATTTCCGACTTTTAAACTTTTAGATGTTTCAGTTTATAGATTTTGTAATTTTTTGATTTGCAATTTCATGAGTTTTCAATTTTTAATTTTTGAAATTTTGGATTTTTCAATTTTTCATTTTCTCAATTTTCGCTTCGGTTTATTTTTTCAGTGATTCGATGTTTCAATGTTTCGATTTCGATTTTCAATTTTTTGTTTTTATATTTTTTAAATTTCAATTTTTTTAAATTTAATTTTTTATTTCTTCAAAGTTTCGATTTTGGATTTTTAGTTTCGGTTGTTTATATTATTTTTTTTACAATTTTACAATTACAATTTTTCAATATTCCAATTTTTTATTATTTTTTTTTGTTCAGTCTCAATTTTTTTTTACACTTTTTCGTTTTTTTTTGTTTCTTCAATTTTAAGAGCTTTTTTTGAGTTTTCATTTTTAAATGTTTCAGTTTTTCCCACTTTCCAACTTTTAGATGTTTCAGTTTTTAGATTTTGCAATTTCTCGAGTTTTCAATTTATCAATTTTCAGATTTTTCCATTTAAAAAAAAGAGAAAAAATAATTTAAAAAATTCTGGGCCCAAATGTAGAAAATATAGCCCTTCATAATTTAACTTTTATTTTCAATATTTCACCATATTTTAATTCACCACTTGGTGTTGAATACATGAAATCAATTAAACTTCCATTATTCAAAATGACTGTGTTTTTTTTTAAATCGTCGATAGCCAAGGGAACGGAATTTAATTGCAAAATCGTTATTATTTCTTTACAAGAAATTACCATGTAAGACATGTTTTTGAGTATCGTGTTATTAAAAAAATAATATGTATATTAAGAAAAAATTAAAGGCAAAGACTATTCAGCAAAATTTTGGCGTGACGTCAATTTTGATTAACGTTAATAATTTATACTTAGAATTTTCTCACGGACTTTACAGAACAATTTTTTAAATTAGCAGAAAATACCAAATGATAAACAATTTTTAAAACACTTTTACATTTTTGAACTTTATTTTACGAAAACCCAACACGAACAGGATACAGGAAGAGAATTCAAAAGGAAAGTTGTAGGAGGGCTTGGTGTATTTAACACATCAAAGCTCTTCCTAGAAAAGCAACAGACAGATTATGTCGAGGTCTGTAAATCGGTGTTAATTTTTTCAAATACACATTTACATATATACAACTTTCATGCATTTGCCTACAACCAAAATGAGAAGACATTTGCCCTACGATTCGCTCTTTAGTGATGAAAAACGTGTCCTGTGCCCTTCGCCTTTGATTAAGCTAATAGAATTCAGGCCCTTTTCATCGGCGGCGATATGGTTATAAGAACGCCGTTATTAGATTCGGTTTAGAATTCATTAGTCGGCTGGCAAAACACAACAGTAAAATCTCGCCTTAATAACTCTTTAATGTGACAATCTATCACACACCCCCGTCTCGTTCGCCCTCCCCGACGCAAGAAAATCCTTGCATAAGCCCAGAACTAACAAACACGTCCGTCAAATAATTTAATTAAAATCAGATCGAGAGGGGCAGTTTTTAATTTCGACTCTTCTAACACTGTAAACAGTCATGAATGGATTACGCGGATTAAGTCTGTCGATATAAACGATGTCAATGAATAACGGCGAGTTAATCCGGGAAAATCGATACGTGGGGTCGCAGCTTAAGCAGAAAATGTCGAAAATCGAAGAGCCGAGCGATAATCGAAGCGGTAATTACTACAATATCCTTTTCTTTGACGGAGCGTTCGAAACCGACTTGTAAAGATTTCAATATCGCCTCTCATTTGTTAGATCGAATTGCTACAATGGAAGACTATTAAATACAGGCCGACATTGTGAGCGATAATGTTGTTTTGTTGGAGAGCTGCATATGCTCTACTTGAATTTTTCGATTTAAATACAATGATACTAATTTGTCCGGTGCGTTAAGCAGAACTGGGCTATCTACAACAGGTGGCCGTCGAAATTAAAGCGGAGAGGAAGTTACAAAAAAATTGATGGAAGCGAAGAGTTACGGCCGGACGAATTTTACACTAATTAAGATCAAACTTTGACTTTTTCAGGGCTTATCTACACTGAAATCGACATGAAACTGAATGGAAATTTATTTTTTCTAGAGACAAAAAATGTTGTCTACGGAGATCATCGTTTTCTACGTAGCGATCTGTGTAGTTAAATAATATGGCTGCATTAATATGTATTAATGCAGCCATTTGGACACTAAGTAGGGTAAAGTCAGGAGAGTTGGACCAGTGGGAGAGACGGTCCATTAGCAATAACTCTGAATCTATTGCAACAATTTAAATTTCCCGCGAAATACAGTTGCATTTATCTGTATTCATGTCGGGACATGTGAAAATACTTTTGTTTCAATTAAGCGTCTTGCGTTATTCAACATTAAAATTTTCTTGCGGGCCTGAAATTTCAGCCGCTTAGTTTGCGATAACGTTTGTTGGAAGTCTGGTAAGTTTGCATATAAAAGTTATAGATAGTGCAATTAATAGAAGCTTTGTCTTTGATTTTAACCTCACTTTACGTGATTTTGTCACCTAGTTGTGCCGCAATGTAGTGGTCCATCTGTCCTAACATAAAAGGATAGATGGTCCAACGGTGTGACGGAGAGATAGACTTATGTTCCATTTTTTAGAAAATGCCAAGCAATTACACACGAAAAACCAACGCAAGGTAGATTTGTATTGCATCTCTATGGCTATTAATTTTTAGCTATAACGGGCAAAATATGGTTGGCTTCTTTTTTGGATTCAATAATGTGTACTATGCAAAAGATGGTTACACGAGGGATGTACGAGCTATGAGACCATTTGTCAAACCTGTGGAAAGACTATTAACAAAAAGAAAAAGTAAAAATTTGGTGGTTTATCTAGCACACCTAAAATGGTCCGACTGTCCTACCCTTGACAGGATAGTTGGACCGTTGCAAGCGTTTACCATTTTTTTTTTGATGGATTATCATATTGTGTTGGAACAAAAAAATTACTTGTACCTTAAAGAATAAATGTTCAGCTATGTTCTTGTAAATTTTATAATTTTTTAAGTTGTTAAATAAAAGAATTATAGTGAGTTATTTAAAAGGTGGTCCAACTCTCCTGACTTTACCCTATGTACTTAGTGTCCAAAGTTCACGTAAAATATCGTTGTATTTTAGAAGTCTACTACCATTTAAGCAAACAAATATATGTATAATAACTAAGATAAAATAAGAATTATAATATTCAGAACATTTTTCTGTTGTGATATTTTTTCGATGTATAAATATAAATAAACACTTGAGCGTCAAATTGCTATTACCAAATATTGAAGGACAAGGGTTGTTAGAGATGGATTATTTTAAGTTCAACTTGGTGAGTCAACAGAATCTGACAACGGACTGTCAGTCAGTAGCGTAACATGCACACTTCAGAAGGGGGTGGTTTTTAAATTAATTTTTTTAAATCACAAACAATAACACAGGGAAACATACAATTAAGTGAACTGGTCACTGTTAGACACTAAACTAAAGAGGGACAGGTAGAAAAGTTAACTATGACAGAGAAACGATGACGGACGCCTCTGAGGATACGCCCATTCGAAAATACTGGATATGTTTCATTGACTTCAGGAACGAGGGAAGTTCTGTCGAAACAACTTTCGTCCAATTTTTTTCATAGTCTTCTTGGAAACTTAAAACATGCTTAAAACAGGAAAAATGGATTTTGCAATTACTCAGTCTGACAACGAATGGAAAATTCATCATGATTGAGATCCAGACGGATGGGTGGGGCTTATATATTTTTTTACCTAATACATACAGTTCTTTGACCAACACCATCACTGAAGAACATGTTTCACATGGTAATTTTTTAGAAAAATAAGGAATTTGCAATTAAGCTCCGCCCCTCTTGACTAACGACGAACAAAGAAAAATCGTTGCAATTGAGAAAGGGTGGGTGGGTGGGGCTTATCTTTAATATTTTTTTCTTCTTAATATGCTTAGTCTTTTCTTCACAACAAGAAACTGACAACATGTAAAAATGGTAAATTTTATCCCCCACACTTCTCTACAAATTTACTCTTTTAAACACATTTTCAGTTTCTTGTCGTGAAAATAAAACTAGGTGCACATATTAAGAAAAAAATGGCAAAATACAAACCCCGCCCACCCGCCCTCATCTCAATTGTGATGAATTTTCTTATTCGTCGTGAGTTGAAGGGAGGAGCTTAACTGAAAAGTCGATGTTTCGCGACAAAAATTTATCATCGTAAATGTTTTAAATATATTTTCGTGAAAAGATTGTTACATATATTCCGAAATAAGGCAAAATCGACAAATCGAGAAATCGAAACTCCAGAATTTAAAAAATTGAATAATAGAAATATCAAAAAATGGGCAAATCGAAAAATTGGCAAACTTAGAACTAAAAAATCGAAAAATGGAGAAAGTCTAGGAGACAATTTAAAAATTGAAAAATTGATAAATCGAGAATTGAACAATCAAAACATCGAAACATCTGAATTCGATAAATCGAGAAATTGAAAAATTGAAATATAGAAAAACTGAAAACTCGAGAAATCGAAAGATCTAGAATTTTAAAAATTGAAAAATTAAAACATCGAAAAGTCGAAAATTTGAGAAATCGAAGTATAAAACAGTCGAAAAATTGAAAAATCCAAAAAGTAAAAAATCCAGGAGTCCAAAAATCGAATGTGACCCAATTTCTGAAATGATAAGTGTTAAGTCAAATTATATTTTGACTTTTTTTCGTAGTCTTCTTTTCGCAACATGAAACTTAAAACATGTTTAAAACAGGAAACATGGATTTTGCAATTAGGCTCCGCCCCTCAGTCTGACAACGAATGGAAAATTCATCACGTTGAGATCCAGACGGATGGGTGGGGCTTATCTTTTTTTTACTTAATACATATAGTTGTTTAAGCAACACCATCACTGAAGAACATGTTTCACATGGTAATTCTTGTAAAAAAATACGGATTTCGCAATTAAGCTCCGCCCCTTTTGACTAACGACGAGCAAAGAAAAATTGTCACAATTGAGATAGGGTGGGTGGGTGGGGCTTATATTTTGCATTATTTTCTTCTAAATATATATAGTCTTTTCTTCACAACAAGAAACTGAAAACATGTTAAAATGGTAAATTTTATTCTCCACACTTCTCTAAAAATTTACCCTTTTAAACACATTTTCAGTTTCTTGTCTTGAAAAGAAAACTAGTTACATATATTAAGAGAAAAAAGGCAAAATACAAAACCCGCCCACCCGCCCATCTCAATTGTGATGAATTTTTCATTCGTTGTTAGATCGAGGGGCGGAGCTTAATTGTAAAGTCGATGTTTCGCGACAAAAATTTATCATCGTGAACGTTTTAAATATATTTTCATGAAAAGATTGTTACGTATATCCCGAAATAAGGCAAAATCGACAAATCGAGAAATCAAAACTCCAGAATTTAAAAAATTGAAAAATCGAAATATCAAAAAATGGGCAAATCGAAAAATTGACAAACCCAAAACTAAAAAATCGAAAAATCGAGAAAGCCGAGGAGAAAATTTAAAAATTGAAAAACTGATAAATCGAGAATTGAACAATCAAAACATCGAAACATCTGAATTCGATAAATGGACAAATTGAAAAATTGAAAAATTTTAAGAAAGAAAAATTGGCAAAGCCGAAAATTGATAAATTCGGAAAATTGAAAAATTGAAATATAGAAGAACTGAAAACTCGAGAAATCTATAGATCTAGAATTTTAAAAATTGAAAAATTAAAACATCGAAAAATTGAAAAATTGAGAAATCGAAGTATGTATAAAACAGTCGAAAAATTGAAAAATTTAAAGTTTAATGAATAATTGAAAAATCTAAAGTTTAACGAAAAATTGAAAATCCGAAAAGTAAAAAATCCAGGAGTCGAAAAAACGTAAGTCGAAAAATCGAATGTGACCCAATTTCTGAAGTGATAATGTTAATTCCAATTATATTTTGCTTTTTTTTCGTAGTTTTCTTTTCGCAACAAGAAACTTAAAGCATGTTTAAAATAGGAAGTATGGATTTTGCAATTACGCTCCGCCCCTTAGTCTGTCAACGAATGGAAAATTCATCTCGTTGAGATCCAGAGGGATGGGTGGGGTTTATCTTTTTTTTTTTACTTAATACATATAGTTGTTTGAGCAACACTATCACTGAAGAACATGTTTCACATGGTAATTCTTGTAGAAAAATACGGATTTTGCAATTAAGCTCGGCCCCTCTTGACCAACGACGAACAAAGAAAAATCGTCACAATTTAGATAGGGTGGGTGGGTGAGGCTTACGTTTTGTTTTTTTTTCTTCTTAATATACATAGTGTTTTCTTCAAACAAAAAACTGAAAACATGTTTAAAATGGTAAATTATATCCCCCACACTTCTCTACAAATTTACCCTTTTAAACAAATTTTCAGTTTCTTGTCGTGAAAATAAAACTAGGTACACATATTAAAAAAAAAGGCAAAATACAAACCCCGCCCACCCGCCCTTGTCTCAATTGTGATGAATTTTTTATTTGTTGTCAGATCGAGGGGAGGAGCTTAACTGCAAAGTCGATGTTTCGCGACAAAAATTTATCATCGTAAACGTTTTAAATATATTTTCGTGAAAAGATTGTTACGTATATCCCGAAATAAGGCAAAATCGACAAATCGAGAAATCGAAAAATTGAAAAATTGGAAAATTTTAAGAAAGAAAAATTGGAAAAGCCGAAAATTTAAAAATTCGGAAAATTGAAAAATTGAAATATAGAAGAACTGAAAACTCGAGAAATCGAAAGATCTAGAATTTTAAAAATTGAAAAATTAAAACATCGAAAAGTAGAAAATTTGAGAAATCGAAGTATAAAACAGTCGAAAAATTGAAAAATCTTAAGTTTAAGGAAAAATTGAAAATCCAAAAAGTAAAAAATCCAGGAGTCCAAAAATCGTGAAGTCGAAAAATCGAATATGACCCAATTTCTGAAATGATAACGTTAATTCAAATTATATTTTGCGTTTTTTTGTAGTCTTCTTTTCGCAACAAGAAACTTAAAACATGTTTAAAACAGGAAACATGGATGTTGCAATTAGGCTCCGCCCCTCAGTCTGACAACGAATGGAAAATTCTTCACGTTGAGATCCAGACGGATGGGTGGGGCTTATCTTATTTTTACTTAATACATATAGTTGTTTGAGCAACAACATCACTGAAGAACATGTTTCACATGGTAATTATTGTAGAAAAATACGGATTTTGCAATTAAGCTCCGCCCCTCTTGACTAACGACGAACAAAGAAAAATCGTCACAATTGAGATAGGGTGGGTGGGTGGGGCTTATATTTAGCATTATTTCCTTCTTAATATACATAGTCTTTTCTTCACAACAAGAAACTGAAAACATGTTAAAATGGTAAATTTTATTCCCCACACTTCTCTACAAATTTACCCTTTTAAACACATTTTCAGTTTCTTGTCGTGAAAAGAAAACTAGTTACATATATTAACAGAAAAAAGGTAAAATACAAAACCCGCCCACCCGCCCCCATCTCATTTGTGACGAATTTTTCATTCGTTGTCAGACCGAGGGGCGGAGCTTAATTGTAAAGTCGACGTTTCGCGACAAACATTTATCGTCGTGAACGTTTTAAATATATTTTCGTGAAAAGATTGTTACGTATATCCCGAAATAAGGCAAAATCGACAAATAGAGAAATCGAAATTCCAGAATTTAAAAAATTGAAAAATCGAAATATCAAAAAATGAGCAAATCGAAAAATTGACAAACTTAAAACTAAAAAATCGAAAAACCGAGAAAGCCGAGGAGAATATTTAAAAATTGAAAAACTGATAATCGAGAATTGAACAATGGAAACATCGAAACATCTGAATTCGATAATTCGAGAAATCAAAAAATTGAAAAATTGGAAAATTTTAAGAAAGAAAAATTGGCAAAGCCGAAAATTGATAAATTCGGAAAATTGAAAAATTGGAATATAGAAGAACTGAAAACTCGAGAAATCTATAGATCTAGAATTTTAAAAATTGAAAAATTAAAACATCGAAAAGTCGAAAAATTGAGAAATCGAAGTATAAAACAGTCGAAAAATTGAAAAATCCAAAAAATAAAAAATCCAGGTGTCCGAAAATAGAATGTGACCCAATTTCTGAAATGATAAGCGTTAATTCAAATTATATTTTGCTTTTTCTTTGTAGTCTTTTTTTCGCAACAAGAAACTTAAAACATGTTTAAAACAGGAAACATATGGATTTTGTAATTAAAAAATATGTTAAAATGATAAATTTTATTCTCCACACTTCTCTATAAATTTACCCTTTTAAACAAATTTTCAGTTTCTTGTCGTGAAAAGAAAACTAGTTACATATATTAAGAGAAAAAAGGCAAAATACAAAACCCGCCCACCCGCCCTCATCCCGATTGTGATAAATTCTTATTCGGTGAGCTTTATTGTAAAGTCGATGTTTCGCGACAAACATTTATCATTTAGAATTTTAAAAATTGAAAAATTAAAATATTGAGAAATCGAAGGATAAAACAGTCGAGAAATTGAAAAATCTAAAGTTTAACGAAAAATTGAACAATCTAAAATTTAACGAAAAATTGAAAATCCGAAAAGTAAAAAATCCAGGAGTCCAAAAAAGAATAAGTCGAAAATCGAATGTGACCCAATTTTTGAAATGAGTGTTAATTTAAATTATATTTTGCCTTTTTTCGTAGTCTTCTTTTCGCAACAAGAAACTTAAAACATGTTTAAAATTATGGATTTTGCAATTAGGCTCCGCCCCTCAGTCTGACAACGAATGGAAAATTCATCACGTTGAGATCCAGACGGATGGGTGGGGCTTATGCTTTTTTTTTTACTTAATACATATGGTTGTTTGAGCAACACCATCACTGAAGAACATGTTTCACATGGTAATTGTTGTAGAAAAATACGCATTTTGCAATGAAGCTCCGCCCCTCTTGACTAACGACGTGCAAAGAAAAATCGTCACAATTGAGATTGGGTGGGTGGGTGGGGCTTATATTTTGCATTATTTTCTTCTTAATATACATAGTCTTTTCTTCACAACAAGAAACTGAAAACATGTTAAAATGGTAAATTTTATTCTCCACACTTCTCTACAAAATTACCCTTTTAAACACATTTTCAGTTTCTTGTTGTGAAAAGAAAACTAGTTACATATATTAAGAGAAAAAAGGCAAAATACAAAACCCGCCCACCCGCCCTCATCCCGATTGTGATGAATTCTTATTCGGTGTCAGACCGAGGGGCGGAGCTTAATTGTAAAGTCAATGTTTCGCGACAAACATTTATCATCGTGAACGTTTAAAATATATTTTCGTGAAAAGATTGTTACGTAGGTATACCTATATATATAAGCTCCTGAATTTAAAAAATTGAAAAATCGAAATATCAAAAAATTGGCAAATCGAAAAATTGACAAACCCAAAACTAAAAAATCGAAAAATCGAGAAAGCCGAGGAGAAAATTTAAAAATTGAAAAATTGATAAATCGAGAATTGAACAATCAAAAGATCGAAACATCTGAATTCGATAAATGGACAAATTGAAAAATTGAAAAATTTTAAGAAAGAAAAATTGGCAAAGCCGAAAATTGATAAATTCGGAAAATTGAAAAATTGAAATATAGAAGAACTGAAAACTCGAGAAATCTATAGATCTAGAATTTTAAAAATTGAAAAATTAAAACATCGAAAAATTGAAAAATTGAGAAATCGAAGTATGTATAAAACAGTCGAAAAATTGAAAAATTTAAAGTTTAACGAATAATTGAAAAATCTAAAGTTTAACGAAAAATTGAAAATCCGAAAAGTAAAAAATCCAGGAGTCGAAAAAACGTAAGTCGAAAAATCGAATGTGACCCAATTTCTGAAATGATAATGTTAATTCCAATTATATTTTGCTTTTTTTCGTAGTTTTCTTTTCGCAACAAGAAACTTAAAGCATGTTTAAAATAGGAAGTATGGATTTTGCAATTACGCTCCGCCCCTGAGCCTCTCAACGAATGGAAAATTCATCTCGTTGAGATCCAGACGGATGGGTGGGGCTTATCTTTTTTTTTACTTAATACATATAGTTGTTTGAGCAACACTATCACTGAAGAACATGTTTCACATGGTAATTCTTGTAGAAAAATACGGATTTTGCAATTAAGCTCCGCCCCTCTTGACCAACGACGAACAAAGAAAAATCGTCACAATTTAGATAGGGTGGGTGGGTGGGGCTTACGTTTTGTATTTTTTTCTTCTTAATATACATAGTGTTTTCTTCAAACAAAAAACTGAAAACATGTTTAAAATGGTAAATTTTATCCCCCACACTTCTCTACAAATTTACCCTTTTAAACAAATTTTCAGTTTCTTGTCGTGAAAATAAAACTAGGTACAATATTAAAAAAAAAGGCAAAATACAAACCCCGCCCACCCGCCCTCATCTCAATTGTGATGAATTTTGTATTTGTTGTCAGACCGAGGGGCGGAGCTTAATTGTAAAGTCGATGTTTCGCGACAAACATTAATAATCGTAAACGTTTTAAATATATTTTTGTGAAAAGACTGGTTACGAATATCCCGAAATAAGGCAAAATCGACAAATCGAGAAACCGAAACTCCAGAATTTAAAAAATTGAAAAACCAAAATATCAAAAAATGGGCAAATCGAAAAATTGACAAACCCAAAACTAAAAAATTGAAAATACGACAAAGCCGAGGAGAAAATTTAAAAATTGAAAAATTGATAAATCGAGAATTATTAAACATCGAAACATCTGAATTCGATAAATCGAGAAACGAAAAAATTGAAAAATTGGAAAATTAAAAAAAAAAATTGGAAAACACGAAAATTTAAAAATGAAAAGTTAAAATATAGAAGAACTGAAAACTCGAGAAATCGAAAGATGTAGAATTTTAAAAATTGAAAAATTAAATCATCGAAAAGTCGAAAAATTGAGAAATCGAAGTATAAAACAGTCGAAAAATTGAAAAATTTAAAGTTTAACGAAAAATTGAAAAATCTAAAATTTAACGAAAAATTGAAAATCCGAAAAGTAAAAAATCCAGGAGTTTAAGAAACGTAAGTCAAAAAATCGAATGTGACCCAATTTCTGAAATGAAGATGTTCATTCAAATTATATTTTGCCTTTTTTTTGTAGTCTTCTTTTCGCAACAAGAAACTTAAAGCATGTTTAAATAGGAAGTATGGATTTTGCAATTACGCTCCGCCCCTTAGTCTGACAACGAATGGAAAATTCATCACGTTGAGACCAGACGGATGGGTGGGGCTTATCTTTTTTTTTACTTAATACATATAGTTGTTTGAGCAACACCATCACTGAAGAACATGTTTTACATGGCAATTCTTGTAGAAAGATACGGATTTTGCAATTAAGCTCCGCCCCTTTTGACTAACGACGAGCAAAGAAAAATCGTCACATTTGAGATAGGGTGGGTGGGTGGGGCTTATATTTTGCATTATTTTCTTCTTAATATACATAGTCTTTTCTTCATAACAAAAACTAGTTACATATATTAAGAGAAAAAAGGCAAAATACAAAACCCGCCCACCCGCCCTCGTCTCAATTGCGATGAATTTTTCATTCGTTGTTAGATCGAGGGGCGGAGCTTAATTATTAAGTCGATGTTTCGCGACAAAAATTTATCATCGTAAACATTTTAAATATATTTTCGTGAAAAGATTGTTACGTATTTCCCGAAATAAAGCAAAATTTAAGCTGTATTATTGCCAACTTATTGAAATTTCTAATTTTAAATACTCTAATTTCTTATGCAAATTTTAACGAAGATTAGGATCGCTGATTATATTTATGAAACAATTCTATTTTGGCCTTTTTTAGCCCAAAAATCCGCTCTTTATTCACTTCGACGCCGCCGAAAAGTGGAATGTTTGTCCACGATTGGCACTCCTCCCCGATCATCCACTTTTTATTTTTCGTTGTCAGATGCACCACACTCGCTTTGATCTCGCTGAAATCCGACTGGTTCTAGTAAAATATGTCTTTCCATTAATTGTACAGTTGCTTGGCTTGGACAGAAGAAATCGGTCATAACGATTAATAATGGAAGAGGTTGTGTTCAAGTCTGTCAGAAATATTTATTTTAATTAAAAAAAGACTCCCATTTTATCTGTCTGGTTTGAATGGTCGGTGCTGACATGGAAAAAATTGGTTCGCTTTAATTTGTTCGGGATTATTTAATGCCATGCAGCACGCGAGAACCAACATGGCGTTTTGAATTCTGCGAGTAGGCAGCTTTCAATTTATTAAAACCTTACCATCATAATTCCAACACTCCAATCGCCGTGTTCGGATAGCGGGAACATAATCATTATCGGCTAAGTACAAGTTGTTAGAAATTTAGAGCCGGCGAGGCGGTTTCGTAATGGATTGGATAGTTTACCGATGCTGCAACAACTATTTTTTAGTTAGTACTTACCATTCTCCCGATGGACTCGCTTATAACATGCTCCATCTACTTTTAAGTAACCTTTTTCGTCACTATTTCCAACAGCCCATCCCGGATTTGTTCAGACCACCAACATTCCACCCAAATTCCTGTGATTCATTAATTCTCCGACGCCTCATTGTCTAGCGAAACTTCTAGATTAGAATCTTGGCCATTTCAGGAAATTCTAGGTATCGCCAGGTCTACAGCACCTGTGCCTGCGAGGGTCTCTTTCCGAAGATGAGAAATGATCCTCGATTAAAACAATTTATCCCAACAAAAGAAATCTAGAATCCATAAAGAAACTACACAGACCCTGACTTCATTGTTAAAAATAGTGGCGATTGTTGTTGTCTAAACCCATGGGAAAAGTCTCCCAAGCGTGACCCGTCGTCAAAATCGAACAAGACTTTTCTGATCAAAACGGGAATCTTAAGTAAACTTTCAATTTAAATCAATCTCCACATGAAGTTCTACCTTACGAGATCCACCTGAGTTCCGCGAAATTGCATAAAGAACACCTCGTTACGTTGTTAAAACTCCAATTACGTTTACATTTTTATAAATAATTGTTCTTCACGGGCTGTGTTTCAATCAAAACTCGAATGTCTCTGCGGTGCTTTATTGAAGATCCCGCCTTGTTTGTATAAAAGCCTCGGGAAATTTCTCACAGTTTTCTATTGTTCAAAACACAAGTCTCCGGTATTACAGGTGTCAGAAGTGATGAGAGATAAATTGTTTTAAAGAAGACGCTTTCTCGGAATCGCCTCCCATTTGTTCGGTCGATGTAGACAGATCGGCGGCTTTAAAAAATGAACTTGGGATTTTTTCAAGCAGTGGCGTAACAATCTAACAGTTTCTCTGCAATTTGCATCCGTAAGGAGGAAAAAGCGGGATTTGTCATAAAAAACGGACTGAATGCGCTATTGGAGGAACGACATTAATTTGACTTAATGTTAGTTATCTGTAGTTGAGTATAGTGCGGTGACGCTAATGAGAACGATAATTTTCTGTTTTTCAGCTTGGAGCGATTTGAATGGTTATTATACGAAATCAAGACGTACTCTATCAAGGAGGAATGATGTTTATAGGCGGCGAAGGTTGTTTGTTTAGGCAGGAATTACCCAACATGCCGGGTATTGAAGTTTATTCATTCAACACTTTTCGGTATAAATTTTCCTCGCTTTCCCTCCTAAATTCTAAAACTTCAGTTTAATTTTAAGTGGTGAATCACTGTAGAATTAGGTCCACGACTTATTATTTTTTTTATGCCAAACATGGTCCATTGTGTCACAACACTGCCGTTCCGAGTCCCAACTTTGTCCCCCGACCCATAAAAGCCCTCGGCCCCAATGAACATTTCACGAAAACATAAAATCCCACAATGTCCCCACTGACACTAAAACATCTATTAAAAATTATACAAACCAATCCAGGACGCATAATTTACGACCGTCTACCGAGAAAACAAACCAGCTCTCCGATAAAATTATTCAAAATTATTCAAAACACCTAACACGAAAAAACGAACAAAAAATCATATACCTACGACCGCAGTGAAATATGAAAACCGTAAAAAATATGACAAACGTTTTTATACCTTTTGTTGTAATATTTTTTTTGAAATATATCAGGGTTTCGTGATCTTGAAAAGAGATAAGGGCGCCAGGATCCAAATAACCACTTGAAGGATGTTCCACGATTAGATTTCTGTGGTGGCAGACGTGTGTCGAGGAGCTTTAGATGAGATAGCGATTGTTAATTCGTCTTGATAGAGGTGCACAAGTCGTTACGCCCCCAAATCAGGGGCCATTGTCATTGTAATGCGACGTCAGGTGAGTGTGACACCACCCCCGCCCCCAGGAATGGTCCGCGATCGGGCTGATGGAAGGTGACGGCTGGATAATTAAATAAAAAGGATGAAATGCGCGCTTTGTAAAAGAAAACAAAAAAATTGGTCGAGCCAAATAAATCCCACTTCTCTGAAAAATTATCATTTTCTTTGTTCCTTCATTTTTTCGATTTGTATTTTGTCTAGTTTTTAAGTTTAAATTTTTCAATTTTTCGTCTTTTCAATTCAATTTCTAGATTTTGCAATTTTTCGATTTGAGTTTCTCGAGCTTTCAATTTTTAATTTTTCCATGTGCAGTTTTTCGTTTCAGTTTTTTATTTTCTTTATTTTTACAGTGTTCCGATTTTATAACTTTTTCTTTCTTCAATTTAACCATATGTAACTCATTCAATTTTTAGATTTTGGAGTTTTTCGATTTGAAATTTCGCGATTTTTCAATTTTTAATTTTAAATTTTTAGATTTTTCATTTCTTCAGTTTTTTGAGTTGTCCATTATTTCTTAATATCTGAAGTCTTCTCTTCCCAACAAAAAACTGAAAATATGTTGAAAGAAAACTCTCTATCTATTAAAAAAAACAAAGAGTAAGCCCCACCCACCTCCCTGATGCCAATTGTGATGAGTTTTTCATTCCTAATCCGACCGAAGGGCGGAGTTTGATTGTAATACATCAACATTTTTCTAAAAAATTCTACCCATTTAAAAACGTAATTCATATGGTAATGTCTTGTAGAGAAATGAGGATTTTGCAAACTAAACTCCGCCCTTTAGCTCATAATGAATGAAGCATTCATTACAATTGAGAACGGGTGGGTGGGCGGGGCTTATATTTTGCCCATTATTTCTTAATATACGAAATCTTCTTTTCCTAACAAGAAACTGAAAATATGTTGTTGAAAGAAAACTCTATATATTAAAAAAGGAAGAGTAAGCTCCACCCACCCGCCCCGATCTCAATTGTGATGAGTTTTTCATTCCTAATTAGACCGAAGGGCGGAGTTTGATTGTAATACATCAATATTTCTCTAAAAAATTCTACCCTTTTAAAAACGTATTTCATATGGTAATTTGTTGTAGAGAAATGAGTATTTTGCAAACTAAACTCTGCCCTTCAACTCACAATGAAGAAAGCATTCATCACAATTGAGAAGGGGTGGGTGGGCGGGGCTTATATTTTGTCCATTATTTCTTAATATACGAAGCCGTTTTTCCCAAGAAGAAACTGAAAATATGTTGTTGAAAGAAAACTCTATAGGTATATTAAAAAAAACAAAGAGTAAGCCCCACCCACCCGCCCCGATCTCAGTTGTGAAGAGTTTTTCATTCCAAATCAGACCGAAGGGCGGAGTTTAATTGCAATATATCAATATTTCTCTAAAAATTTCTACCCTTTTAAAAACATATTTCATATGGTAATTTCTTGTAGAGAAATGAGGATTTTGCAAGCTAAACTCCGCCTTTTAGCTCACGATGAATAAAGCATTCATTACAATTGAGAACGGGTGGGTGGGCGGGGCTTATATTTTGTCCATGCTTATTAATATGCGAAGTTTTCTTTCCCCAACAAGAAACTGAAAATATGTTGTCGAAAGAAAACTCTGCATATTACAAAAAAAAAAAAAAACAAAGACTAAGCCTCACCCACCCACCCCGATCTTAGTTGTGATGAGTTTTTCATTCCTGATCAGACCGAAGGGAGGAGTTTGATTGTAATACATCAATATTTCTCTAAAAAATTCTACCCTTTTAAAAACACATTTCATATGGTAATTTCCTGTAAAGAAATGAAGATTTTACAAACTAAACTCCGCCCTTTAGCTCACGATGAATAAAGCATTCATTACAATTGAGAACGGGTGGGTGGGCGGGGCTTATATTTTGTTCGTTATTTCTTAATATAAGAAGTTTTTTGCAATTTTTCGATTTGAGTTTCTCAAGTTTCCAATTTTTAATTTCTCCATGTGCAATTTCGTTTCAGTTTTTTATTTTCTTTATTTTTACAATTTTTCAATGTTCCGATTTTATAATTTTTTGATTTTTCATTTTCAATTTTTTCAATTTTTCGGTCTGCAAGTTTCCAAGATTTCTTTTTTCTTTCTTCAATTTTCCTATATGTAATTCATTACATTTTTAGATTTTGCAGTTTCTTGATTTAAAGTTTCACGAGTTTTCAATTTTTAATTTTCAATTTTTCAATTTTTCATCTCTTCTGTTTTTTGAAAAATACGAGAAAGTGCAAGTTATTCTACGTGACTTACATAAGGAGTACAGTCCAATATTATTGAATAATAGATTGACTTTGTTTTTTTATTTTAATATATCTTGTTCTTTGCGTCAAAAAATTGTTGAAAAAAAACTACGTATATAAAGGAAAAAAAAAACAAAAATATAACATCAATATTTCTCTAAAAAAATCTACCCTTTTAAAAACAATAAAAACATATTTCATATATCAGTTTCTTGCAAAGAAATGAGGAGTTTGCAAACTAAACTCCGCCCTTCAGCTCATGATGAATAAAACATTCATCACAATTGAGAAGGGGTGGGTGGGCGGAGCTTATATTTTGCCCATGTTTTCTTAATATACGAAGTCTTCTTTTCCTAATAAGAAAACATGTTTAACTTTCCTGTTGTTGAAAGAAAAGAGAAAACTGTATATATGTAATAAAAAAAATAAAAAACGAAGACAACGTTATTATACCGTGCAATTATTTTTGCGAAGATTTGAACGTTAAGCGAAAAACTGAAAGCGGATTATACTACAAGTATGTGGGCGTATTTTTGTATAACATTCAATTTGTTAAAAAAAAAATCTTAAGGCAAATATCCTAACATTAGATGTGCAGACTGGCGATTTTGAAAAAAAAATTAATACAAAAATTTTACTATTTAGAATATTTTGGGAAAATAATGCCAAGGTCTTCAAAGTGTTAAAAATTAAAAACAAACAAGAATTTGCGAAAAGGTGAAATTAATAAAAAATAAGAAACTGAAAATATGTTGTTGAAAGAAAACTTTGTAAGTATAGATACTTATATTACAACGATGTTGTGAAAATGGTAGAAAGTTAACCAAAATTCGTTCAACCATTCCCATTAAAAATTTTCTTCTATTCTTTTTTAAATATATTGTACAAAATTCGTATATTATTATTTATTTGAAATTATTAAATCGCTTATCATTTTTTAAATCTGTCACTGTAATTTAATTTTGAGAGTCAGTTTTTACTTCCCGAGCGTAAGTTAAGAAAGTATTAAATTGCCACTTTTATGTTTTCTCGACATTTCAAGACCCCTACAGTACGAAAAAAGTAGTCACCCGTTTCCGTCTGTCTGTCTGTCTGTCTGTCTGTATCCATTTTTATTGCACACGTAATCTCCGAAACTGCTGGACCGTGCTTACAATGAGCCGTATTTTAAAATGAGTTGAATGTTATACAAAAATACTCCTACACTTAGTAGTAGTATACGAATCCGCTTCCAGTTTTTTCGCTTAACGTTCAAATGTTCGCAAAAACAATTGCACGGTATAATAACGTTATATTTGTTCATTTTTTTTTTTAATATATAGAGTTTTCTTTCAACAATAGGAAAGTTAAACATGGTTTCAGTTTCTAGTTGGGAAAAGAAGACTTCTTATATTAAGAAATAATGGACAAAATATAAACCCCGCCCACCCACCCGTTCTCAATTGTAATGAATGCTTTATTCATCGTGAGCTGAAAGGCGGAGTTTAGTTTACAAAATCCTCATTTCTGTACAAGAAATTATCATATGATATATGTTTTTAAAAGGGTAGAATTTTTTAGAGAAATATTGATGTATTACAATCAAACTCCGCCCTTCGGTCTGATTAACAATGAAAAACTCATCACAATTGAGATCGGGGCGGGTGGGTGGCGCTTAATCTTTGTTTTTTTTATAGTTAGAGTTTTCTCTCAACAACATATTTTCAGTTTCTTGTTGGGAAAAGAAGACTCCGTATATTAAGAAATAATGGACAAAATATAAACCCCGCCCACCCACCCGTTCTCAATTGTAATGAATATTTTATTCATCGTGAGCTGAAGGGCGGAGTTTAGTTTGCAAAATCCTCATTTCTGTACAAGAAATTATCATATGATATATGTTTTTAAAAGGGTAGAATTTTTTAGAGAAATATTATATATATATTAGGGTGATTCAAAAAAAAAAAATAATTTTTTTTTTCGTGTCAAAGAGGTTCAAAAGTTTCTTTTCAACGTAAAAAAATACCAGTTAAAAGTTGAGCTCTTAATATTAATATTAAGACCGTCCGCATCGCGTTTTTCTATTTCCCATAAGAATAACATGGGAAAATTTTTGTTTGCACCTTCTGATTTTTATTGCTAGCCCGTCGTGTGTCGTGAAAAAAATTCAATCACATATTTTTATAGAGAATTGAACGCTCTACAAAAAGTGTCTCCTATGATTTTGCGAGAAACCTGACTATGATTTTTTAACCCACTGATGCTGAAAATGTTCGGAAAGAGTTTTACTGGCCTTATTATAGCATAAAATTATAAACAATTACTGTTTAAAAAACTAAATTTAAAATGTGTATAAATTTTTGTGGTGATTTATTCCAATAAGACCATCAAATTTATTGTAATGCATCAAAAACGTCAAAATTTGGATAAATTTAACTTTAGCCTAAAATAACTCTTCAACTATCAGGTTTCTCGCACAATCATAGGAGACACTTTTTGTAGAGCGTTCAATTCTCTATAAAAATATGTGATTGAATTTTTTTCACGACACACGACGGGCTAGCAATAAAAATCAGAAGGTGCAAACAAAAATTTTCCCATGTTATTCTTATGGGAAATAGAAAAACGCGATGCGGACGGTCTTAATATTAATATTAAGAGCTCAAATTTTAACTGGTATTTTTTTACGTTGAAAAGAAACTTTTGAACCTCTTTGCACGAAAAAAAAAAATATTTTTTTTTTTGAATCACCCTAATATATATATTGAAAAACTCATCACAACTGAGTTCAGGGCAGATGGGTGGGGCTTATTCTTTGTTTTTTTTTAAATATCTATTAAAATTTTTGCTATATTGAGTCCAATTTGATTTTTTTTTGTAAGAACGTGATATCTTGGAAATCCTTAGTGTATTTTTTTTTTAAAGAACACGAAATATTTTGAAAGAACTCGGAGACTCCTGCTTTTTTATTTTAGAAAGAATTTAAAAGAGTCTTCGGCCCCTGAAGTCTTCTTCAAGAATGTGAAAAAATCTTAATGACGCCTAGTATATATTTTTTAATTAAAACAAAATTAGGGGTCCCTCATTTTTTTTCCCCCAAAGAATACAGCAAAATCTATTTTTTTTTTATTTTTTTTAACAATTGAAAATATCCTGGAGTCTCCTGGTGTTTTGTTTCTGCATACGATGCTTCTTTCCTTGTACTCTTAACAATGAACGCATATACATACTTATAATTTTAGCTCATAGGGGTCATTATTATAAAAAAACACTCCGCAAAGTTAAATTTGACAATTGTTCGACTATACTTCAGGCGCGAGGGAAGTTCTTTCCAAATACCCTTTGACCCTTTTTGTTGTACGTGATGGAGTGTAGAAGCGTCAACTGGCCCAACACCCATGTAACACCATCACGAAATCCCCATATTTCTCCCGATCATTATCGCTGTTATCAGGGAAAGTAGGCACTCGATCGCCCCATCGGCAAAATCCCGCAGAACTCACTCTCTCCTCTCCGATCAAAAGAAGCAAATTGTCTGAGTGGATCGCTCTCCCGTGGCCCCAGACGATAATCAGGTGATAAGCGATTATGCATCAGACTCGCCTAATTGAGTCCCATTGTCCGCGTCCTCGAATTTGAGTGAATAGCTACTCATCAGGCACGTGCCACTAACAACCCCCAAACAATTCCTGCCAACACAGTGTCAACAAAAACCACTCGACAAGCCTCGATACAAAGGAATTACCGTCATTGTTAATGAAAAAAGTTCGCATCACGCACAAGACGTCGAAAAAATCCAGACCAGATTAGCTTTTTGAACAGGAGATGTTTATCTTGGCAGGTTATTCGAGGCGACTATGGAAGTGTCCGGATGGATGTTTGTTATTTGAGGCATTCCTTTGTCGTGCCGAGATCTCGCTAAATAGATTTTCTTATCTTGTAGGTCATCTTTTGGGTAACCGATCACACTTATCTAGATTGTCGTTAATTAAGGCAGCAGAACTGCCGGCTTTGAAATTCGGAAACGTACCTGGAATACGGATAATGGAATGGGGTTTTATTGGGGGTTTACGATTATTCGAAAAAGAGAAATAAAGCGGATGAGGCCGCGTCGTAAAATAAATCAACTGTAACATAAAATCTTGACTGGACGTTGGCATTTCGGCGTGAATAACCAATGAGGCGGGCACAGAAGAACTTGAGGTATCTCGAGGATTTCGAGGCTGGGACCACTTCCGATTGAATTGTCTTTAAATCACTTCGCTCAATTTTCTTTTTCTGTTGAGTCAAAAATGTTGATGAGGAAGTTATTGTTTATTTACGCAGTGACGTTTCGCAAGTTTTTCCGAAATATGACGATTTTAGTGATAGCTCATGCAACTTTCCCACACAAGAGTGACAGCGGTGGACAAACCACAGGATACAGGATACTTAAGCAGATAAAGTTTGTGTCATTAAAGTAGTAATTATTGTCTTTCTTTCCAAGCATGTTGTTGTATTTTTGCTGCTTGTTTTATTTATTAACAATAAGTGGAGTGTCTTTCTGTCAAAATATTTTTGTCACCACGAAAGGGTGTGATGTTGTGTGTGTGACTAACAGCAGTTCTGGGCTAAGTTGGAACTCTGAAATCGAAAATAAATCCGATGTTAATTATGGTAGGTGCAACGATACGTATTGATTACGTAATTTCTTTTGTTCGTTGTAGTATCACAATATATTCCTAACCCATCAACCAGTTTTGACTGTGACATTAAAGAATATGACATGCAAACCAAAAATTACTACGAAATCAAACCATGGACTTTGAAAACAAAGATCAGTAACGAAATAATTTTAGACAGACGATGGGAAGGTGATTATCATACTCGATGCCACTCTAGAGATTTACTTTGCTGTTTTTTAGAAATGAAAATATTTTCGACCACTACTAGACAGGAGTATGTTCCAGTGCGAAATTTAGGACCCAATTTTGATATTCCAATGTCTATTAGAACTAAACGTGCAGCTTACATTTACCTCTGTAATGGACCAGATCCTCCAAGATCAACTTGTTTGCTGTTCGTCCTAAAGGAGTTTGAAATGAACGTAAGCTCTGTTAAAAAATGTCGACAGGACAATGAGCAACTTGATGCAACCAATGCTCCAATCTGTGTGGACCTATTACACAAAAACGTCGTAAGTGCATGTATAATTGTGGGTAAAATGTATCGGTTACAGCTAATATCCGAAATACGTTATTATGCATAATAACCGGAAACATTAGGAATTATGCGTAATAACTGAATTTTTCAGTTATTATGCACAATAACGGAAACGTTTAGGTAATATTGATAATAACTAACAGAGGAACAGGAATTATGCATAATATTAGTCATTAAGTATATTGCCTAATAAGCCAGGGCCGATAATTTTTGAGAACAAAAAAATTTAGAATAGGATGATACCCATTGGAAAAGGAAGAAAATATAACAAAAATAAAAGGAAAAATAATTTACAGGCGATCTGAGGTTGGGAAGTGGAAGAGGGTAAGCTTTTAAGGGTAGAAAACGGTTTATCACGATTTCCGGCAAAACTACAAGTCCTATCGAAAAAAGTTAAATGGCAAAGTTCTAGGTAATAAAAGGATCTACAACTTCTGTATTTAGACTTTTTTAAATAACCTCAAAATTTATGTGAAAAATGAAAATAACCGAGTTTTTGCTTTTTTATTTTTATCCCCCACAAAAAAGTTTTTTTTTTTCACGAAATTTGGTGAAAACTTACCTATTTATCTCCCAAAATCACTGTAATTTTTTTGATTCAAGATATTTATTTTTCTCCCTTATTTTGATTTAATATCGAAAAACCACCCTAATTTTCAATCGAAAATTCTCACGTCAAAATGTTTGCTTTTTAAAAAAAATCGGTGTGCTTTTTGTTCGTTGAAATCTCTACTTTCTGATGGTATAAAAAAAGGTATACATTACTCTGGCAAATTTTCACAGGAAATCCAAAAAAACGAAAAACTCGAATTCGAATTTTTTTTTATCATGTAAAATTTTGAGCTATTTATTAAAATTTACACTTTAATTACTCGAAAAAAGTAAGATTCCATGTTACACTGATAAACTCAAAAATTTAAAATCCATGAAACGAACGCCTTCTCTTGGTGGGAGATTTGTAATTATGAAAGATGATTTAATTCTTGCCAATTGATTTTCGAAATCTTAATTGATTCAGTGTTATATTGTCATTTTTGCATTTATAAATATATTTGATTAATTGTAATCCATGTTTTTGCGATATCGTCTTCGTTTGCAAGTTTTTTATAAAAAATATTGGCCAAATTTGACAAATTTTTATCGTCTGACTAGCAGACCCAGTGAATATTTTAGTAGTTAAACAAAAAATTAAATCAAAACAAATAAATAAATTATAATTAAATTAAATTATAAATTATACATACAAATTTATCGTACGACAATGATTATATTCAACAGCCATCTTGAACCCTGCCTTGCGTATCTGTGGATGAAAGTAATGATACTAATATAGTTACTACAAAATGGGGGTTGGTGGTAGAAAGGTGAAAATTTAGGGTTATATGTATTTTTTGAAGCCAAATCTTAAAAAAATAACAAATTTTGTCCGAAAAATAAAAAAAAAATTTTTGGGTGGGCCACCCTTATCACCTAGGGGTATAAAAAATAGTTTACGACCTATTCTCAGACCTACCGAATATAGACAGAAAATTTCATAAAAATCAGTCAAACCGTTTCGGAAGAGTTTGGTTACACACACTGTGACACGAGAATTTTATCTATTAGAAAACAATGAATTTACGATGTTTTTCTTTCCTTTTCCGGCAAACCCAGATGTTGTATCGCAACCAGAAAAACAATATAGAAATGCAACTATATTTTTGAAAGATTCATATTTGAAACTATTGGACGTGAAAAATAAATCTTTTACATTTCCAGAACCTGGTTTGAGAAAATAAATGTCATAATTATTTGAATTCAATTGATTCAAAAGGACCAAAATATCTTGACCCACAACTATGACAGTTTTATTAGTATCTCTGGCAGTTTCTATCGAGATCTTAATTATGTCAGCATCAGCATCTTCTTCTGCTTGTTTACAGGAAAATCCTTGTGACTGTAGATTCCAAAAGTTTCTTTTAAATAAATCAATTCGTCACGATTCTCTTCAAGTAACTCAGCCTGCACTTGTATTTTTATAGACGATGTTGTTCATTCTTCTGATGGGCAAAAATTTTCCTTAGGCCATTCAAGTATGTGAGTTATCTTAAAATAGCAATAAATAGGCACTTAAGCATATAATTTAAAAATTATCCTACAACTTCAACAAAATATTGTAGATGTCTTGTAAAGTATTAACTGTATTAACTTATTTGGTTGTTAATTATAGTAGTATATTTCGATTTGCAATTTTTTAATTTATCAATGTAACATGAAATATTACGTTTTTCGAGTAATTAACGTGTATATTTTAATAAATAGCTCCAAATTTTTGAATTCGAGTTTTTTCGTTTTTTTGCATTTCCTGTGAAAATTTGCCATAGTAATGTATAATTTTTTTTACACCTTCAGAAACTAGAGATTTCAGCGAACAAAAAGCACACCGATTTTTTTTTAAAAGAAAATATTTTGACGTGAGAATTTTCAATTGAAAATTAGGGTAGTTTTTCGATATTAAATCAAAATAAGGGAAAAAATAAATACTTTGAATCAAAAAAAATTACAGTGAGTTTGGGACATAAATATGTAAGTTTTCACCAAATTTCGTGAAAAAATTTTTTTTTGTGGGAGATAAAAATAAAAAACCAAAAACTCGGTTATTTGCATTTTTCGCATAAACTTTGAGGAAAGAAGGTGTAAATACAAAAGTTGTAGATCTTTTTATTACCTACAACTTTGCCATTTAACTTTTTGCGATAGGACTTTTGCCGGAAATCGTGATAATCCGTTTTCTACCCTTAAAAGCTCACCCTCTTCCCCTTCCGGACCTCAGATCGCCCGTAAATTATTTTTCCTTTTATTTTTGTTATATTTTCTTCCTTTTCCAGTGGGTATCATCCTGTTCTAATTTTTTTTCACTTTTTACCATTTTCAAAGGCTTAGAACATGTCCAGCTGATTTCAAAAAAATGGGACAAGATGAGCAATTCAGGTTCTCATAGATCGAAAAGCAATGGGAATATGACGTTTATATAACTGTAATTTGTCCTTTTTTTTTTTTTAATCAACTGTACATGTGATATGTAGGGGAAAGTGGGGCAGGGTGGGTAGCTTTTTGGAAAATATTATGCATAATTCCTGTTTCTGTGTTAGTTATTTTATTATCAATATTACCTAAACGTTTCCGTTATTACGCGTAATAACTAAAAATTTCAGTTATTACGCATAATTCCTAATGTTTCCGGTTATTATGCATAATAACTGATAAGTTTAGTTATTACGCATAATTCCTAAAATGTCTAGTTATTATGCATAATAACGGATTTCGGATGTTAGCTGTAACATATCTACTGATCTTTTAAATACTCAGTCATATAACTTACTTGACGAAAATTACTGGACACATTTTACATTGAGCAAGAAAGGAAATGATACGTCTTTGAAAAATGCAAAAGGTGAAATAATTTTGGAGCTACGACATAACGTGTCTGATAATAGTCACATGCTTGTCCAAAGCCGATCCGCTCCCGGTCTTTGGAAAATTCACGAAAGTAAAAAAAAAATTGATGTTAGAGAAAGCACTGAATGCATCATTTTTAGTTGACTACATTTACACGGAGAAAGAAACAAATGATACTCGACTGGGACCTCCTATAGACATTAAAGACAATTTTACTTGCATTTCAATGTTAGTATCAATGTGTGAGTCTTGTCAGCTGAAATTAAAATTAAAATCAGATAATTTGTTACTAAAAGAAGAAACTTACCAACCACAAAATAACCAGAAAAAGGTAAAATGCGTCAGTTTTGTGTTTTCTGTTATTAAACGAAACATTGTTACAGTGGTTTGAAATTAAATTTACAGTTGAAAACATCGTTGTCGACTCAGCACATTTATTCGTTTCTACTATAGGAAGAAATAAATCAGGCGATTTTTGGAAAATTGATAAAGTTAGACTTTGCCAGAAAAGAGAATTTCGTGTGATAAAAACTGACCGAGAAGCTGAATGTCAGCTAGTCGAAGATTACACACTAGTTTCTTCTGCTAACTCAGAACCAAAAATTGGTAAGTTCAAAACGATAGTTTCCACTTTACTGCATTGATATCATATCAGAAAGCACCTGCCCAGAGAACACAGTCGGTACTTTTTGCGTCCCATGCCACTGGATCTATCCATCCCACAACTGCGACAAAATCAGGGTTTGTACAGAGTATAAATTAGGAAGAACTGCATGCTGGTGTTCCGCAGGGTTGACGAATCTTCCTCGTTGTCAAGATGGTACTACCTGTGTTTCAGTTGAACTGTTTTAAATGGGTAAAATTTTAGCTTGTGCTGAAGGTCGGTATGGACTTAGCTGCAACAAGACATGTGGAAACTGTAGCAGTCGTAATTTGAAATGTGATGCAAAAAATGGTACTTATCTTTCAACTTGTGTTAAAAACTATGTGGGGCCTCAGTGCGACAGAAGTAGTATAGTTGCCGCAAACTTTCCTACGTAATACTATATAGTAAATTTTGTAGTCGAAGTTTCAGCACCTTATGATATAGAACTAAAGTGGTCAAGTAACAACGAATTATTATTAAAATGGAAAATATTACACGCACTCGAAAGCAAACTTAACCGTTTCAATATTTTAGTGTCTAAATGTAGAGATTATACATGCAAGAAAACGGATACTGTTTTTAGAGACAAGATGTCTGTAAAAACAGTCACCAGCAACTTCATTTACAGAAAAAAGGTAATAATATTCAATGTAAGAAATTTATTATGGTTTATTTTTAGGTTAACTTTCCTATTGAACCATCTACTTATTACATGGTTACGCTGTATTCTAACAATAGCTATAGCACAAAGAGCAATTACGTAACTGACCTAAGTCCACCAGAACTACCAAATATGTACAAAGAAGTAAAACTTACACCGACAGATAGTACCATTACGATAGAACTAGAAACAAGTGCCAAAAATTTGACGGTACTGATATCAGACGATAGCGGTAACTTATATGCACATCCAGAACTGGAAATTTTTGGATATATAGTTACCAATTTTTCTAAATACAGAACAGTAGTCGCCCAAATGGACTGTGAAAAAAAATGTGCATTTGTTATAGGTAGCGGACCTTTGGGAACACAAAATCCTCCACTGATCCCAAACACTTCTTATAACATCACTTACATATTAAGTACCACCAACAGAAATAAAACTAGTCACAGAATTTATTACACAACTTGTTCTTCTACATACAATAGATTAGTGCTTCTTAGTTTACTGGTTCTGCTTCTCATTCCGTTGGTTTCCGCATTCTTGTAAGTTCGTAATATTGTAAAATAATTTTCATAACGAAGCTTTCTAGCTTATGTAAAAAAAAACGAAAACAAGGAATCAGCAAATTCATTCCTAGACAGTTAAAATCCAAAACTGAAGAAAACAATCCTGGCATTCAGGTAGAATTAAAAGTACAATAGCTGTGTTTACATTAAGTGCCTTTGCAGCAACATACTTCAGTAGAACTTAAACCATCTAAGTCTAGTCAAAAAAGAAAAACTACAAGAAAAACAAAAAATGTAAATAGTTACTTAAACCCGGTTTCCCCTTCGAAGGTAATTTCTGTTAAAAATTTTCAAACTTACGTCAAACAAGCCGAAAGTGATGGCGAGCTCAACGAACAGTTTAAGGTAAAAGTTTAATAAGTGGTCGTAAACTTTCTATACTGTTTTTTGTAGGCGATCAGTAGTGCCAAGAAAATTTACGACGAGGTTGAAGGCAATCACTTTTTCCATTACATCGACATGACGTTTGTCAATGTAAAAAACTAAGTTACACAATCCTGAAGGAAAATAAAGTTGGTTTTATAGGGTAATGTGATCCCGAAAGCATTTCTAGTAACTGAGGTACCAAAATTGAGCGAGACACATCATTTTTGGAGGAACATTTTCGAAGGGAACGTCAAACATATAGTGGTACTGAACTCTCGAGAAAACTCCAAGTGTTTTCAGTACTGGCCACAAGTGAACGAGAAGCTGGAGTACGACAACATATCCATACAACTTTTTTCGCAACAAAATTTTCTTCACTATGAAGTGAGAAGGTTCATTTTGGTTCACAATGAAATGAAAAGATACGTAAGTGAAGATGCGTAGCTTTAACGTTAGCTTCAAGTGGATATTTTTAGGTCAACCATATAAGTTTCTATTACAGTGGAACAGATCCGAAAAGCTATGTCTCGTTCTTCAAAAAGCTTTCCGAATATGCTATAAACCCCAATTCGTCTATTTTAATACACACCAGGTTTGTAAAATAATCGAAAGAAATTTTTAATGCAGATTTTTTTTAGTGATTCAGTTAGTAGAATAGGGTTTGTTTTGCTGTGCGATATGAGCATCAGGATGGCTAGGGAAGAAAGTGTTGTGGATGTGTTAAGTAATTTCAAAAGGCTGAGTGATCAGGTGGCATATCTCGTGGATGATCTGCATCTGTACAAATTAAGTTATATGGTTATTTCGGAGTACATTTTTGGAGCCGAGTTGGCTTCTAATCTGACACGAGTCTATAACAACTTAAAATAACACTTATTTAGTTCTGTATTTACAAAGGGTGCTTGTGAATTAATGTAGTCCACGAAATGTGTGGTAGTGCAATGTAGCGTTGTATAATAAATAAATAATTTTGTAATAAATTTCGGAGGTGGACTCACTATTAAACAACATCACTTACAAAAAGATTGTCTACTTTGAAAAGATCTAGGGCAAAAAATCAAGGCGGGTTCATAACCCACATCTGTAGGATTTTGTAAAATTTGAATAACATTTACGTGAAACATTTTCAGCTGACGTCAACATATCGATTGTGAGCATGATTAGATGAAGTTTGGTTTGCGGTTTACCATCTACATAAAACGTTCAGAAAACATGAAAGTAGCTACTGGCCAAAGAATCCTATTGTGCATGGAAAGTAAAAAGGTTAAATTTACGCTTTTTTCCTTAATTTTCCGACGATAACTCTCCCACATTGCGAATGATAGTGGTGAACAAACCACAGACTACAGGATGACAGTCAGTGAAACAAAAAGATAAAGTTTTAAATTAATTAAAATATCTATTGTTGTCGTCTTCTTTTCTAATCATGTTGTTATGTTTTTGCTACTTCTTTTATTTATTAACATTAAGTCGAGTGTCTTTATGTCAAGATATTTTTGTGGTAAAGAACGGATCGGACCTTGTGTGTGTGACCAACAGCAGTTCGGCCCTAAGTTGGAATTTTTTCAGCGGTGGCGGTGCCCAGTCTAATTACGGTACATACCTGTACATATCTATAGATTACTTATTTCATTAAAAATTAATTTTAGGTACAGTATTATAGTGGTAGATATTTGACAATTTTTTTTAGTTCTTGGGCGTAAAAAAAGATTAAAACATTCCAATTTAACTTAGAAATTAAAACAACTGAATAAGTTTATTTTCCAAGCTGCCAGTTTTTATTATTTTGCTTTGTTTATTTTTACTTTCACGCTTTTTCATTACTTTTGTTCATTATAGTATCACAGTATATCCCAAATTCACCACCTAACAGTTTTGACTGTGAGATCACAGATGACAACAAAACCAAAACTTTCTACGAAATCAAACCATGGGCTTTGAGAACAAGTAGGAACTCAAGCATTAGTAACGAAATAATTGTAGACAGACGATGGGAAGGCAAGTGATTAACGTACTCGAAGTCACATTTACCTATTTATCCCGTTTTTTAGAAATGAACACAATTTACACTCCTCCTGCCTCCGGCTACATTCCCGTTATGCGAAATTTAAGACCCAATTTTGATCTTGCCATATCCGTTCGCACTGACCCTGCGGGTTACATTGAGCTATGTAATTCTCTAAGGTCATCTTGTTTGCTTTTTAAATTGTGGCAGTTTAGAATCAGTGTAAGTAGAATTCGACAACGTCTCGTCTAAAAGATTCATAAATTAATGTCCGCCAGATAGTGAACATCTAATTCAGGGAACCTTTGTTCTTCTTAGGCAATCAATAGAAATTCAATGCTCACTATTTGGTGGACTAAAAATTTATCCAAGTACCTACTAATACACATAATTATTCAGTCCATTACGTTACCTGACGAAAATTACTGGGCACATTTTAAGCTGTTTAGGAAAGGAGATGGTATATATTTGCAAAATGAAAAAGGTGATGTACATTTGCAGCGAGAAGATTACACAGATGAAATTACTCAAATGTGGGTACACAGTGGATTTTCTTCCGGTTTATGGAAAATTCACGAAAGTAAGAAAATATTGATGTCAGTGAAAACACTAAACGTAGCATTTTTAGTTGACTACATTTACACGGATGAAGAAACAAATGATACTCAACTGGGACCTCGTATAGACATTAAAGACAATTTTACTTGTATTTCAATGATAGTATCAATGTGCGGATCTTGTCAGTTGAAATTGAAATTAAAATCAGACAACTTGTTACTAAAGCAAGAAACGTATCGTCTACAAAATAAGAAAAAGAAGGTAAAATGTGTCAATTTAGCATTTTCAGTGTAAACGAAACATTGTTGCAGTGGTTTGAAATTAAATTTATAGTTGAAAACATCGTTGTCGACTCAGCACATCTATTCGTTTCTACTGTAGGAGGAAATAAATCAGACGATTTTTGGGCAATTGATAAAGTTAGACTTTGCCAGAAGACAGAATTTCGTGTGATAAGAACTGACCGCGAGTTCAAGTGTCAGCTAGTTGAAAGTAACACACTAGTTTCTTCTGCTATCTCAGAACCAAAAATTGGTAAGTTTAAATCGATAGTTTCCACTTTAGTGCATTGATATCATATCAGAAAGCACCTGCCCGGAGAACACGGTTGGTACCTTTTGCGTTCCATGCCTCTGGATCTACCCATACAACAACTGCGACAAAATCAGAGTTTGTACAGGATATAAATTAAGAAAAACTGCCTGCTGGTGTTCCGCAGGGTTCACGAATCTTCCTGGTTGTCAAGATGGTACTACTTGTGTTGCAATTGAACTATTTTAAATGAGTCAAATTTTAGTTTGTACTGACGGGGTGTATGGACTTAGCTGCAACAAGACATGTGGAGACTGTACGAGTCGCAATTTTAACTGCGATGCAAAAAATGGTACTTGTCTTTCAACTTGTAGTAAAAACTATTTGGGGCCTCAGTGCGACAGAAGTAGTACCCGTCGTAAACTTTCATCCGTAATACTATACCTAGTAAATTTTTTAGTCGAAGTTTCACCACCTTACGATATAGAAATAAAGTGGTCAAACAACAAAGAATTCTTATTAAAATGGAAAATTCTACACGGATCGAAAAGCAAACTTAACAATTTTTATATTTTAGTGTCTAAATGTAGATCTGCATGCAACCAAACGAATATTGTTGTTGAACGTCGATTGCTTGTAGAAGCAAATACCAGCAACTTCACTTTCACAGTAAAAGTAATATACTCAGTGTAAGAAATTTCTGATGATTTATTTTTAGATTCAGTTTCCTTTCGAACCTTCCACTTATTACAATGTTACGCTGTGTTCTAACAACAGTTACAGCACAAACAGCGCTTACAAAATTGACTTAAGTCCACCAGAACCACCATATCAGTACAAAGAACCTAAACTTAATTCTACAGATAGTACTATTACAATGGAACTTGAAACTACAGCTAAAAATTTGACGGTACTGATTTCAGACGATAGTGGTGAACTGTATGCACATCCAGAACTAGAAGTTTTTGGATCAATTGTTAGAAATTTTTCTAAATACAGAACAGTAGCCGCCTTAATGGTTAAAGAAAAATGTGTAATTGTTATAGGTAACGGATCTTTGGAAACACAGAATCGTCCACTGATACCAGACACTTCTTATAACATTACGTATATATTAAGTACCACCTACGGAAACAAAACTAGTTACAAAATTTATGATATCAGTTGTTCAACGACATCCAGCCAACTGAAGCTTCTTAGTTTGTTGATTTTGCTTCCCACTCCTTTGGTTGCGGGATGGTTGTAAGTTGTTTTTTTTTTTGTAAAATTTTTTTCATAACAGAACTCTCTAGCTTACGGGAAAAAATAAAAAAAGGAGAAATCAGCAGATTAATTCCCAGACAACTAAAATTCAGAAGTGGGGACGAACATCCTGATACACAGGTAAGACTAAAAGTCAATTAACTATGTTTATGTTAGGTGTTTATTGTAGGAACAAAGTTTAGTGGGACTGGAACCATCCACGTGTATGTAAAATGTATATGGTTACTAATTTCCGTTAAATATTTCCAAACTTGCGACAAACAAGACAAAGTGTTGACAAAGTAAAAGTTTAAAAACAACGACGTCTTTCTCGAGACACTATTTTTCGCTCAAAGTAAGCAAAAATTCGGGCATTTATTTTACGGATTGAAATTGTCATCTCTTGTCAATAAAGTGTTCTATAGATAGATAAACGCTTTTTCTTTTATTTGTCCACGTGCATTAACGAAAAATTTTCGGGAAGTTATTGTTTCACAAGTTTTTCCGAATTTCCGAAATATGACGAAATCTTTCCCACATTGAGAACGATAACGGTGAACAAACCACAGGTTACAGGATAGTTAGCAAAAAAAAAGTTTGTCATTAAAATATCTGTTGTTGTGGTCTTTCTTTCTATATATGTTGTTTTATTTTTGGTACTTTTTTTATTTACTAACTTTAGCTGGCCTAAAATGTGTCAGTTTTGTATTTTCTATTTTTAAACGAAACGTTTTTGTAGTGATTTGAAATTAAATTTATAGTTCAAAATATATGAAGAAACAAATCAGGCGATTTGTGGGCAATTGATAAAGTTAGACTTTGCCAGAAAAGAGAATTTCGTGAGATAAGAACTGACCGAGAAGCTAAATGTCAGCTAGTCGAAGATAACACACTAGTTTCTTCCGCTAACTCAGAACCAAAAATTGGTAAGTTTAAAACGATAGTTGGTACTTTTTGCGTCCCATGCCACTGGATCTATCCATCCCACAACTGCGACAAAATCAGGGTTTGTACAGAGTATAAATTAGGAAGAACTGCATGCTGGTGTTCCGCAGGGTTCACGAATCTTCCTCGTTGTCAAGACGGTACTACCTGTGTTTCAGTTGAACTGTTTTAAATGAGTAAAATTTTAGCTTGTGCTGAAGGTCGGTATGGACTTAGCTGCAACAAGAGATGTGGAAATTGTACCAGTCGTAATTTGAAATGTGATGCAAAAAATGGTACTTGTCTTTCAAGTTGTGTTAAAAACTATGTGGGGCCTCAGTGCGACAGAAGTAGTATAGTTGCCGCAAACTTTCCTACGTAATACTATAGTAAATTTTGTAGTCGAAGTTTCACCACCTTATGATATAGAACTAAAGTGGTCAAGCAACAACGAATTATTATTAAAATGGAAAATATTACACGGACTCGAAAGGAAACTTAACCGTTTCGATATTTTAGTGTCAAAATGTAGAGATTATACATGCAAGAAAACGGATACTGTTTTAGAGACAAGTTGTCTGTAAAAACAGTCACCAGCAACTTCACTTACAGAAAAAAGGTAATAATATTCAATGTAAGAAATTTATTATGGTTTATTTTTAGGTTAACTTTCCTATTGAACCATCTACTTATTACATGGTTACGCTGTATTCTAACATAGCTATAGCACAAACAGGAATTACGTAATTGACCAAAGTCCACCAGACCTACCAAATATGTACAAAGAAGCAAAACTTGCACGGAAAGATAGTACCATTACCATAATAGAACTAGAAACAAGTGCCAAAAATTTGACGGTACTGATATCAGACGATAGCGGTAACTTATATGCACATCCAGAACTGGAAATTTTTGGATCTATAGTTACCAATTTTTCTAAATACAGAAAAGTAGTCGCCCTAATGGACTGTGAAAAAAAAAGTGCATTTGTTATAGGTAGCGGACCTTTGGGAACACAAAATCCTCCACTGATCCCAGACACTTCTTATAACATCACTTACATATTAAGTACCATCAACAGAAATAAAATTAGTCACAGAATTTATTACACAACTTGTTCTTCTACATACAGTAGATTAGTGCTTCTTAGTTTACTGGTTCTGCTTCTCATTCCGTTGGTTTCCGCATTCTTGTAAGTTCGTAATATTGTAAAGTAATTTTCATAACGAAGCTTTCTAGCTTATACAAAAAAAAAAAACGAAAACAAGGAATCAGCAAATTCATTCCTAGACAGTTAAAATCCAAAACTGAAGAGAACAATCCTGGCATTCAGGTAGAATTAAAAGAACAATAGCTGTGTTTACATTAGGTGTCATTGCAGGAATGTACTTCAGTAGAGCTTGAACCATCTAAGTCTAGTCAAAAAAGAAGAACTAGATGAAAAACAAAAAATGTAAATAGTTACTTATACCCGATTTCCTTTTCCAGGGTAATGTCTGTTAATGATTTTCAAACTTACGTCAAACAAGCCGAAAGTGATGGCGAGCTCAATGAACAGTTTAAGGTAAAAGCTTAATAAATGGTCGTAAACTTTCTATACTGTTTCTTGTAGGCGATCAGTAGTACCAAGAAAATTTACGACGAGGTTGAAGGCAATCACTTTTTCCATTACATCGACATGACATTTGTGAATGTAAGAAACTAAGTTACACAATTCTGAAGAAAAATAAAGTTGGTTTTATAAGGTAATGTGATCCCGAAAGTATTTCTAGTAACTGAGGTTGCAAAACTGAGCGAGACACACCATTTCTGGAGGAACATTTTCGAAGGGAACGTCAAACATATAGTGGTACTTGAACTCTCGAGAGAACTCCTAGTGTTTTCAGTACTGGCCACAAGTGAACGAGAAGCTGGAGTACGACAACATCCATACAACTTTTTTCGCAACAAAATTTTCTTCACTATGAAGTGAGAAGGTTCATTTTGGTTCACAATGAAATGAAAAGATACGTAAGTGAAGATGTGTAGCTTTACCGTTAGCTTCAAGTGGATATTTTTAGGTCAACCATATAAGTTTCTATTACAGTGATACAGTGGAACAGATCCGAAAAGCTATGTCTCGTTTTTCAAAAAGCTTTCCGAATATGCTATAAACCCCAATTCGTCTATTTTAATACACACCAGGTTTGTAAAATAATCGAAAGGAATTTTTAATGCAGATTTTTTTTAGTGATTCAGTTAGCAGAATAGGGTTTGTTTTACTGTGCGATATGAGCATCAGGATGGCTAGAGAAGAAAGTGTTGTGGATGTGTTAAGTAATTTAAAAAGGCTGAGTGATCAGGTGGCATATCTCGTGGATGATCTGCATTTGTACAAATTAAGTTATATGGTTATTTCGGAGTACATTTTTGGAGCCGAGTTGGCTTCTAATCTGACACGAGTCTATAACAACTTAAAATAACACTTATTTAGTTCTGTAATTACAAAGAGTGCTTGTGAACTAATGTAGTCCACGAAATGTGTGGTAGTGCAATGTAGCGTTGTATAATAAATAAATAATTTTGTAATAAATTTCAAAGGTGGACTCACTATTAAACAACATCACTTACAAAAAAATTGTCTAGTTTGAAAAGATCTAGGGCAAAAAATCCAGGCGGTTTCATAAACCACATCTGTAGGATTTTGTAAAATTTGAAAAACATTTACGTGAAACATTTTCAGCTGACATCAACATATCGATCGTGGGCATGTTTAGATGAAGTTTGGTTTGCGGTTTACCATCTACATAAAACGTTCAGAAAACATGAAAATAGCTACTGGCCAAAGAATCCTATTTTGCACGGAAAGTAAAAAGCTTAAATTTACGCTTTTTTCCTTAATTTTCCTCAAATATGACGATAACTCTCCCACATTGCGAGTGATAGTGGTGAACAAACCACAGACTACAGGATGACAGTCAGTGAAACAAAAAGATAAAGTTTTAAATTCATTAAAATATCTATTGTTGTCGTCTTCTTTTCTAATCATGTTGTTATGTTTTTGCTACTTCTTTTATTTATTAACATTAAGTCGAGTGTCTTTATGTCAAGATATTTTTGTGGTTAAGAACGGATCGGACCTTGTGTGTGTGACCAACAGTAGTTCGGCCCTAAGCTGGAATTATTTCAGCGGTGCCGGTGCCCAGACTAATTACGGTACATACCTATACATATCTATATAGATTACTTATTGCATTAAAATTTAATTTTAGGTACAGTATTAAAGTACTAGATATTTGGCAATTATTTTTTAGTTCTTGGGCGTAAGCTAAAGAAACTAAAAAGATTGTCAAAAAAAGATTAAAATTTTACAATTTAACTTAGAAACTAAAAGAACTGTGGAATATGTTTATTTTCCAAGCTGCCAGTTTTTATTATTTTGCTTTGTTTATTTTTACTTTCACGCTTTTTTACCACTTTTGTTTAATATAGTATCACACTATATTCCAAATTCACCACCTAACAGTTTTGACTGTGAGATCACAGATGACAACAAAACCAAAACTTTCTACGAAATCAAACCATGGGCTTTAAAAACAAGTCGGAACTCAAGCATTAGTAACGAAATAATTGTAGACAGACGATGGGAAGGCAAGTGATTAACGTACTCGAAGTCACATTTACCTATTTATCCCGATTTTTAGAAATGAAGACAATTTTCACCCCTCCTGTCTCCGGCCACGTTCCAGTTATCCATAATTTAAGACCCAATTTTGTCCTGGCCATATCTGTTCGCACTGAGCCTGCAGGTTACATTCATCTATGTAATTCTATACGCTCATCTTGTTTGCTTCTTAAACTATGGCAGTTTAGAATCAATGTAAGTAGAATTCGAAAACGTTTCGTCTAAACAATTCATAAATTAAAATCTGCCAAATAGTGAACATCTAATTCATGGAATCTTTGTCCTTCTGAGGCAAGCAATCGGAGGGGAGGTCAGGGCTATAATTTATTATTAGTGACTTCCAGTCAATAGAAATTCAATGCTCACTATTTGGCTGACTAAAAATTTATTCAAGTACCCACTAATACACATAATTATTCAGTCCATTACCTTACCTGACAGAAATTACTGGGCACATTTTAAGCTGTTTAGGAAAGGAGATGGTATATATTTGCAAAATGAAAAAGGTGATGTACATCTGCAGCGAGAAAATTACACAGATGAAATTACTGAAATGTGGATATACAGTGGATTGTCCTCCGGTTTATGGAAAATTCACGAAAGTAAGAAAATATTGATGTCAGTGAAAACCCTAAATGTATCATTTTCAGTTGACTACATTTACACGGATGAAGAAACAAATGATACTCAACTGGGACCTCGTATAGACATTAAAAACAATTTTACTTGTATTTCAATGATAGTGTCAATGTGTGGATCTTGTCAGTTGAAACTGAAATTAAAATCAGACAACTTGTTACTAAAGCAAGAAACGTATCGTTTACAAAATAAGAAAAAGAAGGTAAAATGTGTCAATTTAGTATTTTCAGTGTAAACGAAACATTGTTGCAGTGGTTTGAAATTAAATTTATAATTGAAAACATCGTTGTCGACTCAGCACATTTATTCGTTTCTACTATAGGAGGAAATAAATCAGACGATTTTTGGGCAATTGATAAAGTTAGACTTTGCCAGAAGACAGAATTTCGTGTTATAAGAACTGACCGTGAGTTTAAATGTCAGCTAGTTGAAGATAACACACTAGTTTCTTCTGCTATGTCAGAACCAAAAATTGGTAAGTTTAAAACGATAGTTTCCACTTTACTGCATTGATATCATATCAGAAAGCACCTGCCCGGAAAACACGGTTGGTACCTTTTGCGTTCCATGCCTCTGGATCTACCCGTACAACAACTGCGACAAAATCAGAGTTTGTACAGGATATAAATTAAGAAAAACTGCCTGCTGGTGTTCCGCAGGGTTCACGAATGTTCCTGGTTGTCAAGATGGTACTACTTGTGTTGCATTTGAACTATTTTAAATGAGTCAAATTTTAGTTTGTGCTGACGGGCTGTATGGACTTAGCTGCAACAAGACATGTGGAGACTGTACGAGTCGCAATTTTAACTGCGATGCAAAAAATGGTACTTGTCTTTCAACTTGTAGTAAAAACTATTTGGGGCCTCAGTGCGACAGAAGTAGTACCCGTCGTAAACTTTCATCCGTAATACTATACCGAGTAAATTTTTTAGTCGAAGTTTCACCACCTTACGATATAGAAATAAAGTGGTCAAACAACAAAGAATTATTATTAAAATGGAAAATTCTACACGGATCGAAAAGCAAAGTTAACAATTTTTATATTTTAGTGTCTAAATGTAGATCTGCATGCAACCAAACAAATATTGTTGTTAAACGTCGATTGCTTGTAGAAGCAAATACCGGCAACTTCACTTTCACAGTAAAAGTAATATACTCAGTGTTAGAAATTTCTGATGATTTATTTTTAGATTCAATTTGCTTTCGAACCTTCCACTTATTACAATGTTACGCTGTGTTCTAACAACAGTTACAGCACAAACAGCGCTTACAAAATTGACTTAAGTCCACCAGAACCACCACATCAGTACAAAGAACCTAAACTTAATTCTACAGATAGTACTATTACGATGGAACTTGAAACTACAGCTAAAAATTTGACGGTACTGATTTCAGACGATAGTGGTGAACTATATGCACACCCAGAACTAGAAGTTTTTGGATCAATTGTTAGAAATTTTTCTAAATACAGAACAGTAGCCGCCTTAATGGTTAAAGAAAAATGTGTAGTTGTTATAGGTAACGGATCTTTGGAAACACAGAATCGTCCACTGATACCAGACACTTCTTATAACATTACGTATATATTAAGTATCACCTACGGAAACAAAACTAGTTACAAAATTTATGATATCACTTGTTCAACAACATCCAGCCAACTGAAGCTTCTTAGTTTGTTGATTTTGCTTCCCACTCCTTTGGTTGCGGGATGGTTGTAAGTTGTTTTTTTTTTGTAAAATCCTTTTCATAACAGAACTTTCTAGCTTACGGGAAAAAATAAAAAAAGGAGAAATTAGCAGATTAATTCCCAGACAATTAAAATTCAGAAGTGGGGACGAAAATCCCGATATACAGGTAGGATTAAAAATCAAATAACTGTGTTCATGTTAAGTGATTATTGTAGGAACAAAATTTAGTGGGACTGGAACCATGCACGTCTATGTAAAATGTAGATGGTTACTAATTTCCGTTAAATAAGTATTTCCAAACTTACGTCAAACAAGCCAAACTGCTGACAAAGTAAAAGTTTAAAAACAACTTAGTGACGTCTTTCTGGAGACACTATTTTTCGCTCAAAGTAACCAAAAATTCTGGCATTTAGTTTACGGATTGAAATTCTCATCTCTTGTCAATAAAGTGTTCTATAGATAGATAAACGCTTTTTCCTCTATTTGTCCACATGCATTAACGAAAAATTTTCGGGAAGTTATTGTTTCACAGGTTTTTCCGAATTTCCGAAATTTGTATGACGAAATCTTTCCCACATTGAGAACGATAACGGTGAACAAACCATAGGTTACAGGATACTTAGTAAAAAAAAAAGTTTGTCATTAAAATACCTGTTGTTGTGGTACTTCTTTTATTTATTAACTTTAGCTGGCCTGTGTCAATGTTGTATTTCCTGTTTTTAAACGGAACGTTTTTGCAGTGATTTGAAATTAAATTTATAGTTCAAAATATAGGAAGCAATAAATCTGGCGATTTTTGGGCAATTGATAAAGTTAGACTTTGCCAGAAAAGAGAATTTCGTGGGATAAGAACTGACCGAGAAGCTAACTGTCAGATAATCGAAGATTACAGACTAGTTTCTTCCGCTAACTCAGAACCAAAAATTGGTAAGTTCAAAACGATAGTTTCGACTTTACTATATTGATATCATATCAGAAAGCACCTGCCCAGAGAACACAGTTGGTACTTTTTGCGTCCCATGCCACTGGATTTATTCATTCCACAACTGCGACAAAATCAGAGTTTGTACAGAGTATAAATTAGGAAGAACTGCATGCTGCTGTTCCGCAGGGTTCACGAATCTTCCTCGTTGTCAAGATGGTACTACCTGTGTTTCAGTTGAACTGTTTTAAATGGGTACAATTTTAGCTTGTGTTGAAGGTCGGTATGGACTTAGCTGCAACAAGACATGTGGAAATTGTACCAGTCGTAATTTGAAATGTGATGCAAAAAATGGTACTTGTCTTTCAACTTGTGTTAAAAACTATTTGGGGCCTCAGTGCGACAGAAGTAGTATAGTTGCCGCAAACTTTCCTACGTAATACTATAGTAAATTTTGTAGTCGAATTTTCACCACCTTATGATATAGAACTAAAGTGGTCAAGCAACAACGAATTATTATTAAAATGGAAAATATTACACGCACTCGAAAGCAAACTTAACCGTTTCGATATTTTAGTGTCTAAATAATGTAGAGATTATACATGCAAGAAAACGGATACTGTTTTTAGAGACAAGTTGTCTTTAAAAACAGTCACCAGCAACTTCACTTACAGAAAAAAGGTAATAATATTCAATGTAAGAAATTTATAATGGTTTATTTTTAGGTTAACTTTCCTATTGAACCATCTACTTATTACATGGTTACGCTGTATTCTAACAATAGCTATAGCACAAACAGGAATTACGTAATTGACCTAAGTCCACCACAACTAGCAAAAAATGTACAAAGAAGCAAAACTTACACCGACAGATTACTTACACCATTACGATAGAAGTAGAAACAAGTGCCAAAAATTTGACGGTACTGATATCAGACGATAGCGGTAACTTATATGCACATCCAGAACTGGAAATTTTTGGATCTATAGTTACCAATTTTTCTAAATACAGAAAAGTAGTCGCCCTATTGGACTGTGAAAAAAAATGTGCATTTGTTATAGGTAGCGGACCTTTGGGAACACAAAATCCTCCACTGATCCCAGACACTTCTTATAACATCACTTACATATTAAGTACCACCAACAGAAATAAAACTAGTCACAGAATTTATTACACAACTTGTTCTTCTACATACAATAGATTAGTGCTTCTTAGTTTACTGGTTCTGCTTCTCATTCCGTTGGTTTTCGCATTCTTGTAAGTTCGTAATATTGTAAAATAATTTTCATAACTAAGCTTTCTAGCTTATACAAAAAAAACGAAAACAAGGAATCAGCAAATTCATTCCTAGACAGTTAAAATCCAAAACTGAAGAGAACAATCCTGGCATTCAGGTAGAATTAAAAGTACAATAGCTGTGTTTACATTAAGTGTCATTGTAGGAACATACTTCAGTAGAACTGAAACCATCTAAGTCTAGTCAAAAAAGAAAAACTAGAAGAAATACAAAAAATGTAAATAGTTACTTAAACCCGGTTTCCCCTTCCAAGGTAATTTCTGTTAAAGATTTTCAAACTTACGTCAAACAAGCCGAAAGTGATGGCGAGCTCAATGAACAGTTTAAGGTAAAAGCTTAATAAATGGTGGTAAACTTTCTATACTGTTTCTTGTAGGCGATCAGTAGTACCGAGAAAATTTACGACGAGGTTGAAGGCAATCACTTTTTCCATTACATCGACATGACGTTTGTTAATGTAAGAAACTAAGTTACACAATTCTGAAGAAAAATAAAGTTGGTTTTATAGGGTAATGTGATCCCGAAAGCATTTCTAGTAACTGAGGTACCAAAATTGAGTGAGACACATCATTTCTGGAGGAACATTTTCGAAAGGAACGTCAAACGTATAGTGGTACTAAACTCTCAACAATACTCCAAGTGTTTTCAGTACTGGCCACAAGTGAACGAGAAACTGGAGTATGACAATATATGATAGTAACTTTGATGTTCAACTTTTGCCGTATTTAAAAGGCTTATAGAAGAAAAGTGGAGGATTTAAGTTGATTACTACAAAAATTTACCATGTTAGACATGTTTGATGTTTCTTGTTCGAAATAAGTCTACACATACTAAGAAAAAAAAGACAAAATGTAAGCCCCACCCATACCTGCCGTGATCTAAATAGTAATTAAGTTTTCATTCGTTGGCAAAACCTAGGGGCGGAGCCTAATTGCAAAATTCTCATTTCCTTGCAAAAACCATTTTAACCATATTTTAAGTTTCTTGTTAAGAAAAACGTGTTAAAATAAAATAGGGGTGGGCTCACAATTAAGGAACTTCACTTACAAAAAAATGGTGGTAGGATTATAATACTTATTTACGATTAAACATTTTGAGGTGACGTCAACACATTTCCTATATTTGAGCTTAGCTCGTTGGAAATAAACTAGGAAATAAATAAAGAAATCAAGTTTTATTATATAATACTACAACACCGCCTCACTTCCGCCACAAATTCCTCGTCCACCACAACCCACCCCGTTATCCCACCCCCATCCACCAACCCATCGCGTGCGCCTAGCCCAGCGCACCACGTACCAGCGGCCCAGCGCCGCGGTCCCAACACCGACCGGGAGTCATGCACCCGGCCAGAAAGCGTCTATCATGCAAGTCTTTCACCTGGACAGGTGTGGATCACGGCGCCTGATTGGTAAGCCTTAGGCACCCACTTCCCATTGGTCGTCTGTCTTTTGTCTTACGTTTCCACCATCATGTGGGGCGTTTTCTCCGCGGTCGAGTACGTCGCGACATCCGATCGTGCGTTAAACGCGGATTATTCCACGGGCGTCCGCAAAAACCAGCGAAAGTGGAGTGGAACCGCAACTGCGTTTCGTTTCGCCGCTGATGAATGCACGAGGGCCAAGACTGCGCCCCCGCAGACGCCCCTTCGCGATAGCAGATGTTCTCGGCACGTATTGTTGTCTCCCGGCGGGAGAGCATTGTTGTGCCCCCAAGCACACCTCTTCTTTACACCATCCACCATCGGGCGCGCTTACGTGCTCGCAGAAGAGGAAGTGCTCTAATCTGTCAAAAGTTTATGTTACTTAAGGCGAATCTGCGGCCGGGAGATGAAAATTAATATACAGGATGATATGTGTTTTGAGTAGGATAAAATTTTGGTTTGTAGGTAAACTATTCGGATTATTTTTTTGAACGTTTTTTCGGCTTTTATTATGTGCTGAAGATGTGCTTCAATTTTTTATAGCCGCAGAAGTGCCCGATAACAAACAACAAGTGAATACGAATACGAAAATACAACATGAAATTCTGACACACTCGTCTGTTAGTAATAAATTAGGAGTATTAATTACGGCTTAAGGCTGTTGCTGCACCGATCCTCTATAGGAATCATTGGTGAAAAGCTGGCGATTTTGAAGCAGAAAAGGTCAAACTGTGATTGTACAGTGTTACTTTTTATAATAACAAATACAAAAACTTAGTTCGATCTAGTTTTGAGTGTAATTGTATTTTATGGTGTGTTATTATATATCATTTGAAAAAATTAGTCTTAACTTAACAATTATTAGCCCTACCCACCCGCCGTTTGTTTTCTTAGAGGATATATCATTTGCCAAAGTTAGTCTTAACTTGTCAAGTACTAGGCCCGCCCACCCGCCCTCTATTTTCTTAGAGAGTATATCATTTGCCAAAATTATTCTTAACTTGGCAATTACTACCCACATTTCTTTATTAATATTTCAACTATAAGTTATTGTTGTAACAGGTTCATTTTGATCGTACTGACAGTGTAATAACTATTTTATTTTATGTCTCTAGAAAAAGGTCCAATAGTCCACAAGATATATTTTATATGTAAGTTAAATAATGGTTTAAAGTTTTCTCGGCGTTTTATAAGTCATAGAATGTGAAAAATAAAATCGTCCATTTCCATCTGCCTATCATCTGTCTTTCTTCTGTAGCTTGTTGGCCATTTTATTAAACAGATAATCTCCGAAACTACTAGACTGATTGTCGTGAAATTTTTGATGTAGTTTAGGAGTAGCGTAAAAAGATGGTGAAACGTTAACCAAAATTTGCCTGACCATCTCTACCAACAATTTAACCACTTCCCCGTAAAGTTTTATATAGTAAATGTTACTTAAAATAACATATATCTTTAGTCTATGAATCTACCTTTACCTTTTTTAGTTTTTATCTTAGATATCCAAAACAAAAAAAACAGAAATTTAACTAAGAAACTTAACTGTGATCTTGTAAACGTTTTAAAGTTATCAAAACCTGGTAAATCGCTATTCAAAATTGGTCTGTTTCTTCCCCTCAAAAACTGGATGACGTCATCTCAAAATTTCCCTTGTGCTTAATCAATGCACACTTTTATATGCAAAATAACGACATATTTATTTATTTATTTATTTATTTATTTATTTATTTATTTATTTATTTATTTATTTATTTATTAATATATACAGGGTGAGTCACTAAGCACGCATTTCTGGATATCATTAATATTAAAAATAGAAAAAAAAACTAAAGAGTAAAGTTATACACTCTAATTACTTTTAACTCTACACAGTGTTCTTTTTTTAAGAAATAACACATAACTTAGTTTTTTCGAGTAGAACACCCTATATATTTTTACATATTCTAATTGACTTAGGCTTTATAACCACAATTCTGTTATTTCTAAAATTTGTGTTGCTTTATTGTGGTAGAAATAAAATTGGGCCTCAATATACAAAGTGGTCAAAAAAATATTACAGCTTAATTGCAAAATCCATATTTCCTTACCAAAATTTATCATTTTAAACGTGTTTTAATTTTCTAAGAATAAAAAAAAATCATCACAATCGAGATGGGGTGGGTGGGCGGGTTTTATTCTTTGCCTTCTTTTCTTAATATACATAGTATTCATATTTCAACAACACGATACTCAAAAACTGGTTTTTAATTTCTTGTAAAGAAATAAATATTTTGCAGTTAAGCTTCGCCCTCTTGATCAACGGCGAATAAAAAAATCATCACAATTGAGATAGGGTGGGTGGGCGGGCTTATATTTTGCCTTGTTATTTAAATAAGTGTAGGCGTCTTTTCACAACATGAAACTTAAAACATGTTTAAAATAGAAAATTTGTATAACGAAATATGGATTTTGCCCTATATTGCGAAATCCATATTTCCTTGCAAAAATTTTTCTTGTTGTGAAAAGATGGCTATGTATATTAAGAAAAAAGGTAAAATATAAGCCCCGCCCACCCGCCCTGTCTCAATTGTAACGATTTTTTTTATTCGTCGTAAGTCGAGGGGCGGAGCTTAATTGAAAAATCCTTATTTTTCTACGAGAAATTACCATATGAAATATGTTCTTAAGTACTCGTGTCATATAAAGAAAACTAAATGTATTTATTAAAAAAGAAAACCAAAAGACTAGCTCCACCCATCCATCTCGATCTTAATCGTGATGAATTTTTCATTCGTTGTCAGATCAAGGGGCGGGGCTTGATTGTTCTATGCTCTATGTTTCACGTGAGATTATTTTAAATTTTTTCCGACGTCATCAGCGCTTTAGAGGGAATAAACGCACCATTTATGGTAGATACGTACAATGTAACACTAGAAATAACAATACGGCTGTGGTTTCATTAAAATTGCAGGAAACTTAATTAATCCGTCTTTGATTGGGCAAAAAAGTACTGAAAATAATAATTAGATTTTGAGGTGACGTAATCAAATTTTTTGTGGGGGTGACCAAAGTAATTTTAATTGGTGTTTGATCATCTAAAATTTATTCTTAAGTCAACTCGAAAATTTGACCGCATTCAGTCTAGTAGTTTCGCAGATTATTTGAATAATAAAGTCATCAACAGATGATGGACAACAAACAGACGGAAACGGGACCTACTTTTTCATATTCTAGAAGTTAAAATATCAAAAATCAAGAAAACATGAAAAAAAATCAAAATGCTTTCTGTATTTTATAAATTTTAATATTTAAAAAAACACAACACTCTTGTTTAAGATGTCGAAAAAATTAAAAATGAGAAAAAATGGTACTGTTTGACTAAATATAATTTTTAATGTATATTTTTTAAGGAAACTCAACAAATAAATTTTATTTGAAATTATGTTCTTGTGTCGAGTGGGAGTGGAAACTAATAGAATCTAAGATGTGAAAAAAGTCAAAAAAAGTCCTAATCGTAACTTTTTTTCTTATACTAAGTATATAAAATTTGTAGTGCAAAAATCAGTCTTATCTTATCAAATACTAGCCCCGCCCACCCACCCTTTATTTTCTCAGAGAGTATGTCATTTGCCAAAGACAGTCTTAGCTTAGCAAATACTTGCCCCGCCCACAAACCCTCTGTTTTTAGAGGGTATGTCATTTCCCAAAATCGGTCTTATTTTATCAAATACTAGCCCCACCCACCCGCCCTCTATTTTGTTAAGGCTATTTGATTTGCCAAATCAGTCTTAACTTATCAAATACTAGACCCGCCCACCCGCCCTCTATTTTCTTAGAGACTATATGTGATTTGCCAAATCAGTCTTATCTTACATTTACAAAATTTACAAATCTAAATTAACCAGAAAATATCCTTACATAATTTTCGACGAGTTTCCTGGACTTTTAAATTTAAAAAAATCTAATCCGGACCTAATTTTCAAAAGTAAAAAAAAACTTGGAACGATTGAACGTAAACGATTTTAAAATGTATGGTGACCTAAAAAGTAAAAAGAAAAAATGCATAATTTATTGATTTTTTTGTTACTTACTGAGATTTTTCAAAAATTCGCTTTTTTAATGTATCAAAAATTGGCGTTTTTTAATTTTAGCAATTCTGGGAAAATTGTTGGAATTTTTTAGAGAATAAACCCAAAAATAACTTTTACACGTACTTGCTAAGATAAGACTGATTTTGGCAAAAAACATACCTTCCAAGAAAAAAGAGGGTGGGTGGGCGGGGCTAATATTTGATGAGATAAGACTGACTTTGGCACTTTTGACATTTTCGACCATTTTTCAACTACATATATCCGAAAATTAGTTGAACACATTATTTAAGATATTTTGTTTTTTTTTAATTGTATAAATATGGTTGTTTTTTAATGCAAAACTTGTAAGAGAAAAATTAAATTTCCTGGAAAATATTGTCCAAGCAATATCCCACATATTAAACATAATGAGGCAGATCATCATCTTGTTGAATATAACAAGAACTAGATAATTTCTCAAAAATGTCAAATAGCCGTTTTTAGTCAAATTATCGTCAAAACGAAACACACAACATTGACTTTATTCAATCATCGCGGACTTACTAGAGCTCGGTATCTAAAATTCTAATTACTACTGATTACTGAACTGAATACGGCCCTGTGCCAAATAAATCCACCCACGCATGTATTTTTGGCAAATTTCGTTATTTATGTTGAACTTAATCGTTTGTACGTTGCCAAAAAATTCAAAAATGAAACACAGAATGGTTTGATTAAGAAAAAAATGTAGCGACCCTGCCAGGATTCGAACCTGGAATCTTCTGATCCGTAGTCAGACGCGTTATCCGTTGCGCCACAGGGCCTGTTGACGTGTCTCTCCGTCTGAAAGAATTTACAGGTACGCGTTTCCACACCCACTTTATATTTACTATCGTGTGTCAAACAAATCTGTATTAACCTAAATTAATTAAATAAGAGGTTAACTAATTCGCTAAATCTAAGCATCACTTTTATAGTTAAAAATACCAAAACTGTGTGTTTTAAGCGTGTGTGCGAACCCGGAATGAATAAATGTGACAAAAACGCCAGGTATCCAACTTGACGAATGTGAATTTTTGGTGTCAATGTTGCTGTCAAACTTATGTCATTCTCGGTGGGTGAAATTTGAACTAAAAAAGTTTCTTACCAAAATAAAGTGTTATAAATTAACTAATATTGTTAATGTATGGGTAGTGTTATAGTTTTTACACTAATTATGACACTATAAAACGGTTAGAACACGTAGGATCTGGCTAAAAATTTTAGTGTGGGTAAGTGTTTTTGTGATTTTTTTCAAATTTCGATTAACTTATTTGTTTTTACTTTCCTCTGCTCACTTCCAGACCGTCTTTTAATCCAGTGACAGGTGACATTTATTCGATGTTAAAACCGAGTTAACAAGATACATTATCTCGAATAGGCTTGTGAAACACGCCTAACACAATTTCACTGAAAACCCTTTCATTCCGCGGATCTATATTTAAAGCCGTCATTAATCGAGTTCCAAAACAAAACGTCCACAATAAATTTAATATTTCGATTCATCGAACAGGCCTTTTCTGTGGGTTCTTGTATATGTATGTGTTTGATATTCAGGCATAATAGTCGGACCATTGTAGTCCGATTTGTCCGTGGCCGAGCGAGTAAGTTATTTCAAACACAATAGTTCATTAGTTTATCGAATCAGATCGGACCAGTCATTAATCTTACCTGACTAGAGTTGGCCAAGCAGTCTTTCAGAATACAGTACAACATCCAGGTCGAATAAAAGGGACCACGTTGAAGCAAAGTGCGAGAAAAACGGCAACAAAACGCGGTAGAAATAAAAACAACAATAGAAAAAAATGGGAGAAATTTTCTTTTGTGGTTTGTTGTAGAAAAATCCTCGGTGAATATTTTGGACAACTCTACGACTTAAAGCTGCTCAAGAGGAGCTTCGAGATGACGTTCAATATTTAAAAGTAAAGTTCGTTTGGTCCATCTAAGTAATATGTCTGGACTGTAAAAGTGCATCATTGAATCTTAATAAGTTGTAGAGTATTTATTCAAGAGATGCGGGTGAAGAATGTCTGTGTTATTCTCAATATAGTTACGAAACTAAAGCCGGCTTTGTATTAGATTAGATTGCTTATGCGTTATATGCATTATTTAGCACTCCTTACGCATACACCGGTCATGGGCAGAGCCGAATCTAATCAAACATTAAACACCCCAACCCAGAAATCTGGTTTGATAATGAACGCATTGAGTAAGATATGGCTCATTGCAATTACGCTGGCCATTAAACAGAGTTAATGGCGATTTTCCAAGAGCATGACATTGCCATTTTTGACGTATCAATCGGTCAGTCAACGCGGCCCGACCAAATAATTCTTTCGAATTTCTCTCCGACGTGATGATGATGGTTTTTAAAGTCATTTTCTTCTAGGGGTTCGATTCTACGATATATGATTTGTGATGTCAAGGGTATTCATCAATCAATATTTCTGGTCAGATCATCAATAACACTAATAGTTTGGTCTTGTGAATTTAAAATGGCTGTTATACAGGAACAATGCATTCTATTATGGACACGGTATAAGAGTGTGGGTTTGTGTTTTGAAAAAAACAGGGTCGTATTGTCGGACAATTAATTATCTCGGTGTAATCTGAAATTGAAAACGGATAAGTCGAGACGCGGTATTAGATGAAGAAATGGTGCGTGACGAGTGGATTTGGGTGGAAAGGGGTTTTAAAGGGTTTGTGGTTTTAGCCCTTTGGCGCTAAAAACAAAACAAAAATACATGAGTGGTTCATTTATTGAAAATATGAATTATAGCTACTAAAGACATATTATTAAAAATACAGATATGTATTCCGTTTACCGAACAGGTGGACTTGAAAAATCAAAGACAAATTTGACAAAAAGGGATAGTTGAGGACAACAATGAAAGGAAGCAACAACCAAAGAAAAAAGTAGCAGAAATACAGCAGACGTGAAGAATCGGACGAAAATAGAAGATCTATCCAAATTTTGTAAGCAGAAAACTAGAAAAATTCATTGGAAATATCATAACCTAGAAAAAATAGAAATCAATGATTTACTCTTCGCAAACGATATTTCTGTTTTGTTTTTGAAGCAATCTGAAAGAATCTCGAGGACCCCTTATGTCTAATTTTTGAAGTAGTTTGAAAGAATCTCAAGGACCCCTTTTATTTTGTTTTTGAAGTGGATTGAAAGAATCTTGGGGATTCCTTGTCTGGTTTTTGAAGTAATTTGAAAGAATCTCAGGAACTCCTTGTGTTCGGTTTTTGAAGTAGTTTCTTTGCTTTTGTTTTTGAAGTGGATTAAAAGAATCTCGGGGACCTCTATGTATCTGGTTTTTCAAGTGGTTTGAAGGATTTCCGGGATTCCTTTTCTTTTTGTTTTTGAAGTAGTTTCCAAAAATTTTGGGGAAACCTTGTCTGGATTTGAAGTAATCTGAAAGAATCTCGGGCACCTGTCCTGTCTGGCTTTTAAAGTAGTTTGAAATAATCTGGAATGTGTGTTTTGTTTTATTTTTTAGTCGTTTGATCTTACAGCCAACTTTTGTTTTGTTTTTGCAGTAGTTTGAAAGAATCTTGAGGATCCCTTGTCATGTTTTTGAAGTACATAGTTTGAAAGGATCTCTGAGACTCCTTTTCTTTTGTTTTTCAAGTGGATTGAAAGAATCTCGGGGACCTCTTGTGCTTGGTTTATGAAGAGCATCATTTGAAGAAATCTCAGGGACTCCTTTGTTTCTGGTTTTTGAAGTAGTTTGAAGTATCACAAGGATTTCTTTTGTTTTCGTTTTTGAAGTAGTTTTCAAGAATCTTGGGGATCCCCTGTTTGGGTTTGGCAGAAATTTGAAAGACTCTCGGGCATTCTTTGTGTCTGGCTTTTTCAGTAGTTTGAAAGAATCTCGAGTGCGTGTTTTACTTTGTTTTTTAGTCGTTTGAAAGGATCTTAGACCCATCTTTGGTTTTGTTTTTGCAGTAGTTTAAAAGAATCTTAAATTCATGTTTTTCAATTTTTAAGTAGGTTGAAAGGATCTCGGAGACTCCTTTTCTTTTGTTTTTGAGGCGGGTTGAAAGAATCTCGGGGACCTCTTGTGCTTGGTTTATGAAGTGCTTCGTTTGAAAGAATCTCGGGGACTCCTTTGTATCTGGTTTTTGAAGTAGTTTGAAGGATCTCCGGGATTCCTTTTGCTTTCGTTTTTGAAGTAGTTTTCAAGAATCTTGGGAATCCCTTGTCTGGGTTTTGAAGTAACCTGAAAGAATCTCTGGGACACATTTTGTTTTGTTTTTTGGTGGTTTGAAAGAATCTCGAGGATCCCTTTTGTTTTATTTTTGAAGTTGTTTGAAAAAATCTCGGGGATCCCTTTTTGCTTGGCTTTTGAATTGTTTGAAAGAATCTCAGGGACCCTTTTGTACCTGGCTTTTGAAGTAGTTTGAAGGATCTCGGGGATTCCTTTTGCTTTCGTTTTTGAAGCAGTTTTCAAGAATCTTGGGGATTCCTTGTCTGGGTTTTGAAATAATTTGAATCTCAGGAACTCCTTGTGTTTTGTTTTTAAAGTAAGTAGTTTGAAATTATCTGGGAGACCCCTTTTGTTTTGTTTTTGAAGTGGATTGAAAGAATGGCGGGAGTCCCTTATACCTGGATTTTGAAATAACCGTCATATTTTCTTTGGCGATTTTGGAAAATTGGTATGAATTTTCGAAAACAAAGCCGAAAGTAAGTTTTAGAGGTCGAAATCGACAAAAAAATTCTTTAGGTTATTTTCAAAGGTGATCTAAAAAGTGCCGAAAACTTCATAAGAGAAGATTATTGAAAAATAAAGGTTAACACATAGGTCTCGAGATACTGATTTTCAAAATATAGCTTATTGATGGTCCCCTAAACAAGTTTTCGAATTATTCAGTTTCAAACCTAAATTTTTTAGAATTTCTAATTACGTATTGGAATTTTCGAAGAAATGAAACGAAAAGTAAGTTTTGAAGGTCGAAATCTAAGTAGAAAAAATCTCTTTAAGTAATTTTCGAAAGTGGTCTAGAAAGGGTCGAAAATTTCGCAAGAGAAAAATAGTTAAAACCGGAGGTTTTGGAAAAGTTGATTAAAAATCCACTAAAATTGTAAAATATAGATCTCGACATGCTGATTCACAAAATATAGGTTAATGGTCTCGGATGCAGATACATTTTCGAAATATTCGGGATCAAACTCAATTTTTTTATAAATTCTAAAAATCGCTTGCTATATTTCATTTGGCTATTTAAAAAAAAAAAATGCTAGGAATTTTCAAAAGATGAAGCCTTAAGAAAATTTTGGAGGTCGACATTTACAGAAAATCTTTTGGGTAATTTTCGATGGTTGTTGAAAAAAGGTGGGAAAACTCACGAAAAATTGAAGTTTTGGAAAAGTTATCTAAAAATTGCCAAAAAATTCTAGGATATATATTTCCAAGAGCTCTCGCATAGCGAATTTATACGAGTAGTTCCGGACCAAAATTTTCGAAACATTCCGTTTTAAAATCAAATTTTTTAGTAATTAAAAAAATTGCCACATTCATTTGACGATTTTGGAAAAATCATAGAAATTTTCGAAGAAATAAAGCCGAAAGTAAATTTTGAAAGCCGAAATCTATAAAAAAAATCTCTTTACGTAATTTTCGAAGGTAAAGGGTTGAAAATTTTATAAGAGGGGAGTACTGAAAAATGGAGGTGTTGGAAAAATTATCTAAAAATCCACAATAAATTCTAAGATATAAATTTCCACATTTTAATTCTGAGAATATAACTTGTTGATAGTCCCGGATGCAGATTTTCGAAATATTGAGTCTCAAACTCAATTTTTTTAGAAATACCAAATTAATGGCCATATTTCATTTGTCGATTTTGAAAAATTAATTATATACGTATTTTTTTATAAGGATTTCAGAGATCTTTCGTTTTGTTTTTGAAGTAGTTTGAAGGATACCAGGGACTCTTTTTGCTTTGTTTTTGAAGTAATTTGCAATTTTTTGGGGATCCCTTGCTTTGGTTTTGAAGTAATTTGAAAGAATCTCGAGAATTCCTTGTGTTTTGTTTTTGAAGTAGTGTGAAAGAATCTCGAGGACTTCTTTTGTTTTGTTGTTTTAGTAGTTTGGAAGAATTTCGTGGACGAAGGACAAAAGGATGAAGGACGAAAAGGACGAAGAACGAAAAGGACGAAAGACGAAAAGGACGAAGGACGAAAAGGACGACTACTTTTTTATGTTTTTGAAATAGTTTGAAAACAATTTCAGGAATCTCTTCTATCAGGTTTTTGAAGTAGTTTGAAAGAATCTCGTGGACCCTTTTGAACCTGGCTGTTGAAGTAGTTTGAAGCACCAAGGGGATTCCTTTTGTTTTCGTTTTTGAAGTAGTTTTCAAGAATCTTGGGGATACGTTATCTGGGTTTTAAAGTAATTTGAAAGAATCATAGGAACCCCTTGTGTTTTGTTTTTAAAGTCGTTTGAAAGAATCTGGCAAACTTCTTCTGTTTTGTTTTTTAGTAGATTAAAATAATCTCGAAAACCTCTTTTCTTTTGTTTTTGAAGTAGTTTTAAAGAACCTCGGGGACCCCTTTTGTTTTGTATTTGAAGTGCCTGAAAGAATCTCAGGGATCCCTTCTGCTTTGCTTTTGAAGTAGTTTGAAAGAATCTCGAGGATCCCTTTTCTTTTGCCTTTGAAGTGGATTGTTTAAAAGAATCCTGAGGACCTCTTGTAGTTGGTTTATGAAGTCTATCGTTTGAAAGAATCTCGAAGACCTCTTTGTACCTGGATTTTAAATTAGTTTGATGGATTTCGGGATTTTTTTTTATTTTATTTTCGTTTTTGAAGTAGTTTCAAGAATCGTGGGATTCCTTGTATGGGTTTTTGAAGTAATTTGAAAGAATCTCGGGAATTCCTTGTGTTTTGTTTTTGAAGTAGTTTGAAAGAATGTCGGGGACCTCTTTGGTTTTGTTTTTGAAGTAGTTGAAAGAATCTCAGGGAAACCTTTGTTTTGTTTTTGAAGTGGTTGGAAGAATCTCAGGGAAACCTTTGTTTTGTTTTTGAAGTGGTTGGAAGAATCTCAGGGACCTTTTCAACCTTGCTTTTGAAGTAATTTGAAAGAATCTCGGGAACTTCTTGTGTTTTACTTTTGAAATAGTTTGAAAGAATCTCGAGGATCCCTTTTCTTTTGTTTTTGAAGTAGTTTGAAACAATCTCGGAGAGCTCTTCATATCCGGCTTTTGAAGTAGTTTGAAGGACATTGACGGTCGAGGATTCCTTTTGTTTTCGTTTTTGAAGCAGTTTTCAAGAATCTTGAGATTCCTTGTCTGGGTTTTGAAGTACATAATTTGAAAGAATTTCGGGAAACGCTTGTGTTTTGTTTTTAAAGTAATTTGAAAGAATCTCGGGCACCCCCTGTGGGTCATACTTTTGAAATAAGTTGGAAGAATCTCGGGAACTTCTTCCGTTTTGTTTTTAGTAGTTTGAAACAATCTTAGGAAGAACTTTTGCTTTGTTTTTGCAGTAGTTTGATAGAATCTCGATAATCTCTTCTGTTTTGTTTTTGAAGTAGTTTGAAAGAATCTCGGGGATCTCTTTGGTTTTGTTTTTGAAGTAGTTGAAAGAATCTCAGGGAAACCTTTGTTTTGTTTTTGAAGTGGTTGGAAGAATCTCAGGGACCTCTTCAATCTTGTTTTTGAAGTAATTTCAAAGAATCTCGCGAACTCCTTGTGTTTTACTTTTGAAATAGTTTGAAAGAATCTCGGGGATCCCTTTTGTTTTGTTTTTGAAGTAGCTTGAAGCAATCTCGGAGAGCTCTTCATACCCGACTTTTGAAGTAGTTTGAAGGACATTGACGGTGGAGGATTCCTTTTGTTTTCGTTTTTGAAGCAGTTTTCAAGAATCTTGAGATTCCTTGTCTGGGTTTTGAAGTACATAATTTGAAAGAATTTCGGGAAACCCTTGTGTTTTGTTTTTAAAGTAGTTTGAAAGAATCTCGATAATCTCTTCTGTTTTGGTTTTGAAGTAGTTTGAAAGAATCTCGGGGACCTCTTTGGTTTTGTTTTTAAAGTAGTTGAAAGAATCTCAGAAAAACCGTTGTTTTGTTTTTGAAGTGGTTGGAAGAATCTCAGGGACCTCTTCAACCTTGTTTTTGAAGTAATTTGAAAGAATCTCGGGAATTTCTTGTGTTTTACTTTTGAAATAGTTTGAAAGAATATCGGGGATCTCTTTTGTTTTGCTTTTGAAGTAGTTTGAAACAATCTCGGAGAGCTCTTCATATCCGGCTTTTGAAGTAGTTTGAAGGACATTGACGGTCGAGGATTCCTTTTGTTTTCGTTTTTGAAGCAGTTTTCAAGAATCTTGAAATTCCTTGTCTGGGTTTTGAAGTACATAATTTGAAAGAATTTCGGGAAACCCTTGTGTTTTGTTTTTAAAGTAAGTTGAAAGAATCTCGGGCACCCCCTGTGGGTCATACTTTTGAAATAAGTTGGAAGAATCTCGGGAACTTCTTCCGTTTTGTTTTTAGTAGTTTGAAACAATCTTAGGAAGAACTTTTGTTTTGTTTTTGCAGTAGTTTGAAAGAATCTCGATAATCTCTTCTGTTTTGTTTTTGAAGTAGTTTGAAAGAATCTCGGGGACCTCTTTGGTTTTGTTTTGGAAGTAGTTGAAAGAATCTCAGGGAAACCTTTGTTTTGTTTTTGAAGTGGTTGGAAGAATCTCAGGGACCTCTTCAATCTTGTTTTTGAAGTAATTTGAAAGAATCTCGGGAACTTCTTGTGTTTTACTTTTGAAATAGTTTGAAAGAATCTCGGGGATCTCTTTTGTTTTGTTTTTGAAGTAGTTTGAAACAATCTCGGAGAGCTCTTCATATCCGGCTTTTGAAGTAGTTTGAAGGACATTGACGGTCGAGAATTCCTTTTGTTTTCGTTTTTGAAGCAGTTTTCAAGAATCTTGAGATTCCTTGTCTGGGCTTTGAAGTACATAATTTGAAAGAATTTCGGGAAACCCTTGTGTTTTGTTTTTAAAGTAATTTGAAAGAATCTCGGGCACCCCCTGTGGGTCATACTTTTGAAATAAGTTGGAAGAATCTCGGGAACTTCTTCCGTTTTGTTTTTAGTAGTTTGAAACAATCTTGGGAAGAACTTTTGCTTTGTTTTTGCAGTAGTTTGAAAGAATCTCGATAATCTCTTCTGTTTTGTTTTTGAAGTAGTTTGAAAGAATCTCGGGGACCTCTTTGGTTTTGTTTTTGAAGTAGTTGAAAGAATCTCAGGGAAACCTTTATTTTGTTTTTGAAGTGGTTGGAAGAATCTCAGGGACCTCTTCAACCCTGTTTTTGAAGTAATTTGAAAGAATCTCGGGAACTTCTTGTGTTTTACTTTTGAAATAGTTTGAAAGAATCTCGGGGAACTCTTTTGTTTTGTTTTTGAAGTAGTTTGAAACAATCTCGGAGAGCTCTTCATATCCGGCTTTTGAAGTAGTTTGAAGGACATTGACGGTCGAGAATTCCTTTTGTTTTCGTTTTTGAAGCAGTTTTCAAGAATCTTGAGATTCCTTGTCTGGGCTTTGAAGTACATAATTTGAAAGAATTTCGGGAAACCCTTGTGTTTTGTTTTTAAAGTAATTTGAAAGAATCTCGGGCACCCCCTGTGGGTCATACTTTTGAAATAAGTTGGAAGAATCTCTGGAACTTCTTCCGTTTTGTTTTTAGTAGTTTGAAACAATCTTAGGAAGAACTTTTGCTTTGTTTTTGCAGTAGTTTGAAAGAATCTCGATAATCTCTTCTGTTTTGTTTTTGAAGTAGTTTGAAAGAATCTCGGGGACCTCTTTTGATTTGTGTTTGAAGTGGTTGAACGAATCTCAGGGACTCCTTCTACCTTCTTTTTGAAATAATTTTAAAGAATCTCGGAGTCCCCTGATCGGAAATGCCGAAATTTTACTTAAGTAATTTAAAAGTATATAAAGTTGGATTCCGCTACCGGCGTCTCTGGAATAGTCCCGATTTCCAGATGGTCCATTTGTCCCTGTATACATCAACATGGAGAAAACTAAAGGAATGATAATAACGAAGAACTAAGACTCAATTAAAGCTAGGTTGCTTTATGTTATTTAGATTTTCACTCTTGTACTAATTTTCTTTGTAACTTCACACTTATATAATTAAAAATCTTGTTAAAAATTAAAAAGGACCCGCTTACAAACCATTTCAACCCATGGTTTTGAAATAAATGTATTCAATTTTCTTATTAAGTGTCTTCCTATACCAACATGCCCGCTTTTCAAATTCTCCATCTACAAACTCGCCCCCGCCGCCCCCGCCTCTTTCCCGCCGTCCAACATCCACCATTACAAACCCCTATAACGAGTGGATCATTGCCGTCACGACCCTCGTGCAAGACCGTACAAGGATATTAGTCTGAGTCTATGTTTGTCTGAGCTTGTCGTGGTGACGGCGTTCTGCTGTGGTCCCCCACAACAGTGTCGCGGTCTCCATGGAGACACCTCGCAGCGGGGGGCGGGGCAATCGATACTCCCCCACATCCCCCATCAACCATCAAATGCAACACGCACGTTTCAGAAAGTCCCCGACTGTCCCGCACATCCTGCCACCGATTATATCCGAAAAATCTTTCCCAGGTGTTCCTGTTTAAGTGACGACAAGCGAACCTGGCCTTTGACCCGAACACGTTAATGACTTGCCCAACCACACCCTCGGGCCATCTTATGTGAATCATCTGCCGTAATTTATGGCGTGGCGAAAAATGGGATTGTTTCGGGGAGGAACGGACACACAGGATTATTTCACTTATTATTAAATTTGCGATATAACGTCCACGGGAATCGGTGTATTCATATACTGTTTTTTTTTCGACCAGTCCGTCCCTGTGGCCGCGCTTTCTTCGAAATTCCGTCTTTATATAGTCGTCTCTAAGTCTGGGACACTATCGTTCGAATCTTCGCATTGTATGATAATTCGCTCCGAAGACAATAATCCTGAACCTGTACAGGAGAAAAAACAGAACTTTCAACTGGTCCTTCGATGTTCCGTTAAGGTCCGGTTGTAATAAATAATTAAAATGGCAGCGACGTTGGACTCCGGGTTGGTCCCTATCAATCCGGAGATCGAATTATCGCCGAGAATACGATAGAAGCTAATATAAAGAGCGTCAGAGGATAAATAAGTGACGATAAGATCAAGGTTATAAAAACAATCGGATTGGCAAAGGTTAGGTCTGCATAAAAACGGTGTTTATAATGCCATTGTCCTGCTGATGTGACGCCGATGCTGTAGATAACCTCAAGTTCCTGACGGTCTTAACATTCTCCCGAGGAGAGCTCGCAGTGCTACCACATTTAGACGACCGCAACGTCAACTTTATTTTTATTTTTGAGTTTGTTGTGGGTCGATGTGGCGATTTTAACACTCCGGACGCTCCGAGGTCGCTCGATTTTTTGTGTAGGGGAAGTACCTAGGCCGAGCTAATTGTCTCAGGGTGCATTTTTCACGTTTTCCGGTGCAAAGAATCCCACATATTTCACCAACGTCTTGTCCATTTATTGCGGAGTTCCACTACATCACGGGACAATATATAACACGATATAAAGAACCAGTCTAGTAAATTAATACCATACATTCACCAGTTATTTATATCTTTCGTGTGTTGGCAATATGTTACATGTATTAATCCAATAAATAAATATGACTGCCATAAATCGCCCCGTTCCGTTCTTCCAAGCCGAGAAAAAACCCGATATAATTTATAATCCAATTAAGTGGGCCTTGGGCCGAACAAAAGACGTTCAATATAACAATGTGATGGCGGATCAACAACTAAACTCGTATATAATGGACAAATTTTGATCGATTTTATACAGTCTTTTTGTTCGTCGTTGATACCTTGATTTGAGTGGTGTGACGGCTCGAACACAAACAAGTTCGCGATGGGTCGTGGTAATCAATTGGGTCTATTTTTGTTTAGTCGATAGGATGGTTTAGGGGGAAGTGATAGCAGATTAGAATTTCGTAGAAAAGAAGAATAATATTGTCTGAATAGCAGTTTTTGAAGCACGAGAGAAGCTCAAGAATTCTAAAATTTAAAGTAACAATATTGTTTCTTAATAAATTAAAGAGCGCACAACACATTGACAAAAATAATCTTGAACCGTATCTGCTTATATAAAGAAATAACTTCACCCTATACGTAATAATAAAAACTAGATTATTTCGACAGAACTTCCCTCGTCCCTGAAATGCACCCCAATAAATCCGGTTTTTTTGGAAACTTACAACGATTTTTTGCGATTTTTGTTCTCCCGCAACTTTTTTGACTTGAATTTTTCACTTCTACAATTTTTTTTTTGTTTCTTCAGTTTTTCGATTTGCTTTTTTTGTTTTCAAGTTTAAATTTTTCAGTTTTTTAGTTTTATAGCTTCAATTTTTAGATTTTGCAATTTCTCGATTTAAGTTTCCAAGTTTTCAATTTTGAATTATTCAATTTTTCGTTTCAGTTTTTATTTTCTTTACTTTTTCAATGATTCGATTTATCAATGTTTCACTTTTATAATTTTTTGTTTCTTCAGTTATAATTTTTTCAGTTTTTCGAATTGCAATTTTTCATTTTTTTGATTCCTCAGTTTACGATATGCATCTCTTCGAGTTTCCATTTTAAGTCTTCAGTTTTCCGCTTTTCCAAATTTTAGAAGTTTTAATTTTTCTATTTGAGTTTCTCAAGTTTTCAGTTTTTAATTTTTCAACTTTTCGTTTCAGATTTTTATTTTCTTTATTTTTCAGTTATTTGATTTTTCAATATTTCAACTGTGCAATTTATTGTTTTCTCAATTTTAATTTCTTAAATTTTTCGGTTAGCGATTTTTCAATTTTTATTTTTTTTTTGTTTACTTAAATTTTCGATTTACAATTTTTGGTATTCGACTTTTTGTGTTATTTATTTTTACAATTTTTAGATTTTTCAATGTTTCGATTTTATAATTTTTTGTTTTTTCAACTTAACTTTTTTCACTTTTTCGTTTCCTCAATTTTTTGTTTTGCAATTTTTCAATTTTTCATGTTTTTGTTTCCTCAATTTTACGATATGCATCCCTTTGAGTTTTCATTTTAAAATTCTTCAGTTTTCCGACTTTCGAAATTTTAGATGTTTCAATTTTTTGATTTTTCAGTTTTCCGATTTGAGCTTCTCCAGTTTTTAATTTTTAATTTTTCAGTTTTTCGTTTCGGTTTTTTATTTTCTTTATTTTTCCGTTATTTGTTTCTTCAGTGTTTCGATTTTAAAATTTCTTGTTTTTCCAATTTTAATTTTTTCAGTTTTCCGATTTGCGATTTTTAAATAGTTAATTTCTTTAGTTAGAATTCCTCAAATTTTCGATTTACAGTTTTTGGTTGCGGTTTTTTTTTGTTCTTTATTTTTACAATTTTTCGATTTTTCAATGTACCGATTTTATAATTTTTTGTTTTTTCAATTTGAATTTTTTCAATTTTTTGTTTCTTCAATTTTTCGATTTGCGCTGTTTCAATTTTTCATTTTTTTTGTTTTCCCAATTTTACGATATACATCTCTTCGAGTTTTCATTTTAAAATTCTTCAGTTTTCCGATTTTCCAAATTTTAGATGTTTCAAATTTAGATATATATTTTAATTTTTGAATTTGCAAATTTTCGATTTAGGTTTTTAAGTTTTCAATTTTGAATTGTTCAATTTTTCGTTTCAGTTTTTTATTTTCTTTATTTTTCAATTATTCGATTTTCAACGTTGCGATTTTGTAATTTGTTGTTTTTTTCAATTTTAATTTTTTCAGTTTTTCCATTTGCGATTTTTCAATTTTTCAGTTTTTTTTCCTCAAATTTTCTGTTTGCATTTTTTTTTTGTTCTTTATTTTTACAATTTTTCGATTATTCAATGTTCCGATTTTATAATTTTTTGTTTTTTCAATTTTTCGATTCTTCAATTTTTATATTTGTAATTTTTCAATTTTTATTTTTTTTGTTTTTTCAAATTTTCGATTTTCAATGTTTCAATTTTTCATTTTTTTGTTCCCCCAATTTTACGATATGCATCTATGTATTTGAGTTTTCATTTTAAAATACTTCAATTTTCCAATTTTACAAATTTTAGATATTTCTGCTTATAGATTTTTCAATCTTTAGAATTTTCACTTTTTCGATTTGAATTTCTTGAGTTTTCAATTCTTAATTTTTCAGTTTTTCGTTTCGGTTTTTTGTTTTCTTTATTTTTCAATTATTTGATTTTTTCAATATTTCGATTTTGTAATTTGTTGTTTTTTCAATTTTAATATTTTCAGTTTTACGATTTGCGATTTTTCAATTTTACAATTTTTTGTTTCCTCAAATTTTCGATTTGCACTTTTTGGTTTTGGTTTTTATGTTCTTTACTTTTACAATCTTTTTATTTGCAATTTCTCAATTTTTATTTTTTTTTGTTTCCTCAATTTTTACGATATGGATCTCTTCGAGTTTTCATCTTAAAATTCTTCATTTTCCGATTTTTCAAATTTTAGATGTTTCAGTTTTTAGAATTCGCAATTTTTTGATTTGTGTTTCTCTAGTTTTCAATTTTTCGTTTCGGTTTTTTATTTTCTTTAGTTTTCAATTATTTATTTGATTTTCAATGTTTCGATTTTGTAATTTGTTTTTTCAATTTAATTTTTTTCAGTTTTTCGATTTGCAATTATTGGTTTCGGATTTTTATGTTCTTTATTTTACGATTTTTCAATGTTTCAATGTTCCGATTTTATAACTCTTTGTTTTTTCAATTTCAATTTTTTCAGTTTTTCGCTTCTTCAATTTTTCGATTTGCAATTTTTCAATTTTTCATTTTTTTATTTCCTCAATTTTACGATATGCATCTATTCGAGTTTTCATTTTAAAATTTTTCAGTTTTCTGATTTTCCAAATTTTAGATGTTTCAATTTTTAGATTTTTTAATTTTTAGAATTTTTTTCAGTTTTTTCGAGTTGAGTTTCTTGAGTTTTCAGTTTTTAATTTTCCGATTTTTCGTTTCGGTTTTGTATTTTCTTTATTTTTCAATTATTTGAATTTTCAATGTTTGTAATTTGTTGTCTTTTCAATTTTAATTTTTGTTTTTCGATTTGAGATTTTTCATTTTTAATTTTTTTTTCTTGAAAATTTTTGATTTGCAATTTTTGCTTTCGATTTTTTATGTTCTTCATTTTTACAATTTTTTGATTTTTCAATATTACGATTTTATAATTTTTTGTTTGATCAATTTTTCAATTTTTCAGTTTTTCGATTTGCAATTTTTCAATTTTTCATTTTTTTTTTGTTTCCCCAATTTTAGACATACGCATCTCTTCGAGTTTTTATTTTAAAATTCTTCAGTTTTCCGATTTTCCAAAATTTTCAGCTTTTTGATTTTTCAATTTTCAGAATTTGTAATTATTCGATTTGAGTTCCCCGAGATTTGAAAAATTTAAAATTGACTAATTTTTCAATTTTCGTTTCGGTTTTTATTATCTTTACTTTACAATTATTCGATTTTTCAGTTTCGATTTTGTAATTTGTTGTTTTTTCAATTTTAATTTTTTCAGTTTTCGACTTCCGATTTTTCAATTTTTCGTTTTTGTTGTTTCCCCAGTTTTTAGATTTTTCAATTTTTCGATTCTTTAATTTTTCATTTCTTCAAATTTTTAGATTCGGTTTTTTATGTTCTTTATTTTTGCGACTTTTTTATTTTTCAATGTTCTGTATTTATATTTTTTTGTTTTGCCAATTTCAGCTTTTTCTACTTTTCGTTTCTTCAATTTTTCGATTTGCATTATTCAGTTTTTATTTTTTTTTGTTTACTCAATTCTACGATATACATTTCTTCGAGTTTTCATTTTAAAATTTTTTAGTTTTCCAATTTTCCAACTTTTGGATGTTTCAATTTTTAGATTTTGCAATTTTTTGATTCGCAATTTCTTGAATTTTCAATATTTAATTTTTAATTTTTGAGTTTTTCGATTTTAGATTTTTCGTTTCTTTAGTTTTTCTATTTTCAATTTTTCGTTTCGGTTTTTTATTTTTTTTCATTTTTTTCAATTTTTCGGTTTTTCAATCTTTCTACTTTCAAATTTTTAATTTTTCACTTTTTCAATTTTAGATTTTTCGGTTTCTCGATTTTTCAATTTTTGATTTGCAATTTTTCTACTTTTCATTTTAAATACATATTATAATTGTTAAAATTTTTCACCTTTTCAGTGTTACCATTTGCTGGAATTTTACCATTTCTTATGATTTTTCAACTTTACAATTTTTGGGTTTCCTAATTTTTCCATCCAATTCGGTTTTATTTCTTGCCAATTTTTCGATTCATTTTTTTCAGTTTTTAAATTTTTGATGTTTCGATTTTCCGTTTCTTAAGTTCTTCGATTTTTCAATTAAAATTTCCGATTTTGTAGTTTTCTGATTTTTCAATTTTTCATTTTTTCAAATTTTATAATAAAAAAAACATGAAAAATGGCATAATTGTAAAATCGAAACATTAAAAATGAAAAAACAAACAAGTATAAAGTGAAACCTTTGAAAAATCTAAAAATTGAACATTGAAGAAACGAAAAATTGAAAAAATTAAAATTGAGCAACTTAAAAATCGGAAAAGTGCAAAATCGAAAAAACGGTATAACGTATTGTAAAATCGAAATATTGAAAACTAAAGAAATCGGAAAATCGGATCATTGGAAATCTAAAAACTGCAAAATTAAAAAAATTAAAAATTGAAAAATCGAAAAGTTTCAAAATCAAAATTGAAACTTTGAAATACTGAATTAACGAAAAACTATAAAATCGGAAGAAAGATTGAAAAACAACGAAAATGAAAAAAAGAAAAATTGTGATATAAACTCTAGAAAATGAAAAATAAAAATTTTAACATCATTGAACGAACGAAAAATTGGAAAATTTGGTCCAGAAAATGCAAAATGGAAATAATTAAAAGTAGAAAGAACCAGAAATTATGAAACCGAATGGAATATGTAATTGAAAAATAAAATGTATTATGAAAAAACAAAAAATTGTGATATTAAAAAATTGGAAGGTAAATAAATCCAGACTTTTGGAAAAATTACAAGATTATTTTGATTTTGCGAATTTTATTTTTTACCGTAACCTGTACCAAAACATAAAAAAAATCGTGATGACGTCATCAACATTTTTGCAAGTACACGTATCAATCAATCAATCAATTTTATTGTACTTAAATGTGCACACATTTTACGCTCGTCAAAATATAAAGAATACAATAAATTTATTCTTGTTTTTTGAGTCTCCCTGTATAAGTAATTCTGAAATTTATGAGTGCGTTGGTAAACCCCAATTATAGAGTAATCATATTTTGCATATTTCAGAGAGTGGAAATTGAGATGACGTCATCAATTTTTTGGAAGGGGATAGCGAATACATTTTTATTAACGGTTTACCACGATTACAACAACCTTAAAACGTTTGCAAGTGTTCAAAGCAGTCAGTTTTGTAATTTCAAAGTTAAATTGCAAAATGTTGTTATACAATTTTGACTTTTTTTTCCAAAATTCTGGATGTCTAGGGTGGAAACTCGACACGGATTCATAAACCACATGTACACGAGTATCTTATTTTATAAAATTTGAATAATATTTATGTACTAAACTTAAAATTTGACAACGATCGGTCTAGTAGTTTGGGAGATTATCTGTCCAATAAAAATCCGGAGAGACAGACAGACGGAAACCGGAAACCTTTTCGTACTTTAGGTGTCATGAAACGTCGAGAAAACTTAAAACTAGCTTACGTTCATAAAGTAAACAATGTTTCGTAATTTCCCTTAGTATACAAAATAACTGTACGTCTAAAAAACTTCCCACTTTCCAGAAGTCGCGTGCCATCCAGCTCTAGATCATAAAAACTGTCCCACTATAATAAATAGTAAAATGCATAATGTGTTTATTCGTCACACCATGGGTATTATTGTCGGTGATATACGTCCAGCCCGCTCACGTTCAGTGTATTCCCGACCTCCTCGACACTCCGAACCCACTTGCCCGCTTTTTCACCCACCAAACATCGCCTCATTTGTCCGAAATATCGATCACTCAACCCGAAACGACACGCATCCTTCCACTAGAAAGCCGTGAAATTCGACAGAATAAGTCAACTTGTGGTTGTAGTGATGTTATTGTGCGTAAAGTGAGGCGTATAGCGCACCGTTCTGTGCCCCCGCTTCCTTCCGAAACATATAAAGCAATTGTGCCCCAGTCGGAGGACTCCCCCGCCTGCTCTGATGACTCGTGTCAGCTCCAGGCCTTCACAAAGAGATGGCTTCTTTCAGTCTATAATTATTGTCCTCCTGGTTCCTGTTAGTGAAGCTTGCGAGATGAACCTTTTATAATTCCGCACTTTTTGATACACAATCTAGAGCCGATATCTTTGTCAGAGGCGTACCGGCGACGGGGAAATGGGAAATGATAATGTCAGGATGTGCCTCGGGGGTGTAATTGGAAATTATGAGGTTCAAAGCGAGCAAGTGCAACTGATCTCCACAGGTTGCTGTTGTTTCGAGGTCTTTAGTTTTATTGAATGGTTTTCTCGTTCATGTTGATATGTATCTGTCGGATTTATATTACGACTGTCAAAATTAAAAATCTGTCGCTTTTCCAAAGAAAACCGCCCGATTTTCCACCAGTCGACTTTTCTCTCGTCATAACAATTAATTCGACCCGGGCAGATGCTCACAAAGAACTCTCATTTAGCCCCATCATCCATCATTTATTTGTCAAGTTTGTGTTTAATTCGTCGATCCGGAGATATCCATATTCAACTAGGACCAAAGCCATGAATAGAGTGAATGTCAGAGTCAGTAAGGCAAGAGTAATGCACATAAAATCCCTCATTAAGCCCGTGTACACACTTCACACACAGAAGATGGGCGCGTGGCCTGTGACTGCTGCACCGGACAGCCAGTGGCGTGCGCCCCTCCCACCTCGTTAATGTTTTAGCCCTCGATGTGGAAAGATTGTAATGAGATTCTTGTCTTGGAAAGACTTGTGTGGAGGTTTTTCTGGGTTGTGAATGACTTTTATCTTTACATTCTTATCTTTTATCCAGCAGATTTCTTTTTTCCATTGCTTCCCCTTCCATTTTCGAAACCTTCTTCACGGATTTTGCCTTACATTTTTTTTAACAATTTTTTACCTTTTTTCTTTAACTTTTATATTTTTCATCAACCTTATTTTCTTTTGCTTTACTATACTTCGTGACTCTGATCTCTTATTTTATCTCTTCGTTCCACCACGTTGTCCGAATTCTGTAGTTTTGATAGCGAATTTGAAAAGGTTGATTTCATTTTTGTAGGAGTTATCTTCTTACACTTCTTTTTTTGTACCTTTAAATTGTTATCTTTTATCTTGCAGATATATTGTTTTTTTCCATTTCTTTCATTTCCATTTTTAACGATTCTCAAAAAAATTTGTCCTATATTTATTTACCATTTCTTTCGCCTTTTTTCTTTGGCTGTTATATTTTTCATCATCCTCATGTTTTTTTTTTGTTATTAAATATATTTTTTTCTTGGGTGTGATCTCTTGTTTTACCTCTTCGTTCCACGACGGTGTCCGATTTATCTGGTTTTGGTAACGAATTCGAAGAGGTCGATTTAATGTTTATAGGGGTTATCTCCTTAGATTTCTTTTTTTGTGTTTTTAAATTGTTTATTTTATCCAGCAGATTTCTTGAATTTTTTCTATTTCTTTCTCTTCCATTTTCGGAACATTCTCCAAAGACTTTGTCTTACCATTTTTTCACTTTTTTTCTTTGACTTTTGCATTTTTTATAATTCTTATCTTCTTTCTGAACATTCTGAACATTCTCTATTACATATATATTTTTACCATTTTTTCATCTTTTTTCTTTAACTTTTGCATTTTTCATATTTTACCATTTTTAAACCCTTTTTCTTTGATTTTTATAGTTTTCATCATCCTTTTGTTATTAAATATCTTTGGTATGTTTTCTTCTTCAGTTTCTCTCTTGTTTTACTTCTTTGTTCCACCACGGTTCGGTGTTCGATTTTATTTAGTTTTGATAACGAATTCGAAGAGGTCGACTTAATTTTTATAGGGATTATCTTCTTAGAATTTTTTTTTGTAACGTTAAATTGTTATTTTTTATCCAGCAGATTTCTTGTTTTTTTTTGCATTTTTTCCCTTCCATTTTCTAAAAATTCCCCAATAAATTTGTCTTCTGTTTTTTCACCTTTTTTCTTTGATTTTTGTATTTTTCATCATCTCCATGTTCTTTTGTTGTTAAATGTCTTTGCCACATCTTCTTCTTCAATTTGATTTCTTGTTTTACCTTTTCGTTCCACCACGGTGTCCGATTTCTGTGATTTTGGTAGCGAATTACACAAGGTCGAGTTAATTTTTATAGGGGTTATTTGCACAGATTTTTTTGTTTAAATTGTTTTTATTTATCCGTTTTTTCCATTTCTTCCCTTTCAATTGTCTAAACATTTTCCCAGAATTTTATTTAAATGTTTTTACCATTTTTTCACCGTTTTGCTTTGACTTTTGTAGTTTTCATCATCCTCATGTTGTTTTGTTATTAAATATCTTTCCTATATTTTCTTCTTCAGTTTGATCTTTTGTTGTACCGCTTTGTTCCACCACGGTTCTGTGTCCGTTTTTATTTAGTTTTGATAACGAATTCAAAGAGGTCGACTTTATTTTGATATGGAATATCTCCTTAGACTTCTTTTTTTGGTAACGTTAAATTGTTATTTTTTATCCACAGATTTCTTGTTTCTTTTTTAATTTTTTCGCTTCCACTTTCTAAAAATCCTCCAATAACTTTGTCTTCTATTTTTTCACCTTTTTTCTTTGATTTTTGTATTTTCATCATCCTCATGTTCTTTTGTTGTTAAATATCTTTGCCATATCTTCTTCTTCAATTTGATTTCTTGTTTTACCTCTTCGTTCCACCACGGTGTCCGATTTCTGTGGTTTTGGTAGCGAATTTGACAAGGTCGATTTAATTTTTATAGGGGTTACCTGCCCAGATTTTTTTTGTCAGTTTAAATTGTTATTATTTATCGGTTTTTTCCATTTCTTCCCTTTCAATTGTCTAAACATTTTCCCAGAATTTTGTTTTAATTTTTTACCATTTTTTCACCTTTTTTGCTTTGACTTTTGTAGTTTTCATCATCCTCATGTTCATTTGTTATTAAATATCTTTGCTATATTTTCTTCTTCAGTTTGATCTTTTTTTTTACCGCTGTGTTCCACTACGGTTCTGTGTCCGTTTTTATTTAGTTTTGATAACGAATTCAAAGAAGTCGACTTAATTTTTATAGGGATTATCTCCTTAGACTTCTTTTTTTGGTAACGTTAAATTGTTATTTTTTATCCAGAAGATTTCTTGTCTCTTTTTTAATTTTTTCGCTTCCACTTTCTAAAAATTCTCCAATAACTGTGTCTTCTATTTTTTCACCTTTTTGCTTTGACTTTTGTAGTTTTCATCATCCTCATGTTCATTTGTTATTAAATATCTTTGCTATATTTTCTTCTTCAGTTTGATCTTTTGTTTTACTGCTTTGTTCCACCACGGTTCTGTGTCCGTTTTATTTAGTTTTGATAACGAATTCAAAAAGGTCGACTTAATTTTTATAGGGATTATCTCCTTAGACTTCTTTTTTTTTAACTTTGAATTGTTATCTTTAATCCAGGAGATTTCTTGTGTTTTTTTCATTTCTTTCTCTTTCATTTTCTAAACATTCTTCTGGATTTTGTCTTACATTTTTAAATTTTTTTTTGCTTTATTTCTTTAACTTTTTTGTTTTTCAGCAACGTCATGTTTTTTGTTATTTAATATATTTGTCGTATCTTCTTTCTCAGTTTAATCTCTTGTTTTACCTCTTCGTTCCACCACGGTGTAACGAATTCGAAAGGGTCGATTTAATTTTCGTGGGGGTTATCATTTTAGAATTCTTTGTCTTGTAACTTTAATTTGTTATCTTTGATCCAGCAGATTTCTAGCGTTTTTTCCATTTCTTTCCTTTTGATTATCTAAAGATACTCAAAAAATTGTCTTACAATTTTTTACCATTTGTTTTTGTTTTTTCTTTGACTTTTATATTTTTCATCATCTCATGTTCTTTGATTATTATTAAATGTCTTTGCCATATCTTCTTTTTCAGGTTGATCTCTTGTTTTACCTCTTCTTTCCACCACTGTCCGATTTTTCTGGTTTTGAGAACCAATTTGAAAAGGTTGATTTAATTTTATAGGAATTAAGTCCTTAGATTTTTTTGTATCTTTAAATTGTTATCTTTGATCCAGCAGATTTCTTGTGTTTTTTTCCATTTCTTTCTCTTCCATTTTCTGAACATTCTCCAAGGACTTTGTCTTACCATTTTTTCACCTTTTTTCTTTGACTTGTGCATTTTTCATATCTCTGCTGTTCTTTTGTTATTAAATATCTTTATCCATATCTTCTTCTTTAGTTTGATCACTTGTTTTACCACTTCGTTCCACCATGGTGTCTCATGTCTCTGGTTTTGGTAATGAATTCGAAGAGGTCGATTTAATTTTTCTGTGGGTTATCTTCTTAGAATTTTCTTTTTTGTAACTTTGAAGTGTTATCTTTTATTCAAGAGATTTCATGTGTTTTTTCCCATTGCTTTTCCTTCCAATTTCTAAAAATTTAGCAAGAATTTTGTGGCATATTTTTTTACCATTTTTTTCTTTTTTTTTCTTTTGACTTTTATATTTTTCATCATCCTCATGTTCTTTTGTTATTAAATATCTTTGCCAGATCTTTTTCAGTTTGATCTCTTGTTTTACCTATTCTTCGAAAAGGTTAAAAAAGGTCTTTTATCCGGTAGATTTCTTGTGCTTTTTTCCATTTCTTTCCGTTCCCTTTTCTAAACATTCTCCAAGGATTTTGTTTTACGTATTTTACATTTTTCCACTTTTTTCTTCGACTTTTTAAGTTTCATCATCATGTTTTCTTTGCCATATCTTCTTCTTCAGTTTGATCTCTTCTTTTACCTTTTTGTTCCACCACGGTGTCGGGCGTCCGATTTTCTTTGGTTTTGATAATGAATTCGAACAGGTCGATTTCATTTTCATAAAGGTTATCTTCTCAGATTTTTTTTTTGTAACTTGAAATTGTCATCTTTTATCCATTAGATTTCTTGTGATTTTCCATTTCATTCACTTCCATTTCTTAAACATTCTACAAGAATTTTGTCTTACATTTTTTACAATTGTTTCACCTTTTTTTTTTGACTTTTAGATTTTTCACAATCTTCATGTTCTTCTGTCATTAAATATCTTTGCCATATCTTCCTCTTCAGTTTTATCTCTTGTTTTACCTTTTTGTTTCATTACGGTGTCGGCGTCCGATTTTCTTTGGTTTTGATAACGCACTCGAAGAGGTCGATTTATTTTTTTATGGGGGTTTATCTTCCTAAACTTCTTTTTTTTTAGTAACATTACATTGTTGTCGTTTATCCAGCAGATTTCTTGTGTTTTTTCCATTTCTTTCCATTTCTTTCTCTTTCGTTTTCTACACATTCCCCAAGGTTTTGTTTTACATCTTTTTAGCATTATTCCACTTTTTTCTATGACTCTTTTAAGCTTCATCGTCATGTTCTTTTGTTATTTAAATATCTCTGCCATATCTTCTTCAGTTTGATCTCTTGTTTCACCTTCTTGTTCCACCACGGTTTCGGTGTTAGATTTTTTTTCGTCTTGATAACGAATTTGAAGAAGTAGTCTTAATATTCATAGAGGATATCTTCTTGGAATTCTTTTTTTTTTTTTGAAAATTTAAATTGTTATCTTTATTTATCAGGTAGATATCTTGCGTTTTTCCCATTTCTTTCCTTTTCGTTTTCAAAACATTCTCTAGGGATTTTGTTTAACATCTTTTTACCATTTTTTCGCTTTTTCTTTTGGCTTTTTTAAGTGTCATCATGTTCTTTTGTTATTAAATATTTTTATTTTATTTATATTTATTTAAATATTAGTTTATTCTCTTGTTTTACCTGTTTGTTCCACCACGGTCTCTGTGTTCGATTTTCTTTAGTTTTGATGACGAATTCGAAAAGGTCGATTTAATTTTCATAGGGGTTATCTTCTTAGACTTATTTTTGTTCGTAATTTTAATTTGTTGTGTTTTATCCAAATTTTTCCATTTTTCCCCTTCCATTTTCTAAAGATCCTCCAAGAATTTTGTCTTACATTTTTCTACCATTGTTTTCACCTTTTTTCTTCAACTTTTATCTTTTTCATGTTATTTTGTTATTAATTATCTTTGCCATATTTTCTCCTTCAATTTTATCTCTTGTTTTAACTCTTCGTTCCACCATCATGGTGTCCGATTTCTATGGCTTTGGTAACAAATTCGAAGAGGCCGGTTTAATTTGTATAGGGGTTATCTTAGAATATTTTTTTTTTGTAAATTCAAATTGTTATCTTTAATTCACCATATTTCTTGTCTTTTTTTCATTTCTTTCTATTCCTTGTTCTAAACAATCTCCAAGAGTTTTTTTTGTCTTACTTACATTTTTTCACCATTTTTTCATCATTTTTTCATCTTTTTTTTTTACTTTTCTTTTTTTCATCATCCTCAAGTTCTTCGTTCTACCACGAAGTCCGATTTCTCTGGTTAGATTTCTTGAACGCCCTACATATATATTTTCTGTGCTGCTTCTATAACAGAATTTTTAAACGCTTCTCACATTTATTCTGATGCTAAATCCAGTTCATATTTTCTTTTGGCTTTTCCTACTTCTTTCTTTTTGATATTGTTTTTGATTCCTCTTTTCACCTAATCTGAAAGTTATGATACTTAAATGTTCGGTCGTTGCTTCTATTTCTTTGAACCTTTATTTTAAGTTTTGCCTCATGTTAATTGTTGATTCTTTTTTCAGCTAATGTGAAGTTATGATACTAATAAGTGTTCTGTCTTGACTTTTATTTTTATGATATAATTGTGGGTGTCAAGTTTCAGACAAACAAGAACATACATAACAGAAATATTCTTTTACTTTGTAACAGTTCATTTTGTATTTAAAATTTACTATTGTTTACATTTATCGTCCGCAAGGTGTAGGCATTATTTTAATTTGACACATTTTTATTTACGTTGCGTGAGATGGAATCACGTCATAAAATGTTTGTGGATCGAAGATAAAAAATACTATTAATTTTTTCGAGAAGTTCGATATTTTTTTGTTATTTTTCGATCTGAGTCATTTAAAGATCCCAGCGATAACAGAGATCAAACCCAGCTGATAGATCTGAATATTTCGGCGAGGCCAAATGACCTCAGCTCCTTCCACAAGCCCCGTTGCCAATTTCCAATGAAAAATAGCCGGGCAAAAACCAGATGCTCCTCTCCGGACAATCCATACAAAAATTTTAAATTATGTATTGTTTGTAGGCGGTAAGTCTGGTGACCGAGCCATTCGAAAACTGGGTGGTCTTCATGCATACAATGATTGACGTATGACATTTTGACGAAGTACGAGCACGGTAGCCGACAAACAACAAAGAACGGAAAAAATAACACAAATTTGTACAGACAAATATCCATTGTGGGCAAATTCGCATAGATAACTCACTTTAGATTAGGCGCAATCACGAAATTCAATTAACTTTATCGTCGTATAAAATTACGATAATCCCGACAACGCAAAGCGCTGTCGTGCTCCGCATACCAATGATTTGTTAAAACCGAATTATCCGCTTTTTACAACGTCCTGTTTAGATAATTATGCGCCTCGCGCATCCTTAACAAACAAACTCGACTAGAAAATAAATCCTCGTGCATAATTTCGATATCGATATTTACGGGGCGTCTTTCTTTGTAGTTTTATGGCTTTTTAACAGCACACCTCACCTGATACGATAAATAAACGAAAAGTGGTTTTATTACGTGCCTGTATAAATCCGGATTACCGACATGACTCGTAATTAATAACAATTTTATGTGCTACTTGACAATTTGGTTTGACAAGCCTAAGCAGGTGTCACTGAAATATCTTAACGCCTCACACGCCGAAATTAATGCTCATAAATTTTGTCTTATCATTTATTACCATAATCTTTACATATGTTTATGGTTATGTAGTGCATTGTATTTAAGTTGCTGCGTCGGTTATTACGCTTAAATGGGTGGTTGCAAATGGCTTGTAGCGGACTTGTTAAGGGTAATTTTTGTAGTTAATTTTATTGAAAACCATGCAGGTGGTAGATAAATTAGATTCATTGCAACTTTCCTACAATAAATAATAGTGAAATGAATAACTAAGTATATTAAATGTTGAAACTATACGGTTAAAAATGAGTAAAAACTTTAAGGAGCCATCCTTGCAAAGGATTCGACATGTGGGTGATTAAACCACACTGATAACTGTCAACAAGGAAAATTGGTAAAGGATTAATTAAATTTATTAAATAAATATAAATAAATGATTGTCAAAAAAAAAACAGTAATACTGCTATTGTGGTCCTAACCGAATGCGCTTTAGCTCCGTCTTGTTGAAAATAAATTACTGCCGTTTCATCGTCGTGAAATTGTGGTATAAAATTTCCCAAATATTTTTACTGATACCTATCAAGCAGTTAGGTTACTTTGAAGAAAATAACGTGGATACAGTGGCGACTCGTCATAGGGTTAATTAAAATTAATAATTTAAAACATTTTAGACGGACTCCTGATTTAAAAAAAAATAATAATATTCGAGTCTTCCGAAAATGACACCTACCGGTAAACGTGCACGTAGATTCTAAACGAGTAAGGATTTTGCCCAGAAAACTAATAATTTGAACTACAAAATGTCAAAAAATCGAATGGTAAAAATCGAAATACGCTCTCTTTTTTTGTTTACAAATTATCTAGCGTCGAACTAAGAATTTGTTTTTTTGAGTTTTGTTTCAAGAAAGACTTGGTTTAAAATAGTGGAAATTTTCAACAACCGATGCTAAAAATGCATCCACCTGGGCAAAATTAGTCTAGAGACTTATTTTCAGTCAGATTAAAACATGTTTAATTTTTGACCAATTTTTCCGGAGGGCAAGTTATCTCGGTTAAAAAAATGTACTTCGATTTGTGTGAAAATTACTCATGTCCGTAATTCGAACCCCTTGAATAAGAATCTGGTCCCAAAAAAATTGTAGAAGGTCCCTGATTTTTTTTTTATTTTTTTATATTCGAGTTTCCCGAAAATGACACTGTCCGATAAATGCGTACGTAGATTCTAAACGGGCACGGATTTTGGCCAGAAAACTAGGAAATTGGAGTAGAAAGCTTCAAGAAATCGAATGGTGAAAATCGGAATACGCTCTCTTTTTTCATTCAAAAATTGTCAACCGTCGAACTCAGAATTTAGTTTTTTAGTTTTGATTACGGAAAGATTTCGTTTAAGATAGTGGGCAAAATTAGCTTAGAAACGGTAATTTCATGCAGATTTAAACATGCTTATTTTTTGAGCTTTTTCCGGAGCTTTCCGGTCAAAATTTTTGGAATGTTATTAAGTTACCTATCTTGGTTAAAAAATGTACTTCGATTTATGTGAAAATTACTCCTGTTCCTAATTTGAAACTCGTGAATAAGAATCAGAGGGGGAAAATTGTAGAAAGGCCCTTAAAAAAATAATATTCGAATCTCCCGAAAATGACACCGTCTGATAAATGGATACGTAGATTCTGAACTAGAAAACTTCAAGAAATCAAATTGTGAAAATCGGAATACGCTCTCTTTTTAGTTCAAAAATTTTCGAGCATGAAACTCAGAATTTGTTTTTTTGAGTTTTGGTTAAAGAAAGGTTTCGTTTAAAATAGTGAAATTTTCGATAACCGATGCTAAAAATCAATCCAACTAGGCAAAATTAGTTTAGAAATTTAATTTCAGGCAAATTGAAAATTTTCGGATTTAGGCCACTTCAAGCTGCCTCGGTTAAATTTTTATTTATCTCAAAATTACTTCCGTCCCTAATTAGAACCTCCTGAATAAGAATCAGCGTTCAGAAAAATTGTAAGACTCCTGGTTTCTTCTTATTTTTTTACTATTCAAGTCTCCCAAAAATGACACCGTCTGCTAAATGTATACGTAATTGGTAAACGGCCAAGGATTTCGGCCTGAAGATTAGCCAACATGACTATAAAACTTCAAAAAATCGAATGATGAAAACCAGAATACACTTTCTTTGCTCAAAAGTTATGAACCGTTAAACTCACAATTTGATTTTTTGGGTTTTGATTAAAGAAGATTTTGTTTAAAATAGTGAAAATTTTCAACAATCGATTCCAAAAACGCACTCAGCTGAGCTAAACTAGTTTACAAACTTAATTTGAGACAGATGAAACCATGTTTATTTTTTTAGCAATTTTTCTGGAGCAGTTCCGGTCAAAATTTTCGAATTAAAAAAGCTGCCTGGGTTAATCGTATCTCGATTTGTCTGAAAATTACTCCTGTACCTAATTAGAACCTATTAAATAAAAATCTGGGGTAAGAAAATTACAGAAGGGCTCTTGATTTTTTTTGTAATTTTTAATTTTTTGAGTCTCCCGAAAATGACATTGTCCGATGAATGTGTATGTAGATTCTAAACAAACACAGATACCTAGCTGAAAGTATACTCTTTTGTCCGGAAAACTATAGGGAATCAAATGATAAAAACTGGAATATGCTCTCTGTCCGTCTAAAAGTTGTGGACCGTCAAACTCACAATTTTATTTTTTTGAGTTTTGGTTGAAAAAAGATTTGAGTTAAAATAGTGAAAATTTTCAACAATCGATACCAAAAACACACACAGCTGGGCAAAATTAGTTTACAAACTTAATTTGAGACTGATTGTGCGATGTTTATTCTTTTAGCAATTTTTCCGGAGCAGTTCCGGTCAAAATTTTCGAATTTAGGCCTTATCAAGATACCTCGGTTAATCGCAGCTCGATTTGTCTAAAAATTGCTCCCGTGCCTCAGTAGAACCTACTAAATAAAAATCTGGAGAAAAAAAATTGTTGATGAGCTCCAGATTTTTTTTGTAATTTTTTATTTTTTAAGTATTCCGAAAATGACATTGTTCTATGAATGTACACGTAGATTCTAAATGGACATAGGTACCCAGCTGAAAATATACTCTGTTGCTCAGAAAACTATAGGGAATCGATTGATAAAAACTAGAATATGCTCTCTTGGTCCGATTAAAAGTTATGGACTGTCAAACTCATAATTTTGGTTTTTTGAGTTTTGGTTGAAGAAGGATTTCACTTAAAATAGTGAAAATTTCCAACACTCGATACCAAAAATCCAATCAGCTGGGCAAAATTAATCTACAAACTTAATTTGAGACAGATTGAGCCATGTTTATTTTTTGTACAAAATTTTCCGAAGCAGTTCCGGTCAAAACTTTCGAATTTAGGTCACTTCAAGCTACCTCGGTTAATCGTACCTCGATTTCTCTGCAAATTACTCGTGTGCCTAATTAGAACCTACTAAATAAGAATCTGCAGAAAAAAAATCGTAGACGGGCTCCTGATTTTTTTGTAATTTTTAATTTTTTGAGTTTCCCGAAAATTACATTGTTGACGAATGTGTACATAGACTCTTAATGGACATAGATACCTAGCTGAAAATATACCCTTTTTCTCAGAAAACTATAGGGAATCGAATGATAAAAACTGGAATGTGCTCTCTTTGTCTTTTTAAAAGTTGTGGACCATCAAACTCACAATTTTGGTTTTTTGAGTTTTGGTTAAGGAATGATTTCACTTAAAATAGTGAAAATGTTTAACAATTGATACCAAAAACGCACTCAGCTGCGCAAAATTAGTCTTTAAACTTAATTTGAGACGGATTGTGTCATGTTTATTTTTTTTAGCAATTTTCCGGAGCAGTTCCGGTCAAAATTTTCGAATTTAGGCCATATCAAGATACCTCAGTTAATCGTAACTCGATTTGTCTAAAAATTACTCCCGTGCCTAATTAGAGCCTGCTAAATAAGAATCTGGAGAAAAGAAAATGTAGACGGGCTTCTGTTTTCTTTTTGTAATTTTTAAAATTTTGAGTCTTCCGAAAATGACATTGTCCGATGAACGTGTACGTAGATCCTTAATGGACATAGATACCTAGCTGAAAATATACCCCTTTGCCCAGAAAACTATAGGGAATTGAATGATAAAAACTAGAATATGCTACCTTTGTCCGTTTAAAAGTTATGGACCGTCAAACTCACAATTTTGTTTTTTTGAGTTTTGGTTGAAGAAGGATTTCACTTAAAATAGCGAAAATTTTCAACAATCGATACCAAAAACGCATTCAGCTGGGCAAAATTAGTCTACAAACCTAATTTGAGACAGATTGGCCCATGTTTATTTTTTTTAACAATTTTTCCGGAGCAGTTTCGGTCAAAATTTTCGAATTTAGGCCATATCAAGATACCGCGGTTAACTGTACCTCGATTTGTCTGAAAATTACTGCCGTGTTTAATTAGATCATAGTAAATAAAAATCTGGAGAAAGAAATTGTATAAGGGCTTCTGATTTTTTTTGTAATTTTTAATTTTTTGACTCTCGCGAAAATTACATTGTCCAATGAATGTGTACGTAGCTTCTAAATGGCCACAGATATGTAGCTGAAAATATACTCTTTTGCCCCAAAAATTATAGGGAATCGAATGATAAAAACTAGAATATCCTCTCTTTATCCGGTTAAAAGTTATAGACCTTCGAACTCACAATTTTGTTTTTTGAGTTTTGGTTGAAGAAGGATTTCGCTTAAAATAGTGAACATTTTTAAGAACCGGTACCAAAAATCCACTCAGGTGGATAAAATTAGTCTAGAAGCTTAATTTCGGGTAAATTGAACCATGTTTATTTTTTTAAGAATTTTTCCGGAGCAGTTCCGGTCAAAATTTTCGAATTTCACTTTTTTAACAATAATATCTCGGTTAAACGTACCTCGATTTGTCTGAAAATTACTCATGTGTCTAACTAGAACCTCCCAAATAAGAATCTAGGGCCAAAAAATTCTAAAAAGCCCCCTGATTTTTAAAAATTTTTTAATAATGACACCGTAACTGCAACTTATTCAATGATCAACACCAGTAAGTTAAAATCTGACCTGGAAGTTTTATGTAACTGTGACGATTTTGAAAACAGTAGTGTTGGTACAATAAGTGACTTATCAGTTCTTTCTGAACTTAATAATTTATCAGAAACTTTCTCGGAGTGCGTTAAACCATTAAAATACTTACACAGGACATTAAAATTTTAGTGGATATAAAAATACCGTTCTCAGAATCCAGTTTTTCCTTTATCCCCTACACGACTTAAACCCAGTGCCAGTATCCTCTGAACGCATGTCTCACATTATTTACTGCTAACATGGCTGTCGTGATGTATGGGAATGCAATACTGCAGTTTCCCAGACGCTGTCCCGACCACTGTAATGTTCTTGTGAGTTGTGATGTTGGCCTGCAGAACCGAGAGCACCCATATCTACGCTTATGGACATTACCATTACCATTAAACTCTCAACGATTCCTCTCATGTCAGATCGAATAATAAAATCGCGCTGAAAAAAGGACACCAAGGGCATAAAAGCAAACCGTCTCCCGTACCGACGAAAAAATATCAAGGTTTATTATTTATTTTCCACTTTCCTGCGATATTATCGCTCCACCCCCCAATAATAACAGCCCTTATTCGTCTCAGCAGGCACTAAGTGTATTTCGAGATCAAAGCTTGAGAACTATGCACGCGTATTGCCGCCAGTATACTCTCTCTTCACTTAATTTACTCCTCTGCGTCGACACTCAGGAGTGTTCACACGATTAATAGCCCAGATAAAGAGAGAAAAGCGCCATGGAGAAAACTTGAGCGGGCTGCGCTTTTCGGGGAAGGGGAGAGCGGATCGCGTATGATTTTATTGGTGGTTTTAACGCCATTTGCGTACCGAAGAAAAGTGAGCTTAATGGGGCTGAAAGGGTTTCGGTGTAGAGAAACATTGCATCGAATGCACTTTTTTTAAAAGCTTTCTTTGAAAAAATTCTTAAAGAAAAACTCGCTCCCCGCTTTTCCAACCCCCGACATTCACTTATGCGACGCATATTCTTTTTGAGGGTGCGGCGAATTAAAACTAACCCCAAACAGTTTTTCCAACTCCCTCGGGTGTGGGTTAATCGTTTGTCCCATTACTGCATGAATTATTGGGTGTGTGCGGAGTCAAGGAGCGTGCGATCCGCGTGATTGTGTATGTGTTATTGCGTGGGGTGGCGCCACTGTCGACAGTCTCCTTCCGAACCATTACACCCCCTCGGGGACTCGTATTCCGCACCCGCAATCACATGACATACGCTCCTATCAATAACTCATAGGATTAAATGATAAATTGACCGACGACACAATGGAAGATGATACATCCACGATCTACACAAAAAAAAGTGGTCGAAGGTTATTTTGAGGGAACAAATTTAACTCTGAGAAGTTTAATTTTTTTTATGATAACCCCTATGAGGTAAAATTAACGTATGTCTGGATTATTAAAGTACAGGTAATGAAGCATCGTACGCAATGTTTCTAGTGAGTTTTTATACATAAAATTTTTTTGATGATGTCATCAACAATGACACACGTATGACTATCAGTTTGAATAGGTGCAGTGTAATACTATTAGAGAAGACGTCATTACACAATTTTGATTTTTTTTTCAAGCATCTATAGGTCTTGGATAACAACGCTAACTCAAGAAGGATGCATAAATCACATATGCAGGAATATGTAATTTTATAGAATTTAAATAATATTTATTTGGCAAAATTGTAAGATTATACGTTAAAATTTGACAACAATCGGTTCGGTAGTTTAGAAGATTATCTGTCTAATAAATGTCTACACAGATGTGGACAGACTAAAACGAGAAACCTATGTTCTCGCATTCTAGGGGCATGAAACGTCGAGAAAAAAGTAGCCAGTCGCCCAATGGATGCGATTACAATACTTTCTTAGTTGACGCTCGAGAAGCAAAATGCTTCCATTTTTTGAGTTCTCGTTTTTAATTTTTTAATTTCTCGATTTTCAGTTTTTCGATTTTTATTTTTCGTTTTATACAAATTTCATATATTTTAATTTTTGGTCTTTCAATGTTTCGACTTTAGATTCTCAATTTTTAATTTTTATGTTTTTTAATTTTTTAATTCTCTTGATCTAAATTATTAGATTTTTAAATAATAAGAATTTATTTATGGAAAGTATTCGTGACATAAATCAAACTAAAGAAAATAATAATTTAGAGTAAATAAAAGTGAAGTCAATTTAAATTAACTTTTCGGCTTTAATTTCCCAGTTTTTCGTTTTCCCAATTTTTACGTTTAATTTTTGTTTATTTAAATTTTTCTATTTTCAGTCTCTCGATTTTGAATTTTTTAATTTTTAAATATTTTAAATTTACATTTTTCTCAATTTGTTAACGTTACCATGTTTTTGCCAAATTTTGATTTTTCAATTTCTCGTTATTTTAATTTTACGATTTTTGCAATTTTTTGATTTTTCAGTGCTACAATTTTTATTATGTATTATGTATTTATGTTTTTTTGTTGATCACATTTTTTTGACTCCCTTTATTCAGTCGCATTTTTTGTTGCACATTTTCGTGTATTTTCTATTTTCGTAGTTTTTATCATCGTGTAATTTATCGCACTTTTGTCCCCTTTTTTAATGTCTTTTTTTTCTTCGCTTTTATATCTTTTTTTTGGCTTTTTGGAAATTTTTCATGTTTTTTAGAGGACAGTTTTTGAATGTTTCCTATTTTTGTTTTTTTATTTTGTAGCTTTTTTAGCATCTTTTGGTCGTCCTTTGTTCACGTTTTTGTCAAATTTTTTAATCACCTTTTACCTCAATTTTTGAACAAATTTTGAGTGTTTCTTCCTTCTTTTTAATGGCATTTTTTTGTAAATCAAACTAAAGAAATTACTAATTCAGTGTAAATAAAAGTTAATTAAATTTAAATTAGCTTTTGGGCTTTAATTTCCCAATTTTTCGTTTTCACAATTTTTACGTTAAATTTTTGTTTATTTTAAATTTTCGATTTTTAGTCTCTCGATTTTAAATTTTCATTTTTCTCAATTTCTTAATGTTGCCACGTTTTTTCTCCAAATGTTTATTTTTGAATTTTGAATTTCTCGTTTCTTCAATTTTTCGATTTTTCAAGTACCTACCAGATTTTTAAATTTTTCAGTTTTTTCGATGTTTCAGTGTTACAATTTTTATGTTTTTCATTTTTGATTTCACCTTCTTTTACCTCTATTTTTTTAAACAATTTTTGAGTGATTTTTCCTTCTTTTTAATAGCATTTTTTCGTAAATCAAACTAAAGAAATTACTAATTCAGTTCAAATAACAGTTAATTAAATTTAAATTAGCTTTTCGGATTTAATTTCCCAATTTTTGGTTTTTACAATTTTTACGTTAAATTTTTGTTTATTTAAAATTTTCGATTTTTAGTCTCTCGATTTTAAATTTTCATTTTTCTCAATTTCTTAATGTTGCCATGTTTTTTCACCCAAATTTTTATTTTTGCATTTTGAATTTCTCGTTTCTTCAATTTTACGATTTTGCAATTTTTCGATTTTTCAAGTACCTACTAGATTTTTTAATTTTTCAGTTTTATCGATGTTTCAGTGTTACAATTTTTATGTTTTTCATTTTTGATTTCACCTTCTTTTACCTCAATTTTTTAACAATTTTTGAGTGTTTTTTCCATCTTTTTAATGGCATTTTTTCGTAAATCAAACTAAAGAAATTAATAATTCAGTGTAAATAAAAATTAATCAAATTTAAATTGGCTTTTCGGCTTTAATTTCCCAATTTTTCATTTTCTCAATTTTTACGTTTAATTTTTGTTTATTTCAAATTTTCAATTTTTAGTCTCTCGATTTTAAATTTTCATTTTTCTCAATTTCTTAACGTTGCCATGTTTTTTCTCCCAATTTTTATTTTTGAATTTTGAATATCTCGTTTCTTCAATTTTACGATTTTGCAGTTTTTCGATTTTTCAAGTACCTACTAGATTTTTAAATTTTTCAGTTTTTTCGATGTTTCAGTGTTACAATTTTTATGTTTTTGATTTTTGATTTCACCTTCTTTTACCTCTAATTTTTTTAACAATTTTTGGGTGTTTTTTTTTCTTTTTGATAGCATTTTTTCGTAAATCAAACTAAAGAAATTACTAATTCAGTGTAAATAAAAGTTAATTAAATTTAAATTAGCTTTTCGGCTTTAATCTCCCAATTTTTCGTTTTCACAATTTTTACGTTTAATTTTTGTTTATTTTAAATTTTCAATTTTTGGTCTCTCAATTTTAAATTTTCATTTTTCTCAATTTCTTAATGTTGCCATGTTTTTTCTCCAAATTTCTATTTTTGAATTTTGAATTTCTCGTTTCTTCAATTTTACGATTTTGCAATTTTTCGATTTTTCAAGTACCTACTAGATTTTTAAATTTTTCAGTTTTTTCGATGTTTCAGTGTTACAATTTTTATGTTTTTCATTTTTGATTTCACCTTCTTTTGCCTCTATTTTCTTTAACAATTTTTGAGTGTTTTTTTTTCTTTTTAATAGCATTTTTACGTAAATCAAACTAAAGAAATTACTAATCCAGTGTAAATAAAAGTTAATTAAATTTAAATTAGCTTTTCGGCTTTAATTTAGCAATTTTTCGTTTTCACAATTTTTACTTTTAATTTTTGTTTATTTTAAATTTTCAATTTTTAATCTCTCGATTTTAAATTTTCATTTTTCTCAATTTCTTAATGTTGCCATGTTTTTTCTCCAAATTTTTATTTTTGAATTTTGAATTTCCCGTTTCTTCAATTTTACGATTTTGCAATTTTTCGAATTTTCAAGAACCTACTACATTTTTAAATTTTTCAGTTTTTTCGATGTTTCAGTGTTACAATTTTTATGTTTTTCATTTTTGATTATTCAAATTCTCGGTTTTTCGAATTATCAATTTTTCGATTTTCGGATCTTCAGTTTTCCAATTTTTTCGATTTTTCAATTTTTAGATGTTTTAATTATTCCTTGTTTTCAATTTTGCGTTTTTTCATTTTTTAATTTTTAATTCGTAAGTTTTCCATTTTTCTATATATTTTCAATTTCTCAAATTCTTAACTTTTCCATGTTTCATTGTTGCAAATTTTTCGAGTTTTGAACTACATAATTTCGATTTTTCAATTTTTAGTTATATTAATTTTTCGTTGTTTTCAATTTTGGGATTTTTCGTCTTTCAATTTTTAATTTAATTTTTCGGTTATTCACTTTTTCAATTTTTCGATTTTCAATTTCTCGAATTTCAATTGCCTATATTCTTTTAGCTGTTTCATTGTTGCAATTTTTCAATTTTTCTATTTTAAAATTTTTAATTTTTTCGATTTTTCAATTTGTCAATTTTTCAATTTTCAGTATTTTTTCAGGATTTGTCCGATTTTTTGTGGATTTTTCAATTTTTACTTTCTCGAAATTTTTAGATGCTCTAATTTTTAGTTGTTTTCAATTCTGTGATTTTCCAAGTTTCAATTTTTCTTTCCAGATTTTTCAAATTTTCGATCGTTCAATTTTCCGATTTTCCAGTTTTTAGATTTTTCTATTATGTATTAGATTTTTTTATTTTTCTATTCCTCGAATTTTCAGTTCTTGAACATTTCATTGTTTCATTGCTGCGATTTTTCGATTTTTCACTTTTACAATTTTTCGAATTTTTCGACTTTTTTATTTTTCCAATTTAAAATTTTTCCATTTTTCAATTTTTGACCATAAAATTTGCAAGATTTCATACCATTCGAATTGTCAATTTTTTTATTTTTTTCGATTTTTGTCCGATTTTTGGACCATTTTTTCGATTTTCCAATTTTAGTTGCATATTTTAATTTTTCGTCTTGCAATTTTTAATTTTCTTGTTTTTCAATTTTTCAACTTTTCGATGTTGAATTTCTCCAGTTTGAATTCATAAATTTTTCGATGTTTATTTTTAATTCTATTTTTTTGTCGCTATTTTTTGTTGCTTTTTGTGGCCCTTCTTATTGTCCTTCTTTCGTCCGTCTTTTCTCTCTTTATCTTGGTTCTTCCTTGAACAGTAAGTATTTCTCTTTTTTCTCTTTTTTACTTCTTTCACTTCCATTGATTTTCTGTGGATTTTTTGTTCTTTTTAGCTTTTTTTGTTGTTTTCTTTTTATTTGCTTGTTTTGTCACGTTTTTTGCCCTATTTTTCTTTGTAAAATTTTTGTAATAGTTTTTTTATTGTTCTTTGTTTGTTTTTTTCCTTATTTATCGCTTTTTTATTGTTAGTGCAATATTTGGTCGCTTCTTTTTGTTGATGTTCCAGATTTTTTATCACATTCTTTGCCTCTTTTTTGTCACTTATTTTACGTTTTTTTTAATCTCATTTTTGTCGCTTCTTTACCGTATTTTTGTCGCATTTGTCTTCGATTTTATTGTCGCCTTTTCGGTATTTTTTCCCCGCGCTTTTATTCCTATTTTCAATTCTCTTTTCTTTTTCATCTTGTTTTTGTCGTTTTTTAATAGCATTTTTTGTCGCCTTTTCTCTCTACTTTTTATCGCTCTTGTGTTGTTTTTCATCGTCTTTTTATCTTTTTTCGTCTTTTTTTTTGTCATTTTCGGTTTTTCTCTTTTTGTTGCATTTATGTATTTTCTTAGTCATATATTTTTTGACTTACTTTATTCAGTTGCATTTTTGGTTGTACATTTTCTTGTATTTTCTTTTTTCGTAGTTTATCATCAATTTTATTGCATTTTTGTCCCCTTTTTTATTGTCTTCTTTTCCTCGCTTTCATGTTTGTATTACTTTGTTTTTTTTTGTCTATTTTTTATTGTTTTCTATGTAGCCTTTTTTTACTGTCTTTATTTCGTCTTTTTTTTTTGGCTTTTTTCGCAATTTCTGTTGTTTTTTTGAGTATAATTTTTGGATCCTTAATATTTTTCGTTTTCTTTTTGCTATTTTGCAGCTTTTTTTATCATACATATACTTATGTCATTTTTGTCCGCTTTGTGTTATCTTCTTTGTCACGTTTTTGTCAATTTATTTAATCATCTTTTTTTTTTACTTCGATTTTTTTTTAAATAATTTTTCAGTATTTTTGTTCTTTTTAACAGCATTTTTCCAAGTTTTTTACTTATTTTATTTGTTTTTTTTCACATATTTTGTCGCTTTTTTGTTGTTTTCTTGTAGCATTTTTGTGTCCTATTTTTATAGTCCGTCTTTTATATTTTTTGTTGCCTTTTTGGCCTTTTCTTTTGCCACCATCTGCCATTTTAGCAATTTTTATTGCTTTTTTGAGTACAACTTTTGGTCGTTTTTTTTGTAGTTTTCATAAACTTTTTTGACGCATTTTTTTTGCCTTTTTGACACTTTTTTGACTCACTTTTTTTTAGTCGCATTTTTTATCGCCTCCTGTTTTGTACTTTGTGGACAAAAGGCAGACGCCAGACAGACGAAAACGAGAGACTTATATTTTCGTATTCTAGCGGTCATGAAACGTTGAGAAAACAAAAAAGTAGCCAGTCGCCCGATGGACTCGATTACAATACGTCTTCAGCTTCCGCTCAGGAAACAAAAAGACAAGAATGCCCGATTTTAATTTACAAATATCATTGATAAACAGAACACAAAGCGGCGGATTCGGACCGGGTCTCTGACAGACACCACGAATCTGCCTGTAATAATTCTTCGACAATTGGCAGACGAGCGACTAGAACATGATGCATCCAGACAGCTGCGACAAAAAAGCGACGAAAACGCTGGCTTGGTTTAATAGCCACCTTTATGAAATATTAAAACGATCGGGTGTCTAAAAAGTAATACCATTAAATGTTTTACAATGTTGCCATCGGACGTCCACTTCGAGATTTAATTTTATAACCTACTTAATCATCCTGAAAAACGGCGATTCCGCTCCCTTTAAAGGACAAAACAGTGATCGTTTTTTGTCTATGGCCATGCCGAATGTGGGAAAAGTTTAAAATGGGTCGCATTATAATTTTAAAAGACGGCGAAAACGGGCATTGTGGAAAGGCAGGGGCGGACTAGGAGTGGCGCGCGATAACAAGTTCGGAAAGTGGGCAAAAAATCGTCGGCTAAATTATATTTTAAACATGCGTTTTGGGTGAAATGTCTGCGGTAGTTCGTTTCAGCTAAACAAAAATATTGGTCTGAAGTTTCTTTCCTTGTTTCTGAAGTAAGTACAATAAATTATATAAATTTTCTGTTGAGAAAATGACAAAAAATTGTAATTAAAAAGGGGACATAAACACAATAAAAAATATGATAAAAAAGCTACAAAAAAATCTAGGAAAAAAGGCCACAAATTAAACTCAAAAAAAAAGAAAATGGAAAACAGCAACAAACACGGCCAAAGAAAAGGGGGAAAAACGATTTAAAAAGACACAAAAAAAGAGAACAATAAAGCCATACAAAATCCAGGAAAAAGAAGTTTCCAAAAAAGCAAAAAAAAAAAAATGCAAAAAAACGAGAAAGAAAATACGATTAAGAAAACACTACAAAAATGATATAAGAAAAAACCTCAAAAAAGTAAGATAAAAATGTACAAAAAAGACAAATGTTGGGTAAAACTTGAAAAAAGCTCCAAAAAGATGAAAGAAAGACGGTAAAAAAGGGTCACAAAAATGTTACAAAAGAAAGCAACAAAAAGACTGAGAAGGAAAGAAATGCGCTAGGAAGTACCATCCCGAACATGGTCAACACCCTTCTGTTCCTTAAACATATTCAGCTGTTTGAATGCATATAGAAGGGTTTTTCTTTTTACTAAGTGTGTTTTCCTACCATGTAAGGTTGCTAATGACCTAGCTGTCGATGCGACCAAATGTACAAATAAAAAAAAAAAAAAAAAAGGAAAGAAAAAAGGAGACAATAATTAAAAAGCGAGGAAAAATTGCGGTTAAAAAGAGAAACAAAAAATTCAACAATAAAAATGATAAAAAGAAACAAAAAAAAATAGAGTTGAAAAAAGGAGGTGATTAAAAATGTGGACAATAACATGGCAAAAAGACGCGACGAAAAAAGAAACAAAAAAGCGAAGAAATAAAGCAAAAAACCTATATAAAAGGTTACAAAACTGCGACTCAAAGAAATGGGAATCAGAAAAGGGAACGAAAAAAAACAAAAAATATGATAAAAAACAACAAACGACAGTGAAAGTGAAAAAAAATTGCGATAAAAAAAAGGCGAACAAAAACACTACTAAAAAAAGACGACAAAAAGCGACAAAAAAATGGCAAAAAAACTACAAAATAAAAAAAACGAAAAAAATCAACAAACTATTCGTTCTTAAATTATACCAAAAAACTACACAAAAATGCGTAAAAAAGACGAAATAAGGACGATAAAAAATCAGAAATTAAAAAATGAGATCAAAAAAAGACTAAAATACACTTAAAAATGACAAAAAATGAAGGAAAAAACAAAAAACGCCAAAGAAAATTTAAGCAAATAAAAAAGGTGACAAAAACAACAATTAAAGCGATAAGCGACTACAAAAAGACGACGACAAGGCCACAAAAATGGCAAAAAAGGCGATAAGAAGACTACAAAAGAACTAAAAAAAAATATCAACAAATTAATCGTTCTTAAAGTATATTCAAAAAGACTACAAAAATTGAGAAAAAGACGAAATAAAGACGATAAAAAAAGCTGTAACAAAAATACAGATAAAGAAAAATTAAATAATGCAAATGAAGGAAAAAAGACGACAAAAATTGTACAAAAATACGACAAAATAAAGAGAAGAAAACTATAAGAAAATTTACAACAAAATTGGGATTAAAGAAAAAAAGTCAATAAATGAGACAAAAAAAAGACAAAATGCAATTAAAAAACGACAAAAAAACGAACAAGAAAACCAAAAACACCAAAAGGCAAAAAAAAAACAAAAAACGTGAGAAAAACACAAAGAGCGATCAAGACATCGAGAAAAAAGGCGACAAAAAAATATTATAAAAAGAAGACAAAAGACGAGGCCAAAAAAAGGAAATGAAAAATGCGAAAAAATATCAAAATAACAGAAAGGCGATAAATAGGCTATAAAATAACCAAAAAAAAAAAACGAAAAATATCGAAATATTAATCATTCTTAAATTATACTCAAAAAACTAAAAAAATTGCGAAAAAAGCTTAAATAAAGACAAAATAAGGACGATAGAAAAAGGCTACAAAAACAACAAAAAATATAGACAAAAAGAAAAACAAAATAATGTAAATGAAGGAAAACGGACGACAAAAATTGGACAAAAATCCCACAAAATAAAGAGAAGAAGGAAACTACAAGAAAATTTTCAACAAAATATGCGACTCAAGAAAGAAAGAAAAAAAGGAGACAAACAAAAAAGACAAAAATTCAATTAGAAAACCACAAAAATCGAAGGAGAAAACCAAAAACGCCGAAAGAAAAGGCAAAAAAGGCAAAAAAAGCGTAAGAAAAACACTAAGAGCGATAAAGACATCGAGAAAAACGACGGCAAAAAATACTATAAAAAAGAAGACAAAAGACAAAGCTGAACAGAAAAAGCAATTAAAAATGTGAACAAAAACGCTAGGAAAAAAACACGTCGAAAAAACGTCAAAAAATGAGATCAAAATAAGGTGAAACACGTCTAAAAAAAATAACAAAAAGCGACAAAAATGACGAAAAAGGCGAAAAAAATGCTATAAAATAACAAAAAATAAGGAAAAAATAACGAAAAATATCAACAAACTATATACTAAAAAAACTACAAAAACTGCGAAAAAAGCTTAAATAAAGACGAAATAAGGACAATAGAAAAAGGCTACAAAAACACCAAAAAATATAGACAAAAAAAAAACACAAAATAATGCAAATGAAGGAAAAAAGACGACAAAAATTGGACAAAAATGCCACAAAATAAAGAGAAGAAGGAAACTACAAGAAAATTTTCAACAATGTGCGACTCAAGAAAGGAAGAAAAAAAATGAGACAGACAAAAATGACAAAAATTCAATTAAAAAACGCCAAAAAATTGAAGGAGAAAACAAAAACGCCGAAAGAAAAGGCAAAAAAAAGCAAAAAAAAAGGCAAAGAAACGTAAGAAAAATACGAAGAGCGATAAAGACATCGAAAAAAGACGACAAAAAATACTATAAAAAAGAAGACAAAAGACAAAGCTAAACAGAAAAAGCAATTAAAAATAATTGCTTTTTCTGTTTAGCTTTGTTTTTTGTCTTCTTTTTTATAGTATTTTTTGTGAACAAAAACGCTAGGAAAAAACACGTCGAAAAAACGTCAAAAAATGTGGTCAAAACAAGGTAAAAACACGTCTAAAAAAATAACAAAAAGCGACAAAAATTACAAAAAATAAGGATAAAATAACGAAAAACATCAACAAACTACTCGATCTTAAATTATGCTAAAAAAACTACAACAATTGAGACAAAAGCTTAAAAAAAAAGACGAAATAAGGACAATAAAAAAAGGCTACAAAAACAACAAAAAATATGGACAAAAAGAAAAACAAAATAATGCAAATGAAGGAAAAAAGACGACAAAAATTGGACAAAAATCCCACAAAATAAAGAGAAGAAGGAAACTACAAGAAAATTTTCAACAAAATATGCGACTCAAGAAAGAAAGAAAAAAAGGAGACAAACAAAAAAGGCAAAAAAACGTAAGAAAAACACGAAGAGCGATAAAGACATTGAGGAAAAGACGGCAAAAAATACAAAATAACAAAAAATAACGAAAAATATCAACAAACTACTCGTTCTTAAATTGTACTCGAAAAACTACAAAAATTGCGAAAAAAGCCAAAAAAACAGATGAATGAAGGAAAAAAGACGACTAAAATTGAACAAAAATGCGTCAAATACCTAAAGTGAGTGAAAAAATTGAGACAAAAAATACCAAAATGCAATTAAAAAACGGCAAAAAACGAAGAAAAAACTACAAAAAACGAAGGAAAAAACCGAAACGCCAAAAGAAAAGGCAAAAAAGGCCAACAAGCTGGCAAAAACAACAAAGAGCGATAAAGACATCGAGGAAAAGAGCGAGAAAAAAGTACTATAAAAACAAGACAAAAAACAAGATTAAAAAAAAGCATTTAAAAAGGTGATAAAAAAAGACGCAAATAATCTGTTAAAAATCTACAAAAACTAAAAAAAATCCTAAAATATCAACAAAATGAAGCGACCAAAATTTGTACCCAAAAAACTAATAGAAAAGGTGATAAAAAAACGGCAAAAAGAAAAAATATAACAATTGCAAAAGAGGAAGCAAAAAAAACACAAATAAAAAGAAAAAAGTACATTAAAAAAGCCACAAAAAAATCTCACGAGAAAAGCTACGAAAAATAGGGACAAAAAATGTGACAAAGTAACAAAATAAGCGAATAAAAAGAAAGCAACAACGAACACACAAAACATGCAATAAAAATCTACAATAGGGAAACTCGACTAAAGATTGTATTAAAAAAAAAAACAAAAAAAAGAACAAATACTGATCAGAGAAAAGGCGAGATATATAATGACGAAAAGACAATAAAAAAGGCCACAAAAACCAAAAAAAAAATTGAAACAAAAATCCAAAAACGAAGCGAGCGACAAAATGAGGCAAGAAAAAATGAAATAAAATAACGTAAATGTAAAAAAAAATGTAAAAAAACAACTTACAAAAATTGAAGAAAAAATGCGACTCCAAAAAAGGGAGTCAAAAAGTTCAACCGAAAAAAAGACGATTAAAAAAACACAAAAAACAAGGTAAAAATATTAAATGTTAACAGTCAAAGAAGATTATTAAAAAGTGAGAAAAAAGAGGCAAAACAAGACGACAAAAAATAATAAACAATTGAAGAAAAAGGCGTTAAAAAATGTGATTCCTAAAACGACAAAAAAATAAAAAAAGAAAGTGAACAAAAGAGTAAAAAAACCGTGATAAAAAAAAACATACAAAAAGTTACATGACAAGAGTCAAGACAATTTTGATTTTTTTGCGAAAATCTATGAGTATTTATCATGAAAAATTTTGAAGTGAGGTCATCAATTGGCAATCATTTAGACTTTAGTGTTTTACCATCTATACCATCTTCTGAAATATATCTAAAATTTCATAACAATCAGTCCTGTAGTTTCGGAGATATGTAATCAATAATAAAATCTCCAACTGACGACAGACAGACGGAAACGGGAAACCTATTTTTTCGTACTCTCGGGGTTATGAAACGTCCAGAGAACCTGAATTTATAAAAAATATGTTAGGTACCATGTGACATTTTAATACAAATAATTTTCCAAACTAGCGAATCGATTGCTTTAAAACTTCAAATTGACTTTAAAACTACTGTGAAAATAACGAAATGCTAATCAAAATTTTACTCATGACGTTGATACGATTCCAACAAACTTTTTCGTCATCGCTTCCAAAAAATCAATGACGTCACCACAAAAAATTACCAAACGCAACTCTATTACAAGGTGTGGACCGTACCCACTCAAATCATTCAAACTCGGTTCACTTTTCGAAGCGAATCCGCCCCTGGATCCGCGTCCGTGAACAGGACAACAACACTTTTAATGCCCTATTCACAATAGCGAACATGTGTAATATGTAATGGTTCTTGTTACACAAAGTTGGCCGTGATAAAACATGTTCAGATCAAGTACTCCTCGAATGCTGCTTTTAAATCACCGCAATAAACATGGCTGATTTAGAAAGCGGCCTCCTTGATTTATGGGTAAAAAGCGCATCGTACGAACCCGCCTTAATCATCGCATTTTTCCAAAACCTAATCGTAACGTCTCATTAGAAAATCGCCGAGAGTGAGCATCCACAGAATGGCGAGGTCATAAGTCCAGAGGAATATATGCGCAACAGTTCCTGTTCCACGAAGCGACCACTGTCTCTGATAATTTCGTTCTGAAATTCGAGATCCGTCATGTGAAGGAAGCTTAAATAAACAAAGGGCAAAACAGTGACGGGCCGTTGTAAGTCAGCGGGTTTGAACAAGTTTTCAAACAGATCGAAAGTAGACCGATTTGAAATTTGATTGGCTTTTTTCAGAGACGGCACCTACGTTTTTGTGGCGAGAGCTTCCGACACAAAATTGTAAATGTAACGGCTGGAAAAAGTGGTTCTGGAATGGCAGGAAAGCTTCTAGAACCGATGTATTGTTGTAGTCCATAAAGAGTGTTTTTGCCGGGAGTGTCATAAACTTGAGGCGAGGAAGGACTGCGCGACAATTATTTTCTTTTATTTGTAGACGGGGATTTATTTTTTGGTCACCAACAGAGAGATGATTGTGAAAAAAATCAAATAAGTGAAATTATGGCGAAAATGTTATCAGGGATGGTACAGTAGTGAGCTGAAGATTTTTTACATAAAAATTAGTCAAAACGTCGTTTAAGACTGATTTGCCGCATCGACCAAATATCGTCCAGGAGATTTTTAGCTCTACTGTTTCTTCCTGAGAAGAGCGAAGCATAATTTAAATGAGTCCTGGCGGTTCATTACCTCTAGAATATGGAAAAGTACTTCCATCGTATGTTGGAAATTTTATTATTATTTAAATAATAGTATTTTAGAAACTACTGCACTGACTGTCATGAAATTTTAGATATATTTTAGGAAGATCGTGTTTTCTCACTTTTTTTTTTCTTTTTACTTCCCGAGCGTAAGCGAATTGTAATCGAGTCCATCGGACGAATGGCCACTTTTTTACTCTCTTGTTTCATTTGCTTTATTTTGTTTTTTTTTCTTCACCTATTTTGACGCATTATTTGTTTCTATTTTTTGTCGCTCTTTTTTGGCAATGTTGTGTCCTTCATGTCGTTCTTCTTTCATAGCTTTTTGTCACTTTTTCATTTTTTTTTGTTATTTTCTACAGTACGTTTGGTTGCTTTTTTGAGTTTTACATTTTTTATAGTTTTTTACTTCCCGAGCGTAAGCAAAGGAAGTATTGTAATCGAGTCCGTCGGCCGACTCTCTACTTTTACGTTTTCTCGATCTTTCATGACCCCTAGAAGACGAAGAAATAGGTCTCCCATTTCCGTCTGTCTGTCCGTCTGTCCGTCTGTCCGTCTGTCCGTCCGTCTGTCCGACTGTCCGTCTGTCCGTCTGTCCGTCCGTCTGTCCGTCTGTCCGTCCGTCTGTCCGTCTGTCCGTCTGTTGTCCCGGATTTTTATTAGACAGATAATCTCCGAAAGTACTCGACCGATTGTTGTGAAATTTTGTACTTATATTAAGAATATCATGTAGATGGTAAAACGCTAACCAAAATTTGTCTAATCATCCCCACCACTGATGCGATGACGTCACTTCAAAATTGTACATAGTAAATGGGTTTTCAATTGTATGAAATAACATAGTCCTACACATGTAGTTTACAACTCTGAATCGACTTTTCACCCGAAACGTCCAGATTTTTGGAAAAAAAATCAAAATTATAAAACAATATTTTGAAATTTAATTTTTAATCTGCTAACCAGAATGCTTTGAAATGTTGCAGATGTTTTAAGGCTATAAAGAGCATCATAAATCTTTCGTCAAAAAATATTTGCTTATCCCCTCCAAAAACTTGATGACGTCAGCTCAAAAGTTTGTGGAATAAATCATATCTAAAATGTACAAAATATGATGAGCCTGTACTTGTGATCTATCACTCCATTCATATTTTTTGGATTTGCATATACAGGGTGACTCAAAAAAATTAATGAATGCGTAAATATATTTTACTGATTTAATCAGGAACTACAAAACCGAATGCTCTGAAATCTTGCAGATGTTTTAAGGCTATAAAGAGCATCATAAATCTTTAGTCAAAAAATATTTGCTTATCCCCTCCAAAAACTTGATGACGTCAGCTCAAAAGTTTGTGGAATAAATCATATCTAAAATGTACAAAATATGATGAGTCTGTACTTGTGATCTATGACTCCATTCATATTTTTTGGATTTGCATATACAGGGTGACTCAAAAAAAAAAAGAATGCGTAAATATATTTTATTGATTTAATCAGGAACTACAAAACCGAATGCTCTGAAATCTTGCAGATGTTTTAAGGTCATAAAGAGCATAATAAATGTTTAGTCAAAATATATTTGCTTATCCCCTCCAAAAACTTGATGACGTCAGCTCGAAAATTTGCCGAATAAATCATATCTAAAATGTACAAAATATGATCAGTCTGTACTTGTGATCTATCACTCCATTCATATTTTTTGGATTTGCATATACAGGGTGATTCAAGAAAATAAATGAAAGCGTAAATTTATTTTACTGATTTACTCAGGAACTACAAAACCGAATGCTTCGAAATCTTGAAGATATTTTAAAATTATCATAAGCATGGTAAATTTTTGATCAAAACGTATTTGGTCGTCCCCCCTAAAAAATTTATGATGTCACCACAAAATTTTGCTGAATAAATCCTATCTAAAATGTACAAAATATGGTGAGTCTCTTCTTGTGATTTATCATTCCATTCAAATTTTTTCGATTTGCATATACAGAGTGACTCAAAAAAATTAATGAATGCGTAAATTTATTTTATTGATTTAATCAGGAACTACAAAACCGAATGCTTTGAAATCTTGCAGATGTTGTAAGGTTATAAAGAGCATAATAAATTTTTAGTCAAAATATATTTGGTTATCTTCTACAAAAAACTGATGACGTCAGCTCAAAAGTTTGCCGAATAAATCGTATCTAAAATGTACAAAATATGATGAGTCTGTACTTGTGATTTATCATTCCATTCATATTTTTGGATTTGCATATGCAGGGTGACTTAAAAAAATTAATGAAGGCGTGAATTTATTTTATCGATTTAATCAGGAATTACAAAACCGAATGCTTTGAAATCTTGGGAATATTTTAAAGTTATTATAAGCATGGTAAACTTTTGTTCAAAATGTATTTGTTCATCCCTCCTAAAAAAATTGATGACGTCACCCTTAAATTTTGCTGAATAAATCCTATCTAAAATGCAAAAAATATAATGAGTTTGTACTTGTGATTTATCATTCCATTCATATTTTTTAGATTTTCTTAAGAGGTGGTTCAAAAAAATTAATGAAGTCAATTTATTTTATTGATTAAATTAAAGGCAACACTTATTATTAGTATTACACCCCAACCAACCCAATTTGGTAGACACAAAATTTGTTAAAGGAAAAACTCGGTTGAAACATAAGAGTAGCACGGTTATTTACATCGACTTTAACATTACAGACCTGCATTTGTTTTATGCGGTCACTTGGTTCCGCGAATGCGAAATAGACATGTTTATAATCAACCAATTGTGAATTTCACCGTCAAGAATTAAAATAAAACGCAATGTTTTATATAATAAGCGGAAGTCGAAGCAATAAAACCGATGGTCGTTTTGTTTACAGTTTCTCTGTTTGGCTCTTACGTATGCTGTTACGCTTGTCATCTTAAATTAAGAATGTTTATACATAAACGATTTTCAGTTGCCCCTCATATTACTAGACAGCGGATTTCTGTCGGGCTACGTCACGATTATAGGGGGGGACGTGCTGGATTCCATAAATATAATTAACGATTTATTAATCAAACGGCTAAGTAAATGAGAACGGGAATTAACAGCAGAGTGCAACGAAACAACGTTATTCTAATCTCAAATAAACGAAGTGCAGTCCGCAACGGCAATGAATTCGCATCCCGTGCGAGCCGTACCGAGTTTGGCCTTGCCTAGCCCGACAGAAATCCGCTCTCTAGATATTACACACCGGCGCCGTATACGTGAGTAAATTGTTTCGTTATTTTATTGATTATAAGAATTCAATATTCAAAACGACCCAATTCATTTTCCCGAAAATTTGGGAACACAATAATTTTATTCTTAGTATTACACTACATCTATCCCAACTGATATACGTGTCCTTGCAAAAATGTTGAAGACGTCATCACATTTTTTTTTAAATTCCCACTACAAAAATGTAATGAGAAAAAAAAAACATAATAGGCATGCAGTCGTCAAGTTTCCGACAGCGAGGGAAGTACTGTCTAAACTCTTTAGACCAATTTTTTTTCGTATATTTTTGTCTTTTTTGTTGTAGCTGTTTTAAATCCTTCTTTTTGAGTCACATTTTTTGTTGTCCTTTTTATGGCATATTTGTCGTATTTTTTCACCTTGTTTTAGTCGTTTTTTTCATCTGTTCATTTCGCATTTTTTCTCTATTTTTGAAGATTTTTCGTTTTTTTTTTCGTCGGATTTTTATAGTTTCTACATTTTTTTGTCTTTTTCCCCTTTTTAATCGACTTTTTGGTTATTTTTGATAATTTTTTCGGTTTGTTTGTAGTTTTTCCAACTTGTAGATAGTTTTTTGACTGTTTTTGAAACATTTTTTGTCGCCTTTGTCTTAGATCTTTTTTTATTGCGTTTTTTGCCTCTTCCCCCTTTTCTAATAGCCCATTTTTCGCGATTTTGTCACATTTTTTCTCCCTCCTTTTCGTTCCTTTTTTGTAGAATTTTTGATCGTTTTTTTTTTATCTTTTATTTTGGTTTCTTGCGTACAAGCTTTAGTTGTTTTTTTGCTGATTTTTTCGTTTTTTTTGTCGGTTTTTTCACTGTTTATTCAATCCCAATTTTTTGTAGCCTTCATTGTAGATTTGTCACATTTTTTAAGAATTTTTTAATAGCATTTTTGATGTTTTTCCCGCGTTTTTACCTCCATTTTTAATTGCCTTTTTTCACTTTGTACTTCGTCGTTTTTTTACAGCATTTTTTATTGTATTTTTGTCTCCTTTTACTTAGATTTTTTGGGTTTGTTTGTAGTTTTTCTAACTTTTTGTAGATAGTTTTTTGACTTTTTTTGAAAAAAGTTTTGTCGCCTTTGTCTTAGATCTTTTTTATTGCGTTTTTTGCGTCTTTTCCCACGTTTTTATCCCCATTTTTAATTGTGTTTTTTCGCCTTGTATTTGGCGGTTTTTTATAATGGTTTTTGTTGTTTTTTAAGTACAAATGGAGAAAAAAATACGACGAAACGGGACAAAAACACGACAAAATAAAGTGAAGAAGAAAACTCCAAAAAAATTTGTAAAACAAAATGCGACTTAAGAAAGTCAAAACAAAAATAAAACGTAAAAAAAACCAAAAACGTCAAAAGAAAAGGGGAAAAAAGACAAAAGAAATGTGTTAAAAATCTACAGAAACAATAAAAAATGTTAAAATATCTACAAAAAGAAGCGACCAAAATTCGTATTCAAAAAGGCAACAGAAAGGGTGATAGAAAACGACAAAAAGAAAAAGTATAACAATTACAAAAGAGGAAGCAAAAGAAACTATAAAAAACCGAAAGAAGTACATTAAAAAAAAAACAAAAAATCTCACGAGAAAAGCTGCGAAAAATAGGGACAAAAAATGTGACAAATTGACAAAATAAGCGAATAAAAAGAAAACAACAAAGAAGACACAAAACATGCAGTTAAAAAAATCTACAAAACGGGGAGAAATCAACAAAAAACGCGACCTGAAACTGTACTCAAAAAAAACACAAAAAGTGTGATAAAAAAGATTAAAAAAACGAATACTAGCCAAAGAAACGGCGAGATAAAGCGACAAACAATGACGAAAGAAATACAATAAACGCAGCAACAAAATATAGATACAAAAAATGCAAAAATACCGACAAAATAAGCAAAAAAAAAGAAACAAAAAAATGCAAATGGAAAATGGATTCAAAAACGTCACAAGGAAAACGAAAAAAAAAAACAAATAATGGAAGACAAAAAGTTGCTGTTTTATTTTCGGTTTGTTTGTAGTTTTAGTAATTTTTTTGTGTTTTTTTGCCTTTTTTTTTTACACTTCTTTTGACGCATTTTTTTGTCGTCTTTATTGTTGTACAATCGCATTTTTCTTAGATCTTTTTTTATTGCGTTTTTGGCGTCTTTTTCCGTGTATTTATCCCCATGTTTAATTGCCTTTTTTTCAACTTGTATTTTAACGTTTTTTGTAGTACTTTCTGTTGTTATTTAAGTACAATTTTTTCTAAATTTTTTCGTTGTTTTTTCGTTTTTTGTAATTTATGTTGCTTTTTTATTGCATTTTTGAGATTTTTTTTGAGTAGTCTTTTTTTTGTTCTAATTTTGTCTTTTTTTGTCTCCTTTTCACCTTTTCTTTTGTGGTTTTTATCACAATATTGTGTTTTTTTTGTCGCATTTTTTGACTTCCTTTTTACTCCTATTGTTTGTAGTTTTTGTTTTTTTCTTGAGTTATTGTGGCACTTTGTCTTTTTTTTAATAACATTTTTGTGTCTCTTTTTCCGACTTTTTTTTCGCTTTATTTTCTTTTTTTGTAGTTTTTTTCATTTCTTGCTGTTCCTTTTTTTATTTGTTTTTTTTTGTCGGTCCTTTATTTGAATTATTTTGTTTTCTTGTCTTCTTTACTTATTTTGTCGTACTTTTTGTCCTTCTTTTCTTTGCTGCTTTTTTTGCAGCATTTTTTTGACTTTTTTCGTCTATTTTTGAATCACTTTTTTTGCCAGCATTTGTCAAATTTTGTCCGTTTTTGCTGATTTTTTACTTTTTTCTTGCAGTTTATTTTGTCTTTTTTGTGGTTTTCTCCACTCTTTTTTTTTGTTTGTTAAGACTTTATTATTGACTTTTCTGTCTCGTTTTTCTCCATTTGTATCTTTTTTGTCGCAATTTTGACTTCCCTTTTTTGATTCGCATTTTTTGTCGCCTATTTTTATGCGTCTTTTTTGTCGTGATTTCATCTCCATTTTTAACTGCTTTTTTTCGCTTTGTCCATTGTCGTTTAATTTCATTTTTTCACTTCTTTTTTTTTGAGTCTCATTTTGTGTTATCTATTTTTGACGATTTTTTTCGTTTTTTTTTCTTGGGGTTTTTGTACTTCTTTAATTTTTTTGCCTTTTCCCCTTTTATAATAGGCTATTTTTTTCGATTTTGTCACATTTTTTCTCCCTCCTTTTCGTTGTTCTTTTTTGTAGGATTTTTTGATCGTTTTTTTTTTGGTTTCTTTGAGCGCATTTTTTCATATTTTATTTTTGTCACATTTTTTAAGATCTTTTTTATAGCATTTTTGACGTTTTTTTTCACTTTGTATTTTGTCGTTTTTTATAGCAATTTTTGTTGTAATTTTGTCTCCATTTACTTAGATTTTTTTTACTCTCTTTTAACGTCTTTTTTTCATTCTGTCTTTTGTCGTTTTTATCACAATTTTATGGCTTTTTGTCGCATTTTTTGACTTTCTTTTTATCCTCATTTTTTTGTAGTTTTTTGTTTTTTTTTTCAGTTTCTTATGTCATCTTCTATTTTTTTTATCGAATTTTTTGTCTTTTTTTGCCGCCTATTTTTGTTTTTTTTTTCGCTTTATTTTCATTATTTTTTTTTTTATTTCTTGCTTCTCCTTTTTTTATGAGTCTTTTTTCCACTTTTTTATTTGCATTGTTTTTTTCTTTTTTTCTTTACTTAGTTCGTCGAAGTTTGTCCTCTTTTCTTTGCTGCTTTTTGATCGTCTTTTTTCGTCTATTTTTGACGCTTTTTTTAACTGTTTTTGCCAGTATTTATCTTTTTTTTTGTGTTTTTTTTTTCGTCACTGTTTGCTGCTATTTTTGTGTACAAATTTTGTCGTCTTTTTGGAGATTTTTTTCTTTTTTTTGTAGCTTATTTTGTCTTTTTTGTCGCTTTTTTCACTCTTTTTTTAAAAGCTTCTGTTTACCTTATGTTTCGGCGATTTTTTATCGCACCTTTAGATGCTTTTCAGGTCGTTTTTGGTCATTTTTCTGTTTTACTTTTTTGTTGTTTATATAACTTTTTTAAAGGAATTTTTTTAGTCTTTTTTCTTGCATTTTGGATCCTCTTTATTAGATTTTTTGTCGTCTTATTTTTTCACTTTGTCGTTCGTCGTTTTTTATCGCAATTTAGTGACTTTTTTGACCTCCTTTTTTGTCGTCTCTTTTTATTTTTTCTCTTCGTTTTTTTATAATTTTTAGTTGTGTTTTTCGTTCCGTTTTTGTTCACTTGTATCTTTTTTGTTGCATTTTTGCTTCTCTTTTTTTGATTCGCATTTTTGTTGCCTTTTTCTTAGCTTATTTTGATGATTTTTGTGGCATTTTTTCCCTATTGTTTTATTGTTTCTTTGTGGTATTTTTTGTGCCTTTTTTGATCGTCTATTTTTATACGTCTCTTTTGTCGTGTTTTTGCTTTAACTGCTTATTATTTCACCTTGTCTTTTGTCGTTATTTTATCGAAATTTAGTGGGTTTTTGTCTCATTTTTTGACTCCCTTTTTTATCTCCTTTTGTAGTTCTTTTTTGTTTTTTTTTTCGATTTTTTTGTTGCTTTAGCGTCGTCTGTTTTTGTCATCTTTTTTAATCACCTTCTTTTTCTTCATGTCTTTTTTTTAATCGCATTTTTGTGGTTTTTGACGCATTTTTGACTTCCTCTTTTTGATTCGCATTTTCGTTGCCTTTTTCTTAGCTTATTTTGTTGATTTTTGTGGCATTTTTTCCCCATTGTTTTATTGTTTCTTTGTGGTATTTTTTGTGTCTTTTTTGATCGTCTTTCTTCCGTCTTTTTTTGTAGATTTTTTCGGCTTTTTTGCCACCATTTTTTGTCGTTTTGTATTGCATTGTGTGTTGCTTTTTTTTAATAATTTTTGGTCGCTTTTTTGTAGTTTATGCAGTTTTTTTCTTATTTATTTTTGTATCCTTATTGTCGTCTTTTTTGTCCAGTTTTTTAACCGATTTCTTTTTCACCTTGTCTTTTGTCGTTTTTTTTATTATGTTTTTGGCATATTTCTGACTCCCTTTTTTTAATTACTTTTTCTGTCACCTATTTTTATAAGTTTTTCGTTTTTTTCTTCGTTTTATGCTCTCCTTTGGTTAGCGTTTTACCATCTATGTATATGATATTCCCAATATACACATAAAAAAGAAATCAACACAGAAGACAGACGACAGACGACAGATAGACGGAAATTGCAAACCTATTTTTTCGTACTTTAGGGGTTTACTAGAAATTAGCTTACGCTCGGGAATAAAAATTACGTAAAAATGCGAACGTAATTATATTGGGAATTTGGAATTACATATATCATTAAATTTAAAAATTGTGATGAACGAAAAATATTTCTACATTTGAATTTAAACTATAGGTATCTTTAGAACAGTGTCTAAATAAAATCATATTTAATCGTTGGTATCAATTTAGTGAGTGGGGCAAATCAGTACTCAGTCTAGACTACGCAAGCGGAATATACGTCAAATTAGCAGTGAACAGCAGAGGCGAAAATCCCGTGAACTATGTCTGGTTTATGCGGCAAACCAGTTCTCAGACATAATGACCGACTTACATCCATGACATTTAGACTGAAAAAGTAGACCAAGCGCATTTGAAATTCTTCTTCAAAAGATACATAATTGCAAACTTGAAAAAAAAACCAAAATGGTTTAAATCCATTTTAATATGTATTTCATTTCCATTCCTACGAAACCCGTGTGAAAGTTCTTGTCTTCGTCTCGAGCAGCGAAGAATCCGTCCAGTCCTACAAAAAGGCAAGAGAAAATCGCTGATTTACAACAGTGAGAACCCCAGAGGAGTTCAAACATTCCTGCCATCCACGCTAATCTATCATAACTGGTCCGACATCAGCGCCCTCGCTGTCCCAGCGGCGAATTAGCATGTGGGCCAACGACGGTTCTATCGCCGCCCGTGGGCGTGAGGAAGTGCTAATTACTCGTCCGAAACGTCTCCGAAATTTATGCTCGGCGATTGTCGATAATTAAAAGAGAAAAAATGTGGATTAAGCGTTCTGATTGGCGCCGGTAGTCTGGCGCCACCTCTCCTCTCTCCGTCTCTCTCTTTTTAAGGAGCTACAGAAATTTATCGATCTATGTCATAATAAAATAAAATCAAATTAATACCACGGGCTATACCTACCGATGAAGAGGCTATAAAAAATCCGAAGAATGTTGTAGCTTCATGTTTGGTATTACTATTCGGTTTCCATTTTTATTGGGCTCGTGTGTTCAGGTACCATTCATTACCTCGATTCTGTTATTTATTTGTTTTTGCTTTGTGGAGATCCTCGTTTGCGGACGGATGGGGAAAATGGAGTTTGGAATGGGTGATGGTGGTGGGTATGGTGATTGCGGCGTTATCAGGGGATCGACTCGATTTATCTTCTTCAATGGGTTGACGTTGTGGATTTGGTTGTACGCACGCGACAGACCCGTGTCTAACTACATTCCAGTGTCGTCACTTGACGCATGTTTATTTTTCAAACTGTCTGACTGTATAAATAAACGACTTAACAAGTGTAAGACATAAGTTCGGTTGATTAAAATCCATCAAAAGATTGAATGTCGGTGATGCGTGGATGGTATTTATAAACTTGTATGGTAACTTTGTAGATGGAGTTTCCCAGAGGATGGGATAGCAGAGGCAGAGTGCACGGTTTTTAGGCAATGACGCATATTTTACTTTTAGGCTTGACTAATTATCAAGATGCTGGAATGACATTATGTGCAATTTAATGTAAGACTTCGTAGTAATTTAATGCAGTGGCGTAACAGTTAGGTCTTTCTTGTATAAAGATTAATATTATAAAATAATTATACACTTTTAATAATAATTACTATAATAACATTCTTTCTGCAAAATATGAATCCTTTGTACAACCAAAGAAAAAGCTTCTAAAGCGCTTTTCTATTATGGACAGCAACCTCCTGGAATGAACAGATTATGATTGTTATTAAAAAAAACACTAGATCGCCCCCTCTAATTTATTCAAATTCTTTCAAAAATAAAACATCAAGAGCCCCCGAATTTAGCCCTAGAGAGTTCCCCGGTTCTTATAACTACTTAATAAAAAAAACTAGGAGGCCCCGAAATTCTTTAAAAAAACATTAGTGGCCTCTGGAATTCTTTTAAAATACTTTTAAAAATAAAGCAGAGATTCTTTCAAATTTTTAAAATAAACAAGGGGCCTCAGAGATTCTTCTTGACTTCTTAAAAAAAACCTACTAAGAACCTCTGGGTTAAAAAAAAACATCTTTAAAAAACCCAAAGATTCTTTTAAATTAAAAAAATATAGAACGCTCCAAGACTCTTTTCAAATTCTTATAGAAAAAAAATTGTATCGATCGCCTAGATTCTTTTGAATTATTTCAAAAATAAAACAGGAAGGCCTATCGAAATTCTTTTAAACTCTTTAAAAAGCTACTAGAGCCCAAATTCTTAAAACAATTCTAGGGGCCCCGAGATTCTTTTAAAATCTTTCAAATAATGCATGAGAGCCCAGAGTTTCTTATAAATTCTTTAAAAAACACTAGAGATTCCCGAGATTCTTTTCAGCTGTTTAAAAAAAAAACATTAGGAGCCCCCGAGATTTTTTCAAACTCTTTTAAAAAACACCAGCGGCCCTTGGGATTCTTTTAAAACATTCTTAAAAATAAAGCAGAGATTCTTTTAAATAAAAAGAATCAGATCCCTCGAGATTCTATTAAATTCTTTGAAATTTCTTTAAAACAACAGCAAGGGCTTTCAAGATTCTTTCAAATTCTTAAAAAAACCTACTAGGAGCCCCTGGGATTATTTTCAACAAATTCTTAAAGTAATCCAGAGATTCTTTTAAATTAAAAAAAATTGAAACCCTCGAGACTCTTCAAATTCTTATAGAAAAAAAAAACGCTATCGAGTGCTTAGATTCTTTTCAATTCTTTAAAAAATTAATCAGTATGGCCTCCCGAGATTCTTTTAAGCTTTTTAAAAGGCCATTAGAGCTCTGCGAGATTCTTTTAAATTCTTTCAAAAATAAAACTCTAAGAGTCCTCGAGATTCTTTCAATTTCTTAAAAAAAATCTAGGGGCCAAGAGATTCTTTTAAATTCTTTCAAAAAATGCAAGTAAGCCCTGAGTTTCTCATAAATTCCTTAAAAAAACACTAGTGGCTCTTGGTATTCTTTTAAAACATTCTTAAAAATAAAGCAGAGATTCTTTTAAATAAAAAAAAAATCAGACCCCCCCGAGATTCTATTAAATTCTTTCAAAATTTTTTAAAACAACAGCAAGGGCTTCCAAGATTCTTTAAAATTTAAAAAAAAAACCTACTAGGAACCCCTGGGATTCTTTTAAACAAATTCTTCAAAAAATCTAGAGATTTTTTTAAATAAAAAAAATTTAAACCCTCGAGACTCTTTTCAAATTCTTATAGAAAAAAAACGCTATCGACCGCCTAGATTCTTTTAAATTCTTTAAAAAATAAAACAGTAAGTACGGCCTCTCGAGGTTCTTTTAAACTCTTTAAAAAGCCACTAGAGCCCTGCGAGATTCTTTTAAATTCTTTCAAAAATAAAACTCTAAAAACCCTCGAGATTCTTTAAATTTCTTAAAAAACACTAGGAGCCCCCGAGATTCTTTCAAATTCTTTTAAAAAACATTAGTGGCCCTGGGATTCTTTTCAAATATTCTTAAAAACAAAGCAGACTTTTTTAAATAAAAAAAAAAGACAGAGCCCCGCCAGAACCTATTAAATTTTTTCAAAATTCTTTAAAACAACTGCAAGGGCTTCCAAAATTCTTTCAAATTATTAAAAAACACTAGGGATCCCTGAGATTCTTTTAAAAAAATTCTTTAAAAAAAACCCGAAGATTCTTTTAAATTAAAAAAAAATAGGAGGTTCTGATACTGTCTTCAAATTCTTATAGAAAAAACCGCTATCGACCGCCTAGATTCTTTTAAATTCTTTAAAAAATAAAACAGTATGGCCTCCCGAGATTCTTTAAAATTTTTTAAAAAGCCACTAGAGCCCTGCGAGTTTCCTTTAAATTCTTTCAAAAATAAAACTCTAGTCCTTAAAAAAAGCATTAGAAGTCTAGAAAAAAAAAACACTAGTGGCTCCTGGAATTTTTCTTGAATTCTTAAAAGAAAATTATTAGGAACCACCAGAATTCTTTTAAAGTATTCTTAAAAATGCAGCAGATATTCTTTTAAAATTAAAAAAGCCCCCGCGAGATTCTATTAATTTCTTTCAAAATTCTTTAACCCAACCAATAGGGGCTTCCAAGATTCTTTACAGTTCTTAAAAAAAAACAATAGAAGCCCCCGAGATTCTTTCAAATTTTTAAAAATCTCTAGGGTCCCTGAGATTCTTTTAAATTCTGTCAAAAAAAATGTAAGAATTTCTTATAAATTCCTTAAAAAACACTAAAGGTTCCCGAGATTCTTTCAAATTCTTTAAAAAACACTACTGGCTCCTAAAATTCTTCTTGAATTCTTAAAAAAAATATTAGGAACCACCGGGATTCTTTTAAAACATTATTAAAGTGCAGCAGAGATTCTTTTAAATTATAAAAAATACAGAGCCCGCAAGATTCTATTAAATTCTTTCAAAGTTTTTTAAAACAACAGTAGGGGCCTCCAAGATTCTTTTCAGTTCTTAAAAAAACACGAAAAGCTCCTGAGATTCTTTTTGAACTCTTGAAAAAAACTATCTACTATAGAGGACCCTGTGATTTTTTTTTCCAAAAAATCTTTAAAAAACCGAGAGATTCTTTCAAATTAAAAAAAAGTAGGAGGCTCCGAGACTCCTCTCAAATTTTTATAAAAAAAACGCTATTCATTGTCTAGATTCTTTCAAATTCTTTCTAAAATGAAACAGTACACCCATCCGAGATTCTTTTAATTCTTTAAAGAACCACGCAAGATTCCTTCAAATTCTTTCAAAAATAAAGCTGCAAGAATGATTAAAATTCTTTCAAATTCTTAAAAAAATAAAAAACAAAGGACTCTTGATATTCTTCTTGAATTAAAAAAAAAAACCTATTAGTAGCCCCCGGGACTCTTTCAAAAAATTCTTAAAAACATACCGGAAATTCTTTTAAATTAAAAAAGTAATATAGGAGCCTCCTCTTTTATATTTTCACAGAAATAAAACACCAGCGTCAAATTTTATCAAGAATAAAAGAGTAGGGCCTTCCAATATTGTGTACATTCTTTAAGAAAATACTAGAGAGACCCTAGTTTTTTAGAAAAACTTAAAAGTAACACTGTTTCTTCTCAGATTGTTTTGAATTCTTTCAAAATAAAAAAAACTACGACCCCGCCTAGATTCTTTCAAATTTCTCACAAAAAAACATTAGAACCCCCCGAACATAAATTCTTTAAAAAAGTCTTGAGTTCGCCAAATTATATTTTAAATTCTTTCAAAAATAGAAGCACTGGAAAAAACCCGGAAATTTTTTAAAATTCTTTCAAAAAAACATTAGGGGCCCCCGAGATTCTTTTGAATTCCAAAAAATTGCAGTAACTTCCACATTTTTTTTTAATTTGTTAAAAATGCAAAAAAGCCCAGAGTTTCTTATAAATTCTTAAAAAAACACTAGGGGCCCTTGATTCTTTTTGAATTCTTAAGAAACACCAAGGATTCTTTTAAATTAAACAACAAATAGGAACCCCCGAAATTCTTTTCAAATTCTCTCAGAAAATAACATTAGCGGATCCATAGATTCTATCAAAAATAAAACAATAGGGCCTCCCGGGATTATTTTAAATTCTTTAAGTGTTGAACAACAGAGTTTTTCAAATTTAACGAAATATAACTCCAAAACCACACAAGACATTGCATTGGGGTTTGAAGCATTCGATTCCCTGAAGCTTTTTGGTTCTGTAACTAAATTTTCAGACCACATACTCTATACGTTTAGTATTGAGAGATAAAAATATCCACTAAGGTGTCATTTTTGACTAAAGGAGCATTCTTTTTTTAAATTCAACAAAACGGCACAAGAATTCGATTTGCGGTTTGAAGCATTTCGTTTCTTGGAGAGACGAGTATACAGGAAGTTGGCATTTTTGAGTTGAAAAACGTCTTTTTCAAAATTTAACGAGACATAACTCCAAAATGGCGCAAGAATTCGCATTGCGGTTTGAAGCACTCGATTCTTTGGAGTTTTCTAGTTCAATAAGCAATTTTTAGATCGGGTACTCGCTGTGACGGGCTGTCAAAAAGCCGTTTCTCTGTGACACATGGGGGGTCCTATAATTTGAGCAACCAAAACCCAAAGTCATGTTTATTTACACGGTACGTACCGTAGCGTAAACTTTTCAAACTTGTGTCACCTCACTTTTTACCTAAAACCAACTCTACAACAAGAAAACCAAAATAGGAGTATAAATTTTCCTTAAAAACACCGAAACGTACTAATCGAGCCTTCTCCTCTCTTAAATTAAATTACAGCCCAGTTTACCCAACAACTTAACCTCCAGCGTCCTCTCAGCTTCGCATCTTCCAAATTAATCTTCAATAAATCGTCCAATTTCGTACCCTGTCATTAATTACCAACCCCTTGGCCTCGACATTGTCATCTTTCGGAGCGGAATGCAGGTATCCCGAGCATATTAACATATTCAGCTAATTACTAAAAGACGCGTGCTGGGTACTGGTTTGAGTGGTGTGGGGCCAAGGGGGCCACAAACACCACAGGGGTTGGGTGGAACCGCCGTAGGGGGCTCGTATGGTTCGGTTTCTAATTAACCTGATCGATTGCAGTGCACCGTGCATTATGCAACCGCTCTCGGTAAATCACAATGTCGTTTAAAATTATGGTCTTTTTACTAGCTCCTTAACTATATATTGCGTTGTCTTTAGCCGGGACTTGCTTTATTATATTAGGTACCCACGGAGGCCTGTAATTGGATAGTGGAAGTAAAAAGAAAGGCGATTTTTCTGGAGCTGCAGGAGGGGTTAGTAGGGGAAAGTGTGTTAAACTGACTCAAAACTCCCTCGGACGATTTTTCCACTCGACTCGCGCCTCGTCAAATGCTCGCATAACAGGTTCCCGCTACGCAATCGTTTTTCTCTGTTCGTAGAACAAACAATATATTATCAATATGAATGACGAAATTATTCAAGAACTTCGCTCGTAGTATTATTATTGAATGAAACGAGGCTGTGTTCATTGAGTCGACTTTTGGGAGATTTTTTTTTGAAATATGACATTGTGGTTGGTCATCCGAGACGGTGGAATGTTGGCTGGCGTCTCCGAGGAACATAACGACATGCGCCAGCACTATCTAGCGACGATCAAAAGTATTACAACCATTATTAATAATTTGTGTCTGCATTTTAACATCGTCGGTGGAAGCATTTATTAAAATCGTGCTGGACGTTCTTTCACCGAAATGTTCTTGTTTGTTTTGGGTTAGGTGATGATGTAGGTGGTGGGTTTGGAGAATTTTTCGGTTGGGAAGAGAAAGCTGCGTTGGTTTTAGGAAATTGAAGGAGTTACGAAATTTTGGAGAGAGTGGTAAAAGTTCCACACGAAAACACCAAATTTGATTAAAAAGGTGATTTTTGATTTTGATGAAAAAATTGAGGATATTCTTTAAGGCAACCAGTATGAAAAACAAGTAATTTATTTTTTTGGATACTTCACCTCTGATTGGCACCCCTTAGAAGTCTGAATTTGTACTATTTTCAAGTTCTGTCGAAATAACCTTCGACCACTTTTTTTCTATAGGCATGTATTGAAATGATTGTAATTTTATTTTATTGTCCAAGAAGTGTGCTTTCAATAATAAATACACGTACTTTATCTGAACAAGTCATCAGTGCATGGTAAGCCACTGAAACTTCGTTATAATTTCCTAATTCTGGTGACTATTGATATGAGGGTTGATTTTTTTTAAGACAAGAAAAAATTGAACGGAAAGTTCCTTTCAAAAATAACCTACTTTACACCCTGAAATCGTTAGGTTGAGGAAAAATTCCAATTTGGAAATTTTAGGACATGTAGTGCCTACGTTCATCTTTTCACGTAAGTAAATCTTGTTATTTTTTGCCTCACCAAGAGATATATTTTTTTTTTTAAAATCTGTGCTTCTGTGGAAGAATTGTTTACAATAATATTATTTATTACACTGGTGGCTGCTGGAATTCTTCTTGAATTCTTAAAAAAACTATTAGGAACTCCCAGGATTTTTACATTTTTAAATACAGCACAGATTCTTTTAAATTAAACAACAAATCGGAGCCCCCGAGATATTTTCATATTTTTAAAAAAACATTAGGGGTCTCTGACATTCTTATTCAATTCTTAAAAAAATCATAATAGGGACTGCTAAGCTTCTTCTTGAATTTTTAAAAAACTCTACTAGCAACCCCTGTAATTCTTTTAAAATAATTCTTAAAAAAAGAGATTCTTTTTAATCCTTAAAAAACCACTAGGAACCCCAGAGATTCTTTCAAAAACAAATTAGTAGGACCTCTCGAGATTCTTTTAAATTCTTTCAAAAATACAATTACTTTTTCGATTTTTTGATTTTTAAATTTTAAATTTTTGAATTTTTTGATATTTTAATTTTTCAATTTTTAAAACTTTGGATTGTTCGATTTTCCGATTTTCCATTTCAGTTCTTGGATATTTCAATTTTGCAAGTTTTCGAATTTTTCAAATGTTTCGATCTTAATCTATTTTTCGACTTGTAGGTTTTAGATTTTCTGTTTGTCAATTTTTGGTTTTTTCAAAAATTCGATTTTTTAATTTTTCATTTTTTAAATGTTTCGATTTTTCAATGTTTCGCTTTCCCGATTAATCGAGATTTATAACTATTCGTAGTATTCGTTTTTTTATTTTTCCGCTTTTATACAATTTTCGATTTTCGCATTTTCCAATTTCTCAAATTTTAAATTTTCGTATTTTCCATTCCATTTCGGTTTCTCAACTTTTCGATTTTTCGGCTTCATGACTTCTCTTGATCTTTCGATTTCCCAATATTTCAATTTTTCAATTTTTCGAATTTTTTAATTTTTTGATTTCTCGATTTGTCGAGATTTGAATGTTTCGATGTTTTGATTGTTCAATTTCTCGATTTATCAATTCTTCAATTTTTAACTTTTCCATATTTCGATTTTGACTTATTTCGGTTTCTCAGTTAATCAATTTTTCGACTTCCTATAAATTCTTTAAAAAAACGTTAGAAATTTCCGAGATTTTTTTCAATTCCTAAAAAAAAACACTAGGAGCCCCCGAGATTCTTACACATTCTATAAAAAGTCCTAGTGGCCGCAGGAATTCTTATTGAATTCTTAAAAAAACCCTACTAACAGCCCCTGGAATTCTTAAAAAAAACAGAGATCCTTTTAAATAAAAAAAAATACCAGTAACCCCCGAGATTCTTCTCAAATTCTTTTAAAAATTAAAAAAAAAAACAGAGATCCTTTTAAATGTTTTAAAAAACACTTGTAACCCCCGAGATTCTTTCGAAAGTCTTATAGAAAAAAAAAAACACTAGCGGCCGCCTAGATTCAAAAACCAAAATGATGGAGGCCTGCGAGATTCCTTCAAATTCTTTCAAAAATAAAACACCAAGACCTCCCGAATTCCTTAGAATTCTTTCAAAAGTGTAAGAGAGTCCAGGGTTTCTTATAAATTCTTTAAAAACACTAGAAGTTCCCGAGATTCTATTTAATTGTTAAAAAAACACTAGGAGCCACCAAGATTCTTTCAAATTCTGTTAAAAGCACTAGTGGCCCCGGGAATTCTTATTGAATTCTTAAAAAAGCTATTAGGAGCCCCAGAGTTTCTTTTAATTTTTTCAAAAAGTGCAAGAAAGCTCAGGTTTCCTTATAAATTCTTAAAAAAATGCTAGAAGTTTCCGAGATTCTTTTTAAATTAAACAAAAAAAAACACTAGGAGCCCCCAAGATTCTTTCAAATTCTTTAAAAAAACACTGGAGGCCTGTGCTTTATTTTTGAAAGAATTTGAAGAAATCTAAATTCTTTCAAAAATTAAACACCAAGAGTCCCCGAATTCTTTAAAAAAACGCTAGAAGTTCCGCAGATTCTTTCCAATTCTTAAAAGAACGCTAAGGGCCTCCGAGATTCTATTAAATTCTTTCAAAAATGCAAGAGTCCCGAACTTCTTACAAATTCTTTAAAAAAACAATAGGGGTTGCCAGGATTCTTTTCAGTTCTTAAAAAAATCCGAGATTCTTTAAAATTCTTAAAAAAACAGAAGGAGTATCTGAGATTCTTCTTAAATTCTTAAAAAAACCTCAATAATTCTTTTAAATTAAAGACAAAATAGGAACTCCCGAGACTCTTTTGAAATTTCTATTGAAAAAAAACCATTAGATTCTTTCAAATTCTTTCAAAAATAAAACACCAAGACCCCCGAATTCTTTTAAATTCTTTCAAAAAGTTCAAGAGCGCCCAGAGTTTCTTGTAAATTCTTTAAAGAACACTACGAGAGTTCTCGAAAATATTTTCAATTCTTAAAAAACCACTAGAGGCCCTCGAAATTCTTTCGAATTCTTTGAAAAGTATTAGTGCCTACTGGTATTCTTCTTAAATTTAAAAAAAAATCTGTTAGGCGCCCCTGAGATTTTATTAAATTCTTTCAAAAATGCAAGAGTCGCGAACTTTTCACAAATTCTTTAAAAAACAATAGGAGTTCCCAAGATTCTTTTTACTTCTTAAAATAACCGCTAGGAGCTCCCGAGATTCTTTCAAATTTAAAAAAAACACTAGGGGCTTGTGAGATTCTTCTTAAATTCTTAAAAAACCTCAGAGATTATTTTAAATAAAAAAAAATATATAGGAACTTCTGAGATTCTTTTCAATTCTTTAAGAAATACTAGAAGCCTGTGAGGTTCCTTCAAATTCTTTCAAAAATAAAACAGTGAGATCCACGGAATTCTTTTAAATTATTTCAAAATGTGCAAGAGAGTCCAGAGTTTCTTATATATTCTTAAAAAAAACCCACTAGAAGTTCCGGAGATTCTTGTCAATTCTTTTCAAATTCTTTAAAAAGCACTAATGCCACCCGGAATTCTTCTTGAATTCTTAAAAAAGCTGTTAGGAGCTTCCGAGATTCTATTAAATTCTTTCAAAAATGCAAGAGTCCCGAACTTCTTACAAATTCTTTAAAAAACAATAGGGGTTCCCAAGATTCTTTTTACTTCTTAAAATAACCGCTAGGTGCCCCCGAGATTCTTTCAAATCCTTAAAAAAACACTAGGCGCGTGTGAGATTCTTCTTAAATTCTTAAAAAAAAACCCCAGAGATTCTTTTAATTTAAAAAATATATATATAGAAGCCTCCGAAATTCTTATAGAAAAAAAAACACTAGTAGGAGTTCCCGAGGTTCTTTTCAATTCTTTAAAAAATACTAGAAGTCTGTTAAGTTCCGTCAAATTCTTTAAAAAATAAAGAGTTTTTTATAAATTCTTTAAAAAAACACACTAAAAGTTCTGGAGATTCTTTTTAATTCTTAAAAGAACACTAAGGGCCCCTGAGATTCTTTCAAATTCTTTAAAAAACACTGGGGGGCTCTGAAATTCTTTTTAAATTCTTAAAAAATCTCAGAGGTTCTTTTAAATTAACAAAGAAATAAGAACCACCGAGATTATTTTTGAAATTCTTGTAGAAAAAAAAAAACACTAGCGACTGCCTAGATTCCTTCAAATTATTTCAAAAAGTGCAAGAGAGTCCAGACTTTCTTACAAATTCTTTCAAGAAACACTAGAAGTTCCGGAGAATCTTTTCAATTCTTAAAAGCACAGTAGAGGCACCCGAGATTCTTTCTAATTCTTTAAAAAGCACTAATACTACCCGGAATTCTTCTTGAATTCTTAAAAAAAAACACTATGAGTCCCCGAAATTTTTTTAAATTCTTAAAAAAACACAAGGGCCCCCTAAGATTCCTCTTGAATTCTTAAAAAAAAAACTACTAGGAGCCGCTGGATTAAAAAGAAACCTTAAAAAATAGAGATTGTTTAAAATAAAAAAAAATAGAGCGCCCGAGGTTCTTTTCAAATTCTTAAATTTAAAAAAAAAAACGCTATCGGCCGCTTAGATTCTTACAAACTCTTTCAAAAATAACACTCTAAGAGTCCTTGAGATTCTTTCATATTCTTAAAAAAACACAAGGGGTACATTAGATTCTTCTGGAATTAAAAAAAAAAACTAATAGGAACCGGTGGGATTCTTTTAAAAAAATTCTTAAAGACAAACCAGAGATTCTTTTATATTAAAAAAATAATATAGGAGCCCCCGAGATTCTTTTCAACTTCTTACAGAAAAAAAAGCACTAACGGCTGCCCAGATTCTTTAAAATTCTTTAAAAAATACTAAAGAGATAGTTTATGGAACGACCCATTACGTAAAAAGCTACTAGGTAAAAGCTGGGTTTTCTAGTATGTACCCGTAATGACAGAAGTCTTGCTTGAATGTCGGAATTTCCGAGTTAGTGGTGGGTTTATTGTCCATCAGCATATTCCAAAATACGGATATAACAAATGTTTTGGTCTGACGCTGAAGTAAACTTTATCGTCTTCCACGATCAATAACCACGATCGCCCATCAACAACCCAGAAAATTAACGTCTCACTAAATTTCCCAAAATAACACTGTCTTTCCCAGCCAGATACCAATCTCGTCTATTACCATGGTGGTAGTTTTCCATCACTCCTCGCATTAAGGGCATCCAGGTGTGGTCGTGCACGTGTCTATCGTCCCTAAACATTCCAAGCATGATTGCTATCTAGAAACAACACTCATCCAAATTTTAATTTTGACAGTGAACGGCGAGCATGCGGGCCCATCGAACCCATGACGGTCTGCCGTGGTGTCGGCGGGCCGCGGAAGGCGGTAGCCCGGCCCAGATCGCCGCTATCAATTTAGTGGAAAAACCAACAAATAAAACGCCCTTCGAGAGCCAATATTTCTTCACGACTCGCTGGTAATTACACTAATCTAATAAGTATCCTCGTTATTAGGCGGCTTCCACACGCCCACTGCACGTCCCGCCGGCATTCCGAACGCTGGGATGGATAAATTGAAACGCTACAGAAACCATAAATAATATGCGGAATTCGAGACAACACGATCCTCATCTTATTATAATAAATACAAGGCCCGTCTCAGCCCATAAATTCATTACACTGAGTGGGATTTTTTAGAAAAATATTTATTGGCCGTGCTCGGAACATCACGAAAAGCTTGGGAAAATTAATGATTTTTGGCCCTCGTCGACAACGGCCCGATCAAATCGATTATTTTTCCATTCGGGGTTTTTATTTATGTCGGGGACGAGGTTTTCTTTGTGTGGCGGATGACCGTAAAATGACGAAAAAGAGGCAAAAATCGACTCGAATTTCTGTGTTCTCTTTCGCTAAACAATTTTATAAATCAGTAGGTACTCGATTACAATACTTCCTTAGCTTACGTTCGGTAAGTAAAAATGAAACCGAAAATATTCACGTTCCATATTAGACGATGACTAACCTCCACCTCTGTTCATTTTCCTTTTTCTGCCTGTTTTCTTTACGACGGTCACGAAGAGTACACGTTTTTGGAACCCGTACCCTATTAAATAAATTCCCGTGGACATTTGTAGCCGGCCAGAATCGGTGGTTCATTCATCGCGCAGGCATATAATAAGTTTGGAGGTTCCTAAACCCATACTTCATGTGTACAATATTATTTTGTTGGTATCAGTGAATCATCCCACCCCCTTCTCTTCGTAGGACATGAACATCTACTCGCAGCGGGAGCCGCGTCTGGACAATACGCTCTCAACTTATATCAGTTTTTTATCCGTTCTGTTGGCAGGCAATAAAGATGGAGGACCTAATTTTCGTCTGAAATATCTGCTATTTATTATATTTCGTGTAGAGAGCGCGCGCCCTCCGCTCCTTATTATATCCAACGGGATCTTGTTCGTAAATCTAGACAACGAGGATAAATACTGGAGGGTTTGGACATTTTTCATACGAAAAGTTCGGGGGGGTTTATTTATTTATTTATTCTGGGTTTGTGGAAGTTGGTGGTTAATAAATCGTGGGTGAAATTGCACACCTACGTACCTTCGGATTTCGCCTAAGTATAATTTGTTGTGGTAGAAATAATTTTGTTGTAAATTGGTACGTTAATCACTTCTTCTCACAATGTTACCATTCCACTTCATTATCCCTATATCTTCTCTGTTTTTTTTTTCTGTTATTTCTCCATTTATGTAGTATTCTAGTTCCTCTAGTTTTTGTTTTACGTTGCCAAATTTAAAAACTGCTTCCAACGTCTTAGATTTAAAGTTGTTTATTTATGCTTCATTTCAAATTATGATCTTACGTTCTTGACTGCCTCAGTTACAGTTGTATGATCTACGTATTATACCAATTTTCCATTTTTCCTTTTAATGTCCATTCTTCGTCTTCATCAACCTCTTCATTTTCATTTAATATTTCCTGCCCCCCGTTTTCTAATGTTTCCAAAAGAATTCTTCCTTCTGAGTTTCTTTCGTATCTTTTGATTTTCTTCTTATATCGTGCTCGACTTCAACTCTCGTCCCTTGTAATTGTAACCGTACTCTCGTGTTTAAATCTCCTCTTATCATTATACAATTTCTGTTTTTTCTTTTTCCATTTTCGTCCAATTCTTATCATCTAGTCACGATTCTTAATTTTCAAAGTCCACTATCCGTTGGTAGGACTATAAAATTCCAAGAAATCGAATCCGCTAAAGCACAAAGTAGAGTCCAAAATCGTTAACTGAAGGAAAATGGAAAATTTCAGAATTTCGAAAATGCCAAACAATTTCGTTATTGTGGAATGTCTGTCACCTTTGTGTAAATTGATCTCTTTACTAGGTAGAATCTTCGTAACAAGAATCCAGGCTCAAAAAATATCCCCGCGTTCTCCTGAATTTTTTCTTAACTTTCAAATGGCCCATGATTTCGGAAAATGACACTACTCTATCTATTCGTGTCCTGATATTAAAAGGATCAAGCATTTAGCCTAGAAATCTTGTTGTAGGGCCAAAAAACTCCAACAAATCGAATGCTGTGAACCCCAAGATGGAGTCTAAAACCGTTTCGGAGTTACGTTCCTTTAATTGCAAGGAAATGGAAAATTTCAGTATTTCAAATATGTCAAATTATCTCGTTTTAGTGGAATCTCTGTCATCTTTCTGTAAATTGATCTCTTTACTAAGCATAGTCTCCGTAACAAGGATCCAGGCTCAAAAAATATCTCCGCGGTCTCCTGATTTTTTTCTTAACTTTGGAATGGTCCATGATTTCGGAAAATGACACCGCTCTATATATTCATGTCCTGATATTAAAAGGATCAAGTATTTGGTCTACAAATTTGGTAGGAGGATAAAAAAACTCGAACAAATCGAATGCTGTGAATCGCAAGGTGGAGCCTAAAACAGTTTGGAAATTATGCTCCTTTAATTTCAAGGAAATGGAAAATTTCAGTTTTTCGAATTTATCAAACTATCTCGTGTAAATTGATATCTTTACTCGGTAGAATCTCCGAAGCAAGGAATCCGAGTCAAACAATATTTCCTCAGACTCCTGAATTTTTAAATGGTCCACTATGTCCGAAAATGACACTACTCTATATATTCATGACCTGATGCTAAACGGATGAAATATCCGGCCTAAAAATACGTTACCAAGACTAAAAAACTCCAAGGAATCGAATGTTGTAAACCACAAGACGGAGTCTAAAACCGTTTTGAAGTTATGTCCCTTTAATTGAATAGGAACGGAAATTTTGAGTATTTCGAATGTGTCAAACTGGAACCTATGTCATCTTTCTTAAAACTGATCTCTTTACTAAGTAAAATCTTCGTAACAAGAATCCAGGCTCCGAAAATATCTCCGCGGTCTCCTGAATTTTTTTGTAACTTACGAATGGCCCATGATTTCGGAAAATGACAGCAGTCTATCTATTAGTGTCCTGATATTAAAAGGATCGAGTATTTGGCCTAGAAATCTGATGGTAGGACCGAAAAACTCCAACAAATCGAATGCTGTGAACCGCAAGGTGGAGTCTAAAACCTTTTCGGAGTTGCGTTCCTTTAATTGCAAGGAAATGGAAAATTTCAGTATTTCGAATATGTCAAATTATCTCGTTTTAGTGGAATTTCTGTCATCTTTCTGAAAATTGACCTCTTTACTAAGCAGTCTCCGTAACAAGGATCCAGGCTCAAAAAATGTCTCCGCGGTCTCCTGAATTTTTTCTTAACTTTGGAATGGTCCATGATTTCGAAAAATGACACCGCTCTATATATTCATGTCCTGATATTAAAAGGATCAAATATTTGGTCTACAAATTTGGTAGGAGGATAAAAAAAACTCGAACAAATCGAATGCTGTGAATCGCAAGGTGGAGCCTAAAACAGTTTGGAAATTATGTTCCTTTAATTTCAAGGAAATGGAAAATTTCAGCTTTTCGAATTTATCAAACTATCTCGTGTTATTTGAATCTCTGTCATTTTTCTGTAAATTGATATCTTTACTCGGTAGAATCTCCGAAGCAAGGAATCGGAGTCAAACCATGTTTCCTCAGACTCCAGAATTTTTAAATGGTCCACCATGTCCAAAAATGACACTACTCTATATATTCATGACCTGATGCTAAACGGATGAAATATCCGGCCTAAAAATACGTTACCAGGACTAAAAAACTCCAAGAAATCGAATGTTGTAATGCACAAGGTAAAGTCTAAAACCGTTTTAGAGTTATGCCGCTTTAATTGAATGGGAACGAAAAATGTCAGTATTTCGATTATGTAAAACTCTCTCGTTGTTGTGGAATCTCTGTCATCTTTCTGAAAATTGACCCCTTTACTAATCAGAACCTTCGTAACAAGGATTCGGGCTCAAAAAAATGTCTTCACAGTGTCCTGAATTTTTTATTAATTTTGGAATGGTCCATTAATTCGGAAAATACACCAATTTATATATTCGTGTTCTGATACTAAACGGATCAAGTATTTGACTTCAATATCTGTTACAGGCCTAAAAAATTCAAAGTAATCGAATGTTGTAAACCTCAAGGAGGAGTGTAAAACTGCTTTGGAGTTATATCTACTCAGTTAAATCGAAATAGACATTTTCAATATGTCGAATATATCAAATCGTCTCATTTTCGTGGGTTCTATCACATCCTTTTGAAAATTGATCTCTATACTAAACAGAAGTTCTATGACGAGATTCCGAGCTGAAAAATGTCTCCGCAGTTTGCTGAATATTTTCTAAATTTACGAATGGTCCACTATTTCGGAAAATTACACCATTTCATATCTTGGTGTCCTCAGATCAAACGGATTAAGTAACCGAGATCTGCCGATAAGAATAGAAAATTGCAAGAAATCGAATGCTGTAGAGTGCAAGGTGAAGTCTAAAATCGTTTTGGAGTTATATCCATTTAGTTGAAAGGGAGTAGAAAGTTTCAATATTTCGAACATGTCAAACGGTCTACTCTTTCTGGGCCGTCTAACATCTTTCTGAAAATTGATATCTTCGCTAAGTAGGACCTTCATAATAAGAATCCGGGCTCAAAAAATGCCTCCACAGACTTCTCAATTTTTTCTTAATTTTCGAATAGTCCACAATTTCAGAAAATGACACCATCTTGATGTTCTGAGATCAGACGGATTAAGTATACGAGCTAGAGATCTGCCAATAGGACTAGAAAACTGCAAGAAATAGAATGGTGTAAACTGCAATGCGGAGCCTAAAACCCTTTTGGAGTTATGCCAATTTAATTGAAAGGGAGTAGCAAATTTCAATATTTCGAACATCTCAAACTTTCTGGACACGCATCACATATTTCTGAAAATTAATATCTTCGCTAAGTAGGACCTTCGTAATAAGAATCCAGGCTCAAAAAATGTCTCGAGAGTTTCCTGAATTTTTTCTTAATTTTCGAATGGTCCACTATTTCGGAAAATGATACCACATTGTATCTTCTTGCCCTGATAGTAAAGGAATCAAGTACCATATTTGAGCTCAATGTCTGTTGATAGCACTAGAAAACTCAAAGAGATCAAATGTTGTAAACCATAAGGCGGAGTCTAAAACTATGTTGGAGTTATATCTACATAATTAATTAGATGGAAATGGAAAATTTCAATATTTCATTAAGACAAAGTATCTCATTTTCTTGTGTTCTCTCACACCTTTCTGGAAATTCATCTCTTTACTAAGTGGAACCTTCATAATAAGGATCCGGTTTCAAAAAATATCTCCGCTATCTCCTGAATTTTTTCTTAATTTTATAATGGTCCACAATTTCGAGAAATAACACCACTTCATGTCTTGGTCTCTTGAGATCAAACAGATTAAGTATCCGAGCTAGAGATCTGCCAATAGGGACTAGAAAACTGCAAAAAATAGAATGCTGTAAACCTCAAGGCGGAGTCTAAAACTGTTTTTCAGTTATGTCAATTTAATTGAAGGGGGCAAAAAAATTTCAATATTTCGAACATGTCAAACTGTCTCCTTTTTTTGGGCCCTCTCTCGACACCACATTATGTTTCCGTGTCCTGATAGTAACCGCATCAAGTATTTGAGCTTATTATGTGCTGATAGGATTAGAAAACTCAAAGAGATCAAATGTAATAAATCGCGCTTAATTAGATGGAAATGGAAAATTTCAATATTTCAATATGTACAAGTATCTCGTTTTCGTGCGTTCCCTCACATCTTTCTGAAAATTGATCTCTTTACTAAGTGGATCCCCCATAACAAGGATCCGGTTTCAAAAAATGTCTCCGCAGTCTGTTGAATTTTTTCTTAACTTTGGAATGGTCTATTATTTCGGAAAATGACACCACTTTATATCTTCGTGTCCTAATACTAAACGGATCAAGTATTTGACCCAAAATATCTGTTGATCGGACTAGAAAACTCAAAGGGATCGAATATTGTAAACCACAAGGCCGAGTCAAAACCATTTTGGAGTTATGTTACTTTAACTGAACGGAAACGGAAAATTTCAATAACGTGAATATGACAGATATCTCGTTGTTGTGGAAACTCTGTCATCTTTCTGAAAATTGACCTCTTTACTAATCAGAACCTTCGTAACAAAGATTCGGGCTCAAAAAAATGTCTTCACAGTCTCCTGAATTTTTTCTTAATTTTGGAATGGTCCATTATTTCGGAAAATACACCAATTTATATCTTCGTGTTCTGATACTAAACGGATCAAGTATTTCATCCCAATATCTGTTGACAGGACTAGAAAACTCAAAGAGATCGAATGTTGTAAACCGCAAGGCGGAGTCTAAAACCGTTTTGGAGTTATATTTACTTAATTAAATGGAAATGGAAATTTTCAATTTTTCACTACATAAAGTATCTCGTTTTCGTGTGTTCTCTCACATCTTTCTGAAAATTGATCTATTTACTAAGTGGAACCTTTATAACAAGGATCCGATGTCAAAAGAATATGTCTCCGCAGTCTCATAAATTTTTTAATGCTCCACAATTTCAGAAAATGAAACCACTTCATATCTTGGTGTTCTGAGAACAAACGGATTAAGTATCCCGGCTAGAGATCTGTCAGTGAGACCAGAAAACTACAAGGAATCGAATGCTGAAAACTGCAAAGCGGAGTCTAAAGCCGTTTTGGAGTTATGGGAATTTAATTGAAAGGGAGTAGAAAATTTTAAAATTTCGAACATGTCAAACTGTCTCCTTCTTCTACGCCGTTTCATATCTTTCTGAAATTTGATATCTTCGCTAAGTAGGACCTTCGTAATAAGACTCCGGGCTGGAACAATGTCTCCAGAGTCTCCTGAATTTTTTCTTAATTTTTCAAAAAATGACACCACTTTACATCTTCGTGTCCTAATACTAAATATATCAAATACTTATTTGACTCAAATATCGTTTGATATGACTAGAAAATTTCAAGGAATAAACCAGAAGGTGAAGTCTAAAACCGTTTTGTAGTTATGCCTCGTTGATTGAATGGAAATGCAATAAGATGGGACTTTTTGACAACCGGACAATTAATCGAAATATAGAGAATATTTCCACCCCGAGATCTTGTGATCTTCTTCTTGCAGATTCCTGATTTGTCCTGACCTGAACTGACAACAATTTAGAAGAACTACAGTTCAGAATACAGAAAAAATTAAGAGGGATCTATATACTTACTGTTGACGTCGAAATTCCCGTTGCAATTGCTCTTCTTGCTGAAGGCAAAATATAAGCCCCGCCCACCCGCCCTATCGCAATTGTGATAATTTTTTTTAATCGTCAAGAGCCAAAGGAGCGGAATTTAATTGCAAATTGCGCCCCATAATTGCATAATGTTTAATAATGCATAAGTACTGATAGGAAGCTACAGTGTAGAAAATGATGACAGCTATTTAAAATATGAGGGTTTTGGTGAACAGAGAGGTGAAATGGCTTAATATCAAAATTTGATTTTCGTGGAATTAGTACTGTCAACCAGAAAAATGTCTCCCATACTTCAGGGGATTTTCCTTTAAGTTGTCAGCACTGCATACTGCCGCAGTTTGATTGGTTGAAAACCCAACGTCAACGGCAACGTAACGGCAAGCTTATAAATCGAGCTTTACTTTTCCTTGTAATTTTTTAAACATCGTCTGAATTTTTTTTGACATTTCTCAGTGTAGTTTATCACCGACATGCTAAACCCTTTCTAAAAATGACACGATTACAAATTACGTTGTACTCCCTCGAGTATGACGAACACTTACGATGAGAGGAATGAAGAAAGAAATTGCGTTACTTAGTGTTAGATGGCGCAGGAAACAAACAAAGAGTCGCTGTTTGAACATGAGGTTAAGCACATCTTCTGAGAAAAGTTTGCAAACCACTAATAACAAATGATAAAATAACCTCAAGTGAAGAAAAATTTTTGTAGAGAACAACTTTTTAGCACGAGTTTGACTACCCTAATGTTGCTCTTCAAAAAAGCTCCAGTGTGTGCTTAATTCCAGGACCACTTTCGTCCGCCGCGAAATTCCCTCCCCAACATAAACCAGAACTGATGTACCATCCGCGTGTTTGATACAAAAAGCCGGTGTATAATAAACAAGCACGAAATGCGGCCAAGAAACACAAACGAAAAGCACCTGGCACGTGCATGCCGCACTTCACACAACAAATCTACATGTGTTTATAATTTTTGATCGTGTTGTATACGTGTGTTCGTGTTTGTTCCAATTCGAATTCCCTGTCCCAAGTAAGCCGCAGCAAAGTCGGGAAATTCTTGCTGGATGAACAATTACTGTTGAATAAATTAACGCGAGGAACGAAGAGCAGGATGGTTGAGAGAGGTCAGGTCAGCGGTGGAATGCGTCTCATTACCATTATCATTTCATTAACCAATCCGATCATTTATAATACGCTGTCATTTCGTGGAATATTGCCTGCGCGATAGGCCGGAGGTTTGATTTCGAATAATATTACAAGAATTCAATTTCTGGGCAGGTGCCATTAAGAAAGTAATTTCGACGGGATAATTAGGTGGCTTTTGAGGCCCGGAGTGGCGCAAAGAGTAGGCGATTTTGTTTTTAATTTGCGTTTGGTGGTGTTGGGTTTTGTACAAGGGGCTGTGGTCGGGTTTGACCTGGCGGGGGGCGAGTTCTTACTCATTATTTTCAAATGAAATAAATAATTTTTTTAGGTGTTTGACCCCCCGTGTACCCCAAGTAATGGCAAAATAAATTATTTTAAATAAGAGAATAAAAAAAAAAAAGGATGACATAGTTACCTTTGAAAATAATTTTAATTTGACATGTAAGGTGTTATATGACATTTAAAAAGCTGCAAGATACTTTACAAAAAAATACCGGATACCAAGAGCTTAAACTTGTCTCTGCCGAAAATTTAGAAAAATTTTTAGCCTAAAATCCGCTCTGTAGACTTATAATAAAAGAGCCAACTTGGCAAATAAACAAAATTAGCTAGATAAGGAGACTCGTTTTAGTAAAATAAATTAATTCCGATACTTCTTCAGTTCGCGCATAATTTCGTTCCCCTCGTAACATAATCCCATGTGCTAATCTTTCCCACTAAAATAAACACCTCAATCGCTATCAATTTTTCAAGCAAATGGAGTGGTAATGGGCACCCGTAGGTGCAGAAACGTCCATACTTACAGGTGCGTCCGTCTCACCCAGGAGCAATTAATTACTCTTTTCTTCATTATCATGGGTTGCGTGGGAGGCCTCCTGCACCTTTACTCACCAACAATAACCACGCGCAATTAGAATATCTTGATCGGGGTAACGGCTACTATTTTTTCCGATTCTGCACCATATATCATCCCTCAACGTAAGCCAGCAGTGGCGTGCATTGCATGAATTATCATTAATTTTTTGCCGCTGAGGAAACTTGACGCCGCTAAAGCAAAATCCTACTTTACACATTGTTGCAATCTCCACCGGGATCAGCTGACGGTATTTCCTATTGGACGTCGTAAATTCTCCGTGTTACTCGATAAGTCAATTCTTATCAGCAATCGACAGCTTGCCGATTCTACAACCTCCGTTGCAGTTCGGGGTTTGATAGAAATAGCGGCGTTATTCGTGGGCTGGAGGACGAAAAAATGTGAGACAAAAGGATGCATATCGATGTATTGTGTGCGTCTTTTTTGAACGGGACTATATAAGTAAGTTGAACATCTTGAAGGATTATTTATTGCTCGACGCCAAGATAGATTTTTTTTAATATAATGAAAACGTAACTGAAAATTTACCGGATTTTTTTCTTATTTTATCAGTTCTGCTTCGTCTCAATCATGTTTTCGGTGGTCTACATCTGTTTCTTTTAAATGTCAATCTCTTCACTTGTCTTCTCTCTTACATCCTTATCAGATGTCGGAACCGTCTTAGTCGATATCATTCTATACTAGAGATTAAGTATTGGTTACACTTCGATCTAGCTGATTTCTGACCTACTACTTCATTTCGTATCTTAACACTCGTCGTTGTGTCTTTTAGGCCTCTTAAATATTTTATATGATAACCTATAATTTGGGTTTCTATGTGCTATATACAATTTTTTAATTTTCCTTTTTACCGACTGCCTTACATCACTCAATGCTATATTAAATAGCGTTGGGTTTAAAACTCCACCCTGGCTCAGTACATCACTTATTTCGAATTACGAATCACAGTATTCGTCTTCGTTTCCTAAAACCATTACGTGGTTCTTCATTTGTGTTTCTATTATCACTTCACTTTAATATAAGTATCCAAAAATTTTTCATATACTTTTAAGACTGTTTGGTATTCGGCTCCCCTTTGAGACTTTGTTAAGGATCTTCTTTAAAATGTTTTACATTTGTCACCAGATTCAGAAGTGATTCCTTCATATCTTGCCTTTTTTAGCTTTTTACTGCTTCTATTACCACATTTCTTCTCATTCCGTCTGTTCTTTTTCTTATTCTGTTCGTTTTTCTTCGTCATCTTTCTGTTGACTATCTTCCTGTTCCATATTCAGTATTATTTTATTATGTCTTTTTGTTCTTTCAATATTTTACCCTCTTTAAATTTTAAATAAATATGTGTACCTAACTGTTCTAATTATCCTTTTTGAATGGTTTTAGTGTTTTGTAGAAAAGGTTTTGGTTTTCGTGTGTCTCTTTCTCCCGTCTTTCTCGAACTCTTTCCAAGCTTTTTGTTTTATTTATTCCACTATTTTCCCAAACTTTTTCTGTTGTTCCTTATAATACTTATGTGAAGTAAATATTATTATTATTTCTGCATATTTACATTTTCCACGTATCCTTCTTTAGCTTGATTTTTTTATTTCCCCATTCCACCATCTGCTTTGCTTTTTATTTTTGTTCACGGATTTTCCAGTGCAAGTTTTTCTATGTTTTCTTTCATTGTTTCTCATTCTTGTTCTGTTATTTTCATATATCTTTCTACAGTTTCTTTTTCGCTGGACTTTACGTCCCTGTCATTACTTTCTTTATTTTCTTCCTTTCACGTTCACAAAGTTATACAAAAATATAAAATGACAAAAAAACAAATCAAAACGGTTACGTTTTTCGTCAGTCTACCCGTCATCTGGTATCTTTTGTGTGGCATCTTTCATCTGACACCTTTCGTCTGTTATTTTTCTTCTTGCGGTTTCGTCTGGTGTTTTTCGTATGTCTATCGTCTGTTTTCATCTGTATGTCGTCTGTTTTTCGTCTAATCTTTCATCAGCCATCTTTCATTTGTCGTTTTTCGTCTCTCATCTTGCAGCTTTAGCGTTTCCGACTGTTATCGTCTGTCTATTTTTCGTCAGTAGTATTTCGTCTATCGTCTTTCATCTATCTATCGTCTATCTGTCTTCTGGCATGTTTCGTCTGGCGTCTTTCGTCTTGCATTTTTCATCTACCATCTTTCGTCTGGCGTCTTTCGTCTTTCGCTTGGTGTTTTTCATTTGGTATCTGGCGTCTGGCATTTTTCGTTTGACGTCTTTCGTCTAACATTTTTCATCTGGCGTCTTTCGTCTGTCATTTGTCGTCTGTAATCTTTCGTCTTTCTGTTGTCTATCTGTCATTTGGCATCTTCGTCTGGTGTTTTCCTATGTCTATCGGCTGTTTTCATCTATCTGTCGTGTGTCTTTAGTATATTGTCTATCTATCGTCTATCTGTCTTCTGGCTTGTTTCGTTTAGCGTCTTTCCTCTGTCTTATTGTCTTTCGTCTAGTATTTTTCATCTGGTGTCTTTCATATATCTGTCGACTGTCTGTCGTCTGTCTGTCGTCTTTTGTCTTTTATCTTTCTTCTGTTTGTCGTCTGTCTATATATATTACACAAATAATCTCCAAAATTACGGAACCAATTATGATCAAATTTTTTATGCATGTTAGAAATATCGTGTAGATCGTAAAACGCTAACCAAAATTCGTTTAATCATCTCCATCAATAATTTGATAAAGTCATCTCAAAACTTGTGTGGTAAACACTATTTAAATTTTACACAATAATATATCGTAAGATCACTTTAAAAGCATACTAATAAAATTTTATGACATAGTTAGGATTATGGTTGACAATGCCGAATCGGCTTTTCGCATCAGGGTCCTTGTAAACTTGTAAGCCATGTCGCCTGCCTAGAGAATTTCCTGTGTTACCCAAGCAAATGTAAAATATTAGAATGTCTTTAAAGTGACCTTAGTATATTCTTTTTTTTTACTTGTGATTTCGAGTTTTCACCCTAGGCATCCAAATTTTTGCAAAAACAGTGAAATTTTATTAAGTCTCATTATTTTTATTGTTGTGCACATTTTTCAGTAGAATTCCTACCCGCCCTCTCTTTTCCTAGAAGGTATCACATTTGCCAAAATCAGTCTTACCTTAGCAGCTACTAGCCCCGCCCACCCACCCTTTCTTCCCTTAGAGGGTATGTCATATGCCAAAATCAGTCTTATCTTAGCAGCTACTAACTAGGATAAGACTGATTTTGGCAAATCACGTACACACCCTCTCTTTTCTTAGAAGATATGTCATTTGCCAAAATCAGTCTTATCCTGGCAGGTATTAGCCCCGCCCACCCACCCTCCCTTTTCCTAGAGGGTATGTGATTTGCAAAATTAGTCTTATCCTAGCTAGTAGCTGCTAAGATAAGACTGAATTTGGATAATGAGGATGGGTGAGAGGAGCTAGTACCTGCTAGGGTAAGACTGACTTTGGCAAATGATATAAACTCTAATAAAAGAGAGGGTGGGTGGGCGGGGCTAATACCTGCCATGATAGGACTGATTTTGTCAAATGACATACCCTTTAAGAAAAGAGAGGGTGGGCGGGCGGGGCGAATACCTGGCGGGATAAGACTGATTTTGGCAAATAACATATCCTTTAGGAAAAGAGAGGGTGGGTGGGCGGGGCTAATACCTGACAGGATAACATAGATTTTGGCAAATCACATACCCACCCTCTCTTTTTTTAGAGGATATGTCATTTGCCAAACTCAGTCTTATCATGGCAGGTATTAGCCCCGCCCACCCACCCTCTCTTTTTTTAGAGGGTATGTGATTTGCCAAAATTAGTCTTATCCTAGCTAGTAGCTGCTAAGATAAGACTGAATTTGGCTAATGAGGATGGGTGGGCGAAGCTAGTACCTGCTAGGGTAAGATTGACTTTGGCAAATGATATAAATTGTAAGAAAAGAGAGGGTGGGTGGGCGGGGCTAATACCTGCCACGATAAGACTGATTTTGGCAAATGACATACCCTTTAAGAAAAGAGAGGGTGGGCGGGCGGGGCTAATACCTGGCAGGATAAGACTGATTTTGGCAAATAACATATCCTCTAGGAAAGGAGAGGGTGTGTGGGCGGGGCTAATACTTGACAGGGTAAGATAGATTTTGGCAAATCACATACCCACCCTCTCCTTTTTTAGAGGATATGACATTTGCTAAAATCAGTCTTATCATGGCAGGTATTAGCCCCGCCCACCCACCCTCTCTTTTCTTAGAGGGTATGTGATTTGCCAAAATTAGTCTTATCCTAGCTAGTAGCTGCTAAGATAAGACTGAATTTGGCTAATGGGGATGGGTGGGCAGAGCTAGTACCTGCTAGGACTTTGGCAAATGATATAAATTCTAAGAAAAGAGAGGGTGGGTATGCGGGGCTAATACCTGCAACGATAAGACTGATTTTGGCAAATGACATACCCTTTAAGAAAAGAGAGGGTGGGCGGGCGGGGCTAATATCTGGCAGGATAAGACTGATTTTGGCAAATAACATATCCTCTAGGAAAAGAGATGGTGGGTGGGCGGGGCTAATACCTGGCAGGATAAGATACGTTTTGGCAAATCACATACCCGCCCTCTTTTTTTTTAGAGGATATGTCATTTGCTAAAATCAGTCTTATCATGGCAGGTATTAGCCCCGCCCACCCACCTTCTCTTTTCTTAGAGGGTATGTGATTTGCCAAAATTAGTCTTATCCTAGCTAGTAGCTGCTAAGATAAGACTGAATTTGGTTAACGAGTATGGGTGGGCGGAGCTAGTAACTGCTAGAGTAAGACTGACTTTGGCAAATGACATAAACTCTAAGACAAGATAGGGTGGGTGGGCGGGGCTAATACCTGCCACGATATGACTGATGACAAATGACATACCCTTTAAGAAAAGAGAGTGGGTGGGCGGGGCTAATGTCTGCGAAGATAAGACTGGTTTTGACAAATGATATATCCTTTAAGAAAAGAGAGGGTGGGTGGACGAAGCTAGTACCTGCTAAAATCAGTTGTACCTTAGCAGCTACTAGCCCCTAAGACAGTGTGAAACGATAAAGCCTGAAAAATACGACAAATAGTTTATGGAGACACATTGTTACAAGCAATTTGTATATTGGATTAACGCAAGGGTTGCGTTAGGAAAAAAAAAAACGAAAAGTAATTCCTTCTTGTGTAATTGGAAAAATTCGTGAAAAATATGAAAGTGAGGACTACGTAGGATTCAACAGTGTGGATGGAGAGGATCCAGATTATTTTGACTAAATTCAGAATAAAAAACTACATTAGACAAGTTTGAAATTATAAATATAGTAACAGAAGTTGTGTTTTAATTTCTACATAACATAATAGGAAAATCGAGAAAAGTATAAGTTAGCTTCGTCTATTATTTGTTTTCTTTGTTTCTTTTTAAAATACGTTGTGTGGTTGTAGTGTTGTTGTGAACAAATAGCGAAGGTACGAAGTTCTCTTTTAAAAACAGTTTAATTTTTCGCTAATTCACCTAGCAATTTCTTTTTCATTGTAGATGAAATTTCGAAATCATCATGAGTGTATTTAGCACACTCGGCTACTCTTTCTTTGTTGGAATAAAGTTTTTCCTTTTCATGTCGAGCAAATTCCGGCATAATTTGGATTTTTTGTCTTTTTGTGTAAACGAAAAAAAACTGTATCCTGTTTTTTCATTGTTATTGCATCCGTAGACACAACAGTGTGGCATTTTTTATTTAAGATTTGATTTAAAATATTTTCGAAGGACGAGTGGATGAGAAAACACAAAACACGTGTTGTATATTTCCGAAACTACATACACAATAGTAAGAGTACGGAACCTACCTGGACGGTGAGGGTGAACAACCCTACCATTATAAACCCCTTTGTCGGATTAAAATATTCCAAGAAACATCAGCAAACACTTTCCACGACCTACAACACGTTTATTTGCCTACTTGGAGCGCCGGAAATGCATTTTCAGTTCAATGTTTTATTTGGACGTTATTTATAAACCTAGAAACAAGTGGTTTGCATTTTGGAAAACTAAATTTTTTGAAGATTTTTTTAAGTTAATGTGTCTGAACCACTTCACGACCCCTTTAAATAATACTTACTTGGAAATCAGAAAGTGCGCCGGAGGTATTCACGCATTAGGTGTGTGCAGTGTTGCCAGTTTTACTTTTATAAAATTACGTTTTTGTCGTAATCTACATCATTAAGATTTTTTTTATATTCCAGACACCCGGTATATTATTTTATAAAATTTAAAGAAGATTTAGCAAACTTTTAGGATAACGTCATTAGTTTGCTCGGTTAGCTTCGGAGATTACGTGTTTAAAAAATCCCCAATCGACGACAAACAGACGGAAACTTGAATTCGACATTTTTATACTGAACGTGAAGAAAACATGAAATTATCTGTTAGTCATGGACTTTGTTACAATAATGGAAATATTATCAAACTCAGCACGACGACCTACACGTTTAACATAAAAGAAAAAACAAGTGATTATGATCAAACAGAGTGTTTCATTTAAGTTTTCAACCAAAATTCTCAGTTCAGACGTGTCCTGTCAAAATTGAAAGTGCCTCAGATTCTCAGATTGTTTAGTACGTACAAACTAGCTCGTTCCTAGCTCTTAATAGTTTAGAATTAGATCGCAATCAATCTTCAAAGAATCTTGACACGAGCTTTCCAAGTCACGACTTTCTGTTATATAACACAAAACTCGAGTCGTGAGTCTTTTATTATCGAACTTAGCGTCATGAACCGTTCAACAATTAATTAAAACTTACGAAATGTCATCGTTTGGAAAAATATCACTACAACGTGTCGAGACCCGCCGTCAACCTCTAAATTAGCATCAGAATCCGAAATTCATCCACAAAACGTGTCCATAATTCATAAAGCACGCCATATTTCCACGTGATCTAAATTATCACCTGCCTCTAACAGCCACAACGCACGTTCAACATAATTAATATGGTTCCAAACGATGTTCACATTCCTGGCATTCTCCAAACACACGAAAATATGTCTAGGGACCGAAGTGAGACGGCGAGCGAAAAAGAAGAATAAGAAGAACGGAGAAAAACAAGTCCCTTAATAAATATTCAAATTTGACCCACGATAAATTCTGAGGTAAAGTTATGCGCCTATTAAAAAAGACAACATATTAATTCAACAAAATATATTTTTAATATCTGCGCGACGGCCGATTTTCAGGTAAACAACGTGCAATTTCTTCCCGAAATCCATTACGGGGACGTTAAGGCCCGTTCTCACGTTCGCTTATTAATGAGGCCCAAACAAACAACTACTTGCCTCATTTTTAACTACATATATGTCGTAAAAAAACGACTCCGACTAATTTATCTTGATAATTCCCCGGGTCCAGTCAGCAGGAACGATATTTCATCTTTATTAATATTTTCTGTTTATGTACGATTTTACGTTATCGAGCAGACGGTCCTCGATTTTTTCCAGATACGTTCTCATAATCGAGCATAATTAATTATTTTTCGGGGCTATTAATAAGACCCTAATTAAATAAATTCTTTATTTATGTAATAATGCAAATCACACACTCCACCGCCGCCATCAATCTCGATCAGCGATCTTGCTTTAATGCCGCGACAAGATGTAGCTATTCCATTAATCTTGAACACGCATTTCGACAAGCATGTTGTCATCTTTATTGATATCTGCTCTATGATGACGGATTGTTGTGTGGAAACGGCGTTTTTGGATTCTTGAAACTGATGTGTCGTGTTTCGCGCGGTTTCGCCACCATCAGGACGCGGAGAAATGCCATTTTTTTACAGCGGCCCGTGAAAAGATGGGATGGGTTCTTAGAGGTCGCTGGATCATCCATCACGGGTGTCTGAAAAGTATTTTCGGAACTGACAAGTGGCTGGATTGCTTGGCTGATGTGGGGTTTATCGGAACATCTGGAAATTTACATTTTTGACAAAATTATGTTAAGTTATTAGCTGGAATTAACAGTCATAATAGTCTCTTTATAACGATCAAAAAAGATATTCAAATTAACTTAAATTAATAACTGGAAGTACAGAAATACAAATTTTGTAAGGTCTAGTAGCAACACTGAATAAATTTTCCTTTCACTCACCAAGTAATTAACCATGAACTATTTTCTCCATAAAACAATATAATTTACACGTCTAGTGCTAACACAAGCACCTTATTATCCCCACAACACCGCCTCTCTCATTCTACACCGGATAGAGTATGTTGCTTATGTCAAAAAGTGCAGAATATCAAAAAGTGATGACGTCATCTGAAAATTTAATAATATAATATAAAGAATATAATATTTTACGGTTTATCACAGAAACTGTAAAATAATTTTTTTCAAAATTTTAATAACATACTAAGAGGACAATAAAAAACACGGTCAAAGGCAGCCATGGATTTTTCAAAATTTTTCTGTGATAGAATTTTCGTCTTGTCACATCACCATTAGTTTGAGCTTGAACGATAAAAACAAACTTCCAAAAATTGTAATTTAGTGACTAATACTTTTCTAAATTTTATCCATTCATCCCTCCACAAAATTGGTGATGTCATCACAATTTTTACTTCCTGAGCGTAAGCTGAAGAAGTGTTGAAATAGGGTTCAAATGACTAATCGTTGCTTTCAGGTACGAAAAAGTCGGACTCCCGTTTCTATTTGTCTGTCTGTCTGTCGTTTGTGTAAATTTTTATTAGACAGATAATCTCCGAAACTAGTGAGCCGATTGTTGTCAAATTTTGTATGTAGGTATATTAAGAATATAGAAGTTAAAGAACAAAAGTGTTAGGTTTTTTCATTATCGTGTAGGAACAACCGTCCCTCCAAAAACAAGTGATTTACCTAAATGCATTCATAATTTATGTAAATCTCTGTACAAATGTAAATACGTCCTATCTTTCGTCTACCTGCCCTATGGCCTTACTTTCTCTTCCAGTTTCCAGAATTTTGTAAACTCTTTATTTACCCACTTTCACCTCTCCAAAATCGAACCTACCTGTCGACCATTCAAACACCCTTCTTTCTCGAGCTCTCAAACCGAACACAACTAATAAAAATCCGAAAAATACAACTAATTTTTTTTAAATAGAGAATTTCAAAAAAAGAATGTCAAAAAAAGAACTTCTAAAAGAGAGTGTAACAAAGAGTATCAAAAAAATAGCACTAAAGAAAAAGCTCCAAATAAAGAGCGTAAGAAAATAAAAAAAGGTCAAAGAACGAGCATCAAAGCAGTGTCAGAAAAAGAACGTCAAATAAAAGAGTTCAAAAAAGACTTTCAAAAAATAACTTCAAAAAATCGTTCAAAGAAGCGTAGAAGAAAGACAGTAAAAAAATAAGATCCAGAAGAAGATCATACAAAGAACGCCGCAAAAAAGAATGTCAAAAGAAGAACATCAGGAACGTTATTTTTTTAATTTCAAGATAATGAACGTCAAAAACAGAGTACAAAACAAGGAGAATAAAAGAAAGAGAGTCATGAAAAGAGCGCCAAGAGAATGGAAGCCAAAGAGAGAGCGAAAATAATGTCAAAAAAACGTCAAAGAAAGAGCTTTTGTAAAAAAGTTCCAAAGAGAGAATACCAAGGAAAGAGCACCAAAGAAAGAGTATCAAAAAAGAAGCGGCAAAAAGAAAATTCAAAAATTAACTAGAAAATAAAAGCAGCAAAGAAAGAGCTTTTAGGGAAAAGCTCGAAAAAACAATACCAAAGAAAGAGCATCAAGGAAAGAATATCAAAAAATAGCCGAAAAGGAGTTTCAAAAAATAGCGAGAAAGAAAGAACATCAAAGAGGAATGGAAAGAAAGAATTACTAAAGAAGAGCGTAACAAAAGGTTATCAAAAAATAGCACTAAAGAAAAAGCGTCTAAGAAAAGCTCCAAATAAAGAGCGTAAAAAAATAAAAAAAACGTCAAATAAAGAACTCCATAGTGTCAAAAAAATAACGTCAAAAAATCGTTCGACAAAGCGACACAGAAAGAGAGTGACAAAATAAGATTCAGAAAAAGATGAGACAAAGAACGTCAAAAAAAGAATGTTAAAATAAGAACATCTGATTTGTAATTTTTTAAAATTCAAGACAACAAACGTCAAAAATAGAGCACAAAACAAGGCGAATAAAGGAAAAAGAGTCACAAAAAAGGCCTCATAGAAAAAGAGAGCCAAAGAGAGAGCGTAAAATAATGCGAAAAGAACGTCAAAGGAAGAACTTTTACGAAAAAGCTACACAGAAAAAATACCAAGGGATTAGCGCCAAAGAAGGAGTACCAAAAAAAGGAGCGGCAAAAAGAAACTTGAAAAAATAACCAGAAAATAAAAGCGGCAAAGAAAGAGCAGCAAGGAAGGAGTATCAAAAAAGAAAGAGGAAAAAAACATCAAAGAGGCATCGAAAGAAAGAACTTCTAAAAAAGAGCGTAACAAAAGGGTGTCAAAAAAATAACACTAAAGAAAAAGCGTCAAAGAAAAGCACTAAATAAAGAGCGTAAGAAAATAAAAAAATGTCAAAGAATGAGCATCAAAGAAGTTTCAAAAAAAGAACGTCAAATAAAGGGTTCCAAAGAGTGTCAAAAAAAGACTTTCAAAAGTAACGCCAAAACATCGTTCGAAAAAATGTCAAAGAAAGAGAAAAAAAAATAAGATTCAGAAAAAGATGAGACAAAGGACGTCAAAAAAAAGAATGTCAAAAGAAGAACAACAGAAATGTATTTTTTTTTAAATAAAATAAATAAAGATAATAAACGTCAAAAACAAAGCACAAAACAAGGAGAATAAAAGAAAGAGAGTCATAAAAAGAGCTCCAAGAAAAAGAAAGCTAAAGGGAGAACGAAAATAATGCCAAACAAACGTCAAAGAAAGAGCTTTTGTGAAAAAGTTTCAAAGAAAACATATCAAGAAAAAAGCGCTAAAGAAAGTGTATCAAAAAAGGAGCGGCAAAAAACTTCAAAAAATAGCCTGAAAAAAAGCAGCAAAGAAAGAGCTATTAGGGAAAAGATCGAAAAAAAGGATTCGAAAGAAAGAGTACCAAGGAAGGAGTATCAAAAAAATAGTCGAAAAAGAAGTTTAAAAAAATAGCGAGAAAGAAAAAACATCAAAGAGGAATCGAAAGAAAGAACTTGTAAAAAAGAGCGTAACCAAAGGGTATCAAAAAATAGCACTAAAGAAAAGCTCCGAATAAAGAACGTAAGGAAAAAAAACGTCAAAGAACGAGCATCAAACGAGTGTCAAAAAAAGAACGTCAAATAAAGAGCTCCAAAGAGTGCCAAAAAAGATTTTCAAAAAATAAATTCAAAAAATCGGTCAAAGAAGCGTAGAAGAGAGTAAAAAATAAGATCCAGAAAAAGATCAGACAAAGGACGTCAAAAAAAAAAGAATGTCAAAAGAAGAACATCAGAAATGTGATTTTTTTAAATTAAAGATAATAAACGTCAAAAACAAAGCACAAAACCAGGAGAATAAAAGAAAGAGAGCATAAAAAAGCCCCAAGAAAAAGAAAGCTAAAAGGAGAGCGAAAATAATGCCAAACAAACGTCGAAGAAACAGCTTTTGTGAAAAAGTTCCAAAGAAAGAATACACAAGGAAAATGCGCTAAAGAAAGTGTATCAAAAAAGGAGCAGCAAAAAAAACTTCAAAAAATAGCCAGAAAAAAAGCAGCAAAGAAAGAGGTATTAGGGAAAAGATCGAAAAAAAGAATGCGAAAGAAAGTGTAATAAGGAAGGAGTATCAAAAAAGAAGTCGAAAAAGGTATTTCAAAAAATAGCGAGAAAGAAAAAACATCAAAGAGGAATCGAAAGAAAGAACTTCTAAAAAAGAGCGTAACCAAAGGGTATCAAAAAATAGCGCTAAAAAAAGCTCCGAATAAAGAACGTAAGAAAAAAAAACGTCAAAGAACGAGCATCAAAGGAGTGCCAAAAAAATGACGTCAAATAAAGAGCTCCAAAGAGTGCTAAAAAAGATTTTCAAAAAATAACGTCAAAAAATAGTTCAAAAAAGCGTCATAGAAATAGAGTAAAAAATAAGATTCAGAAATAGAACAGACAAAGGATGTCATAAAAAAGAATGTCAAAGGAAGAACATCAGAAATGTATTTTTTTTAAATTCAAGATAATAACCGTCAAAAACAAAGCACAAAACAAGGAGAATAAAAGAAAAAGCAGCAAAGAAAGAACTATTAGGGAAGAGATCGAAAGAAAGGGTACCAAGGAAGGAGTAGGTATTAAAAAAGAGAAAGAAAAAATATCAAAAAAGAAGCGTTGTAGAAAAAGCACTAAAGAAAAAACTTCTAAAAAGAGCGTAACAAAAATGTAGCAAAAAATAGCACTAAAGAAAAAGCGTCAAGGAAAAGCTCTAAATAAAAAAATGTCAAAAAACGAGCATCGAAGAAAGAGTGTTAAAAAAAGAACGTCAAATGAAGAGCTCTAAAGAGGGAGTGTCAAAAAAAGACTTAAAAAAAATGTTAAATAAGCGTTCAAAAAAACGACAAAGAGGGTTAAAAAAAATTCAGAAAAAAATCAGACAAAAGACGTCAAAAAAAAGAATATCAAAACAAGAACATAACAAATGTAAAAAAAGTAGTTGAAAACTAGAAACAACATTTCTTTCGATTTCGATTCTGAGTTGTCTGTAAACTTTCACGTTTTCAAAGTCTCTAACCCAAAAAAAAGACGGCCAAGAAAAGGAGACCGTAAAAAATAGATGACAAAACACAGCATAAAAGAAAGAAAGTAAAAAAACGACAAAAAAAGAGAACGTAAAATAATGCCAAACAAAATGGAAAGAAAAAGCTTTCATCGAAAGATTCCAAAGAAGAATGCCAAAAGAAAAACCTCAAAGGCAGAGTAACAAAGAGAAAAAAACACCAAAAGAAAACGACGAAGTGCCAAAAAAAGAGTGAAAGAAACAACATCAAAGAGAGAGTGCCAAAGAATCATAGAAAAGAAGAGCACCAAAAAGGGACTTCAAAAAATAGCGAGGAAGAAAAAGAAAAAAAAGCAGCTCTAAAAAAAGTATAATAAAATATAGGGTGTTCTGTTCGAAAAGAGTGAACTGTCGATAGTTGAAAATTGTAATATTTTTGTTTTTTTTTTTATAAACACTCTATATAATACGACTTAATTTAATTTAGTACCACAACAAAGTCTGTACCTTTGGTTATCTCTCCGCAAAATATTATCGCACAGATTTCAAAAATAACCTTATTGTGATTTTTTTTGTGAACCATTGCATTGCTGAAAAAATTCAAGAAAAGTGGAATAACGTGGCAACATCGCATTGCAAATTCAAAAATAAACCACGGTTTTAAAGCTTAGGAAGTCCAATGACTTTTTTCCAATTTTTTTTCCAAAAATGTAATATTTAAAATTAAGATAAATGGTATAATGTCATATAAAAACAATAATATTCATAATAAATTAAACTAGTACTAGTCATTTTTTAAAGAATTTATCCGGAAACAATAATACTAAAGTGGCAAATTGTACATATCAAAAATAATATATTTATCCCCACCCAAAAATCAAATTCACCCAGAGATGAGTGTAGTCTTCCTTGTTTTTCATTCTTTTTTTCATAACCTTTCTCTCAATTTCAGTCAATTTTTTGTTTCTTGTTTGGTTATCTAAATTTTTTATTATTACTCATTTTTTCTTTTTGTCTCAGAATGTCTTTTCTCTGGTTTTTCGTCGACTGGATATTTTCAAATCCGGTGTTTTCTATATTTCTACTAAATATTTCTGCCGTACTGATGCTAATTATTTAATTTTTTAATTACCTGTTAGCCATTCTCGTTCAGTTTGAGAAACAAAGGAGTTAGAGTTGACTCGGATCAAATATATATGAATGCTGTTGTTTAAAGTTTAAAATTAGTTCTTTAAAGTCCTTCCACACCCTGACACTATTGCTTGAAATTAACCAACATAATTTTAGGTTCCGTTTACAAGTATAGTGTTTAATAAACAAAGCAAATGTTCGTTCGTACGAAAATATTTTTCACTTTTATTTTTTTTACCCGAACATTTCGTTTATTTATATGTAATTACAGCAGATTTCACAATATTGTAGACTAAATCCTACTCTAAATTGTGGAATAACATTTACCTTTGGTTTAACAATAGATTCCTATTTTTAAAATTACGTGAAAAGTTTGTTAAAAAGTTTGGATCGTCAAATTGTATAATTTATCACAGTAAGTTAAATTTATTTATCCATTTCCTCCATAAAGTTTATGACGTCATCTCAGTTCAGCATTTCGTTAATTTATTTCAAAATCAGCACTGCTGTTTGAACAAACCTGATGCTACATTTTTATGCGCGAAACATGATTACCCGTATTTATCAAAATTCATTAACTCACATTTTTTGCCATAAATACTTTACTCAATTACGTGCTTACACTTCAGTTTTACGACGCTGTATATTTTGCCTGCGGACGAGAGCCCATAAATTTTTCGTAAACTCGGTTTAAATAAAAATCATATTTATATACATCATCAGTCAAATTTATTTTCAATAAATTCGGGCTATAATAAACCTTATATATACAGAGATACCTTATAAAATATAGGAGTATTAACGATAAATTTCTTTATATAGGCGTCCCATAACTAAATGCGCGATAAATTTTAGACGCTTTGGACCAGACTGAATTGGAAAATGTAAAAATTGGGGAGCAATAGTGGCAGATGACTTCATTAAACACTAAATTATATTCACAGAGATTTAAAAATATCTGGAACGGAGCTTCTGGTGATCACCTTGACCTCGGCGCATTTATTGCGAATAATATTTAAATTTAGAAGAGTAAATAAATGATTGAGGTATTTATTACACCTTTACGTAAACATCCGACTCTTAATCCGAAACGGAAACACAAGAAAGATGAGGTGGAATTTTTGTGGTATGAAACGATTTTTGTTTTTTTGAAAGTCATCAGTAGCATTATTTGTTTATTTCTTTTAACTTCTTGAGCGTAAGCTTTACATTTACCTTAACATTACATAGATATTTTTATTTTAACTTAGAAGGGATATAATAAAAAAAAATAATTTTCGCAAAATCCAAACATTTAATTTTTCGAAAAATCTGGATTTTTAGGCTCGACCAAATTTTTGATATCATAATTTTTCAATTTCTCTGTTTCCAAATTTTTCAATTTTTCGGACTTTTCGCTTTGCAATTTTTGGTTTTTTCATTTTCTACTTTTTCGTTTATTCAATTTTTCAAATTTTCTGACTGTGATTTTTCAATTCCTCGGTTTTTAAATTTTTTAATTTTCCAGTTTTGTCGATTTTGCACGAAATCGAGAAATTGAAAAATCTACAAGCGGAAAAACGCAAAATTAAAAACCGAAAAATTGCAAATCGAAAAATTGAAAAATCCAAAAATTGTAAAATTTCAAATTGAAATAAAGAAAAATTATAAAATCAGAGGATCGAAAAATCCAAAAATTGAAAAAAAAAACAAAACGAAAAATTGCAAATCGAAAAATTGAAAAATTAAAAATTAAAAACTGGAGAAACTCAAATCGAAAAATTACAAAATCTAAAAATTGAAGAATTCAAAAGTTGGAAAAACTGTAGAACGGATTAATTCAAACCAAAAAAGGCTGTCAGAAAATAAAACCCGCAAAATTTTTTTATGTTTTTTCAAAGAAACAGGATTTTTGGGCTGCGCTTCGCGGACAAGAGAAGTTCTTTCGAAACAATTTTCGACCAATTCTTTCCATTTTGCACTTTTTCGATTTTTAAGTTTATCAATTTTTTGTCGACGATTTTTCAATTGTTCACTTCTTTCATTTATCAAGTTCTTGATTTCTAATTTTTAGGTTTTTCAATATCTGCATGTTACACTTTTTAATTTTTTTCACTTTTTATTTTTCAGTTTTACAATTTTGCAATTATTCCATTTTTTTATTCAAAAAGTTGAAAAATCGAAAGAATGAAAAGACGAAGTGCAAAATAGAAAAAGTGGAAAAGGGAAAAAATGTAAATCGAAGGACTGAAGAGACGAAATATTGAAAGAGTGAAAAACTAAAAATTGTTAAACTTAAAAACCGACAAAAATTATTGAAGGGAAAAATTGGAAAGAAGAAAAAAGGAATCGAATTGAAAAATTGCAAAATCTAAAAATTTTAAAATCAAAAAATTAGAGAACCATCCGAATTGTGAAATCGAAAAACTGTAACATTAAGGATTAAAAAATTGAAAAATGAAGTATCGAGAAAGTGAAAAATTAAAAAGTTTGAATTATGAGAATTAAAAATCGAGTAAATGAAAACGTTTTAAAATCCAGTAAGCAAAAAATGGAAAAAATGGAAAATTGTAAAATTGTGTTAAATTGTAAAAATTATACTGCTAATTATTTTGAAAACTAGAAAAATTGCGAATCAAAAACGAAGAAACGAAAAACTGAAAAGTTGAGAAGCTGCAAAATCTACAACTAGAAAAACGAAAAATTAAAAACCGAAAAATTGTAAAACTTCACATTGAAAAAAGAAAAATTATAAAATCAGAACATCGAAAAACTCAAAAATTGAAAAAAATAAAGAAAAAAAAACCGAAGCGGAAAACTGCAAAATCTAAAAATTTAAACATACAAAAGTTGAAAAATCAAAAAACTAAAAATTTAAAATAAAAACTCAAAACTCGAAAAGTTGCATGTCATAAAATGAAACCAATAAAAAAATGAAAAAAGGGTATATTTAAAAAATTGAAATCAAAAAAATAAAAAAGTATAAAACCGGAAGATTGAAAACTCGAAAAATTGTAAGAATAAAGAAAATGAAAAAACGAAACAAAAAATGCAGATCGAAATTCTAAAGAAATGAAAAATTAAAAATCGAAAAATTGTAAAATCTAAAAATTGAAAAAACGAAAAAATGAAAAATTGAAAAAATAAAAAAATTATAAAATCGAAACATAGAAAATTCGAATAATTGACAAAAAAAGAAAACAAAAAACCGAAACGAAAAATTGAAGAGTTAAAAATTAAAAACTCGGGAAACTCAAATCGCAAAACTACAAAATCTAAAAATTGAAGAATTTAAAAGTTGGAAAACTGAAAAAATAGAAAAAAATGAAAAATTGAAGAACCAATGAATTCAAATCAGAAAAGGTTATAACAAAACAAAAATCGCAAAAATTATTTTAATAATTTTTCAAAGAAACGGATTTTTTTGGGCTGCCCTTCAGGGGTGAGGGAAGTTCTGTCGAAATAACTTTCGACCACTTTTTTTATTTTGCGCTTTTTCGATTTTTAATTTTATCAATTTTTATTCTTTCAATATTTAAATTTTTCGTTTCTTTTATTTTTCAAGTTCTTAATTTCAAATTTTTGAATTTTTGATGTTTGCTTGTTATATTTTTTCATTTTTTATTTATCACTCTTACAATTTTGCAATTTTTCCATTTTTTTATTCGAAAAGTTGAAAAATTAAAAAACCAAAAAAACAAAAATTGCAAAATCTAAAAAGTGAAAAATCGAAAAAAAATTAATGAAGCGAAAAATTGTAAAGAAGAAAAAACGAATCGAATCGAAAATTTGAAAAATTCAAAAAATTAGAGAATTGTTAAAATTGTAAAAATAGAAAAGTGTAACACTGACAGATTGAAAAATTGAAAAATGAAGTATCGACAAATTGAAAAATTATAGTCGAATAAATCAAAAAGTTTTAAAATTCCGTAAGAGAAAAATGAAAAAAATGTAAAATTGTGTTAGATTTTAAAAATTATAATTATTATGAAAAATAGAAAAATTGCAAATCAAAAACTGAAGAAACGAAAACTGAAAAATCTACAAACTGTAAAATTTCACAATGAAAAAAGAAAAATTACATCGAAATATTGAAACAATAAAGAAAATAAAAACCTAAATCTAAAACTGAAATCGAAATTGGAAGAATTGGAAAATCGAAAAATTGAAAAATTAAAAATAGAAAACTCGTGAAATTGCAAATCAAAAATTTGCAAAATCTAAAAATTTAAACTTTCAAAAATTGGTACATGAAGAAATTAAAAATTTAAAACAAAAGCTCAAAACTCGAAGAGTTGCATGTCGTAAAATTGAGGAAACAAAAAAAATGAAAAATTGAAGAAAGGAAATATTGAAAAACTTGAAATCGAAAAAATCAAAAATTATAAAAACCCCAAAAACTAAAGAAAAAATGAAAAATTGAAGAACGGATACACTCAAGTCAAAAAAGGTTATCAGAAAACAAAAATCGCAAACATTTTTTAGATTTTTTCAAAAAGCTGGATTTTTGTGCCGCACTTCAGGTACGAGGGAAGTTCTGTGGGAACAACTTTCGACCAATTTTTTCCATTTTGCACTTTTTAGATTTTTAATTTTATCAATTTTTATTCTTTCGACTTTCCAATCTTTCATTTCTTTCATTTTTCAAGTTCCTAATTTCCAATTTTTGGATTTTTTAATATTTGCTTGTCATATGCTTGGGTTTTTTCATTTTTTATTTATCATTTTTACGATTTTGCAACTTTTCCATTTTTTTATTAGGAAAATTGAAAAATTGAAAAAGTGAAAAATCGAAAAATTGTAAATCGTAGCACCGAAGAAATTTAAAAATTGAAAAAAATTAATAAAGCGAAAAACTACAAAGAAAAAACAAATCGAACCGAAAATTTGGAAAATCCAAAAATTTTAAAATCAAAGAATTAGATAATCGTCAAAATTATAAAGACGAAAAACTGAAAGATTGAAAACTGGGAAATTAACTATCGAGAAATTGAAAAATTAAAATTGAATAACGGATAAATTCAAATCAAAAAAGGTTATCAGAAAACAAAAATTGCAAAAAATTTTGATAATTTTTCACAGAAACGTGACTTGTTTTGCTTCGCTACAGGGCGAGGGAAGTTCTGTCGACATATCTTTCGACCAGTTTTTTCAGTTGTTTAGCACAAAAACCCAGTTATGTGTATTTTATCTCAACGCTCAAACACCTAAATATTTCGTACCCCAGTTTAAATAAAAAGCCTGTTTATATACATCATCAGTCAAATTTATTTTCAATAATTCAAGTTATAATAAACTTTAGATATACAGAGATCCCTGATAAGATATATTTACAATAAATTTCTTTATACACTGGTCCTACAATTAAATATCATAATAAAATTTATACAAATATACAAATACGCTTATCTTAACTTACATTAGACGGAACTCATCATACAAAAATTAGAAGTATATAAATTAGCAAATGCATGTCAATAATTGCACGGGAACCATAAAACATTAAATTATATTCACAGTCAAATTTAAAAATATCTGGAACGGAGCCCCCAGATGACACCTTTCGTAAATTTCAAATTATTAATTTTGTATTTCTGGATCTTTAAAATCGCCGCTTAATGACCGGCTGTATATAGGAAACCCCATCAAATTTTTACAAATGAAGTCATATTTGTTTTTCCAAATTTACAAAGAAAGTACTTATATATACTAATAAATACGAGAAAAATTGCTGCCTTTATAAACAGCTGTACATACAACTCGAACAAAAAAAATAACAATTTAGCCCTCTACTTAAAAACACCCCTGTACATGACACAATGTTTTTTCTTATTTTAATAAATATTAGTGTCACTTTACAGGCAACTGTAGATACAAAAATCGAGATCACAGCCGTTTCAGACAAAAACAAAAACCTCTCTTTATTTTTTAGTTGATTTTTATTTTTTTTTATTCATTTATTTACATATATAATTATGTAGGTATGTATATGAAAATCAGCTGTATATCTAAATGAAACTCGAAACTATTTTTCTTGTATTTGTAAATCCCCCTTAATCCCACTTCTAAATTCGTCATCCCCCTTCCACCCGGGAGCCCCGCCATCGTATAAACTATGTACAAACTCAACAACTATCCACATTATCACTATCAATAGGCAGTGGCGGCGCCACTGTGGTGCAGATTTCCGAAGTGTCCCAGCCCGCCCAGGGGGTCGGGCGTGACCGGGGGCGGCGGCTGGCACGCCACGTACCACTCGCTCAGCGCCGTGCTGCCGGGCAGCTGGGGCCCGGGGACCTGGGGACTAGCGGCCACGGAGATGCTCCCGGCCGAGGAGGAGTTGGACTCTTCGCCGTCGCTGTCGTAGTGGGGCGGCGACCGGCCCGTGCAGCCGTGCACCTTCATGTGCTTCCGCAGCGACGACGGGTGGGTGTAGGATTTGTCGCAGCCGGAGACGCGGCAGTTGTAGGGCTTGTCGGAGGTGTGCACGTGCGAGTGCTTCTTCCGGTCCGAGGAGTTGGCGAAGCGCCGGTCGCAGCCCTCGTACTCGCACTTGAAGGGTTTTTCGCCTGAAACAAGAAAGAGTGGTGAGCAGATCGTTGGCGAAACGGGGGAATAGGGGAGGTTTGAACTAGGTCTCTGAGGAGCCCCATGGTTAAAAAAATCGGTGATGTTTAATAGTGACTATGTCAATAGACTAGAAGGTAAATCGTTCGACATTAAAGTGTAATAATAATTGTAATAATAATAATAATAAAATAATTAAAATCTAAAAATAAGAAACTGTAGATGCAAAAGTAACGTGCTGGGTGTAAGATTAGAATAGGTCAGGTCAAATCAGGTCAGTTTTCATGTTTTTTCGACGTTTCATGACCCTAGGGTTTAAAAAATAGATCTTCCGTTATGTCCGTCTGTCTGTCTGTAAAATAACGTACTCCTCCAATTGTGGTTTATAAATCCGTGTCGAATTTTTACCACAGGCATCTAGATTTTTGGAAAATAAACAAAATTCTATAACATTTTACAATTTAAAATTGAAATTACAAAATCGAATGTTATTTATGTGTTAAAATGTAACAGAGCCTTGAAGTTGTGGTTTATGAATTTAAACATCTAGATTTTTGGAAAAAAAACCGACAATTTCCCGATTTCTGGATTTTTTTATTAGTCGATTTCTCAATTTTGCGAAATTTCAGTTTATCTTTTCTCCAATATTTCGATTCCCCAATTTTTCGACTTTTCAGTTTTTCAATTTTTGGTATTTCTGAATTTTCGATTTTTCAATATCTCAATTTTACGATTAAATAATTTTTTTATTTTTAGACTTTTCGATTTCTCGATTTTTCGACTTTTAGATTTTTAACTTTCCGATTTCCAATTTCGATTTTTCGATTTTTCGACTTTTTGATTTTTATTTTTTCGATTTTTCACAATGTTCCTTTTTTTAAATTTTAGGTTTTTTGGTTTTACAGTTTTTCGGTTTTTGATTCTTTGATTTCTCGATTTTTCACTTTTTCGGTTTTTAAATTTTCCGATTTTTCAGTTTTTCGATTTTTCAGTTTTTCGATTTGTAAATTTTTAACGTTTCTAAATTTTCGATTTTTTGATTCCTCAATTTTACGATTAACGGATTTTTAAATTTTTTGACTATCCAATTTCTGATTTCGATTATTTAATTTTTCGATTTCTCAAGTTATCGATTTTTCACTTTTGCGATTTTTCAATTTTGGGATTTTTAATATTTCGTTTTCTCAATTTTTCGATTGTACAATTTTTCAATGTTATAATTTTTCAATTTTTTAAATTTTAAAAATTTCATCTTCTCGATTTTTCAGTTATTCGTTTTTCCTGTTTTTCAGTTTTTCAAATTTTTAAGTATTAGGTTTTTCACTTTTTTAATGTTTCGATTTCTCGATCTTTCGATTTCGATTTCACGCCTTTAGATTTTTCGAGTTTTCAATTTTTCAGTTTTCAAATTTTTCGATTTTTCAGTTTTTCAATTTTTAAGTTTTTAACGTTCCTAAATTTTCGATTTTTCGATTCCTTAATTTTACGATTAACGGATTTTTACATTTTTTGTCTTTCCAATTTCTGATTTCGACTATTTAATTTTTTTATTTCTCAAGTTTTCGATTATTCACTTTTGGGATTTTCCAATTTTTGGATTTTTCATATTTCGTGTTCTCAATTTTTCGATTGTACAATTTTTCAATGTTATAATTTTTCGATTTTTTAAATTTTAGAAATTTCATCTTCTCGATGTTTCAGTTACTCGTTTTTCTTGTTTTTCAGTTTTTCAAATTTTTAAGTATTAGATTTTTCACTTTTTTAATGTTTCGATTTCTCAATCTTTCGATTTTTCAACTTCCCGCTTGCTTCTAGATTTTTTGAGTTTTCAATTTTTCGACTTCCAAATTTTTTGATTTTTGGATTTCTCGATTTTACGATTACTTAATATTATTATTATTATTATTATTATCCATTTTTTTAATTTTAGACTTTTCGATTTCTCGATTTTTCAACTTTCCGATTTCCGATTTCCATTTTTCAATTTTTGGCGTTTCTAAATTTTCGATTTTTGAACTTTCCAGTTTCCGATTTTGATTTATCAATTCTTCGATTTCTGTTTTTCGATTTCTCAATTTTTCACAGTTTCAGTTTTGGGGTTTTTTAATTTTTGGATTTTTCAGTATTCCGATATATGAATTTTTTGATTTTTCAAAATTCTTCGATTTTTTAAATTTTTTTGATGTCTTGATTTCTCAATTTTTCGATTCAATTTTTCTATCTTTAATGTCTCAATTTTTTAAACTTAGATATTTAGATTTCTCGATTTTTCATTTCATCGTTTTCCTATTTTTAAAATTTTTAAATTTTAGATTTTTCACTTTTTTAGTGTTTCGATTTTTTGACTTCTCGTCTATAGATTTTTCGAGTTTGAAATTTTTTGATTTTTAAATTTTACGATTTTTGTCAATTTTTCAATTTTTAGCATTTGTACATTTTTGGTTTTTCGTTTCCTCAATTAATCCATTTTTTAATTTTTCGACTTTAGATGTTTCAGTTTTAGGATTTTTCAATTTTGGGATTTTTTAATACATATTTTCAATTTTTTCAGTGTTACAATTTTTAGATTTTTTGATGTCTTGATATTTCGATTTTTCAATTTTTCGATTCTTAAATTTTTAATCTTTTGATTTTTCTATTTTTTAAAATTTTGAAATTTCGTTCTCTCGATTTTTCGGTTCTTCATTTTTCCCATTTTTTAAATTTTCAAATTCTGAAATATTAGATTTTTGACTTTTTTAGTGTTTCGATTTCTGGATCTCTCGATTTTTCGACTACTCGCTTTTAGATTTTTCGAGTTTTTTTTTCGCCTTTTAAGTTCTTCAATTTTTGGGTTTTTCGATTCTTCAATTTTCCGATTGATCGATTTTACGATTATTCCGTTTTTCGATTTTTCGACTTTCCGATTTCCGATTTTATTTTTCAATTTTCACGTTTCCAAATTGTCGATTTTTTGATTTCTCAGTCTTACGATTAATCGATCTTTCTATTTTTCGACTTTTCGATTTCCCGATTTCTCAACTTTTCGATTTCCCGATTTTTCGACTTTTCCATTCTAAATTCGATTTTTCAATTTTTTGACTTCTAAAGTTTTCGATATTTCGATTTCTCGATTTCTCGACTCTCCTATTTCGATTTTCAATTTTAGGCGTTCCTAAATTTTCGATTTTTCGATTTCCCAATTTTACGATTAACCGATTTTTTGAGATTTCGATTTTTCGATTTCCCGATTTTTCAACTTTTCAGCTTCCCAAGTTTTTGATATATCAGTTTTTAGATTTTTCAATTTTGAGATTTTTCAACTTTTTGGTACTGTGATTTTTTGCTTTTTTCTGTTTTCGATTGTTTAAATTTTAGATTTTTCTATTTTACAAGTTTAAATTTTGGGTACCTAGATTTCTCGATTTTTTAGTTCTTCCTTTTTCTATTTGTCAATTTTTCGAGTTTTTAAATTTTGAGTTTTTGACTATTTTGATGTTTGGATTCTCAAGTTTTCGATTTTCGACCTCTCGATTTTAGATTTTTCAAGTTTGCAATTTTTCGATTTTTAATTTTTTCGAATTTTTAGTTTTTCGGTTTTTCAAGTTTTCGATTTCTCGATTTATCCAGAATTTGGTGTTTCGATTTCTCAATTTTTCGATTTTTCGACTTCTCGATTACTTGATTTCTCGATCTTTCAATTTCGATTTCTCGCTTTTTCGATTTTCCAATTTTTCGATTGTTCCATTTTTCGACATTTCAGTTTCAGTATTTTTCAATTTCTCCATTTTTCAGTTTTTCGGTTCTTCAATTTTTTGATTTTTCATATTTAAATTTTTAGATTTCTTGATTTCTAGTTTTTTTGGTTTTTTAGTTTTTCAGTTTTTAAAATGTTAGAAATTTGATTTCTTCATTTTTCGATTTTACGGTTTTTTGATGTTTCGTTTTTTCGAACTTTCGATTTCCCGACATCTCTATTTTTCGATTATTTTTTGTTCATTTCTGGGTTTCTGTAGATGGAAAATTAATAGACTGACTATAAAATAGTCGTGGACAAATCGTTGGCAAAACGAGTGAATAATGAAGGTTTACAACATTTCCTTGGATCTCTGAGGAACTCCAAAAGAGCTTACGGCAATTAAGAAAGCGTCACGTAGTAGCCAATAGATTTCTTTTTTATTGTTTTGTGTTTTGTTTTATTTTAGGGACTCTTTCTTTTCAATAAACTCCGTAATACTTTTTTTTGGGTGATAACTAGATCTAGATCTTAGATAATTATTGATAAGTTTATTATTAGAAGCTCTACATTTAGTTATAGATTTTAAGAAAAACTAAAAATCAAATAAAATCAAATGCAAAAATGACGTTCTGGATAAAATGGCCGCTGACGAGATCGTTGCCAAAACGCGTGAATAATGAAGGCGTACAAGCTTAACCGGATCTCTGAGGAACTCCAAAACTTATACGATAATTAACAATCCACACACATCGCTAAGCGTCACGCGGTAGCCACCAGGTGTCTTTTGTCGTTTTGTCGTGGTGGTTGAACAAAATGTGTAGTTGTGCGGCCGTCCCCTAGGTGCCGTTCCCTCCCGGCATCTGCCCCGGATCGGCTTAGGGCGCATTCAGATCGGCTTGATTTATTCGCGGTGGAAATTTCACACGAGATGGCCCGTGGCTGCGTCGCCACGCATTCCGTGGGGGTGGCGGAGGGGGAGGGTGCGTGACCCGCGACCCGGTTTGACCCCCGCCCGTCTGCTTTATGTGCCACGATAAGTCAGAGGTGTTCGAAAGCAGGCTGGGGCCAGTTCCGACGATTTCGGCGGAGAGAATCGGACGGGATGGGAAAAGGAATAACTAAACGCCACATAAACTACGTTTTGACGTTTGTTTTCGAGAACGAACGATCGAGACAATTTAGTAAGTAAGTGTGAATCGCAGTAATGATTGATCTTAAGCCCCCACTCCTCGCCTAATTCCGTCCACCGCCGACCTGGTTCCCGGCAGCCGGTGATGTACTGTTGTTTGACTTGGGATAATCTGTTTTTTGTTGGCCGAGTTTTCAAATAGCGACTGATTTATACCGGGCCTTCATCTGACTTAATAAAGATATATTGTAGACGGTCGTTTGAAATTTCGAGGATTAGTAGGGAGTTCGTTGCCGCCCGGTTGCCACTACCTGTTGTAAGAGGTTCAATGAGGAACTGTCACCTAGAGCGTGATTAATACGGAGTTTGATCGAAGATTCGGTGCGAAAATTCGAGGACTGGGAAAAAGAGGACGTTCGGGGTGACGAGGCTCGTTCACAATGTATAATCGTGACAAATGACTATCGGAACGGTGCCATATAATGGAAGACGTATGGGAATAATGAGGCTATTGTGGATCGGGCACACGTTAAATTGATGGACCTTTATTATATTTGAGAGCGTTGGCGCGAAATTGGTAAATAATTCCGAGTGGTGGTATTCTCGCCGGTTTCAAGGATGGCACTCGGGGCCGCGATGAAAAATGGAACCTTTGCGCGTAAAATGGGAAATAATTGGGTTTCGGGGTCGCAAAAAATCATATATATATACATATACAGGGTGATTTCAGGATCGTGACCGTGATAGGACCGAAAGAATATTGCAAGCAGATGAACAAATTTTGGATCGCGTCGAAGAAGAGCCCAACATCAGCACTCGCCGACTTGCAGCTGAAGTTACAGAGTTTCACAGTTTGTAGTCCATCGTACATTAAGAAAACTAGGCACACATCCATACCACGTTCAAAAAGTGCAAGCTTTAGAGCCCGCTGAGACTCAGGACCAATTAAGTGCCATCCTTTGATAAGACAACAAATGAAAAATTCATCACAATTGAAATAGGGGCTTAATTTATCATTGGTTTCTTCTTCTTAATATAGCTTACTGATGTCTCCACTTCATGATCTGTGATCTTTTGATCCTCCAAAATTGTGTCACAATTATTTCCAATAGTCACTTGTGGTTTCCGATATTCCTTCATAATCTTTAAAAAAAAGACATTCGGGACCTACGACCCCCGACATTCTTTAACAATCTTTCTAACAAAGACATTGAAGCCTCCGAAATTGTGTCATAATCATTTAAAATTGACACAGGCGTCCCTCGAGTTTGTATCATTCTTATTTAAAATAGACACTTGTGGCACCGAGATTTCTTCATTGTCTTCTTCAAAAACGCACTCGGGTCCTCACAGATTCTTTAATTATCTTTTCAAAAAAGACATTGTGACCTCCGAGATTGTGTCAGTCATTTAAAATAGACACTCGTGGCCCTCAAGATTGTCATGATCGTTTAAAATGGACACTTGTGGTCCCCGAGATTTCTTCAAAATCTTTAAAATCAAAAGACACTCGGGACAATAATCTTTCTAAACAGATACTGGGGCCTCCAAAATTGTGTCATAATTATTTAAAATAGGCACTTGTGGTCCCTAGATTTCTTCATAATCTTCTTAAAAAAGACACTCTGGACCAATTAAGCTTCGCCCTTTGATCGAACAACAAATGAAAAATTCATCACAATTGAAATAGGGGCCGGTGGGTGGGGCTTAACTTATCATTGGTTTCTACTTCTTAATATATATAGGTTACTGATGTCTCTGATCTTTTGGGCCTCCAAAATTGTGTCATAATTATTTACAATAGACACTGTGGTTTCAAATCTTCTTAAATAAAGATGCTCGGGACCCCCGAGCTTCTTTAATAATCTTTTTAAAAAAGACACTGTGACCTCCGAGATTGTGTCATAATCATTTCAAATAGACACTTGTGGCCTCGAGGTTTTTTCACATTCTTTTTAAAAAACACACTCGGACCTACTAGATTCTTACTTAACTTTTTAAAAAAGACATTGTGGTCTCCGAGATTGTGTCATAATCATTTAAAATAGGCCTTCAAGATTGTTTCATAATCTTTAAAAACGAAAGACACCCGGGATGCTTAATAATAATCTTTCTAAATAGACACAGTGGTCTCCAAAATGGTGTCATAATTATTTGCAATAGAGACTTGTGGCTTCCAATATCTTCTTCAAAAAGACACTCGGGATCCCCGAGATTCTTTAATAATCTTTAAAAAAAAACATTGAAGTTTCCGAAATTGTGTCATAATCATTTAAAATTGACACAGGTGGCCCTCGAATTTGTATTATAATTGTTTAAAATAGACACTTGTGGGCCCGAGATTTCTTCATAATATCCTTAAAAAAGACATTCAGGGCCTCCCAGATTCTTTAATTATTATCTTTTTAAAAAAGACACTGTGACCTCCGAGATTATATCATAATCAGTTAAATAGACACTCATGGTCCTCAAGATTGTGTCATGATCGTTCAAAATGGACACTTATTTAATCACATTTTTTCTTCATAATCTTTAAAAATTAAAGACACTCGGAACACTTAATAATAATCTTTCTAAACAGACACTGGGGCCTCCAAAATTGTGTCATAATTATTTACAATAGACACTTGTGGTTTCAAATCTTCTTAAAAAAGACGCTCGAGACCCCCGCGATTATTTAATAATCTTTTTAAAAAAGACACTGTGGCCTCCGAAATTATGTCATAATCATTTGAAATAGACACTTGTGGCCTCGACATTTTTTCACATTCTTTTTAAAAAAGACACTCGGACCTACTAGATTCTTACTTAACTTTATAAAAGACATTATGGTCTCCGAGATTGTGTCATAATCATTTAAAATAGGCCTTCAAGATTGTTTCATAATCTTTAAAAACAAAAGACACCCTGGATGCTTAATAATAATCTTTCTAAATAGACACAGTGGTCTCCAAAATTGTGTCATAATTATTTACAAAAGAGACTTGTGGTTTCCAATATCTTCTTCAAAAAGACACTCGTGATCCCCGAGATTCTTTAATAATCTTTAAAAAAAAACATTGAAGTTTCCGAAATTGTGTCATAATCATTTAAAATTGACAAGGTGGCCCCCGAATTTGTATTATAATTGTTTAAAATAGACACTTGTGGGCCCGAGATTTCTGCATAATATTCTTAAAAAAGACATTCAGGACCACCCAGATTCTTTCATTACTATCTTTTTAAAAAAGATATTGTGACCTCCGAGATTATGTCATAATCAGTTAAATAGACACTCATGGTCCTCAAGATTGTGTCATGATCGTTCAAAATTGACACTTGTGGCCCCCAAGATTTCATCACATTTTTTCTTCATAATCTTTAAAAATTAAAGACACTCGGGACACTTAATAATAATCTTTCTAAACAGACACTGGGGCCACCAAAATTATGTTACAGTTATTTACAAGAGATATTTTTGTTTTCCGATATTCCTTCATAATCTTCTTAAAAAAGACACTCTGGGTCTCGACTTTCTTTAACAATCTTTTTAAAAAAGACATTGGGGTCTCCGAAATTGTGTCATAATCATTTAAAATTGACACAGGCGTCCCTCGAGTTTGTATCATCCTTATTTAAAATAGACACTTGTCGCACCGAGATTTCTTCATTGTCTTCTTCAAAAACGCACTCGGGTCCTTTCAGATTCTTTAATTATCTTTTCAAAAAAGACATTGTGACCTCCGAGACTGTGCCAGTCATTTAAAATAGACACTCGTGGCCCTCAAGTTTGTGTCATGATCGTTTAAAATGGACACTTGTGGTCCCCGAAATTCCTTCAAAATCTTTAAAATCAAGACAGTCGGAACGCTAAATAATAATCTTTCTAAACAGATACTGGGGCCTCCGAAATGGTGTCATAATTATTTAAAATCGGCACTTGTGGTGCCTAGATTTCTTCATAATCTTCTTAAAAAACACACTCTGGACCAATTAAGCTCCGCTCTTTAATGGGACAACAAATGAAAAATTCATCACAATTGAAATAGGGCGGGCGGGTGGGGCTTAATTTATCATTGGGTTGTACTTCTTAATATATATAGGTTACTGATGTTTCTGATCTTTTGGGCCTCCAAAATTGTGTCATAATTATTTACAATAGACACTTGTGGGTTCAAATCTTCTTAAAAAAGACGCTCGGGACCCCCGAGATTCTTTAATAATATTTTTAAAAAGACACTGTGGCCTCCGAAATTGTGTCATAATCATTTGAGATAGACACTTGTGGCCTCGAGATTTTTTCACATTCTTTTTAAAAGACACTCGGACCTACTAGATTCTTACTTAACTTTTTAAAAAAGACATTGTGGTCTCCGAGATTGTGTCATAATCATTTAAAATAGGCCTTCAAGATTGTTTCATAATTTTTAAAAACAAAAGACACCCGGGATGCTTAATAATAATCTTTCTAAATAATTAATACTTAGTCTCCAAAATTGTGTCATAATTATTTACAATAGAGACTTGTGGTTTCCAATATCTTCTTCAAAAAGACACTCGTGATCCCCGAGGTTCTTTAATAATCTTAAAAAAAAAAAACATTGAGGCCACCGAAATTGTGTCATAATCATTTAAAATTGACACTGGTGAATTTATATCATAAGTGTTTAAAATAGACACTTGTGGGCCCGAGATTTCTTTATAATATTCTTAAAAAAAAACATTCAGGACCTCCCAGATTCTTTAATTATTATCCTTTTAAAAAAGACATTGTGACCTCCGAGATTATGTCATAATCAGTTAAATAGACACTCATGGCCCTCAAGATTGTGTCACAGATCGTTCAAAATGGACACTTGTGGCCCTCAAGATTTCATCACATTTTTTCTTTATAATCTTTAAAAATTAAAGACACTCGGGACACTTAATAATAATCTTTCTAAACAGACACTGGGGCCACCAAAATTGTGTCACAGTTATTTACAAGAGATATTTTTGTTTTCCGATATTCCTTCATAGTCTTCTTAAAAAAGACACTCTGGCTCTCGACTTTCTTTAACAATCTTTTTAAAAAAGACATTGGGGCCTCCGAAATTGTGTCATAATCATTTAAAATAGAGACTCGTTGCGCTAAAGATTGTGTCATAATCGTTCAAAGTGGACACTTGTGGCCCCCAAGATTTCTTCATAATCCTTAAAGACTAAAGACACCCGGGATGCTTGACACAGGTGGCCCTTGAATTTGTATCATAAGTATTTAAAATAGACACTTTTGGCCCCGAGATATCTTCATAATCTTCTTAAAAAAGACATTCAGGACCTCTCAGATTCTTTATTCTTTAATTATCTTTTTAAAACAGACATTGTGACCTCCGAGATTATGTCATAATCATTTAAATAGACACTCATGGCCCTCAAGATTGTGTTATGATCGAGCAAAGTGGACACTTGTGGCCCCCAAGATTTCTTCATATTTCTTCATAATCTTTAAAAACAAAAGACACAAGGGATACTTAATAATAATCTTTCTAAACAGTTTGTGTCACGATTATTTCAGATAGACACTTGTGGCCCCGAGATTTCTTCATTATCTTTTTAAAAGAAGACACTCGAGACGTCCCAGATTTTTTAAATATCGTTTTAAAAAAAGACATTGTGGTCTCCGAGATTGTCATAATCATTTAAAATAGACACTCGTGGCGCTCAAGATTGTGTCATGATCCTTCAAAGTGGACACTTGTGGCCCCCAAGATTTATTCATATTTCTTCATAATTTTTAAAAACTAAAGACACTCGGGACACTTAATAATAATCTTTCTAAACAGATATTGCGGAGTCCGAATTTGTGTCATAATTATTTACAAGGGACATTTGTGGCTTCAGAAATTCCTTCACAATTTTCTTAAAAAAAACGTGGGGCCTCCGAAATTGTGTCATAATTATTTAAAATTGACACAGGTGGATCTCGAGTTTGTATCATATTTATTTAAAATAGACAGTTGTGGCCCCGAGATTCCTTCATAATCTTTTTAAAAAAGACATTGTGGCCTCCGAGATTGTCATAATCATTTAAAATCGACATTCGTGGCTCTCAAGATTGTGTCATGGTCGTTTAAAATGGACACTTGTGTTCCCTGAGATTCATTCAAAATCTTTAAATACAAAATAATAATTTTTCTAAACGAAATTGTGGCATAATTATTGACAGAAGACTTGTGGTTTTCGAATTTCCTTTTTTTTTAAAAGACACTCGGAACCCCCGAGATTTTTTAATAATCTTTTTAAAGAATCAAACAAATTTAAATTTTGCAATTACGCTCCGCCCCTGGATCGGACAACAAATGAAAAATTCATCACAATTGAAGTATTAGCTTAATTTATCAGTGGTATTCTTCGCATCTTTCCGAGATATTTTCTTCCTCATTATTGTTTTTCTATTTTATTTTTTATCTGTTTTATGTTACTTTGGTCACCTTTTTAAAGCGTTTTGATTATTTTATAAAACAAATTGTACAGAGCCCTCCTACAACTTTCTTTTCGAGTTCTCATCCAGTATCAGTTAGCTCGTGTTGGATTTTCGTAAAGTGAAGTTCAAAAATTTAAAAGTGTTTTAAAAATCCTTTATCATAAAGTATTTTATGCCATTCATAAAAATCCCAAAGTCAAATCGCCTTTAAAGGACAAGTTAAGCGAATGGATGAAAAACAAAGACGTTTTTCAAATAGAAAACGCCGAATTCTATAAACTTGTAAGTGTAAATTTTAAATAAATTTGGTCTGAGACTCAATTTCTGAAATGATAATGTTAATTCAAATTACATTTTGCCTTTTTTTTCTTAATATTCGTACTCTTCTTGTGGCAACAAGAAACTTAAAACATGTTTAAAACAGGAAGTATGGATTTTGTAATTACGCTCCGCCTCCCAGTCTGACAACTAATGGAAAATTCATATCTTCTGTTTTTTTTTTACTTAATACATATAGTTCTTTAAGCAACACCACTGAAGAACATGTTGCAGATGGTAATTCTTGTAGAAAAATACGAAATTTGCAATTAAGCTCCGCCCCTCCTGACTGACGACGAATAAAGAAAAATCGTCACAATTGAGATAGGGTGGGTGGGTGGGGCTTATGTTTTCATTTTTTCTTCTTAATATATATAGTCTTTTTTTACAACAAGAAACTGAAAACATGTTTGAAATGGTAAATTTTATCCCCCACACTTCTCTACAAATTTACCCTTTTAAACACATTTTCAGTTTCTTGTAGTAAAAAGAAAACTAGGTACATATATTAAGAAAAAAAAGGCAAAATACAAACCCCGCCCACCCACCCTGGTCACAATTGTGATTAATTTTTCATTCGTTGTCAGACCGAGGGGCGGAGCTTAATTATAAAGTCCATATGTCGCGACAAAAATTTACCATCGTAAACATTTTAATTATATTTGCGTGAAAAGATTGTTATGTAGGTATATCCCGAAATAAGGCAAAATTTAAGCTCCCTACTAATTATAATAATTATGTTATTCGTTGTGAATATTGAAATTCTTACAAATTGTTATATTTAATTTGTAAATTGTGGAAAAATGGTGGCAATTTTCCAGGAAATGAAGACGAAAATAACTTCTGGAAATCAAAATGTATAAAAAAACTCTTTAGTTAGTTTTCAAAAGTGTTCGAAAACTGATAAAAAAAATTATATTGAAAAACTTGAGATTTTGAAAAAGTTACCTAAAAATCCACAAAAATCTGAACTATATTTGTAAACGGAATGATTCGATTAATATAGCATCTTGATCTCCCCAAATCAACATCTGAGAAATATTAGCCATGACAATCCAATTTTTTAAAAGTAGAAAAAACTGTAACATTTCATATTGTAATTTCTAGAAAAATGGTGGCAATTTTCGAAAAAATGAAACCGAAAATAACTTCTGGAGATCCAAATGTGTAGAAAAAAAAGTGTAGTAATTGTCGAAGATGCTCGAAAACGGGTAAAAATTTGAACAGTAGTACAAAAATAACCCTGGTACTAAGAGCTACTTTCAGGCCTAAATCCCCCGCTTTTATCGCCTAATTTTGTCTTTTTTTAGCCTAAATCCGCTCTTTTGGAACCATTTGTTTCCTTGTTTGATTTATTATATTATAAAATCATATCTATTTCTAAATTCACCAAGGTCTAAATTTTTCCTGACACATCTATACTGAACGTTTTACTACACCAATGGAAACTCAAACAAGCCTCCAATTTGTAACGGAAATCGTTTTGAAATCGTTACCACACACTTGCCGCGACATAATTTACACCTATTTAAATACATAATTTGTGTCACAACACGTTGTCGTTTCCCGTCGTCCCAACCATCTGCCCATGCTAATATCACCAAGAATCGAAGTCCTTACTTCTAAGTTTAAGTTTCGCTAGTATCCCGCCCATTAATTATAATTATTAATGCCAAAAATATTCGCATTTATAATAGCGACACCCGGAACCGAAATTAGCACCTGTTCGAGCGACCTCTTCCACAAGCGAGTTATTGTTCCCGTTGTCCACACAAGCGCGCATTAGACGAAATTTACGATTTCGAAAGAATTCCTCAATGGTAATTCGAAAAGAAAAATCTTCTTCAAGGCTAGCCACTTTTCTATGCAGTTGTCCGTACCTTATTCCCCGAGCTTTACCAGTCCTTTACACCTGTTATAGCAGACAGGAACTGAAGAGCTTGATTTATAATATACAGGCGTTTTAAATAAAGCCAACGCGAGTGTTCATTACCGCAATAAAACCTCCACGGCTTGCACGATCCTAAAACCGAGGCTGAGAGCTATTTGCGCGTCCGTGTTTATTTGCGTAATAGCGCGTCCCGTGTTTTACCTGTCCTTCCGATATTTCGGGGATTAATTTTATGCAGGAGGGTTCGCAGGCAAAAGAAACGTCTCGTTTATCACATTTCGTCCGCATCAGCGAGTCTGTTGGAAAAATTTGTGAATAATGGAGTTCGGCGGTTGCGGTTCGGAGGGAAAGAAATTTACTAGCTCGTGTGAAGAGGCATCGACTTGACATGGAGAGACTTGGACTGTTTTATGTTGTGGCGGTTTACCTGGCCTGTGTCCGGCAAACAGCGGTACCGGAGCATAAACGAATGTTTTACATGTGTTTACGGGTTGGGAGCTCACTGAAGAATTTCCAGTTATTCGAAGTATGAGAGAGTGAATATTCGACAAAGAAGCGCTTGTGGAAGGGGGGTTGATTTATAGTGATCAATTAAAAAAATAATAATAAACCACAACATAATCGATTCATGTTGGTATATAAATTAATAGCGTTTTTTTTTGTTTTTATTTGACTAGTCTATAAATGCACCGAACTTAAAAAAAAATTTTGTACTTTAATTTTAAACGAAAACATTTATTTCACTTGTTATTTTGGCCTATTTTTCTGTGTTTAAGTATGACTAACAATTACGAAATTTTAAATTTTACATGGTTCAAATGCCGAGGTCAATGATTCAAAATAGTATTACTTAATTAATTCGAAAATAACGTCTTCTAATGAGAGCGACCAGAAAATGGTTAAACGTCTTTTGCTACTACTTCATGTGGCATAACCTAAATTTTTTCATGATAAACAACTGTAGGAGAATTTGTTTCTTCTGAAAGAAATTTAAGCTTTTTTACTCAATAATTTTAAGAATATTATCGACGATTTTCCGCCGTCACTGTTAATGTTATTAAAAAATTGAAGAATCAGCAACAGTTTCTCACGGTAGGAGCTATGGAAGAAAATGAAGGCGAAACTAACTTCTGAAGGTAGATCGTCTTCATTAAATTTCAAAACTTGGCGAAAATTGGCTGGAATTTTCATGGGGGTATTGAAAAATTTTGCTTCTGTAAAAGTCGTCAAAACATCGAAAAAAAAATCTTGGATATAGGTACATTTTGCCGTGCTGTTTACAAAAAAATATCGAGCTAAGATTTTAGAAACATGTATCAAAAAGAAATTTTAAAAAATTGCAATATTTCAAGGGTGATTCTGGAAAAATGGTAGAAACTATTGAAGAAATTAGGCCGAAACTAACTTCTGGAGGTCGAAAACTATAAGAAAACGTCTTTCATTAAATTTTTGTTTTTGAGAAATTTTCGACGGGCTGATTCCAAAAATACGGCGTGTTTATGGAAAATTATAAAAATTTTCGATCTGAAATTGAATTTTTTGAAAAATTTTAAAATGGTAAAGAGTTATCGAAGCCGACGTAATTTCTGGGGGTCAGGGTTTACAAGAAAATGTCTTTAATTAATTTTCAAATGTGGTGAAAAAGTAGCCATGTTCTTAAGGGTTGAAACTGAAAAATTTTGCTTTTGTAAAAATTGACAAAAAATTCCCAAAAAATTCTGGACTGTAAATTTCAACTTGATAATTCCAAAAATCATACCGTATTTATGGTCCCGACTCAAGATTTTAGAAATGTTTGGTTTGAAAATCAATTTTTAAAAAAATCTAAATAATTGCAATGTTTATTCCAATGTGAGATTCTAAAAAAATGTACACTACTAGAGGTCTAAAATATACTTAGAAAATGTTTTGGTTAAGTTTCTAAAATGGTCGAAGATTGGCCAAATTTTCTTCGACGTGGGCACAAAAATTTTTCTTCTGAAAAATCCGGAATTTCGACGAGCTAATTCGAAAACTATAGTGTGTTTATGAAAAATTATAAATAAAAATGTTCGGTCTGAAACCGAATTTTTTGAAAAAGCCAAAAAGTGTCAAATTTCAATCGGCGATTCTGAAAAAATGATAAAAGTTACCGAAGCCGAAAGTAACTTCTGGAGGTCAAAATCTACAAAAAAATGTTTTCGTTAATTTTCGAAATTGGCTCAAAGAATGGCCAAAATGTTTCTAAGTGTTGATTTTGAAATACATATGTTGCTTTTGGAAAAGTTGCCAAAAAATTCCCAGAAAATTCTGAACTGTAAATTTCAAAGTGCTGATTCCAAAAATATAGCGTGTTTATGGTGGCGGGTCGGGATTTTGGAAATATTCAGTTTGAAATTGAATTGATTTTGGAAAAATGGTGGGAATTATCCAAGAATTTAGACCGAAAGTAACTTTTGGAAGTCAAAATCTACGCGAAAATGTCTTTTGTTAATTTTCGAAAGCAGTCGAAACTTGGCCGAAATTTTCAAAGAAACACAACATCGAAAAATTTTGCTTTTGTAAAAGTTGCCAAAAAAATCCCAAAAAATTCTGAGATATAGATTTTGTCGTGCTCTTTCCAAAAATATGTGTTAATGGTTCCGGGAAAGATTTTAGAAATATTCGGTTTGAAAATCCATTTTTAAAAAAACCTAAAAAATGCAATATTTCAATGAGCAGTTGTGAAAAGATGGTAAGAGTTATCCAAAAAATGAAACCGGAAGTAACTTCCTGATGTGAAAATATACAAGATGCCTTTGATTAATTTTCGAAATTTGTCAAAAAATGGCCCAAAATGTTCCCGGTAGCAGGACATTGAAAAATTTTGCTTTTGAAATAGTTGCCAAAAAATTTCAAAAAAAATCTAAACTGTAAATTTCAATGTGCTGAATCCAAAATATAGAATTTATGATGTTCCGGGACACGAATTTAAAAATATTCGGTTTGAAATTGATTTTTTTTTTTGAAAAAAATCCAAAAAGATTCGTATTTCACTCAGCGATTCTGCAAAAATTGTAGTAATTATCGAAGAAATGAAGCAGAAAGTAACTTCTGTAGGTCAAAATCTACAAGAAGATATCTTTGGTTAATTTTCGAAAGTGGTCAAAAAAATGGCTGAAATGTTCCTAAGGATTGATATCCAAAAATTTTGCTTTTGGATCGACTCAAGTTTTTAGAAATGGTCGATTTTTAAATCAATTTTTAAAAAAATCTAAATAACTGCAATGTTGATTGCAATATGAGATTTTGAAAAAAAATGTTTAGTTCGAAAATGGTCCAAAACTGGCCAAATTTCTTCAAGGAGGGGGAGGGGAGTAATAAAAAGTTTTCCTCTGAAAAGCTGCCAAAAAATTCTAGGATATAAATACATTTCGACGAGTTAATTCCAAAAATGTGTCGTGTTTATTTATGGAAATTTATAAATAAAAATATTTGGTCTGTAATTGATTTTTTTTTTAAATCCAAAAATTTTCAAATTTCAAACGGCCATTCTGGAGAAGTGGTAAGAGTTATCGAAGTCGAAAGTAACTTCTGAAGGTCAAGATCTACAAAAAAATATTTTCGTTAATTTTCGAAATTGAGTCAAAAATTGCCCGAAATGTTTCTAAGGGTCAATTTTGAAATATGTTGCTTTTGGAAAAGTTGGCAAAAAATTCTGAACTCTAAATTTTAAAGTGTTGATTCCAAAAATATCACTTGTTTATAGTTTCGGGTCAGGATTTTGGAAATATTCGGTTTGAAATTGAATGTTTTGATTAAATCCAAAAATTGTCATATTTCAATAGGCGATTTTGGAACAATGGTGGGAGTTATGGAAGAATTAAGGCCGAAAGTAGCTTCTAGAAGTCAAAATCCGCAAGAAAGTGTGTTTGGTTAATTTTCGAAGGCGCTCGAAATTTGGCCGAAATTTTCAAAGAAGCGGGACATCGAAAAGTTTTGCTTTTGAAAAAGTTGCCAGAAAATTTCCAAAAAAATCTGAACTGTAAATTTCAACGTGCTGAATACAAAAATATAGAATTTATGTTGTTCCGGGACAAGAATTTAAAGATATACGGTTTGAAATTGATTTTTTTGAAAAAAATCCAAAAAGATACGTATTTCAATCAGCGATTCTGCAAAAATTGTAGGAAGTATCGAACAAATGAAACCGAAAGTAACTTTTGGAGGTCAAAATCTACAAAAAAATATCTTTGGTTAATTCTCGAAAGTGATCAACAATTGATATCCAAAAATTTTGCTTTTGGATCGACTCAAGGTTTTAGAAATGGTCGATTTGTAAATCAATTAAAAAAAAATCTAAATAATTGCAATGTTGATTGCAATGTGAGATTATGAAAAAAAAATGTCTAGTTCGAAAATGGTCCAAAACTGGCCAAATTTCTTCAAGGAGGGGGAGGGGAGTAATACAAATTTTTCCTCTGAAAAGCTGCCAAAAATTCCTGGGATATAAATACATTTCGACGAGTTAATAACAAAAATATGGTGTGTTTATGGAAAATTATAAATAAAAATATTTCTAGACGTCAAAATTTACAAGAAAGTGTCTTTGGTTAATTTTCGAAGACGGTCGAAATTTGCCCGAAATTTTCAAAGAAACGGGGTACCGAAAAATTTTGCTTTTGAAACAGTTGGTACAAAATTCCCAAAAAATTCTGTATTATAGATTTCAAAATGCTGATTCCAAAAATATAGCATGTTTATGGTTTCGGGGAAAGATTTAGTCGGTTTGAAATTAAAGTTTTTGAAAAAATCCAAAAATTGTATTTTTTTTTAATCGTAGATGTTATTGAAGAAATGAAGCCGAAAATCTTGAAGAAAATGTCTTTAGTTAATATTCGACACTGATCAAAAATGGCCGAAATTTTCCTAAAGGACAGATATCAAAAAAATTTGTTTTTCAAAAAGTTGCCAAAAATATCCCAAAGAATTCTGTATTCTAGATCTCAATGTGCCGATTCCAAAAATATTGGTGTTTATAATCGCGGGGTATGATATTAGAAATATTCACTTTGAAATTAAAGTTTTTGAAAAAATCCTAAAATTGTCATATTTCGATTATTGAATAAATGAAACCGAAAGTAAGTTCTGTAGGTGGAAATCTACAAGAAAATGTATTTGGTTAATTTTCGAAAGTGGTTAAAATAATGCCCGAAAAAATACCAAGTATCGAAAAATTTTGGTTTTGAAAAAGTTGCCATAAGTTTCCCAAAAAAATCTGGACTGTAAATTTGAATTTGCAGATTTCAGAAATATAGCGTGTTAATGCTCCCGGGGCAAGATTTTAGAAATATTCAATTTGAAGTTAAATTTTTGAAAAACAATTCAAAAATTGTTATTTATCAATTGACAATTTTGGAAAAATAGTAGGTGTTATTGAAAAAATGAAGTCAGAAGTTACTGGAAGTTAAAATCTTGAAGAAAATGTCTTTTGTTAATATTCGACACTGGTCAAAAATGGCCGAAATTTTCCTAAAGGAGAGATAATAAAAAAATTTGCTTTTGAAAAATTGCCAAAAATCCCAAAGAATTCTGTATTCTATATTTAAATGTACTGATTCAAAAAATATAGTTGTTTTGAAGATTTTGGAAATATTTGGTTTTAAAGTTTTTGAAAAAAATCCAAAAATTCTCATATTTCAATCGGCAATTCTGGAAAAATGGTAGGAGTTATCGAAGAAATGTCAAAATCTACAAGAAAATGTCTTGGTATTTGCTGAGTAAAGGTACAATTTGAAAATTTTACAGAAATATGCACTTAATCGGTAAATATGCAGTAAGATTGAAAAATCTGCAAAATACTATAGGGAAATACACTAGAAAACTCCGAATCTCTTCCATGTTCCCAGATACTGGAGAGTTCCAAGATTCTTCCACTATCTAAGAGCCCTAGAGATACTTTCACCTTATTCTTAAAAAAATCTGGAAACCCCGAGATTCTTTCAGATTTTTTCAAAAAGTACACCAGGGAGCCTCAAGCCCCTGCTATATTCTCAAAAAAAAAACCTTAAAGAGCCCCGAAATTATTTGACATTCTTAAAAAAACCCTTAAGGACCCCCGAAGTTCTTTCATATACATAAAAAAAAAAACGCTGGCATCCTTTGAGATTTTTTCATATTGATACTACTGATTCTTTCACGTTCTTAAAAAAAAACACTAGGAACCTCCGAGATTCTTCCTAATTCTCATGAAGTCTCCAGGATTCTTCCACATTCTTTAAAAAAATTATGTCAATATTATTATGTATTATTATTTTTCTACGCGAATCAAATTACTTTGAAAGACGTACTCAGAGATTTTCGAAAGATTTTGCGCCAAGAATAATCTCATTGTCAAAGAAGTGGAATAACAATGGGCCACAGAGAGATCTTTGAGGAACTCCCGCTCTAAAAGTTCCCAGCTTCTGACGAACTTTTAGATCCGCGGCGCAGAATTCCGTGTACGATAAATTTAAGAATAAAAATAACAATAACATACAACGACCTACTCCTCTCGCTGTTAGATAACAAAGCTCGGTTGCGAAACATCGGGCCGCACGTATCAATGGCAGTTATTAATATTGATTCCGATAATAGAAAGCGACTTTTTGCACAACTTTCTTGCCGAGAATTCCAATTCCATTTACACGATTTATATTTTGATTCGAAAGGAAAATTGACAGCTGCGTTCATAACAATCAACTACACTAGTTGCAGAACGCGTTCTTGCTCCTTGTTTTATTTTTCTGGAACGTGTAAACTTAAATTAGGCTGTTTGCTTTTACAGATAGCTTTCCACCCGTCTGGTTAATTTTTCGTGCTATTTTTACAGCCGGCGAGTCAGCTTGCATATTCAAAGGTGTTCCACTAATGAATTTTGACGCGGATCATTTTCGGTTTAATTACGCGTGACGTCGCCACGAGTGACAAGTTCAAGATTTTCACTTTCTCATGAACACTATCTTCGATGCCGTGATTTAAATAACAAAGTGCGATGTTGGCATGGAACCATATTTTACCGGTGGATGGATTAAAAAGTCCGTTTCTCGTGCCTGTTTAATATTTAAATTTTATGAGAGTGTCATACATCACCGCCGGCTGTTGTAAATTAAGACTGGGAGGTTTACAACGGTCTTAATGACGATGGTTAATTTTAATTTGTTCATTAATAAAAAAATATGACAGACCGGGTTGATTCAATTAAGTGTTACCCCGAGCTATTAGATTATGTGGCATTTATTTTACGCGATTTGGCACGGTTTGAGATTGTCGAAAACGCCGGCTAAATATTTTATATTGGGATCGCTGAAGCGGACAATTATTTATGGAGCTGGCGTAGTTTATAATAAGTGACTTGTACAGTTTATCTTGTATTTCTCTTCTTGATGGTGAGTTCTTCATGCTCGAACGCTGAATTAGCCGAGCAAGAGTTTCTTGGAATGATGCTTGTTTTTTTAATAAGTGGATTATGACTAATTAATTGATGGATGGTATGAGAGTTGCTTAAATAATTGCGAATATCTGATTTTGTGTCATTAATAATCATTCATTTGGCTTGTGCGATCGTTATCAGTAATTAGAGTCGGTGTAATGATTATGAAAATGACCGGTGGGACTTCAGGGGGTTAGATAAGGCACGAGTGAGGTCCGGTTTTTGTTTTTATAATTAAAAATCGGGTTTTATTGTTCCAGAAAATTGTTGACTTTAATTGTCCCGAAAATGTAGCCAGTGCCTCAACATAATAATATTTTGACTGCTTCTATTGTTTTTGTTGTTTTTATCAAGATTTCTGCTTTGTTAACATTAATATGCATACTACATATTACATATTATACGAATTATTTTGTTTCAAGGTTTCATTTCAGGTTTTTAGATTTCGTATTAAATTTTTTTCTGAATTTGTCTGACTACCTTAAGTCATCATTCATCAATCGGCAAGGTCACACAGGTGCTTAGAAAACTTGCCACAAGAAAATTAAGCCGCTCTAAAATTACTTAACCTGTGGACAAATTTAAAGTTATGAAATTTTCAAAATGATTATATACACGGTGATTTAGCGCAATTGTTGTTCAAATTACTTCAGAAGAACTGCAGAATTTTTCCAAACTGCTTTAGACAAAATAAAACAAAAACAAATCTGTTAAAGGACATCATTAAATAGTCGATAACATTTCCGGTTTGGTATTTGAAACTGGGGTTATCGATTATTAAAAAAAAAAAAAAATGTTTTCACCACACAATAATACAAAATAAACTCCGTTGCCAAGTTGCCTTTGATGTTGTTTTACTGTATTTAAAGGGGTTGTAGAAGAAAAATGGAGAATTTAAGTTGATTAGCACAAAAATTTAGCATTTTAGACATGTTTTAAATTTTTTGTTGTCGGAATAAGTCTACACATATTAAGAAAAAAAGTGGCAAAATGTAGCCCCACCCACCCGCCCTATCTCGATTGTGATGATTTTTTTATTCGTTGTGAGCCAAGAAGGCGGAGCTTAACTGCAAAATCCTTATTTCTCTACGAGGAATTAAAAATATGTGTTTAGTATCGTGTTGATATACTGTGTATATGAAGAACAAAATAGAGCCAAATATTAGGCCCCACCCATACCCGCTCTGATCTCAATTCTCTATTGTGATAAATTTTTCATTTGTTGCCAGATCCAGGGGCGGAGCTTAATTGCAAGATTCATATTTGTCTACAAGAATTTACCATTTTAACAGGGGCGGCTGGTGCCAGGGGGCACAAGGGCACGTGCCCCTTCAAAATTACAACGTCTACAAACACATTGGACATAGCAAAATAGTAATTTTCAATACATTTAAAAAATTATCCGAAAATTTGTGTCATAATTATCAAAACTATTTTTTTATCTTGGTCCATTTGTTTAAAATGTGTCAAAAATATTATTTTGTCTTTTATTTCTTAATATACATTGTATTATTTGAATAATACGATACTCAAAAAAAAATCTTGTAAAGAAATAAGTATTTTGCAGTTAAAGTCCACCCTCTTGGCTCACGGCGAATAAAAAAATAATCACAATTGAAATAGGGCGGGTGGGCGGGCCTACATTTTGCCTCTTTCTTTTAATATGTGTAGACTTCTTTTCACAACACGAAACTTAAAACATGCATAAAATGGAAAATTTGTATAAAGAAATATCCATTTTGCAAATAGGCTCCGCCCCATAATTGCAAAAAAATTAATCATGGTAACCATGTTCTAAGTTTCTTGTTGTGAAAAGATGGCTATGTATATTAAGAAAAACACAGGCAAAATATAAGCCCCGCCCACCCACCCTATCTTAATTCTAATGATTTCTTTTTAACCGTCGTAAGCCGAGAGACGGAGCTTAATTGTAAAATCCTTATTTTTCTAGGAGAAATTACCATGTGAAATATGTTCTTAAGTAACCGTGTTATACAAAAAAAAACTAACTGTATTAATTAAAAAAGAAAACCAAAACAGAAGCCCCACCCATCCGTCTCAAATCTCAATCGTGCTAAATTTTTCATTCGTTGTCAGATAGAGGGGCGGAGCTTAATTGCAAAATCCTTATTTCTCTACAAGAAATAAAAACTCGTTTTTGAGTATCGTGTTGTTCAAAGAATACTATGTATATTAAGAAAAAAAAAACAACCCAAAAATTAAGCCCAACCCATATCAATCCCAAGCTCAATTGTGATGAATTTTTCATTAGTTTCCAAACCAAGGGGCGGAGCCTAATTAAAAAATTGATGTTTTCCTAAAAAAATTACCATTTTAAATGTGTTTTAAGTTTCTAAGCATAAAAAATCATCACAATTGAGATGGGGTGGGTGGGCGGGGTTTATATTTTGCCTTTTTTAATATATGTAATATTCTTTGAATAAAACAATACTCACAAACATATTTTTATTTTCTTCTCCCTTGATTCACGGCGAATAAAAAAAAATCGTCACAATTGAGATAGGGCGGGTGGGCGGGCTTCCATTTTGCCTTTTTGTCTTAATATGTGTAGACTTCTTTTCGCAACACGAAACTTAAAACATGTTTAAAATGGAAAATTTGTATAATGAAATATTCTGATGATTTTTTTTATTCATGATAAGCCGAGGGGCGGAGCTTAATTGTAAAATCCTTAATTTTGTACTAAAAATTACCATGTGAAATATGTTCGTAAGTAATCGTGTTATACAAAGAAAACTAAATGTAGGAATAAAATAGAAAACCAAAAGAGAAGCCCCACCCATCTGTCTCGATCTAAATCGTGATGAATTTTTCATTCGTTGTTAGACCGAGGGGCGGAGCGTAATTTTAAAATCGATATTTCCCTATACAAATTTACTATTTTGGACATGTTTTAAGCGGTAATTTCGGAAAGCACCATGACTTTGTCAATATCTTTATCTTATTGGTTCCAATTTCAAACAATTGCTTTAATCTTTATCTTTATCTTATTGCTTTCCATTAAATGTTAGAAGTAAAGCATTCACAATATAAATTAAGTAATTTTATTTTTCAGGTCGCCTGTGAAAAGATTCGATAACTCAGCATATTGGGACAAGACTTCCCAAAAATGAGCTGAAGAATTCTGCTATGCGAAGTCATAAAGTTTACTCTCAAAATCTTTCTCCAAAAAGCAAAGCAGGCTATTGGTCATATTGGTCACATTATAGGCGATAATCTAATTTATTTTCATGTCGATGAAACAACCGATTCATGTGGACGTTAGTTCATAAACTGTTGATTGGAACTTTGACCAGTGAAAAATGTGGCACTTCATATTTGATTAGCACAAAAGCTTTGGAAAAAGACAAATAATAATACCATTACAAGGTTTATTCATGAACATCAGGCGCGGATCGGCGGGGGGGGGGGGGGGCAATTGCACCCATTGCCCCCCCCTGACACACGACCGAGGTACTTTATTTTAACCAATTTCAAAATTTTGAAATCGCATTTCATTTTGTAAATACAGTGCAACTTCTATAATCCGAATTCACGATTATCCGAACATCCAGTAATCCGAACAGAGGCTATTTGAAGTCGATGCTTCTTTAATCCGAACATATGCAAAAATGATGCAAAATCTTTCTGCATATGTTGTATGGAATATTTTGAAATTTTTAAAAATTGCGATATTTCAGATCACTGAATTAATTAACTAATTCTGGAAAAAAGGTTGAAATTATCGAAGAAATGAGGCCCGAAATCTACAAGAAAAAGTATTTAGTTAAATTTCGAAAATTGTCGAAAATGGGTCGAAATTTGCATAAGGGAAATTTCATTTTTGAAAAAGTTTCCTAAAAATTCTGAAAAAATTCAGGGGTATATGTGTATCCCGACGTGCTGATTCCAAAAATATAGCATGTTAATGGTAACCGAGCAATATTTTCGGAAAATTCGGTGTGAAATTCGAATTTTTCGAAATTTTTCAAAATTGCGATATTTCAACTGGACGAATCTGGAAAAATGGTTTAAGTTATCGAAGAAATGTATTTAGTTAAATTTCGAAAATCGTCGAGAATGGGTCGAAATTTGCAGAATAGTGGTAATACATAATGGAAAATTTCATTTTTGAAAAATCCATCTAAAAATTCTGAAAAAATTAAGGGTATAGATCCCGGCGTGTTGGTTCCAAAAAGTTAGCGTGTTTATGGTCACGGAGTAATATTTTTTTAGAATGTATCTATTATCCATTGTTGCTTAAGAATTTTTTAAATTTGTTTAATAAAATTTTATTTCTTGAAGTTTGTTTTCAACTTTTTTCCCAATTAATTCGGATTATCGAGGTTCTACTGTACACTATACGTGTAACGAAAACAACCAAATGTCAGCCATGTTATGTGAACAAGAGTAATACTAGCTAAAATTGTATATATATGTTTTTTGTTTAGAACGAATTCTGCGAAATAGATAAAATCGCACAAAAATTCCCCCCCCCCCCCCCCCAAACGAAATCCCGTATCCGCGCCTGATGGACATGAATAACATTACTATTATTACACGATTTTTTTTTTAATTACATCAGAATTGTTTCTTGGCCTCGAGACTATCGAAGGCGCCCTCGTCCGAGAAATTTCGTAAAATAAATGTCACGTTACCTGGTGTATTAATCTCAGGAGCTCATAATATCAGTTTCAAAATAAAACGAGCACGCTGGAAGTAAAATTCATATAAAACCTCTGACAGCATCATCCGATAGCATCTAAACGTCTATACTACAACTCCCTCCCGACACATTTTTGAGCCGGCCTGGGAATTTACGGCGTCCCGCCGCAATTAATAATCGTTTTATTATTTGTGCACCCGGTATCGCGCCACAATTAGACAACGCCGCACGTCCACTTCTTTATCGAGACGGTGGGCGCGTTTTCTGGTAGCACCGTGCATATCAAATTTCACCAAGACCAGCAAACATACCTGCCTGGCTACCCCAACGATCAATGGGCGAGATTACGTAAAGAATGTGCTTGCGTGGGCGTCCCGCGACCATAATTCAGGCGCAATTGAAGACGGTCACGTGACGATTTTTTCCGACGCTTTTTAGGTTAGGTTACGCCATAAAACTATAAAGGTAATTTACAAGGATGGTTTTTTCGAAACCGGATCCCGGAGGCGCAATAAAAGACCGATTCCGAGGCGAAGGCTTTCAAGAGCTATTTATTTATATTTACAGTGCCAATATAAAAGTGACAATTGTACAAAAGGTGGCAGCACGGATCGCCGCCGTGACAATGGGACCAACCTAAAATAAAATATAAAACTTGTCACGTGAACAACGGTTTGATAAATAGCTCTTTATAGTGGAGCTTCGAGGGGTCGCTAAGTTTCGGAAAAGAGGGAAGACGCAAGGGCGAAAAGTGCACGCCAAGGTCAATCGCGAGAGAATTTTCGGCTGCGGCGTGGTAACGCCACAATTAAAAAATCCAATTTAAAACCAGCCCGCAGTACATCTATTATTAAACTCATTATCCTCGCCGTCTTTTTCTGTTTAACTTCACCTCTCGCTTAAAACAGATGTTGTAAACCGATACAGCGTATCCATTGATGTTGCAATAATATTAGTCTAATCTCTGGACTGACAGCTGCCAGTCCAAGACATCACTCCCCTTAATTGCCCGAAAATCAAACACCGTCCAACCCATCGGAACGAAAACGCCACAATAACACCGACTAGGTGTAAAAGATACAAAATCGCTCGAGAACTCTCTATATTATTCGAGTAGGTAAGTGCACTAAGCCAGGATAATCTAGTGTGCATAGCGCGCTACCGAGCCATTCACGGCCCAGGTAAATATTTGTGAGTAGGCCGTGCTTTCGAGTGTGTTTTGTTCAACAAGAATCGAACGTCGGCAAACAGCCACGGCCAACTCCGTGTAATCTGAATAATACTTTCATTATGTGTGAGTTTCGTGGCGGAAATAAAAATCTATTCAAATATTACTTTCACCGAGGGTGCGGTTAAGGGTGGCTGAGAGGTCTCTTTCGGGCGTTTAACACGAAAATAATGCGGTTTTAAGGGGACGGAACTGCCAGTTGATTCTTCAATATATGTGTTATTTGCGAATCAACGTTACTGAAATTTAATAAATTAAAATTTGAAACAGTTCGTAAATAACGTCTTTAATTCTGCCGTAAAAGCGCCTCATCACCACGAATCCGTTAATTAAATTACGCTTAACCATAACCATATTTCAGTCGAGCAATTAACATCTAGCAACCCCATCGTCAATAATTAAAATCGTCCGATTTTATCCTCGGAATTTATTATAAACACAATCTATATATTCTCTTTTTTACGGCCGGGCGTCTCGTAAAAATATAGGGTGGTAATGAAATAGTACTCGCTTAATAAAATCAACGGAGCATAAAGCATGAATAACTATGTTTATACAACAGTCCTAACAAACAGTAATTACGACCCCTAAATGAAGTAATTCAGTTTTCCCAGAGCAATCCACACTCAACATGGCACCCCATTATGTCGCGTATCCCATTCTCCAGAAGGTAGAATCGATCCGGGAATCTGGAACCTCACACCAGCACAATGTACAAATAATTTATTTGCAGAGCGAGTGCGTGCAGGGCAGACAACATCTGTCGGAATATTTACCAGCAGGAGGATTTCGTGGGCATTTTATTAGAGCGACGGTTTTATTTGTAATTTTGTATTCTCGTCGTTTAACTTTGAACATGTATCTAAATGGAAAAAATAGAGTCAAATGTATAGAATTTGTAGTTGTAAAGTCACCACTGTCGTAAATCGTTGGACAATACCCTTCAAACGGTTACCTTGAAGGCGGCATTGTCATCTTGTTTCGGCCGGCGGCAATATTGGCTGCGATTTCGACTAAATTTACTAGGGGTTGTAATTAAAAAAAAATAGTCGAAAGTGCACTTCAACAAAGGTTAATATAACGTTGGCGGACTATGAGTGATGAAAGTATGATGCGTTAATGAATTCATAGAAACAAGCCCTACAAGAATTCTAACAAATATGTCGTCATTAAAAAAATTTCGGACCAATTTTTTACGTATACAATTTATACTTACGCAATTTTTTTAAATTTGAATAACGCTCATAGGTTTCAACTTAATTTTTTAATATTTTAAACATTTCAAAGATTTTTCTTCTTTTCAGTCGTGTATATCTAGAAATTTAGCCCCTTTATTGCTAACCTCCAGAATTATAAATTTTTTAGAGGTTGAAAATCTTCAATATACCTATCACAAAAGTGTGATGATTTTTTAAGATAACGCAGCTTCTGCAATTTTCAACAATTCTAATTTTTTCATAATTTATAAAATTTTAAGAATGAATTAATTGTATCGAAGTTTGAGATTTTTTAGTAACGATGAAATATTTTAAAAACAAAATTAAACCACATTTTAGAATTTTCTCTTTATATCTAATTTTGTTGTTTTTATGACTTGTAGGTTTTTAATAAATTTGCGATCTTGACGTTTTGTCGAAATATCTGTATTATTCGATATGGTTGACGTATTGGATATTTTTGAACGTCCAAATACTTGCTAAGATAAGACTGATTTTAACAAACAAAGTTACGATTAGCGCTTTTTTTACTTTTTCACATCCTAGATTCTATTATTAATTTCCATTCCCACTCGACAGAAGAATATAATTAGCTCCGCCCACCGACCCTGTCGCCTTTTCGGTGATTGATTTTATCCCATCTGAATGAAATGAATGATCTTATACTGAACAGAAATAAAATTAGTCGTTACAATAAGAAGAGGGGGGTGGACAAGGTTAGTACTTGCTAAGATAAGACTGATTTTGGCAACTGACATACCTTCCAAGAAAATAGAGGGCGGGTGGGCGGGGCTACTACTTGCCAAGAAAATAGAGGGCGGGTGGGTGGGGCTAATACCTGCTAAATTCAATTTTATCTTAGCAGCTACTAGCCCCACCCACCCTCTCTTTTCTTAGAGGGTATGTCATCTGCCAAAATCAGTCTTATCGTGGCAAGTATTCGCCCCGCCCGCCCACCCTCTCTTTTCTTAGAGGGTATGTCATCTGCCAAAATCAGTCTTATTGTGGCAAGTATTAGCCCCCCCCACCCCCCCTGTCTTTTCTTAAATGCTATGTCATTTGCCAAAATCAGTCTTATCGTGGTAGGTATGAGCCCCGCCCACCCACTCTCTCTTTTTTTAGAGGGATCTCATTTGCCAAAGTCAGTCTTACCCTAACAGGTACTAGCCGCGCCCACCCAATCCTTATTATCCAAAATCAGTCTTATCTTAGAAGCTACAAGCTATGAGGCTAGTGCTTGCTAAGGTAAGACTGATTTTGGCAAATGACATACTCTCGAAGAAAATAGAGGGTGGGTGGGCGGGGCTAGTATTTGGTAAAATAAGACTGATTTTGGCACTTTTGACATTTTCTTGTAGACTTGGATAGTTAGAAGTCATTTTCGGCTTCGTTTCTTACGAAATTTCTACCGTTTTTCTAAAATCGCTAATTGAAAGTTTTAGACTTAGTCTTATTCTGGCAAGTATTCGCCCCGCCCACCCACCCTCTCTATTCTTAGAGGGTATGTCATCTGCCAAAATCAGTCTTATTCTGGTGAGTATTTGCCCCGCCCACCCACCCTATCTTTTCTTAGAAGGTATGTCATCTGCCAAAATCAGTCTTATTTTGGTAAGTATTTGCCCCACCCACCCTATCTTTTCTTAGAGGGTATGTCATCTGCCAAAATCAGTCTTATTCAGGTAAGTATTCGCCCCGCCCGCCCACCCTCTCTTTTCTTAGAGAGTATGTCATCTGCCAAAATCAGTCTTATCTTGGCAAGTATTCGCCCCGCCCACCCACCCTTTCTTTTCTTAGAGGATATGTCATCTACCAAAATCAGTCTTATCGTGGCAGGTATTAGCCCCGCCCACCCACCCTCTCTTTTCTTAGAGGGTATGTTATTTGCCAAAATCGATCTTATGGTGGCAGGTATTAGCCCCGCCCACCCGCCCTATATTTTCTTAGAGGGATCTCATTTGCCAGTCAGTCTTACCCTAGCAGGTACTAACCCCGCCCACCCAATCTTTATTATCCAAAATCAGTCTTATCTTAGCAGCTACAAGCTAGGATAATACTGATTTTGGCAAATGACATACCCTCTAAGAAAAGAGAGGGTGGGTGGGCGGGGCTAATATTTGATAAGATAAGACTGATTTTGGCACTTTTGACATTTTCTTGTAGACTTCGTTATCCAGAAATCATTTTCGGTTTCGTTTCTTCGTAAATTTCTACCGTTTTTCTAAAATCGCTAATTGAAATACTGCAATTTTTAGAGTTACGTCAAAATAGCTGTCTATAAAAATTTTGTAGACAAAAGAGGTGATTATTATTAATTTTCCTTTTTGTACCCAGGTTAAATAAAAATTTGTTCTTAAACCTTTCAAATTACAAATTTCGAGGTCCAGAATTTCGTTAATTTTATAAAAGTGTAATAATTCTCTAAAATGCGAAACTTCTGTTATTTTAAAAAAATTCTAAAGACGGAATATTCAGAGAAGTTAAAAAACGAAGACCTTTTGGCATATCTATTAAAGAATTTTCTAAAATGTGAGCTGATTTCACTAACAATAAAAACCGAGAAAAATTAACTATTTAACTAATTTATTAATTTTTCCAAACAGTTTTGAATATTTCAGTAACGTAAATTTTTAATGCTATCACTATTTTTTTGGATATTCTTAGTTTCATATACGCTTTACAAAATTTTGTGAAAGAATTACTATTTATTTTTATTAAAATTTCAAATTTTCAAAAATAACGATTTCAGCATATTTCAGAATTCACGAAATCGTTTTAGCATTTTTAGACTGTCAAGCCCTCAGAAAAGACTATTTTTTTATTTTATGAAAAAAAGTTACGATTAGCGCTTTTTCTTCTCGACAGAAGAACATAATTATCCCCGCCCACCCACCCTATCTCTTTTTCGGTGATTATACCAAACAGAAACAAAATTAGTCGTTAGAATGATAAGAAGGTGGTTGGATGGTACTAGTACGTGATAAGATAAGACTGATTTTGGCAAATAACATACCTTCCAAAAAAATAGAGGGCGGGTGGGCGGGGCTATTACTTGCTAAGATAAGAATGATTTTGGCAGATGACATATTTCCCAAGAAAATAGAATGCGGGTGGACGGGACTAGTACTTGCTAAGGTAAGACTGATTTTAACAAAAAAAGGTACGATTAGCGCTTTTTTACTTTTCACGTCCTAGATTCTCACTGGAGAGAAGAACATAATTAGCCCCGCCCACCCACCCTGTCTCCTTTTCAGTGATTATTTTTATCCAATTTGAATGAAATGCATGATCTTATAGGTACTGAAATAAAATTAGTCGTTAGAATGAGAAGAGGGGGGGGGGGCTAGTATTTGATAAGATAAGACTGATTTTGGCACTTTTGACATTTTCTTGTAGACTTCGATATCCAGAAGTCATTTTCGGCTTCATTTCTTTTGAAATTTCTACCGTTTTTCTAAAATATCTAGTTGAAACACAGTAATTTTTAGAACTTCGTCAAAATATGTAGCTGTCTACCTATAAAAATTTTGTAGATAAAAAAGGAAATTATTATTAATTGTTCTTTTCATGCCCCATTTAGATAAAAATTGGTTCTTAAACCTTTAAAGTCATAAATTTAGAGGTCCAAAATTTCGTTAATTTTATAAAAGTGTAATGATTTTCTAAAATGACGAAACTTCTGATATTTTCAAAAATTCTAAACACGGAAGATTCAAAACAGTTAAAAAACGAAGGCTGTCTAACATATTTTGAAAAAAATTTTCTAAAATGTGCGTTGATTTCACCAACAATTAAAACCAAGAAAAATTAACAACTTAACTGAATTTATTAATGTTTCCAAACAGTTTTGAATATTTCAATAATGTAAATTTTTAATTTTGTTAGGATTTTTGGGTATTCTTAGTATTACATATATCCAATTTATACAATTTTGAGAAAGAATTATTTATTTTTATCGAAGTTTCATATTTTCAAAAATAACGATTTCAGCATATTTCAGAATTCACGAAATCCTTTTACAATTTTTAGATTGTCAAGCCTTCAGAAAAGACTGAAATATTTTTTTATTTTAACAAAAAAACTTACGATTAGCGCTTTTTCTTCTAGATTCTATTATTAGTTTCCATTCCCACTCGACAGAAGAACATAATTATCCCCGCCCACCCACCCTGTCTCCTTTTCTGATTATACTAAACAGAAACAAAATTAGTCCTTAGAATGATAAGAAAGTGGGTGGGCGGTGCTAGTACGTGCTAAGATAAGACTGATTTTGGCAAATAACATACTTTCCAAAAAAAAATAGAGAGCGGGTGGGCGGGGCTAATACTTGCTAAGATAAGAACGATTTTGGCAGATGACATATTTCCCAAGAAAATAGAGGGCGGGTGGGTGGGGCTAGTACTTACTAAGATAAGACTGATTTTAACAAAAAAAGGTACGATTAGCGCTTTTTTACTTTTTCACGTCCTAGATTCTCGCTGGAGAGAAGAACATAATTAGCCCCGCCCACCCACCCTGTCTCCTTTTCAGTGATTATTTTTATCCAATCTGAATGGAATGAATGATCTTATACTGAACAGAAATAAAATCAGTCGTTAGAATGACAAGAGGGCGGGTAGGCGGTGCTAGTACTTGCTAAGATAAGACTGATTTGGCAAATGACATACCTTCCAAGAAAATAGAGGGTGGGCGGGTGAGGTTAGTTCCCACCCACCCTCTCTTTTCTTAGAGGGTATGTCATCTGCCAAAATCAGTCTTATCCTGGCTAGTATTCGCCCCGCCCACCCACCCTCTCTTTTCTTTGAGGGTATGTCATCTGCCAAAATCAGTCTTATTCTGCTAAGTATTTGTCCCGCCCACCCACCCTATCTTTTCTTAGAGGGTATGTCATCTGCCAAAATTAGTCATATTCTGGTAAGTATTTGCCCCGCCCACCCACCCACTCTTTTCTTAGAGGGTATGTCATCTGCCAAAATTAGTCTTATCGTCGCCCACCCACCCTGTCTTTTCTTAAATGGTACGTCATTTACCAAAGTCAGTCTTACCCTAGTAGGTACTAGCCCCGCCCACCCAATCCTCATACAAAATCAGTCTTATCTTAGCAGCTACAAGCTAGGATAAGACTGATTTTGGCAAATGACATACCCTCTAAGAAAAGATAGGGTGGGTGGGCGGGGCTAGTATTTGATAAGATAAGACTGATCTTGGCACTTTTGACATTTTCTTGTAGACTTCGATATCCAGAAATCATTTTCGGCTTTGTTTCTTCGGAAATTTCTATCGTTTATCTAAAATCGCTAATTGAATTACAGGAATTTTTAGTTTCGTCAAAATAGCTCTCTATAAAAATTTTGTAGATAAAAAAGAAAATTATTATTAATTTTCGTTTTTATACCCCTTTTAAGTAAAGATTTGTTCTTAAACTTTTATTAAAGTTATAAATTTAGAGGTCCAGAATTTAATATTAATTTTATAAAAGTGTAATGATTTTCTAAAAATAGGAAACTTCTGATATTTTCAAAAATTCTAAACACGGAAGATTCAGAGAAGTTACAAAACAAAGGGTTTTAATATTTCTTTTAAAGAATTTTATAAAATGCGCGTTGATTTCATTAACAATAAAAAACGTGAAAAATCAACAACTTAAACTGAATTTATTAATTTTTCCAAACAGGTTCGAATATTTCAATAACGTAAAGTTTTCATGCTGCGACATTTTGGATGTTCTTAGTATTACATCCAATTTATAAAATTTTGAGAAATAGTTATTTATTTATATCGAAGTTTCAGGTTTTCAAAAATAACGATTTCAGCATATTTCAGAATTCACGAAATCGTTTTACCATTTTAGATTGTCAAGCCTTCAGAAAAGACTGAAATATTTTTTTATTTTAACAAAAAATGCTACGATTAGCGCTTTTTCTTCTAGGTTCTATTATTAGTTTCCATTCCCACTCGACAGAAGAACATAATTATCCCCGCCCACCCACCCTATCTCCTTTACGGTGATTATACTAAACACAAACAAAATTAGTCGTTAGAATGATAAGAAGGTCGGTGGGCGGTAGTACTACATGCTAAGATAAGACTGATTTTGGCAAATAACATATACTTTCCAAAACAATAGAGGGCGGGTGGGCGGGGCTAGTACTTGATAAGATAAGAATGATTTTGGCACTTTTAACATTTTCTTTAGATTTCGGTATCCAAGTCATTTTCGGCTTCGTTTCTTCGGAAATTTCTACCATTTTTCTAAAATCGCTAATTGAAATACAGGAATTTTTAGAGCTTCATCAAATAGCTCTATATAACGATTTTATAGATAAAAAAGAAATTATTAAAAATTATTTTTTCTTTTTGTATCCCATTTAAATAAAAATTTGTTCTTAAACTTTTAAATTTATAAATTTAGAGGTCCAGAATTTCGTTAATTTTATAAAAGTGAAATGATTTTCTAAAATGACGAAGCTTCTGTAATCTTAAAAAATTATAAACACGGAAAATTCACAGATGTTAGGACACGAGAGACTTTTATTACCATATCTTTTAAAGAATTTTCGTAAATGTGGGTTCATTTCAGTAACAATATCAAATGTGTTTTTCCATTACAAAATTTTATGAATTTCGTTTTTTTTAATCTGGGTTGAAAACTCAACACGGATTCATATGCCACAAGTGCAGGAGTATCTTATTTTATAAAATTAAAAAAAAATACTATTGTAAACCATCCAGTCGTTTCGGAGTCTAGGCGTGACGAAACGTCGCGAAAACATGAAAGTGGAAATTCACCTTTGCTTGCACTCAGGAATTAAAAACTACAGGGGAGTATTTGTAAATTATTGTTTGTAGTACGATTGATTAAATTAATGTCGTGATTAAGTGCTTCCGTAAACAATTAATTCCGACTATTGCCCACTTCAAAATTTTAATATAGTTCTGGGCATCCGCGTTTTTTGCCTTTTCGCCGAACAAAGCCGTCGTTAAAACGGAAACAATTCAGCTTTTCACGTTTTCGACATCTGACAGCACAATGCGTCTTCGATCATCCGAATCGAACTCGGACAAATTGCTCCCTCCGCCACCGCGAAATTAATTAAAACCCATCATCCATCATCATAAATTCGAAAATTTCCGAAAACAATGCCCCCGCGAAATTTTATCTACTTTCGCCATTTTTATCTCTCGTCGACCGTCAATCACGTTTGATTCGTCGGCAGATTGATAGGTGGCGGGCCATAAAAACCGTTTCGTAATCGGAGTTGCCTTTTACGATCCGCTCTTTATCGTCTCTTCAATCGCAACAAAAATGGACAAGTTTGGACGTAACGTAAAGTCTGTAATTTTTTCGGCGCTGTTTTTCGCGTTTTTTCGTCTTTGATTGATGTCGAGAGCAAAAAAGGAAGAAGCTGGCTTGGGTTGGTGCCACGATCGTAAAATTGCTTGCCCACTCCGAGAGAAGGATAAATGCGACTCGCAAAAATTACCGCTGTAAAGGCTAAATGTGAAAAGAAAGTCATAAATAATCGATATATTTCACGGAAAGTGCGTCCATTAATTGCGAAATTTCGCGATTTATTAGCGGAATGCGCTGGATGCAGTACCGCACAAAGGAATGGGCAGGACATGGGCGTGAAAGGCGATTTTTTAAACGGTTTTGCTGAGGAATGGGATTCGGTTTGGGAAGTTTGTGGATAGAGGTTGGCGGACTGTACTGACATCATTCGTGCTCAAATTTGTTGTTATACAACAGTGTCGGACTAAGGACATGGGGTCCACCGGGAAATTTACAAAGTGGGGCCCTGTAAAAAATGAAGTTGTTTTTGGAACAAAGTCAGTTAAAAAATTGTGGAAGGTTATTTTGACAGAACTTCCCTCGCCTTTGAAGTGTGATCTGATAAATTCCGTTTCTTTAAAAAATGACAAAATTATATTCTGCGATTTTCGCTATGTGATAACTGTTAACCTCTATAGAGTGGCGTAATTAACATCCCCGCAACCCTTACGTTTTTAAATATGAAATAGACTAACTAAACTATATAACCAAAAGGAAAAGTGTAGACAATTTAAATTTCTCAGTATATGCTTAACTTCGACTGTTTATGTTTATATTTCGACCGAATTCGACTTAACAGAAATATCAGCGATTAAAAGAAAATTCATACTCATTTTTTTCCCAAAAACACTCATAAATTTAGGGTGAAAACTCGACACGGATTCATGAATCACACGTGTAGGACTATGCAATCCTATAAAATTAAATATATAACATAAAAAAGGGACAAATTAGTAGTAAAGTAAAGTGATACGTTTTACCCCACATTTTGTTTTTCAATTCATTATAAGGTGCTTTATCATTTTTAACAGGCCAATTTTGACGTTAAAGTTTTTTTTTTTTTTTATAAAAATCTCAGTCAGCGGTTTCTATAGGTATGGTCAAAATCTTTAGCAATCCACAATTTTTCAAACAATAACCTTAAAAATTGGGTTAAATGTGAAAAAAATGCATTAAAAAAAGTTCAACGTCAAAATTGGCCTTTTTGCTTAAAAACATGATAAAACAGCTTAAAATAGATAAAAAAACAGGTAAAAAAGCTTAAATAGATGAAAAAAAATATATATGAGGTATTTACCATGCTTACGATTTTTTTCAAAATTTCAGAGCAGTTTCAAAGTTAAATTGCAAGATGTTGTAATTTTGTTTTTTTTTTACAAAAATCCGGACTTCTAGAATAAAAAAATTAACAGGAGTTCATAAACTACATGAGGAGTATCTTATTTTATAAAATTGAATTGCTAACTGCAGAAAGGGGACATGTCCCATTTTTTACCACAATAACATTCGTACATAATCGTGTTCTAGAGGTCTAAACACATCTTTACTGCAAAAACGGGCCATGTTTAATGATTTAGCTCGGGGCTACAAGCGGATGAAATTTACGGTTACAGCAGAAAAGGGATATGTCCAGGAGATATCGACTTTCTGCAGTAAACACCGTGGTCTCAACGTCTTGCGTTATTCTTATCCAACACGACACTCAAAAACATGTCTTACATGGTAATTTCTTGTAGAGAAGTAAGAATTTTGCAATTAAGCTACGCCCTCTTGGCTCACGACGAATAAAAAAATCATCACAATTGAGATAGTGTGGGTGGGCGGGGCTTATATTTTGCCCTTTTTTCTTAATCTCCGCAGTCATCTTTTCACAACAAAAATTTAAAACATGTTTAAAATGGTAAATTTTTGTAGGGAAATATAGATTTTTCAGTGACGCTTCACTCCTCGGCCTGGAAACGAATGAAAAATTCATCATTAAACTAAGCCCCACCCACACCTGCCGCGAACTGAATAGTGGAGAAATTTTCATTCGTTGCCAGACTGGGGGGCGGAGCATAATTGCAAAATTTGTAGTTCCCTACAAAAATTTACCATTTTAAACATGTTTTAAATTTTTGCTGTGAGAAGATGACTACGTATATCAAGTGCAAAATTAGTATAAGCCCCGCCCACCCACCCTATCTCGATTGTGATGATTTTTATATTCGTCGTGAGCCAAGAGGGCGGAGCTTAACTGCAAAATTCTAATTTTTTTAATTATTATTCTTATCCAACACGACGCTCAAAAACATGTCTTACATAGTAATTTCTTGTAAAGAAATAAGAATTTTGCAATTAAGCTACGCCCTTGGCTCACGACGAATAAAAAAAATCATCACAATTGAGGTAGGGTGGGTGGGCGGGGCTTATATTTTGCCAATTTTTCTTAATCTCCGCAGCCATCTTTTCACAACAAAAATTTAAAACATGTTTGAAATGGTAAATTTTTGTAGGGAAATATAGATTTTTCAGTGACGCTTCACTCTTCGGCCTGGAAATGAATGAAAATTCATCATTAAACTAGGCCCCACCCACACCTGCCGCGAACTCGATAGTGGTGAAATTTTCATTTGTTGCCAGACTGGGGGGCGGAGCATAATTGCAAAATTCGTAGTTCCTACAAAAATTTACCGTTTTAAACATGTTTTAAATTTTTGTTGTGAGAAGATGACTACGTGTATTAAGTGCAAAATTAATATAATAACTAGCCATCAGCCAGAAGAAAATGACGGATATAACAAACACTTTACGATTTATCCCAGACGCTTATAACGCATTTTGGCAGGAGATTGCTACTTGGCCAACTGTAGAACAGGAGCGCGATAATGATTAAGTTTTTTAGTCAGATATACATATAACATGTTTGTGTAAAATTATAACTGAAATAAAGCTGTTTTTTGTGTTTTTTTTTACCTTTTTTTTCATTTTACTGCAAAAAGGGGATATGTCCAAGTGTCAAATTTGACAGCCAAATTGACCCAAAAAAGAAAACATGCATTTAACCAACACTCGTTGATAACTGAGAACATAGAGAACCGACAATTGAAAACGGGGATCGGAAACAAGTAGTTGTAAAAATCTGAGACGTTTTATTCATTTCCTCAACATTTTGAAAAATGTGATATATCCCCTTTCTGCAGTTAGCAATTCAATTATATTATAGAGTAGGTATATAATATTTATTACTGTAAATTTTGGGAATAACGTCAATAAATTGTGGTACGAATGATTAGCCAAGTTTAAAGCAGACAACCAACATAAAAAATGCTTGTTGAAAAATCGAAAAACTGAAAAGTCAAAATATTGTGAAATCGAACAATCGAAAAATTGAAAAACCGAAAAAATGACAAATCAACAAATCAAGAATTTTAAAAATCGAAACATTGAAAAATCCAAAAACTGAAAAAAAACGAGGAAGTCAAAGATCCCAACGCCGAAATGTCGAAAAACTGAAAACTCGAATCATTGAAAAATTGGAAAAGCGGAAGATTGAAAACATCTAAAAGCCGGAAAGTCTAAAAATCGGAAAATCGAAACATCGAAAAATTGAAACATCGAGAAATCGAAACATCAAAAGATCGAGGAATTGAAAAGTTGATAAGTTAAAAATGAAAAAATCAAGAAATGTAAATCGCCCAAAATCGAAAAACTGAAAATTGAGAAATTGAAAAAAATTGAATTAGAAAAAAATAAATCTAAAAATCAAAAATCCAAAAAACCGACAAATCGAGAAATCGAAAAATTGAAACATCAGATACGTGAAAATTTTCAACAGTTGAAGTATCAAAAGATCGAGGAAGAGAAAAATCAGAAAATCGAGTAGTCCAAATGGCACATAATCGAAAAATCGAAATAAAAAATTGAAAAGTTAAAAAATCAAAAACTGAAAAAAAACGAGAAAGTAAAAAATTCCCACGCTGAAATGTCGGAAAACTGAAAACTGGAGTCATTGAAAAATTGGAAAATCGAAAAATTGAAAAAATCTAAAAACTGAAAAGTCTAAAAATCGAAAAATTGAAACATCGAGAAATCGAAACACCAAAAGATCGAGGAATTGAAAAGTTGAGAAATTGAAAAATTTTAATTAAAATATGTAAATCAAAAAATCAAAAAGCCGAAAATTCGAAAAACCGACAAATCGAATAAAAAAATTAAAATATCGAATACTCGAAAATTTTCCAAAACTGAAGTATTAAAAGATCGAGAAATATGAAAATCAGTAAATCGAGTAGTCGAAATGGCCCATAATCGAAAAATCGAAAGATTAAAAATTGAAAAATTATAAAATTGAAAAACTGGAAAAAAAACGAGAAAGTAAAAAATTCCAACGCTGAATTGTCGAAAAACTGAAAACTCGAAACATCGAAAATTTGGAAAATCGAAAAATTGAAAAATCGAAAAGTCTAGAAATCGAGAAATCAAAAAATCGGATCATCGAAAAATTGAAATAGAGAAACCGAAACATCAAAAGATCAAGGAATTTGATAAGTCAAAAATGAAAAATCGGGAAATAAAAATCACCCAAAATCGGAAAATTGAAAATTAAGAAATTGAAAAATTTTGAATTACTTAAAAAAATTGAAAACCGACAAATCGAGAAATCGAAAAATTGAAATATCGAATTCTTGAAATTTTTCAGAACTTGAAGCATTAAAATATCGAGAACTAGAAAAATCAAAAAATCGGGCTGTCGAAATGTCCCAAAATCGAAAAATTGAAAAATTAAAACTTGAAAAATCGAAAAACTGAAAAAGAAACGAGAAAGTAAAAAATCCCAACGCTGAAATATCGAAAAACTAGAAAACCGAAAAACTGAAAAATCGAAAACCCGAAAAGTCAAAAAATCGAGAAATTAAAAAATCGAAACATGGAAAAATTAAAACATCGATAAATAAAAACATCAAAAGATCGAGGAATTGAAAAGTTGAGAAGTCAAAAATAAAAAAATCGAGAATCAAAATCGTCCAAAATCGAAAAATTGAAAATTGTGAATCTGAAAAATTTTGATTAAAAAAAAAAATAAATCAAAAAGTTGAAAAATCCAGAAACCGACAAATGGAGAAATCGAATTAAAAAATATAAATCAAAAAATCAAAAAGCAGAAAAACAAAAAAACCAATAAATCGAAAAATCGAAAAATTGAAACATTGAATATCAGAAAATTTTCAAAATTTGAAGCATCAAAAGATCGAGAAATAGAAAAATCAGAAAATCAAGTAGTCGAAATGTTCCAAAATCGAAAAATTGAAAAAATAAAAATTAAAAAAATCGAACAACTAAAAAAAACGGGAAAGAGAAAAAATATCAGTGCTAAAATGTCGAAAAATTGAAAACTCAAAGCATCGATAAACTGAAAAATCGAAAAGTCTAAAAATGGAGAAATCGAAAAATCGGAACGACGAAAAATTGAAACATCGAGAAATCGAAACATCAAACGATCGAGGATTTAAAAAGTTGAGAAATCAAAAATGAAAAAATCGAGAAGTCGAAATCGCCCAAAATCGAAAAATTGAAGACTGAGAAATTGAAAAATTTTAAGTTAAAATATGTAAATCAAAATATCAAAAATCGAACAACCGACAAAGTGGCTCAAAATCGAAAAATCTAAAAATTAAAAATGAAAATATCGAAAAAATTAAAATTTAAAAGAGGCGATAATCGAAAAATTGGGAAATCGAGCAATCGAAAATGCGAAACATCGAGACCTCGATAAATCTAAACATGGAAAAAATTGAAAATTGAAAAATCGGAAACCTAATAAATTGAAAAATTTAAACATCGAAATATCAAAGCATTAAAGGAACGACAAATCGAAAAAATCGAAAAATTAAAAAAATTGCAAGGTTGAAAAATTTAAAATTGAAAAATCGAGAAATCGATAAATCTAAAATTTAAAAAATTGAAACATTCAAAAATCGAGAAATCGAAAAATCAATAAATCGAAAAATTGAAAAATCAAAAAATCTAAAATTTAACACTCGAACAACTGTAAAATCGAGAAATCGGAAAGCCTAAAAATCTAAAAATTGAAGGATCAATATATTGAAAAAATCCAAAGCTGAAATACTGAAGAATTGAAAAATCGATAAATAGAAAAATTGTAAAAACGAAAAAAATCAAAGAAGTTGAGAAATCGAGGAATGGGAAAATCAAACAAATCGAAAAATCAAATACATATACATATAAAATTTAACAACTGGTTCAGTAGTATCGGAGATTATCTGTCTAATAAAAATCCTGACACACGGCAGACAGACAGACAGACGGAAACGGGAGACCTATTGTTTCGTACTGAGTTTACGCTCTTTTTTATATGTCTGTTATATTTTTAGGAATATTTATTGCATTTGTAATTGTAACATATTGCATATTTGTAAAAACTGGTTGTTTTCAAGTTTTAAGATCATAAAAGCGAAAATAAAATTTTTCAAAATTGTAAATTATATCTCTAAAAATGGCCAAATTTTTTCCGTCATTAAGACTCTAAATAAGTATATGTATTAAAAAAAATCTACCACACATGTTGAATTCAGTTAAAACTGATTATACAGGGTGAGTAACCAAGTGACCACATTTTTTAGCAGAAATAGAAAATCTGAAACTGAAGATGTACTTTCTGAGAACCATAATTCTAAAATTATTTTCAACTACATAAAATGTTCTGTTTGTAAATGGATTAGCCCACATATTTTTATATTTTTGATTGATCTGTCCTTAGTCTTTAAACCATAGTTTATTTTCGAAATTTCAATGCGACGTTGCCAAGTTAATACAACTTTCTTGAATTTCTTAGCTTTGAGAAAACAAAATTGGGTTTTAATATACAGAGTGGTTAAAAAAATTGACACCATAACAAAGCATGTAACTGTATATCTCTACATAAAGTATTGCAACCCACGTCATAAAAATAATTTTTTTGTGAACACTTCGCTAAAAAATAAAAAAAATGGAATAAGCTGACTACGTCGCATTGAAATTTATTTAAAAAATAGCTATCATTGTAATGCCTTAATAACAAAAAAATACAATTATGTAAGCCTTAAATAGTCAGTTTTTATTAAAAGAATTGATTTCTAAAAAATTAAAAATACGGGTCTGCTTCGTTGTTGCTACCCATTTCGTCCAGAGACGGTAAAAATGTGACAGAAAATCATAAACAAATCGCGCCAGTTTTTAAATGTTAACTATCGACTGAAACAGGTAATGCATTTTTGCTGAATCCAGTTTCATAATAATGAACGATTTATTTGTTTTTGGAAATTCATATAAACATTTATAGCGGAATTTTGGCCTAAGGCATGATTAATTCGGACAACCTGTTACAAAACTCCAAGGAACCATAACAATACTTATGAAATCTTTACCTTGGACGATCACCTACATGTTGAGGGAATTGTTTGGAAAGTAACTGATTTGATTCACTTGTTTCTACAAGCCATTGTTAAAGATGACTTGGTCTTTTGGAAAAACGTCTTCTGTACAGTGGTTTTGTCACCGTTGACGCTGCGACAGTTTAGAGAGTCAATAAAACTTTATATTTAACTCTAATTTTTTGTCAAAATACTGTAAAATACGCAAAGAAATCAAGGTTGAAATAAAAAAAAATTGTGGTTGTCGCCACGATTTAAAGTATCATAATTTGAAGCTGAATTTTAATTTCAAATTCCTTTTGTGACCATTCAAATGAGTCTTCCACGTTATTGTTTGTGTTGGTAGCTGACAGAAAGATTCAAGAACAATGACAAGGCAAGGTCTCGAACAACCAAAAAAAGGTCACTAAGTCACAACTACAAAATCTGGACAAACAGCCACAAATAGAAAATATTAAAAAGTAAAGATAATCAGTCCCGTATTGCAACATTTCTCATTCGGAAGCCCTCTAATTTCTGCCAAGCCCCATTTCCATCCACTTCTCACTGTTTCTCTCCGGCTGATCGAGCCCATTGTGCTGTCAGCTGTCGAAAACCGTGAATCGGTTTCCGGTTTGTAGACCATCTTCTCTTTGTTTCGAACTTAATTGACAAATCTCAGGCAGAAAATCAAACCGAATACACCATCGCAACGTAACGTGATATATTTGAGAACCGTGCGGTTAATGTCCGCCCTCTCCTTCACAATTCCCATTCAGAGCGCACAAAGAACCCATTTTTTTAAAATACTGTATCGCGATACTTCTTCTCCTCTTAAAGCGTCCGCATCCGCTTTATTTGCACGGATGATACGTCCGATTGTCAGCCGAGACTGTGATTGTTCCAGATTAGCGGCGTTACCATTGTTGGGGTATTTATATGGGTCGGAGGGGGTTGCGCAGGGAGCATAATGGCGGATTAAGCTCCTATCAACGTAATCTCTTTATTTTAAATGCGCACAGAAGGGTTTGATACTGTTTCTGGTTGGACGACGGTGCCAGCTGCCATGCTTGATGGTCGGCTTGGAAATTCATGGAATTTAATTTGGAGAAACGTGTACAGGCAATCAGAATGTATGACGATAAGGAAATGATTTGTTTAATTGGTGGAGATAAGGATCGGCGATGACGGGGCAAGAAGCGACGTTGGAGGAATATAAATTGTTTATTGTGGCGCAATCGATTGGCTAGATCGATATTGGGACGTCTGAACTACTTTCGAACCACCTATAGATACTGTTTTTTTATCCATTCAACTTTTTTAAAAACGACACTTGGCCAACCCTTCGTTTTTCCAGCAAAAGTTGGCGCACAAAGGGGCGAGAGGGATCAAACTCGTCTTCGTCGCACCCTCCATTTTGGAAACAAAGTTAAAAGCGGAATGAAAACACGAACTTCCGATGGAGCTGTCGCTTTGAACGAATTGTTAATCGCAACAACAATCTGTACACGACGGGTTTCGGTTCATTTTTATGGACTTGAAGGGACAGGCGTGTGAGTGAAACGCAAAGCTAAATTAGAAATTATGTCTATTGTGGCGATGAATTTAATTACGAAAACGGGCACAAAAGGGGCGAAAAGAGCCGTGTAACGTATGAGACAACTGAAAACGAAGCGGGAAAAGAGGAAGACTAAACAAATCACACCGAACGAGAACAATTTTTCTCTGTTATCTTCGAAAAGCATGTCGGTGATTGAACCGCAATGGCAAAAGTAAAAAAACAAGAATAGCGGACGCTTTTTAGTATGATTTTTAATACAATGAGTGACATTGCAAGGAAAATTGGCACAAGATTCGATAATTAATTTTATTAAATTAATTAAATTAAATTGTTATATTATGCAAGAAAAAATTAAAACACCACCAACCGGCAACAGTGCGAAAAGTCAACTGACAACATCGGCTAGGGAGATTTTTGATGTCAAGATGTGCTGTCAAAAAATTGAGGTTAAGATGATCATAATTTTCGTTCAATTTTATTTAAAATGAGAGCTCACTGTTTAAGGTAAATCCCAATAATTAAATACCTAGAGACTATTAATGTTAGTAACTTTTTGTCTTGTTGGCAACATACTTACAATTTTATGATGGCATACCTGACGACACATTGAAATTTTTGGCACCGATTCAGTAGCTGCCATCTTCTCATTGGTTTTTGGGCTAGTTGATGTCAAAATTGACACCTGCGAGCTGACATACTAACATTGCTGCCAATAATTCAAAATTACCAGCTCAAAAATTTGCTCAATTATGTACTAAATCAGAAGATGGCTGTAGGTATTTGTACAAATTATTACTGTTCTTTTTAAAATTTTAAAATTCCTGTATTAAGTATTTTAGATATATTTTGAAAATGTTAATACAATAAAAAATGAAATTGTAAAATTTGTCATTATTTTTCTTGGAATTTTAGTGCAAAATGAAAAAATAATTAAAGGGAGACACAAATGTAAAAAAATTCATAGAAGGTAATCGTAGAAAAAAGTATAGGTATGTATATTTCGAATGTAAGGCGACTTTGTCGATTTTGAAAGACTATTAAACACGTGCTGCAGTAGAAATTTAAAAGCAAATTATTCGTAAATTATTAATAACTAAGTATTTAACTGTTATACAAATGACAATTAGGAAGTTAATTTTTCAGTTTTGAAGTTCCATATTTTCAAAAGTTTGGCGCAGAGAATTTTTTTACCATTGTTTTGCAATTTTTCAGAGTCTAGTAGACATCTATGCGTAAAAACAGCTGTTCTAAAAACATTTTCATCATATACAATTAGATATGTATTAAATCAAAAGATTGCTACATTTGTATAATTAATTATTCTTTTTTAATTTATTTTCGATATATTTTGAAAATTTTAATACGATGAAAAATGAAATTATAAAATATCAAGATCCTGGCTGAGGAAATCACTATTTTAATTTTTTTTTGTGCTTCAGTAATACATTTAATTATAGGTATATTTTTTCAATTTTCGAACAGTTTCCATTTTTTGACAGTTTTGATTTTTGTGGTCGATGTAGTCAAAACTTTCTTAAGGTCGTACTTAAGATTTTCAAAAGACGTTTTTTCGTAAAAAAATTGGTCAAAAGTTGTTTCGACAGAACTTCCCTCGCTCCTGAAGTATTATGAAACACATCCAGCATTTTCGAAAAATTACAAAATTTGATTTTTTCTGATTTTATTTTTTTTTATGAGAACCCCTATAAGTTGGAATAAATATGTAACTATATAATGTTAAAGTAAATGTAAAGAAGCGTGCAACGCGTATGTTTCAAATGAGTTTTTACTTTACAAAATTTTGTGATAACGTCATAAATTATTTGGGGGAATAACAGATATATTTTGTTCAACAATTTACCAAGCGTACAATAACTTCAAAACGTCTGCAAGATTTCAAAGCATTCGGTTGTGCAGTTCCTGAATTAATCAATAAAATAAATTGACTCATACATTAATTTTTTTGAGTCGCCCTGTATAAGAAATTTAAAAACTTTTAATACAATAATAAATCACAAGTATAGACTCATCTTTTGCACATTTTGGACAGGGTATATGCGGCAAAATTTTGAGATGACGTCATCAATTTTTTGGGAGGGCATAAACGAATCAATTTTGCTTAACGATTCATCATGATTACGATAACCTTAAAATATTTAAAGATTTCAGAGCAATCGGTTTTGCAGTTTCAAAGTTATATTGCAAAATATTGTTATTCAGTTTTGAATTTTTTTTTAATTCTGGATGTCTAGGGTGAAAATTCGACACGGATTCACACACCACAAGTGCAGGAATATCTTACAGTTTCGGATAATAAAAATGTATACAGACAGACAGACAGACAGACGGAAACGGGAGGCCACTTTTTTCGTACTCTAGAGGTCATGACACGTCGAGAAAATATGAAAGTGGCAATTCGGTCGATGGACTCAAATACTATACTTTCTTAGCTTATGCTCGGGGAGTAAATATAATTGGAGGCGGCAAAAAACGTAAAAAATTACGTACATATATAATAATCGTAGAAAAAATTGTATGTGCATTTCGAGTGTAAAGCGACTTTGTCGTTTTTAAAAGACAATTAAATGTGTGCTGCAATAGTAAATTTAAATGAGTTTCTATAATTTAGGCAGATAATTAACCTACAAATTCCTAAATAAACATTATAGTAAAAATTTAATGATAATATCTCAGACAAGTAATAATTATTGTACAGGGTGATAAAAAAATGACGGATAAGTTCGATGTTAAGAAGGTTCTGAGAAACTCGAAAAAAATGGTAAAAAAAATCCCTGAACCAAATTTTTGAAAAGATTAACCTTCGAAGTAGAAGAATTAACTACGTAAATAATTCTGATATGTTTTAATGTGAATTTAATTGACAGTCTAAAACTCTGATAAAAAGTGTTAAAAATGTCATTTGTCAAGAGAAAAAAATGACATTGTGGATCGTATTCCAGGAAATTATTGTTAAATTATTAACAGCTAATTATTTAACTGAATATTAAACTAAATCAGAATTAATTTTCGAGTTCTTCAGAGCCTTCATAACAACGTACCATCGAGCTTATCTGTCATTTTTTGATCACCCTGTAGACATCTACGCGTAAAAACAGGCGCTTTTAACAACTTGTCCATCATAGATTATTACATATTAAGATAATTTTCTCATTTTCAAACAATTTTATTTTTTAATTTTGTTTTTGTGGTCGATGTAGTCAAAACTTTCTGAAAATCGTGTTTAAGATTTCCAAAAGAATGAAGAAATACCGAATCGGCAGTCTTATTTTTCTTGGAATTTTAGCACAAGATTTAACAAATAATTGGAGGGGACAAAAATGTAAAAAATTACGTATATAATAATCGTAAAAAAAATTATACGTGTATTTCAAACGTAAAGCGACTTCGTCAATTTTAAAAGACTAGATATTAAATTTCTGTGTATAATTTACGCAGATAATTATACGAACTGATGGAGCCTATGAATTCTTAAATAAATATTAGTCAAAATTTAATAATTATATCTCATACAGGTAACAATTTATATATAGGGTGATCAAAAGTGAAGGATAAGCTCGATGATTAAAAAATCCCTGAACCAAAATTTTTTTAAAATATTGAACTTCGAAGTTGAAGAATTAACTTCGTAATTCTGGTGTTTTAGTATAAATTTAATCGACAGTTTAAAGTTCCGATAGAAGTGTCAAAAATAACATTTGTCAACAGTAACAAATGACGTTGTGGATGGTATTCTAGCAAATTATTATTAAATTGTTAACAACTAATTATTTAACTGTGTATTAGACATGTAGTTATTTAAACAAATTAATTATAAAAAGTTTAGTGCAGATTCTTAACGTATACTATCGAGCTTATCTACTATTTTTTGATGACCTGTAGACATCTATAGGTACGTAAAAATATCACTTCCAAAAACTTGTCCATCATCATGTACGCCTGTATTATTTATTTTAGATATATTGTGAAAATTTTAATACTATGAAAAATTAAATTACAACTGTTAGATTATGTAACTCAGTAATATAATAGGTATAATTACATAATTTTGAAATTTTTAAACATTTTTCTTTTTTTTTGGACTTATCTAATTAAAATCTGCTGTATTACACCAGTAAATGTCTACAGTACATACAAAAAAAAAACGTGCGGCACGTGGGAGAACAATTAATGCAAATGTGTGTACAGGTGTTCCGTAATAAACAAACGTTAGCATAATTGTAGAACAGGACATGCCAATATCCTCATACAAATGTTTGCTCGCAGAATATCGTTACAATTTATCGTATGAACAGTTTGACAATTGATAAAGCCGATAAAATACGGCCACGAAAATGACATAAAAGGTGCTAGTACAAATTTATGCCCGACTATTACGCTCCATTAATTATTATTTCCGGTTCATCCTCATTACCCAACCCGACCGAAAAAATTTCCATGGACGCAGTTCGTTCGATGTCGCGACCCAAAAATTTTAACAACCGGCGCCTCCTCCTTATTGATAAAATTTATATCCGTCTCAGGACAGTCGTATTAACAAGCCCCAGAAAAAAATTAATAAAAGAATTTTAATTACTTGATACCTGCTATAATACGAAGCCGATTAAAATTCCAGAAATTACTATCAAATTTAAATCTTTATCGCTAAATCGTTGATGGGCCCATGGATGGTACGACAGACGCAATTAGCGGTTCGACTCCACGTCTGTCGGATTTTTGGCGCGAAAAGCGCAGGAGCCCCGCACGATTTGTCATAATCACACTAACAAATACGCGTCGGACAGTATCAGTGACAGATTTCAATGGGATTTGCACACAATGCCTTCGATTCGAGATTCGAATATTCAAATTAGGGAAAATGTTAATAAGGAGAAAGATTAATTCGAGACAACGCGCTCGCAGACGTTTGGAGTTAACGAACTAATTTCAGCCATTTTGTGTTTTTTGTTTTAATCTCTGACTGCGAATTTGCATTTATGGTTTTTTGAGCGTCGGTTTGTGCGAAGGAGGCCGTAAATCTTGGCGCTTGCAAGAGGTGCTGGTTTTTATACTTCTTATCTGATGGTGATAAGGAGAAAACTAGATGCCGGCTGATTTATGGGTTTGATTAAAAAAATAGTGAGGCGGGGAAAGAAAACTGCGTAAGAAACCGGCGGAATGGCTAGAAATAAAATTACTTCAGCGTTATGTCGTGACAAGAGGATACTTTTAATAAAGTTTCACGGGAATCTATAAAAAGTTATTATTTTTTCAAGATTATAACGTAGGATAAGCGGATTTTAATAATATTCGGGCTAACAATTACTTCATAACTTGGCTTTAAAATTTTCTTCGTGTATTAATTTTTAATGAACTGTTGTTGCTGGCAGTAATAAATGGAGTTAAGAATACATATATGCAGCTGGCACCTCGAGTGTTATTAATCTGACTGACAAATAAATGCTCTAGGTTTCTATTTTTGCATATTTTGCAAATATCCGTTTTTCTTTGCATATTTAAAGCAAATATTTGTCTTTATTTATATTTTATTTGCAAAATTCAAGTGCTGGAACAGGAATGGCTAATTTCATGGTTTTTCGACGTTTCGTAGGTCTGGGAATATGAAAAAGTAGACCTAAATAAATTGAAGTTAAAAATATATATCCTGTGGGTTTAAAATGTAACTAAGAAAATTCGGCAAAAAAATTAGCCAATTAAATGAGTCTTATTTTTTTACACCACCACTTAAAATTAAAAATTTTTGAACTCACGATTTTCAAAATGTGGACCTTATTTAAGCGAGTACGCCTATACTTAGGGAGTTTAAATTTTAATAAAACCAGCTGAGATTGTAGAACATGAAATAGATTTTTCCCACCAAACAAAATTAAAAAATTGAAAATTGTTCTAAAGTAAAAGGCGATGGACATCGGAGATTCTTTAAAATTAGAACCAAAATTATTTTAAATTCTTTCTGCAATAAAACACCAAGATCTGCAAGATCTTCCTAGATTCTTTACAAAAGTCTCCAAGATTCTTTCAAGATCTTTCTAAAATATCACAATAGAGACCTCAGAGAATTTTCAAATTCATTGCTTCAGACAATTTCAAAATTAAAAAGGGACCTCAAAATTCTTTTAAATTCTTGCAAAAATTAAACACTGGGGATCCCAAGACTGTCATTTTTTTTTAAGTAAAGCACGAGAGATCTCCGAGATACTTCCAAAATCAGAACACCAGAATATCCAATATTTTCAGATTTTTATAAAATAAAACGCCCAGGTCTTTAAATATTCTTTTAAATTCTTTCTAAAAAAGGATCTCCAAGATTCTTTCAAATTAAAACACCAGATTCTTTCATATTCTTTATAAACGTCCCCAAAAATTGTTTCACGTTCATTCTAAAATAAAGTATCAAATACCTCGTAGATTATTTCGAATTCTCTCTAAAATAAAACAGCTAGAACAAGATTCTTCCAAAATTTTCCTGAATTAAAAGATCACAAACCTCCAAGATTCTTCCAAATTAGGTCAAAAACAAAACAGCAAGTATCTTCAAGATTTCTTCAAATTTTTTTCATGATTAAAGCACCCTTCAGACTTTTCAAAATTAAAAGAGGACCTCAATTTTTTTTAATTCTTTAAAAAATAAAAACCAGGGACCCCCAAACTCGGACAGATTTTTTTCTAAAGTAAAACAGGAGGCGCCCCCGGGATTCTCTCAAAATTACTACCAAAGTCTCCAAGATTCTTTCAGATTATTTATAAAAGTTTTCAGAATTCTTTCATGGATCATCAAAGACCTCGGAGGTTCTTTCAATTTTTTTCAAAATAAATGCCAAGATCTTCAAAACATTCCTTCTAAAATAAACCCTGAGATTCTTTCGAATTCTTTCAAAAACAAAACAACAAAGACTTTCAAGATTTTCTAAAATTCTTCCAACTGCCCCCAAGATTATTTCAGATTTTTCTTAGGAAACCTCAAATTTAGTACACCATCAAATTATTGAAAATCATTGGTAGAGATAAAAAATTTGGGTTTGGGTTTCACAATCTAGACGATATACCTAAAAAATATAAAATTTCACAACAATCAGTCCAGTAGTTTCGAAAACTGTCTAACAAAATAGACACAGGCAACAGGCAGACTATGTTTTAGTACTCTATGGGACGTAAAACGTCGAGAAAACACGAAAATAGCCATCCACCATGGTGGTTCAAGTTAAATTGCAAAATTGAAAAATATGTAATCAGTGAAGACTACGAAAAATTTTATTTCGGTTATTTTCAAGGTGAAATAGCCTACTGAAAACCTGACAAAAATTATAAGACAATAAAGCTACAATCGTAGCCTACTTTGTTCTAAATCTGAAAAATAATATTGTTGAAAGTTTTATTATCCTAGACCATGGAACAACTGATTATTTTTTCAGCTTTAATATGAAGAAAGCAGAAAAAATACAAAATTATAAATTTGTGTCTTCAGAAATAGTGCCATTGTTAATAATATATACTAAAAAAAAAATAAGGTTTAAACGAATAACTATAACTTATTATAAAATTAAAAATCTACCACTTGTTAAATTCAATAAAAAAAATATATATACAGGGTAAGTCACTATAAGCGCGCGGTCCTCGATATCTTGATCGATATTGGCCTAGACTTTATAACCATAGTTTAAGTAATTTAAAATTACGATGTCACGTTATTCCATTTTTTTTTGAAAATTTTTGGCAATGCAAGAGTTCAGAAAAAAATCGCAATAACATTATTTTTAAGATTTGTGTTGCAATATTTTATGGAGAGATAAACAGACGTACGGGCTTTGTTATAGTATCAATTAATTAAAATTTTAACGTACAGAGTGTTTATAAAAATAACTTTGTAGAACACCTATATTTTATTATTGCATTTTACCGTATTTTTTGTTGTCTTCCTTCCAAAATGTCGGTGTGTCACTTAGAAAGGAAAATAAGTAGAAAACTGTTATAATTTTTCTATAGACACTCTGTATATTAAAACACGTATCGTCAATTGTCTCCCCACAAAATATTGTTAGCTTATATTCAATATCTAAAAACACTCATTCATAATTAACATCATGTATTCTATACCACAATTTTCTACAAAAAAAAATCCGTTTTGATTTAATTCCAAGATGGCAGCACGTGCTATCTATTAGTCACACTAAAAAATAAATTGTGTAGATTTATGAATGAAGTCAAGATTTTCAGTGATTTTCGTATACCTAAAATTTTTAATATAAAAATTCCTCCTTATAATTCTTGCATATTAAAAATTGGTCTAACGTTATTAGACAGAACTTCCCTCGCTACGGAAATACAACCAAATAAAACAACTTTTTATAAAAATGTAACAAATGTATAAATTATTTTCAAAGAATATGCAAACAAATTCGGTCTTGAGTCGGCACGCTTGGTGATAATTAAAAACTGGTTTATAGTAGACTTGTCCGCGCTTTCAATAGAACTGTGTTTAAAACAAAATGATTCAAGTATTCATCAAAAATTTAAAAACAAGAAATTTAAAATTTTAAATATGTAAATTATCGTATAGGTGGAGCTTGTTTTAAGATCTAAGTAATTATAATGTAAAAAATACGGAGTTATCTAAAGGTACAGTTGCACAACTGAAAGTTTGACAAGTCGAGTTTAAAAACAATAAATCAAATAAGCTGTGTTTAAGGCGTGTTGTAGTGTGATGTTCAAACGAGTTTTTCTGGTTAGTGACGAAATTACATAACCGATCTGATTTATTTATTGCCTAGCTTGCTTGACAAAGCTGCAACTGTGTAAATCGCACTTAAGACTCATAGTCCGTTCTAGTTTCTTAATTTTGAAGATAAATTGATAAAATTTGGACTAACTATTTATTTAACTAAGAATTTGGTGCATCATTTGAACCCAAAAAATGTGGTAATTATTGCGTCACTATATTTGGTCTTCGTCTAATAATACTAGAATCTCAGCTGCCACACAAACCCGGCAAAAAAAAGCTCACGGTGTATTTTGACTCGCTCCTCATTGTATCTTCATGAATACCTGTTAAAGCAAGAAATGTTTAATCTCGCCGCCATTACTATTCAAACACGCTTTGATCTCGTCGAAAATATTGTCTCCTCCGTCGAATTCGTCAAGGCAAACCCACAACCTTGAAACCTCATTACCCCGACAATTCCCACACAAAACAGCCATTATGAGGATCTCTTCTCCGTTCGGCACCTTTTCTCGATTCCCATAATCAAAAAGTGCTCGGCCAGCATCCGAACTCTCTCTCATTGCATCAGCACATCCCATTTTCCGGTCGACCAAGCAAAGCTTGCCCGATCGAAGCGACGTCGAATCCGGGCATTTATTAAAAACCCGGACCGCAGAACGCGAAAAAGCGAAAACCGCCGTTTCTCGGAACGCGTCCTGAATGGCATCATACAATGACGTAAGCATCCCGCTCGACACAATCGTATCCGCCATTTTGCCCGGTGCAGGAGACATGTGAAACGATCGATGCGCTTAGGGGTCGTTCCTAAAGGGAAACAAACCCTATATCGCCCCGATTCACCCGCTTCTAATTCGATCTTGATTCATTTGTCTTCATCGCGTTTTACTTGCTCTTAATTGCTCCGGCCGTTTGTTGGGTTGTTTATTGCGATCGGTAATGAGATAGATGGGTTGTAAAGCGGGAAATTATCCCCTTTAATTCAGAGACGTTCGCTTTTAATTCGGGGGCGGGGGCGAAGACGGTTTCCACGCCGGATGACGGAAAATGGGAGTTGATTTCGTACAGAGAAAATTTCGACAACAAATACTCATAATTAAATTTTTACGCAACGAAATAGTGGTTTAAATGTGAAACAAGACTTGAAATATTTTCTTCATTAAACAATAAACAGCTGCTACAAATTTTAGTCAATTTATCTTCACAAATAAAACATCTAGGACGGAATGTAAGTCTTAAGTGCGATTTACACAGTTGCAACTGTGACAAGCCGGTTCTTTTTATGATATTTTATGACTGCTTTAGCATTACCATGAGCTGACAATTTAGTCAAATTCGTGAATCAGAAAAAAACGCGGTTGATTTAATTTATTATCTATTCAATTCGGTTTGGCAAACCTACAGTTGTGCAACTGCACCTTTAATAGTAAAGCAATATATTAAAAAAATACACCATAAATACAGATATTTGAATTTAATTAAATAACTGTCAGTTATAAGTAAGTAGTTGTTATTTATCTGTTAAACTCAAGTTAATTTTTACATGAACAAATTTAAAATAATATCTTCATGAATAAAACAGCTAGAAGGCAGTGATAAATAAATTAAGTGATGCTCACTGAAGTAACTCATTTCTGAAACAGGTGCGACTGAAAACTTATTATTCTTATACTTAATTTGTTAATAATAATTGTTTAAAACGTTTTTTAACTTTATTTCATTTTTAAACGAGGACATGTGGTTTGTGCACGTGCTTGTCAAATGTAAACATAAACTAGTAATCTTTGAGTAGGAGTTGTTGTATTGTTCCAGGTATAGCTTGCCCTGAGGTATTCCGTTTTTATGGCTCTGACGTTCTCAGTGACAACGATACAGTAGGATTTAAATAATAATATACCGAACAGGTAAACAGGTTTTAGAAAGTGGGTGATTATTAAGGGTGGGACAAGTTAAACATACATTAATCTGCTTTGAGTGATTTGCATACCGTAGTTCCAAACTTTTCAAATTTCAACCAAGACACTGACAACAGTGACAGCCAAATGACAGTGAGTACCTCCTTTTGACAAGCATTATTGCCTTGTACTATTTTTACCGACTCTATTCTAATTGGTCTAACATAATTTGGCGCAACATTTGAAAAAATCCAACTTTGAAATTTTTTTGATATCTACATCAAAAATTTCTTTAGAATTTTTCGGGAAATTTTTGTAAAATATTTTTTCAGGTCTAGGGCAAAAATGCTGGCTATTGACAAAAAATTCTCAATATGTGCATCCTTTCTTCGTTTGAATAGAATATATTATATTTATAATAATAATAATAATAATATTTGCTAAGATAAGACTTGAAATGGCAAATGACATAACCTCTACGAAAATGAAGGGTGGGTGGGCGGGGCTACTGCTTGGTGATAAAACTACAAAAATTGGTCGAAAGGTATTTACACAGAACTTCCCTCGCATCTAAAGTACAATGAAACATATCCAGCTTTTTCGAGTTGAGTTTTTTCTTTACACAATTTTGTGATGACGTCATATATGAACTTGCACTGGTGCAGTGTAATACTAAAAATAACAGTATTGCATTCCCAAAATTTTCTGGAAAAAGGGAGTGGGCCTTTCCCGATTTAATCAATAAAATAAATTGACTCATTCATTAAATTTTTTTGAGCAAATCTAAAAAATATGAATAGAATGATAAATCACAAGTAAAACCTCATCATATTTTGCACAGTTTGGGTAGAATTTATTCAGCAAAATTTTGGGCCAACGTCATCAATTTTTTGGAGGGGATAAGCAAATATATTTCGATAAAAAATTTATTATGCTTATCATAACTTTAAAACATCTGCAAGGTTTCAAAGATTCGGTTTTGCAGATTCAAAATTACATTGCAAAATGTTGTTCTATAATTATAATTTATAATTTTTATTTATATGTTGGATAATTTTTCAAAATTATTTTTCCGTTTTTCTCTATTGTTTCAAAAACAAAGCAAAAATGACTTTGGACTCGCAATAAACAAGTAAGTTATTTCTCCATAAATTAGGAATTTTCCTCCTTGTGAATGAAAACCAATTCACATTTTTTTTTTCGGAAAATTATTGTCTTTTTTTATCGCTTAATCAGCGCGAATGAGTTTAGACAATTCTGGAAACATGGAAGTATTAACGAAGAAATGAATCCGAAAATAACTTGTGAAGGTCGAAATCTTTAAAAAAATACCTTTACAGATTATTATTTTCGAAAGAGGTCAAAAAAAAAAAATCGAAAATTACATAAGAGGAGAGTTGTCTAAAAATCCGTAAAAAAATTTGAGGTATACTTAGATATAATTCGAAAAATATAAGTTTGAAAGTCAAGTTTATAAAAAATCTCTTCGAACTCTTTGAAGAAATGAAACGGAAAATAACTTTTGGCGGTTAAATCAGCGTTTATTTTAAATCCCAAAAAAATTTAAAAAGTCGATTGGAATAGTATTTGTTAAGATGAAACTGATTTTGGCAAATTTGGCATTTTCGACCATTTTTTAACAATTTCCGAAAACATTTTTTTGTAGATTTCGACATCCAAAAGCCATTTTCGGTGTCGTTCCTTTGAAAATTCCTACCGTTTTTCCAAAATCGCCAGTTGAAATATAGCAATTTTTACAGTTCCGTCAAAATCGCTCGGTATAAAATTTTTGTAGATAAAAATGGAAATTATTAATAATTTTTGTTTCACAAAATACAATAGTTGTAAGAGTGTATTTTGTGGTTTTCATATATTCACAGAAATGTTTAAAATTTGTTTATTTGAGACAATAAAGAAGTCAGATCACGTTAGGTCAAGTCACGTCGGGTGCATGAAATAGGCAATAAATTTTATAATAAATAGTATAATAAAAATTAGCCCCGCCCACCCACCCTGTCTCCTTTTCAGTGGTCGATTTTATCCAATTTGAATAAAAGTAGTGATCTTATAAACAGAAATAAAATTAGCCGTTAGAATGAGAAGAGGGGGTGGGCGGGCGGGGCTAATATTTGCTAAGATAAGACTGATTTTGGCACTTTTGACATATTCAACCAAAAAAAAAAAGGTTAGGATTAGTGTTTTTTTTACTTTTTTCACATCCTAGATTCCATTAGTTTCCACTCCCACTCGACACAAGAACATAATTAGCCCCGCCCACCCACCCGGACTCCATTTCGGTGATTGGTTTTATCCGCTCTAAATCGATGGAATGATTTTATATCGAGCAGAAATAAAATTAGTCGTCAGAATGAGAAGAGGTGGTGGGTGGGCGGGGCTAATATTTGCTATAATAATAATTTATAAATAATATTAGTAAGCTTGAAGAAATTTATTATATAATCTCTGGCACAAACCGCGGTATGAATATTTGAAAATTATAGTATAGTTTTGGAAATTTCATTCTACCCTATAAAATTTTATTGGCAATAACGAGACGGGCAGTCGTACAATAGCAAGAGATGTTTATAATTTAAAGTTATCGCGTAATTCCCAGATGTTATAAAGCAGAATAATTCCATCGTTACTCACGAACGAAAATGACCATTATTTTATGAGTACAACTACCTGTTAAAAGTTTTCCGACAAATTCGGGTGAACTGGTGTGAGCCATAAATATTTCTTACCATTGTTCTACTGTCCATCACGTTATTGTCAATAAAATTTTAAGGATAGAATGAAATTTACAAAACTATAAGTTTTTTTTTTTTAATAAGTATATCTACTCTGAGCTCTCTGTATACTGAGGATAAATTTTATTCATACTACAATAAAACATACTTTTGTTGATTTATCCACAAAATATTACATTAATATGACACAAATAACCTTAGTATGATTTTTTTTGTGTCTTGGCAACGTCGCATCTGAAATTTAAGGGCCAAAGTTGAATGATTCCTTAAGTGCCAAAAACTAAAATTTTGTCAATTATACAGGGTGGTTTGTTTTTGAGGCGTAACACAAAACTCTTTTCTAATGAAATACACTATATAGATTTAGATACTTTAATTGACATCGTCTGCTCATCCCCTTCAAAAAGTGACGATATGTCAAGAATTAATAAAATAATATAATACTCTACAGTTTATCAAAAAAAACTTAGTAGGTTTTTTAATAGACACCGAGAGAACAATAAAAACACGAGTAAAAACAGCTTCGGATTTTTGGATATTTGTCTTTGATAGAACTTTGGTCTTGTCACATCACCATCAATTTAAAAGTATAAATTCAAAATTCAACTATCAAAGACAAACCTTCAAAAATCCATGACTGTCGCTGATCGTGCTTTTAATGCTCGATTTTTTTTTAATACAGGGTGAGTCACTAAGTGGGCGGTCCCCGATGTCTCAATGATAGGTATAGACTTTTCTCTTTTTGAGGTGTAACATACAATTTACTTTTTTTCAATGGAACAGGCTGTATAATTTTAGCCTACTTTAATTAGGATCCTCGTAGACTTTATAACTGTGGTTTATCTTTGAAATTTTCGTGTTCCAATTTTCTTAAAAATTTTTACTAGTGCTGAGGTTTACTAAAAAAATGGCACTCGGATTATTTTTAAAATCCGTGCCACAATATTTTATGAAGAGGTAAACAAAGATACGTGCTTTGTTGCAGTATCAATTAAATAAACTTTAATATACAGAGTGTTTATAAAAAAAAATCGAAAACTTTACGATATTGAAACAATGATATTTCAGTTTTTTCAAATAGAACGTCCTGATTTTTGTTACTGCATCTTACTTTATTTTTGTTCGTTTTCTTTCGATGTCAATTTCTCTAAAAAAAATGAAAATTCCTAGAAACTATTACTTTATAAATCTAAAACGCTAAAATATAGGGCGTTCTATTTGAAAAAACTGAACTATCGATATTTGTACTTGTAAAAATTTAATTGAACTGAATTAAAATTCGAATCAAAACTTAACTTCTGAGTATTGGATTGGTTCAAATTGGTTTATCGAACAAAGAAAAGATAAAAATTCTTCAGTTTTTTTAATCGATTTAAATCTAAAGCGATATTTACTTAGTTTCTTTGACTTGTGAATTGATGATGTGCTATTTTTTGACCGCTATATATACAGGGTGATAAATTTTTCTTTACGTTATACACGAAATATTCATCACAAAGTCAAGTTATATACACAAGTGAGAAATCGATAACCAAAGTTGCCGTCTCGCGAACCTCTACAGAGTATTGTATTTTCGGACACTATGAATTTATGATTCGACCTAGAAAAAACTCCCTAATACGCTCAAACAAAATATACATTCTTCGTTTCCAGGGCCGCCCCCGCTCGAAATCGCTCCTCAATCCTCCACCGCCACCACGATCGATTAAAGCGCAAATCAAAGCGTTCGCTACACAGAAAATCAGCGAGCAAATTACCGTCCGACTCCTCATAATCGCCTCGAGCCCCGAAAATCGAAAGGCGATTAGTAGATTTTCAACGGGCCTATTCCGAGCACCCTCGAGGCCAATCTGTACCAGCAGCAGCCGTTTAACACATTGTCAAGGGTGCGCACATGTGCGCTCTCCACCATATTAACAATAACGTTCATCCCCCGTCCAAATAAAACCTCCCCTCAAAATGGACGCGCCGCGATGATCGATGGCCTAATCACTTTCTTGGATTTGTTCTACCTAGCCACACCGGACTGTTTTTTTTTAAGTCGATCACGTGCGTTTGAGTAATACAGGCTACCCTCAAAATGGTCGCCGCGATGATCGATGGTCTAATTACCGCGATGGAGGACGCGGGGATCTGGGCCTAATGGGACTGCTACCGAGGGCCTTCGGGTGATCGCTGGGTCCGCCTTCGTGGCATCCAGTTCGCTCATTGAAATATTGCTACCCATCAGAAACGCCCATAATTCGTTTTTGTAATTAATTTATGGCTTAACAAACTCGAGAAATTACATGGGTTTTTTTGGTTCGATGGTTGGTAGTATGATTAGTTGATGGAAACGAAATTAATTTGTCTCTGTCGATGTTGGAGCTTTTTCTTAATTAAAACGCGGATTGGAGAGGAATATTGATGGTGGTGTCTTGATGAAAAATTGTGGAAATTTGTCCCAGCTGTTGGCACGGCGATGATAATCGAAATTTAGGTAGCAGGGTGGCCGGGAAGGCGAAGACTTCTGCTGATGGGGATTACCAGTTCTAAGTACGCTCTGAAAGTGTTTAACGGTCGTAAATTAATATTAGAAAGTTCGAAAAGGATTTATTGCCGGGGATAAGCATTTGTAAACAAACCCATCAACCACTGGAAATACCCTGGGGGTGTAACTTGCAGGTAGGGACTTTTGACGGACTTTGACATATGGATATTAACATCTTTTGGACTTGTTGCAGAGATTGTGTCTAATTATGCCTTTAGATGTGAGACATATATACAGGGTGAAAAAAAACCAGAAGCACGTCAAACACTTGTTGTAATTACCAGCCGCGCACTATCAAAAACGAACGAAATTAGCCGTTCGGTGAACTCGAGACTCCACAGTCACTCTTTCATTGTTATTTTTTTCAGACCCATCCGACACTTCGCCGTCCCTCAAAAGCGCATGTCAGCGATGAAGCGATTTTTCCGAACGCGAACAAGCTCGTTTTAATAAAAAAGAGGTTGTAAACCCGCCAAGGTCAAAGGCTACACACACACAAAGTTAATAAACCTTAAGATTACGTCTAATGAATATCGTTATAATCGTTCCGTTGACGTTGATCCTTAATAATTTAGCCGACGATGAGAACCGAATCGACAAATTCTGGCTTTTTCTGTCATCTTATGCAATGGGTTTAATTTGTGATTAATAACGGTCAGTCCGTTCGCATACTTCTTAATCGTTTTTCTGTGGAAGTGTCCAGAACACAAAGGGACCTTTCCCAGAACCTGGTCACAACCGGGCTGACAGTGTCTATTGTGAATTTCGTTCGGTCAACACGCCTACCGAAAACGCAGGTTTTAAGAGACAATTTATGTTTTCAGGTTATTCTTTTTCGAGGACGATATCGCTGTCAGAAAGCGGGTAAAAAATTGCCTTTTGGAGATGCCGATTGGAATAAAGGGGGGTGGAGATGGGTCTAGAGGTGGTGGGTGATTTATGGATGGTGCTGTATGGAAAGTGGTTAATTAGGTCAAGTGAGGTAATTAAAATTGTCGATTTACATTTTCATTAGTTACTTTTGTTTAAGTGCAGTGGTAGCTAATTGAGGTTCAGGTGGTAACAACAGTGGTGAGAAGCGTGGAAAATTGTGATTATTTTAACCATGAAAGATCCACTATACCGTGACTGATAATCCTGGGGTTGTTTCCACGCAGTTTAGATAAAAATAAACGTATTTCAGTTTCGTTGGCAGTCACGGTTTTAAATAAAAATTGTGTTCCAGTTAACTATGAAACTATTTCTCGAAGTATTATCTGTATAATAAAATCGCCTATAGACGATATGGTAAAAAGTAAGTGAGGTTAAATTTCAAAAGTGTTTTTAAAACATTTTAGTCAAGAAAATACCGTGATTTTTTAAATTTAAACGGCTGACGTAAGCGTCATGGCCTACCAGAGCAGAAATTAAAAAAAATTAACCTACAAAATAATATCGCACAGGTCATTTGCGGAAAACTACCAGAAAAATATGTATCAATAATGAGCCCTTTTCTTAGAATTGCATCGTCCCAATTTATTACTTCTACAGCAATATTTCAATTATTTGAAAACATAAAGAGCCACAGATTTATATTGTTCACCAAATAAACATTTTTTTAACCACTGAACAACATTATTTTAATAGCTTTTAGAGATTTTCTTATTATTTTCCACTTTTCCTTATTCTCTAAATTGATAATTAATTAATATTTTGCTATATTTTTATAAAAATTCGTTGTTTTTTGAATTTTTTATTAAGATACTTACAGAATTTATTTAAGTCGTTTATACAGGGTACTAAATTTGCAAATTGTCAGTTTATTCACCTAATTTTTGGCTTTATTTTTTTCTTAATAGGTATACATAGTATTCTTTGAACAACACGACACTCAAAAACATGTTTTTAATTTCTCGTAGAGAAATAAGGATTTTGCAGTTAATCTCCGCCTTCTTGGCACACGACGAATAAAAAAAATCATCAGAATTGGAATAGGGTGGGTGGGCGGGGCTTATATTTTTGCTTTTTTCTTATCATACATTGCCATCTTTTCACAACAAGAAATTAAACCATGGTTAAAAGCGTACACAAAATTTTCCATCTTAAACATGTTTTAAGTTTCATGTGAAGAGAAGTCTACACAATTTAAAACAAAAAAGCAAAAAGTAAGCCCGCCCACCCACCCTGTCTCAATTGTGATGTTTTTTTTATTCGCCGTGAAACAAGGGGGCGGAGTTTGACTGCAAAATGCTTATTTCTTTACAAGAAATTAAAAACATATGTATTAAGAAAAAAAGGCAACATATAAACCCCACCCACCCACCCCGTCTCGATTGTGATGATTTTTTTTATTCTTAGAAACTTAAAACACATTTAAAATGGTGATTTTTTAAGAGGAAATATGGATTTTGCTATTAGGCTCCGCCTTCTTGGCTCACGACGAATAAGAAAATAATCATCACAATTGAGATAGGGAGGGTGGGCGGGGCATATATTTTGCCTTTATTTTCAAAACATGTGTAGACTTACTGTATTGACGGGAACTTAACGTGAACAGGAAGTTTATAAATCCCACTTTAAGGAAAGCGAGTGAAGCTTGTGACACGTCTAAACTAGAGGTTTTTATTGTTAATGATTTTTTTAACAAACAATAAGAACTACAGAACGTCAGGAACTAACGTTTTCAAGCTTATCTTATTACCGTATTTTTTTTTGAATTTGTGGTGAATATAAATCCCAACAAAGAAAGAAAATTTACTTAGAAACAAATTCGAAAATGTTGTTAATTAAAAAACTTGACAAAATTGACAATTTATAAATTCAGTCACTTCATGTAAATAACTTTAAATCTAGCGACAAAGTTTTGTATAAAATCCCAAGCCACTCTGTAAAAATACTGAAATTAAGAATTCTTTTAAGTCACCATTTTTCTCATCCCAATGTAAATATCTATCATATGATCAAAAAAAAAAATCTGGTAGACTGTGTAAAATATATTTAAAATAAAGACATTATAGCCTTCCAGTTATTTGACCCTTTATTTGACAGTTATTTGACTGTCACCCTTGACAGGAAAGGCGTTGATCTGCCAACATCATTATTTTAAAAATAAATTTCACGGCTTACTAGAGTTTTTTTTTACCATAATATGATATTTTCACAACTCTTTTCGTTACTCCTAGTATTTGATCTTTATGTACCACTTTTCTTAAAGAATGTAAATCCGTAAAAACGTAGAGGATCTTCTGGTAAATAAATACAACTTTCGTGTGTAAATTCTAAATGGAACATACTGTATATTTTAAAATAATAACTGTAAATGTAGCTGAACAGAGTGCAATCGGACATCCTGTACATCACAATTGAAAAATAACGAAACTAATTATTTGAAAAAACAAGTAAGTATCTAAAAAATGAACACAATGTCCGTTTTAATCGTGTCACATGTCATTTAAGCATAGGATAATCAGACGCCTGATGCTCTCAATCAATGTAAAAATCTCTACTTGGAAACGACAAATATGAAATATGGAAATTTACAAAAATAACAATTTCCGGATGGTTGCAGAATAATTTTAATACTACCGAAAATAGTTGTCAATTATTATTAGTTAATCGCCATAAAAAATCGTATTTTTTTGTTATTTAACCAAATTCACGTTGCGGAATAAAAAAATTATAGGTTAGACATAACGGGTGTTCAACTAAAAAAGTCATTAAGTTGGCGTTGCATTTTTGATAGAAGAAAACGCACAGAAAAACGCACGTGTTTTATTAATTCATACCGCTCTATACAACTGACATTTCCGCGTTGACTGTCGTAATCGATTAAATTTTGGGTTAATTGTAGACATACTTCACAACGTTCACAAAAAATCAAAGCCGACTTGATGACTTTTTAACTGAAGACCCGATATTTAACATTAATAGCAAACGTTGCCTTCCGTCGCTGATAATAATAATTGTTCATCTTCTGATTTTTGAACAAAACTTCCAGAAACATAAATTTTTGAAATGTTCAAAAAATATATAGAATCTACATAGAATATCATTGCCCAAAATTGCGTTGTTTCTACAATAAATAAAACTTTTTTACGCTTTCTATAAAACAAATAAAGTGTCAAATATCTGCAACGCCAACATCATTATTTTAAAAATAAATTTCGTGGTCTACCAGACAACTTTTTTATCATATGGTACTACTTTTCCGCATATTTCTATATTAGGTACGACTTGAATTTAGTGGACAATGTTACGCTTGAATATTTTGGTTTTTACTGTTGGAAAATTAAATTTTGAGCGTTGATAATAACGCTTAATTTAACATTTCAAATAAATTGTCTTAGGCTATAAAATCATAATTTATTTTTGAAATTCACTGCGACGTTGCCAAGTTATTCTAATTTTCTTGAATCGCAGGATGATGAAAAAATAACGAAAATATTTATCTCCGTAATTTGATTTGTTTTAATGAACTGCAGCCAGATAGATCGTTAAATAATAATTAGTTAGTAATAATTTAATAATAATTTGCTACTTATGTAAAAATCGGCACAAAAAATCTAATTACTTGTCTTGTGTCGCAACCATTTTATAAAACAATGTTATTATTTTATACTTTGTATAACAAGTAAGAAAATTATTTATTATCGTGATTTTTGGGTTATTAAAAAAATAAAACTGAAAACTGCATTCTTAGATAACTGTAACCTATACTTAGTTATTTAAAAAAGGTGATAGCTGCAACAATGACTAAGTTATTCTCACACTTACGTAACTCTAACCCACATTATAGTTACTTTCTTAATAACTTAAGCACCCAGTTCTGGATACTACTGATCAGAAAACATTTAACTTTGCAATTAACTTATGACACGATATTGCACCAGATACGAACCACTTGAATCCGATAGTTCCATATTAACCACTTTATTTTATACGATCAGGCCTAATTAAAACGCAGATTCGTAATATCAAGGGTTAGACTCCAATAAAATGTCAGTTTCGAAAACATGCCGCCAATCAACGAAGCGTGTTATTATGTACCTACTTTCATAAAATCCAAATTACTTACGAAACTAAAATCAATTTGAAAGAAAAAAAATTGTAATAACATTCGGTTTCTTTACGTATTACACACAGAGTGGATTTGTCTTCGTCGCACGTTACCGCTGCGGACCGTCGGATACATGAAGACAAAAGAGGTCCAAGTGTGCAGCTGCCCCGACGTACTGTGTGAAACCGAAATTGTTTTAAAAAGCTCAAACGATTTATTTTTATTAACATAAATATTTTTCGACAATATTCGACGATAATCTTGAGATTAAAAAAAAAATTAAACTATTACGAGGGACAACAACAAGAGAAACCTTGGACAATTTTGTATTTTATACATATTTTCGTTGACCTTTATATTTACTCTAAACTAGTTTCCAACGCGGCATTTTTGACAGAAATTAGCGAGGTGAACCTGTGACATTCTTCTATTTATAGCGTGGTATAGGGTTGCAATGATTGTTTCCTGAATGGCCCTCGTACCTGGCTAAAGGGTAGGTTCAGAAATAATTCATCGACCTTAATTAAGGTTTGTTATAAGAATGGTACTACAATAATTACATAAGTAATTAAATGTTTGCCAATGAAAGAAATCAGTTCTTATTGACAGCCACAAATCGTATAGCATTTATAATGAAGAAATAGAAATCTTGTATTGTAGACATAATTAAAATGTCATTATAACGGTTCATAATTTTTATTGTCTAGATTATTCTAAATTCTTTGCAATTGTAATAATAGCCTAAGGAGTGTGCACTAAAAGGCTTTCATGAAACGTCTATTTTATAGTATGAGTGTTCGCATTTCCCTCAGAAGCAACAAACAGACCTATTCTATTCACCGACCCTTCTCAACCCAGACCTCGACTTTCCCCGAAACATAATCACTAAACGTCAGACGAACAAAAATTGTTTCAAGCGAAAAGTCACCAAGATAAAACAAAATTGTCATTGCATAAACCACAAAGAAGCCAACACAGTTTTTTGTCTTGGTTCTAAACTAATTTACAAGACGGTATTTTTAGACAAAACTGGCGAGGTAAACCTGTCACATTTGTCTAGCTTATAGTGGATGAGGTTTACAATGGCGTGAGCTCAGTTTTGCGCCTCTTTACAGCCCTAATAAATAACAGTCGTAATAATAGTCGTTCGGCTATTGACAACAGGAGTACCACAAGGTTCAAGTTTGGGGCCTATTCTTTTATCAATTTATACTGCGGAGCTATTGTAATGTACAACGTTTACTAAAAATAGAGCCTTCGCTGAGGATACACAGACTTATTATTATTTTGAGTCAAAGAGTGAACCTATAGTCACTTCAAGTAATGCGAAAAAATCGTAGATCAATGAGATAATTAGTTTCTTTGATTTTTATTACTGTTTTATCTTCTCCTTTTTTGTCAGACTTCGCCTCAGTCCTTTTTATATCAACAAAGGTTGCATTATTATCATTAATTAAGGATTATTAAGAATGGTTTAATTAACCAATGAAAGAAATATTTTTAGGTACCTAACCACGAATCGTAGAAGAAATCTTGTAATGTAGAAACTTAGAGATATCTGTTAAGTAAAATGGTAATGGTCTATATTTATTTTCGATTTATAACCGCAATAATAGCCTTAACGAGTATGCACTAAATGGCCTTAACTCCGCTTTTATGAAAGGTATTTGTGTGAGTGTTATGGAATGCTCGTTTCCCTCGGAAGCACCAAACAACCCTATTCTCTCCATCACAACCCCTCTCAACCCAAACGTCACGTTTTCACCAGTAGCCCGTCCTTACCTGTGTGCGTTCTCTTGTGGATCTTCAGGTTCTCGCTCCTCGCGAAGACCTTCCCACAGCCTGGAAAAGGGCACGGGAAGGGTTTCTCCCCCGTGTGCACCCTGATGTGATTGACTAATTTGTACTTGGCCTTGAACGGCCTCCCGTTCCTCGAGCAGTTCTGCCAGAAGCAGGCATGCGTCGTGCACTCGGGCCCTCCAACGTGCTCCACCGTCAAGTGCGTGACGATCTCGTGCATGCTCGTGAAGTGCTTGCCGCAGATCTTCCTCGGAGGCGGCTGCTCCGGGTCCACCCACAGACACTGCATCTCCTGCTTGATGGGCTGGCGCATGTACCTGAAGAAGGCCCCGTGCACGTTCCCCGGGTGATGCGGCATCGGCACGTGCGGGTTCAGGTAGTGGTGGTTGTGGTTCTGGTGGTACACGTGCGAGTCCGTCCGCGAGTACAGCATCTGGTGGTGGGACAGGTGGTGCTGGTGGTCGCCGTGATGGTGGAACAGCACCGGCTCGCTGGGGGCGGTCTGCGCCGCCGTCGGGAACTCGTGCTCCCGCCGCAGCAGGAAGTCGCGCGCGGCGTACCCGGCGTGGTTGAGGTGGCCCATGTGGCCGTAGTTGGGCTGGAAGTGGTGGTTCTGCTCGGGGGCGGTCATGGCGGCCGCCGGGTTCTGGTGCGGGGACGGCAACGGCGCGCCGCCGCCGTTGTGGCCGGGGCTCATCTTGAGGCCGTAGGAGGCCAGGTGGTGGCCGCCGTCCATGAAGGCGTTGATCATGATGCGAGAGCACCAGGTCCTTTACATAGAAAACACTGAGCACATGATAACGGTCAAGACGCGACGGACGAACACGAGCTCTGGCACTTGCTCTCCGGGCGGTGTTCACAGCTGGACTGAGCGCGCAGTAGGCCATTCTGGGACGCAGAGGGAAGGCGGGCCGGGAAGGAGCGCGATTGGCGGAGAGAAGGACCCCCGCTATTGGCTCGAGGGAACAATGGGGCGCTCGGGGAGACGCGGTTGGCGAGAGATGCGCCAATCGCGGCGGGAGGTGGGTCGCGATGACAGACTTGTTGATTTTTTACGTTGATTTTTCGAGATGGGTTGATGGGTTGGAGAACGATGGGTTGGCCGCAATTTCACATTTTTTGGGAAATTTCAATTCTGGATTAAGTCGATTGCAACAATTACCTACTTCATTTATGTGTCAAATTATGTAGTTTAAATGGTTAAATATCTTGAGAATCAATTGTACAAATCAACTTAAATTAGGTATAGGGGTACTACAAGAAGTTGTGCTCTAATTATTCGTCAACAAAAAAATTTTTCTTGCTTCATTTATTTTTGAGATGCAAGGGCAACTTGATTTTTTTTAAATGGCACCATATATAATTAACGCATTTTTCAGTAGGTACAGTACTTTTTTCTGAAGTTATTGATGTAGCCCAATCATACTTTCTTTCTGATTGAAATGACAAAATAGATTATTTTAAATAAAAATGAATGAAAAAAAAGATGGCATAGTTACCTTTGAAAATAATTTTAAATTGACATGTCAGGTGTTTCTTGCAAAAATAGTGCATCTAAGTGAAACTGAGCGCATAGAATTATTAGTACTTATCGGTTACGGTGGCAACAGAGAACAGACGAAGTTTTGCTCAAGTAGTAACACTTTTCTAAGTCCCCGTTTTCAAAAACCCTACGAAGATTTAATGAAACTGGAAATGTTAAAGAACGTCCAAAAACTGCTACAAATGATGAAAATGCCCTCAATGTCCTCTTAGACGCAACAGAAAATTCCAAAACGTCAGTGCAACAATTAGTGCTGAATCACAATGTTAGTAGAAAATCAAGTCAAACAATAATGAAAAAGGAAAAGTTTCACCCATACAAAATCCATTTATACAAGAGCAAAACGAAGATGATTTTGATCGTAGAGTTGAATTTAGCGAAATTATTATGTACCTACAGAATACAAACAAACGGAAATTTTATCAACAGGATTTTGTTTTCTGACGAATCAACGATTTGTGAGAATTGTTTCCCAATTACCAAAATCCGGAAACTATTTGGTTTCAACAAGACGGTGCTCCACCCCATTTTGGACGTCAAGTGCGACGGTACTTAGGTGAATTAAAATTTTCGTGGCTGATGGAAAGGCCGAAGGGGTAGACTATTGAGTGTCCTGACAGGTCACTGGATTTGACACCGCTTGACTTTTTTTGGTGGGGCTATTTGAAGAATTCTGTTTATATCAATAGACCCATTCACACTGAACATTTACCGGAACGCATACATAACGAAATTGCTAGCATTCGTCCAGAAATTCTCATTAAATCACTACTAAATTTTATTCAGCGTCTTTTTTACTGCCAGAAAGTAAATGGAGAGCATTTTGAGCATCTTTTGTAGAGAACAGAAGTTTAATTTTGGTTTCGGTTGTTACTGGTTAATTTATTTATTGATTAATATATTAACTAAAGTTATCAATTATTATTATTAATTTATTTAATGATTGTTTCATAATTTATTTTGCTATTTCAATCAGAAAGAAAGTATGATTGTGCTAACTCAATGAATTTAGAAAAAAATCTCTATTCAAAATTGCATTAATGATACCGGGTGTCTAAAAAATAGTGGATTCACTCTCCACTACGCTCGCAATCTACAATCAACTGGTGAGTCTGGGAAAAATAGTAAAAAAGTTCCTTCTCACATTTTGGCGAATGATTTTAAAATTGGTTCTTTTGCTACGTTTAACAACTAATCAACGCATTCACTATCACAATAACTAAGTAGGTAGTAATAAAACTTTTGGTTAATATTTCTCTCGCCCATGACCATGTTTAATTACCATTTCAGTTAAAATGTAATAATTTCATAAAATTCCATCTGACAACAATGTTTGCGTGATATTAAGCGAAGGTACAAATCAGCAAAAATCGAGTAAGCAGTTACAGTTTAGAAAATATCGTTGTACCCTATAAAATTTTATTGACAATAACAAGGCATACAGTAGTACAATGGTAACAAATATTTATGCCTCACACCATCAGTCCACCCGTACCTATTTGTCGGACAACATTTAGCAGGTAGTTGTACTCATAAAATAATGGTCATTTTTGTTCGTGAGTAACGATGATCCCTGTCCGGACCTGGATTATACTGCATTCTAACATCTGGGGATTACCGCCACGCGACAACTTTAAGTTGTAAATATCTCTTGCTATTGTACTACTTCCAGTGTCGTGATTGTCAATAAAATTTTATAGGGTACAACGATATTTCCTAAACTATATCTCTAAAGCTCTTAAATAGTGGAAGAATCTTAGGGCTTTCTAGTGTTTTCTTTTAATGAGCATGGAAGAGTTTTGGAGTTTTCTAGTGTCTAAGAATGTGAACAAATTTCGAATTCTGCTAGTATCCTTTTTTAAAAAATGTGCAAGAACTCTGGAGACTTTAAGTAAGAATCTCGGAGGTCCTTACCGTATTTTTGAAAAAATGTGGAAGAATCGCACAAGATCTTAATGGTTTTCTTTGAAAAATATAAAGGAATATTGGAATTCTTTGGTGCCTTTTTTCATGCTAAAGAATCTCAAGGACTCCTTAGTGTCTTTTTGAAAGAAAATGAAAAAATCTCGGAGGATATATTTTTTTTGTGATGTACCTATGTGAAACAATCTCGGGGGGCCTTAAAAGTTTTTTTTTTTTTCAAGAATGTAAAATAATCTCGAAGGCCCTTTGAGGTTTTTTTTTAAGAATATGATAGAAGCTTACGGCTTCCTGGTGTATTTTTTAAAGAATGTGGAAGAATCTAGGGGTTCCTAGAATTTTTTAAAAATGATGTGGAAGAATTTCGGGGCTTTTAGAGGTTTTTTCTAAGAATGTGAAAGTATTTCTGGAGCTCTTAAATAGTGGAAGAATCTTAGGGCTCTCTAGTGCCTTCTTTTAATGAACATGGAAGAGTTTCGAGGTTTCATAGTGTCTTTTTAAGAATGTGGAAGAACCCCGGGAGTTCCTAGTGTTTTTTTTAAGAATGTGAAAGAATTTTGGGTCTCCTTTGTATATTTTTGAAAAAATGTGGAAGAATCACGAAAGATCTTGGTGTTTTTCTTTGAAAGAATGCGAAGGAATGTTGTAACTCCTTGGTGCCTTTTTTATGCGAAAGAATCTCGAGGTATAAGGTACAACGATATTTCCTAAACTATAAAAATGTTTGAGGTATCAAAAATTGTTGGTTTTCAAAACCATACATTTAAAATGTTCGCAGTTATTTTTAGGTACCCTGATGTTTTATTTTCGGATAAATTTACAGGAATCGAATGTTTGGTTGCTGGATGAAATTGAAAAAATCTTTTGAGCTTTTAATGTTTTATTTTGTACGAATTTGAAAAACTCTTGAGTGCCGCAGTATTTTTTTTTATTCGGGAGACTCGTGGGTACTACCCATTATTTTGGGGAGCCCATGGAGATTTTTTTTTGTAAATCATTTAAAACAATTTTTGGGAACTTTGGTATTCTTTGTTTAGAAAACTCTGACCTGACCTGTTTTTGAGTTAATTTTTGGACCCCGGTTTTTTTTTTTAATTTAAAACAATCTTGAGATTCTAGGTATTCCTGTTTGGAAAGAATTTGGAAGTGCTTTGGAGCCTCTAGTGTCTTTTCTTATAATGATTTAATTAAGTTTCTTACAGGATACGTCATTTGCCAAAATCATTTTTATCTTGGCAACTACTAACCCCGCCCACCCACCCTCTCGTTTCTTAGACGATATCTCATTTGCCAAATTACTATTTTCCTAGCAGGTATTGTCTTCCCAGTTTAAAGAGGTTTTTATGATACAGATCCATTGTGTCAAAGTTGATGATTGGGAAAATTGGAGTAAATCGCTAGCCATACCTAAATAAGAAAGTGGTCGGTTTCTTGCAGGGCCGTACATTATTATTCAACACATATTGTCCGTCGTGGGGTAATAATGAGCTGATAATGTTTATTATCTTGTCATAAAAACCACTTTAAACTGGAAAGACAATACTAGTTTTTTTTGGGACTCCCGTACATAACGTACTGAAGAGTTAATCCGCCATTTTGCAGACATCCGGTATAATTATACACGATTTGGAATTTTTTTTTCCAAACAAAATATGCAACGCTTTACTCAAAAAAATTTTTTTTTGTTCTTAATATACTACGTAGTCGTCTTTTCAGAACAAAAAAAAATTGAAACTAGAGATGTAGCGACTAGTGTCGGCCGACTAGTCGGCTTTGTCAAAACCGGTTAAAATTGGTTTAATCGACCGAAGATTCGTGTCAAAGTGTAGATAATCTCCCGCTAGTTACGATTCTGAAATCGCTGTCACGATATCTGGTCCAATAAACACGCAAAGCGAATTCAAAATTTCCAAAAATTTTCCAAAAAAGTGGTTAAAATTGGTTAAGTAATGTATAAACTGCCCTAAATTGTGTTACCTATTCTTTATTTTTGTACTGAGTTACTACAAAAAATTAAATGTTAAAATTATCCAAACAAATTTAACACATTTTTTGGAAAACAAAGAAACTTTAGTTATTTCTTTTATTAAAATAAAACAAGTTTTTAAGGTAGTCAGAGAAATAGAAAATAAAACACACTGTCCGTTGCATTTATAAACCGGTTTTGACAAAGCCGACTAGTCGGCCGGCATTAGTCGGTACATCTCTAATTGAAACATGTTTAAAATGGTAAATCCTTCTAGACAAATATGGATCTTACAATTAAGCCCCGCCTCTCGATTTGATAAAGAATGAAAAATTCATCACAATGGAGAATTAAGATCGGGACGGGTATGGGTGGGGCCTAATCTTTGGCTTTATTTTTCTTAATATACATAGTATTCTTCGAACAACACGATACTCAAAAAATGTTTTTAATTTCTCGTAGAGAAATAAGGATTTTGCAGTTAAGCTCCGCCCTCTTGGCTAACGATGAATATAAAAAATCATCACAATTGATATAGGGCGGGTGGGCGGGGTACATTTTTTTCCCCAAATATACTACGCAGTAGTCTTTTCAGAACAAAAAACTTAAAATATATTTGAAATGGTAAATCTTTCCAGACAAATATGGATCTTGCAATCACGCCGCTCCTCGATCTGACAACGAATGAAAAATTCATCACAATTGAGAATTGAGAGGGTGTGTCCTAATCTTTGGCTTTATTTTTTTCTTAATATACATACAGTATTCTTTGAAAATACGGATTTTGCAGTTAAGCTCCGCCTTCTTAACTCACGACGAATAAAAAAAATCATCACAATTGAGATGGGGCGGGTGGGCGGGGCTAGATTTTGCCTTTTTGTTCTTAATATGTGTAGACTTATTTTGACAACAAGAAACTTATAACATGGTAAATTTTTGTAGTATTCAACTTAAATCCTCCACTTTTCTTCTACAACCCCTTTAAATATGGCAAAAGTTGAACATCAAAGTTACTATCAACAGCAACTTGGCAACGGAGTTTATAAATGACAAGTCTGCACATATTAAAACAAAAAGGCAAAACGTTTGCCCGCCCACCCGCCCTATCTCAATTGTGATGATTTTTTTTATTCACTGTGAACCAAGGGGGCGGAACTTAACTGCAAAATATTTGTTTCTTTACAAGAAATTAAAAACATGTTTTAGAGTATCCTGTTATTCAAGGAATACTGTGCATATTAAGAAACAAAGGAAAATATAAACCCCGCCCACCCACCCCATCGCAATTGTGATGATTTTTTTATTCGCTGTGAACAAAGAGGGCGGAGCTTAACTGCAAAATACTCATTTTTTTTACAAGAAATTAAAAACATGTTTTTGAGTATCGTATTAGGGTAAATGTGTACAAGAGTGCGCATATGTATAAGAGTACGCACTGATGATTTCTGCTTATTAGTGCCATCTGGGTAAGATGAAGTTATACCATTCAGAATTTAATGTTAAACCTGAGATAAAGGTGCAAAAGTGACTTGAATATAGTTTATAGTTTGGTCGTACTGACGATTTTATGTTCACACGTTGTGTGGATGTAATTTTTACCGCTCATAGTTTTAGTTTTTTGTAAGGTACTTACCGGTTCTTTTATTTTACAGTAATAATTTTCATTAGTTGTAACTTTTAAGGTGTCGTTATACACTAACAGTTTTACACTTTCTGTCCATCAAAAGCTTTTAACTTTGAAAACATTAGGTTATGTACAAATGTACAAGAGTGCGTAGCGAGGTATTGTATAAGCGTGCGCATTGCTTGCAATATGTAGTCTAATAGTCTTGGAGATACATATCATACGGTAATGAATTATTTAACTCTACTACTTTGTACTGCTTCTCGAGTTGTGGGGTGGTGGTTATGGTGATTTTTTTTTTATTTTTACTTCCTGAGCGTGTTGTAATCGAGTCCGTCGACCGACTTTCTATTTTTACGTTTTCTCGTCTTTTCAAGACCCCTAGAGTACGAAGAAATAGGTCTCCCGTTTTATGTGTAGTCTGTAGTCACTTATTCCCATTTATTTTCACCTTAGAAACAAATATTTTTTCATAAAATGTAATGCGTACTCATAAGCGTTCAAATGCGCACTCTTGTGCAATGAACTGTCTAACAGTGCGCATTTACACATCTTGACAAAAATTGAAATTACTCTTAAAATATAGTGGTGTTGGGGCGTACAATTAAATATATCTGATCTCTAAACATGTATATAACGAACCCATATCATAAAATTTGTCTATCCAAAAAAATTAAAAAGTTGTTGACAGTTTTACACTAAGTGCGTACTCTTGTACACATTTACCCTATTCAAAGAATACTATGTATATTAAGAAATAGAGGCAAAAAATTCAACGCCCACCCACCCCATCTCCATTGTGATTATTTTTTTATTCTTAGAAACTCAAAACAGTTTAAAATGGTAAATTTTTGTAAGGAAATGGATTTTGCAATTAAGTCCCGCTAAAGCAGGAATTAGTCGATTAACCACCCAATTTTGAAAAAGTGTCCCCTCCATAGTTTTGTGATAATCTCTATCAAAAAAAAATTACAATCATCATCTAAAAACTCAAATCTTGATCTTTCATTTTAATTTTGATGGGATTACTTTTTAAATCGTAAAAAAAGGAATTTTTGCTGCAACAACGTGTTTTTGTAACCCATTGATTTCAGAATTTTCTATCAAATATATTACCATGTGAGTAACATTAAGCCAGATTTTTTTTCTTTTAATACCTACATCAATTTAAAAATGCATCGGTTAAATAAACTTTATAATGGAGTCACAAGAAACGTGTGTGGGATCCGGACCTTGAGGTCAGAAGGTTAATTAACAGTTTTCAAAATTCTTAATTGTCTAATCTATCATATTACACTTTTTGGAGAAGATCTTGACTACAATTTTTTGCATGTGAAATCTGTGCTTTTTCTTGCACACATATCTACATTATTAAATCCAAACCTAATCGCTGTCTAATAAAGTTTATGATTTTTTTTTTTGGAATAGCAAAATGGTGTAGAGAATCAAAAGTTAGCCAAAAATCAGTCCAGTAGTTTTGGAGATTATATGTAGTATGTTTAACAAACTGCTGCAGAGGCGATAATTTCTTTCCAATATCTAAAATTATTTGTGAACAAATCTTAAACTGAACTAAATGGGTATCTATAACATAAATAAGTATAATAAAGCTTTATTTTTTCGTTTACTTAAGTATTTATTTTAAATGTCAGTCAAAGTTCGCTGATTGTAATCATTCCCATTTGCATAAAACTCCACTAAAATTATTTATAATAATCACCCGCATCGTTCTCATGTTTTATGTAAATAAGAGCAAATTTGTAATTTTCGGCTAAATTACGTTTTTTGCATATTTTCGGCACACCCGATGCAGCCCGATAAGCGGTTGATTCCACCCAAACAACCATTGCAGAAAGCCCCGAATTTCACAGCACGGACTATTTACCTCGCCCACCTACCATATCCTAGAACATCTTCATACAAATTGTAAATTTATGGTAATCTCCATTTCTAATATCGTCAATTATGCAATAAACATAATTTATAGGCGACACCTTTTAACAAAGTAATTTTTATCTGAAACGACAAGAGAAACAAAGTTTCACGTGAGTACCTATTAATAATTTCTAAACGTCCTGAGTAATTTAGAGATTTTATGACTCTTACAATCAAACTCGAACGCAAACAAATAAATAATTGTTAATGTATACGCGTGAATTGACGCAATATTTATTTAATACATAAATTCCGCTGTAATTACACAACTGATTTTTCGAATAAAAATTCCATTGAAGTGGGCTGAACATAACGAGCTCGTGTCGAATGCGATTTTCTAAAAAGTTCGGAATTGATTAGAAATTTAGATAAATTCTTATAAGCCGCACGCTGGGCTCAACACTTTGCTGAAACGGGTTTAATTCTGTTAATTTTTGTTTATTGGAAGGCTAGATTGGAGGAATTAATTGTGCGTGGTTCTAAATACCGCAGGAATTATGTGCTTATATTAATGAGCTACAACAATAAGATTGGCCAATAAACTGGTCTAGCGAAAAGAGGAACAACTTTCTAATTTAATCGACAATTAGTTAGCTGTGGGTAGAGACGGCACAACTGTGAAGTTATTTTTGACAAAAAAGTAAGTCGTGAAATTAATTTTTAAAATAATTCCCTCCATAAATGTTCCAGCCTCTTCAGCAGCCTTTACACCCAGTACAAATTACAATCTCCCGTAATGGCCGCCACGTCTCACATGACTAATTCCCGATCGCTTTGTAAATAATTGATTCTGAATTAATGACGTTTCGTGTACACCACCACCAGGAATAAAACACATTATCTTTTTTATCCCGTTGTCTGCGAGCGCAAGCAATGACAATGGCGCCCGTACATTAGCAGTAATGGCTTCCAGAAATTACATTATTAATCTTAGTCGCTCAACTGTCAGGTGAAATATCGACTCAACATTTCGGTTTTATTAAATACGTGAGCACTTTTCCCTTATTTATTCCACGACGGACCTCCCAATCCAAACCCACCCATCGCGGGTCATGCGTACGACCGAATGACAAACGCCCTGTGTATTAATGGTCTACTAGACGAAATTAATTCCGTGATGCCCGATAATGTGGTGCACACAGATCAAAAGGAACGTTGTACAACGATGATTAAGCAGGATCGCATCGAGATGGCGGTAAAAGTTACTTTAATTAAAGTAATTTACTATAATGACGGTTGGTATTAAGGTCTTTCGATTTGGGGCTACCTGCTCATGCCCATGTCCAAATTAAATATATCAGGCGATTAGATGCGCTGTCTAAACAGTGTCATTGTTGGAGTTGTTTCTACTGGTTTCGGTAGGACGCCGCGGTGAATAAAAAACGTGGTAGGTGTAACTGAGCACAATAACAATTTTTTTTGGTTGGAGAAGATCGAGCTGGTTCTTTTTCATCGTTTTCAAGAGAATTATTATATGAACTTTCCTAAATCCCTAAAGTTTGGTAAAAATTTGTTAAATGTTAAACTGACTTGAAATCGTCCGTTGAATAATCGAGCGTTTTCGTGTCCCATCTAGTACATTATCATAACGAATGGTTAATTGTGTGGAAAGATAATGAGACGTAATTTGAGGCAAAAACAATCCCATGATAAAAAGAATTTCAATCGCCAAATTTTTAAATTCTCACTCACAACCTGCATTTTTATCAGTGGAAAATTGTTGGAAATTTTAAATTCACTTTTCGGCTTTATTGGACCAGACATCGGGACGGCGATTTCAGAATCGTAACTAGCGGAAGATTATCAACAATTTGACACCAATTTTCTGTCGAGTAAACCAATTTTAACCACTTTTTTGGAAAATTTTTAGAAATTTTGAATTCACTTTTCGGCTTTATTGGACAAGACATCGTGACGGCGATTTCAGAATCGTAACTAGTGGAAGATTATCTACAATTTGACACCAATTTTCGATCGAGTAACCCAATTTTAACCACGTTTTTGGAAATTTTTTTGAAATTTTGAATTCATTTTTCGACTTTGTTGGACCAGATATCGGGACGGTGATTTCAGAATCATAACTAGCGGAAGATTATCTACAATTTGACACCAATTTTCGGTCGATTAACCCAATTTTAACCACTTTTTTGGAAAATTTTTGGAAATTATGAATTCAATTTGCGTGTTTATTAAACCAGATATGAGAAGGGCAATTTCAGAATCGTAACTAGGGGAAGATTATCTACAATTTGACACAAATTTTCGGTCGATTAAACCAATTTTAACCAATTTTTTGGAAATTTTTTGGAAATTTTGAATTCAATTTGCGTGTTTATTAGACCAGATATAGGGACGGCGTTTTGAGAATCATAATTAGCGGAAGATTATCTACAATTTGACACAATTTTTCGGGCGATTAAACCAATTTTAACCAATTTTTTGGAAAATTTTTGGTAATACTTATAATTAACTTTGAATTTCGAAAATAGAAAAATTCAAATATAGAAGAACTGACAACTCGAGAAATCGAAAAACTTAAAATTTTAAAAATTGAAAACTTAAAATATCGAAAAGTTGGAAGATTGTGAAAACCGAAATTTCAAAAAACGAAAAATTGAAAATTCAAAAAGTAAAAAGTCGAGAAATAGAAAAATCCAGAACGTGAAAAATCCAAAAGTCGAAATACCTACTAAAAAATCCCAAAATTGAATAATCGAAAAACTGAGAAAACTCACAAAATTGAAGGAAATATCCAAAACTTGGGAAATACAAAAATCGAAAAATTGAGGAACTGAAAAACTGAAAAATCGAAACCTTCGTAAGTCGAAAATAGGAAAACCAAAAAATAGATTAATAGAGAAAATTCAGAAACGTCAAAACTTGGAAATTTAAAAAATTGGAAAATTGAAAAATCGAAAAGTCGAAAAGTAAAAAAACGAAAAACCGATAAATCGAAAAATCGAAAGATCAAAAAATTTAAAAACTGAAATAATCAAAACATCGAAACATCCGAATCTCGATAAATAGAATTCTCAAAAAGTTGAAAACTCGAAAAATTCACAAATCGAAATATATATAAAACAGTCGAAAATTGAAAAATCTAAAGTTTAAAAAACGAAAAACTGAAGAATTGAAGAACTGAAAAATCGAAACTGCGAATTCGAGAAACGGTAAAATAAAAAAATATATATATTAATGGAAAAATCGTAAAACTGAAAATTTAGTAACGTCAAAATTTGTAAAATTGTAAAATAGAAATACTGAAGAACTGGAAAATCAAAAAATCCAGAAATCGAAAAACCTAAAATTTAAAACATTGAACAATTGAAATATCGCAAAATTGAAAAATGGAGAAATCCAAACATCAAAGAATTAAAAAAGAAACATTCGATAATCTAAAACTAAAAATCGAAAAACTGAAAAATCGACACATCGGAACTCCAGACTTTAAAGCAATTGAAAAATCGGATAACTGAAAAATCGAAACATCGAAAAACCGAGAAATCCAAAAATCGAAACATCGAAAAATTGAAAAAAATTGAGAAATTGATAAATTTAGAAACTGAGTAATCAAAACATCCAAACATCTGAATTCGATAAATCGAGAAATAAAAAAAAATTGAAAAATTTTAAAAAAGAAAAATTAAAACATCGAAAAGTTGAAAAAAAATTAAGAAATCGAAGTATAAAACTGTCGAAAATTTGAGAAGTCTAAAGCTTAACGAACAATTGAAAATCCAAAAACTGCAATCTGAAAAATTTAAAAATTGGAAAATCGACGAATTGGAATCGATTGGCCTGAAAATTTGAAAAATTGAATAAACGAAAAATTGGAAAATCGAAAGAAACAACAAAAATTAACGAAATGAAAAAACAAATGGAAAATTTTGAAGTCGACAAATTGTAAAATTGAAAAATCAAAAATAAAAAAACGAAAAAGTGTATAATAAAAACTTAAAAATTTACAAAGTGAAAATCAAACTTGAAAATTTGAAGAAAAATTGCTAAAAACCTGAAAATTTGAAAAATTTAGTAAAGGAAAAATAGTAAAATCGAAAGAAACAACAAAACATAAAGGAAATCAAAAAAAGGAAAATTGTGATAAAATCGAAAAAGTGAAAATTAAAAAATCGGGAAAATGAAAAATAAAAATCGGAAACAAAAAATTGGATAAGGGTAAAACGAAAATTGAGACACTGAAAAATCAAAAAATGAAAATCTTGTAATATTGAAAAATTGCAGGAACCAAAAATTGAAAATTTTGGAAGTCGAGAAATTGTAAAATTGAAAAATCAAAAATAAAAAACGAAAAATTACAAAATGAAAACTTGAAAAACCTTAAGAATCGAAAAAGTGAAAAATCAAAAAAAAAGAAATAAGTATTATGAAATAGAAATATTTAAAAATAAAGAAATTGGAAAATCGGAAGACTGGAAATCCAAAAACTGCAAAGTGAAAAATTTTAAAATTGAAAAATGGACGAACTGAAAATTCAAAGACTGAAAATTTGAAAAATTGAACAAATGAAAAATTGTAAAATCAAAAAAAAAAACACAGAAAATAAACGAAGTGAGAAACGGACAATTGTGATATAAATCGAGAAAATAAAAATTAAAAATTCGCCACACCAATCACGGGCCCGTACCTATTCTACATTTTAATTCTCTGTTAAATTAATCGAGGATTAGGTAAATATTTAATTGGTTATTATTTAGTGTCTTTTTTATTATAATTTAATTAAATTTCTTAGAGGATATGTCATTTACTAATTCTTTCCAAACAGGAATACCTAGAACCTCAAGATTGTTTTAAATTAAAAAAAAAAAAAAAAACGGGGTCCCAAAATTAACTCAAAGACAGTTCTGGGGGCTGGCAAGTCCCACAAAATTGTATAGGATTTGTATATTTGTATATAATCTGTATTTAATTACTCAGTATGACCCCGAAACTTTCTCTTCGTCCACCTGCATGTCGTAAAACTTATCTCTTGTTCACCCTTCTCAGTAATAATTACTTATCCTTTCCCAGATTTCGAATACCTTCCAAGACATAACTGTTTCCACCGCTTTCTACCGAGCTTTCTTGTCATTTCAACTTCACAAACTCCAAGACTCTTCCTTCATCTGCCGTACCGACGACATCAAAATAAATACGCCAAAACGCAAGTACTGTTTCAATCACCTGATCACCCCACACAGTTCAGGTCAGAATTTTCCAAACACAGAACTCCAAAGTCCCCCAAAATTGTTTTAAATAATTTACAAAAAATTTTTTATGGGTTCCCAAAATAATACACCGAGACTCTGGAGTGTATCTGAATCAAAAAAAAAACATTGCGGCACTCAAGACTTTTCAAATTCATACAAAATAAAAATTGGAAAGTCGAAAAATGTAAAAATCGAATCCAACAACTGAAAAATCGAAAAATCCAAAATTTACAAAATTGTAAAGTTGAAAATCAAAAACCTGAAAAATCGAAAAGAAGAATAATTTCAGGAAGTAGTTTATTAACATATTAATTTTGATGTTTTTTGATGTTTTTAAACCAAAAAATCGATTAATCGAAGAACTGAAAAATCGAGAAATCGACAAATAATTCCAAAACTGAAATGTAAAAAAAATGGGAAATCGAAATAGGCCAAAACCGAAAAGTTAAAAATTGAAAATATTAAAATTAAAAAAATACTGAAAAACTGAAAAATCGAAAAATCTACAAACGAGAAGTTGAAACATCGACAAATCGAAAAGTAGAAAAATCGAAAAATCGAAAAATGGATAAAAAATTGTAGAATCGAAAAACTGAATGATCGAAAAATTAAAAATTAGTCCCGATAACCTTAAAACATTTGTAAAATTTCGAAGTCATCGAGTTTTGAATCTGTTAAGACTGAGTTTGGCAAATGACATACTAGTAGTTGCTAAGATAAAGTTGATTTTAGCAAATCAGATACCTTCTAAGAAAAGAGAGGGTGGGTGGGCGGGGCTACTACCTGATAAGATAAGAGTAATTTGGCAAATCAGATAGTCTTTAAGAAAGGAGAGGGTGGGTGGGCGGGGCTAGTACCTGGTAAGATAAAACTGATTTTGGCAAAATAGAATTTTCCAAAAACAGAACACCAAAGTCCCCAAAAATTTTTTTTAGTGTATACTCAGTACAATAAGTCGCCCGTTTCCGTCTGCCTGCCGGTCTGTCTGTATGTCGTCTGTCCGGAATTTCATTAGAACGATAATCTCCGAAACTACTGAACCAGTTGTCAAATTTTATATGAGGATTACAAATATCGTGTAGATAGTAAAGCACTATTCAAAATTTGGCTAATCATCCCTGCCATAAATTTGTTTACGTCATCTCCTTTTTTTCATCTATGTTAAGATATTGTAGCATTTTTTTTAAGCAAGCAGGTCAATTTTTTATCATAAAAAATAATCAATGTTTGAAGTTTTTTAAATGAATTTTTTTAAAAGTTTGGATTTCTAAAGATTTTAATTAGGGTAAATGTGTACAAGAGTGCGAATATGTATAAGAGTACGCACTGCTAATTTCTGTTTATTAGTGCCATCTGGGTAAGATGAAGTTATACCATTCAGAATTTAATGCTAAACCTGAGATAAAGGTGCAAAAGTGACCTGAATATAGTTTATAGTTTGGTCGTACTGACGAATTTATGTTCACACGTTGTGTGGATGTAATTTTTACCGCTCATAGTTTTAGTATTTTGTAAGGTACGTACCAGTTCTTTTATTTTACAGTAATAATTTTCATTAGTTGTAACTTTTAAGGTCTCGTTATACACTAACAGTTTTATACTTTCTATCCATCAAAAGCTTTTAACTTTGAAAACATTAGGTTATGTACAAATGTACAAGAGTGCGCAGCGAGATATTGTATAAGAGTGCGCATTATTTGCAATACGTAGTCTAATAGTCTTGGAGATACATATCATACGATAATGAATTATTTAACTCTACTACTTTGTACTGCTTTTCAAGTTGTGTGGTGGTGGTTATGGTGATTTTTTTTTTATTTTTACTTCCTGAGCGTGTTGTAATCGAGTCCGTCGACCGACTCTCTATTTTTACGTTTTCTCGACTTTTCAAGACCCCTGGAGTACGAAGAAATAGGTCTCCCGTTTTATGTGTAGTCTGTAGTCACTTATTCGCATTTATTTTCACCTTAGAAACAAATATTTTTTCATAAAATGTAATGCGTACTCATAAGCGTTCAAATGCGCACTCATGTGCAATGAACTGTCTAAGAGTGCGCATTTACACATCTTGACAAAAATTGAAATTACTCTTAAAATATAGTGGTGTTGGGACGTACAATTAAATATATCTGATCTCTAAACATGTATATAACGAACCTATATCATAAAATTTGTCTATCAAAAAAAATTAAAAAGTTGTTGACAATTTTACACTAAGTGCGTACTCTTGTACACATTTACCCTATGATTCCAGCGGGTCCATATAAAAACTGCTGACTTTAAAATTTTTACAAAAAAAAAATAAATAAAAAAACTTCATCGTCAAAATTGGCCTGCTTTCTTAAAAAAAAAAATTAAAGCACCTTATAATAAATTAAAAAATTAAATGTGGGGTGAAACGTAGCAATTTATTTTTTACTAATTTGCTCCTTTTTTTGTATATATTTAATTTTATAGGATCGAGTTTTCAGCCTAGACATCCAGATTTTTGAGAAAAAAATCAAAATTGTTCAACAACATTTTACAATTTAACTTTGAAATGGCAAAAGCGAATGTACTGAAATATTTCAAACGTTTTAAGGTTAATCAAAATTAGTTCGATTAAGGCTTCCTAAAGTTTCTTTAAATTTTATATGTGTGATTTATGAATCCGTGATGACTTTTTACCCTTAGCATCCAGATTTTTGGAAAAAAAATCAACATTGTATAACACGTGCTAAAACTCGAATTCGGTTTTCTTAAAATAACCTTCCACAATTTTTTTACGAACTTTGTTTTTCCAAAAACAAAATTATTAGGTCATAATGATAAAACCCCGACAATTTTTTAGTCAACTTGCCTTAATATACGCATAACAATTTAAAAAATGTATGTATACAGGGTGTTTTTCAAATGAAACACCTCTATTTTCTTAGAGAATATGTCATTTAAGGATCTGCCAAAATCAGTCTTATTTTAGTAAATACTAGCGCCGCCCACCCGCCCGCTTCTCATTGTAAGGACAAATTTTATTTCTGATCAATATAAGTTGCACTTTTCATTCAGAGCAGATAAAATTGATCACCGAAATGGAGGTGGGGTGGGTGGGTGGGGTTAATTATATGTTCGTCCATAGAGTGGGTGTTTTATTCATTCACAATGCAATAAATCTTATTGTGAGCTATTCCCCATTTTTTTGTTGCACACATTTCGAAATCACCCTGTCTTTAGACGACAGTTTATTTTTCACGTATTGTTTTTTCAGCATCAAAATTTCAAGAGCCCTACTTAAAAGTCCTACAACTGTTCGAACTTGACTTATTTTTTGCGTTTATTCTCGCCACTTTTCCCAACCCACCCTCCACTTCACACTCATGCATCCGGCAATAAAAGAGAGACGGTTATGAGCCAAATCAGACAATACTTATTGAATCTCAATACAAACAAAGCCCCTAAAGGCATTATTACATGCACTTCATTGTGAATCGGCTCAAAGTTAAAAATCAAAGTCAGTACCTCTCGAATTCCCACGAATCTAAGATGTCCAGCATGCAATTATGTCGCCCCTTTGAACCGGAAGTTGCACGTGGAATTGTTCCTGGCATGTAATTATTGATGTAATAATAAAAATCTTTAGGGGGTTACATGTATTGTAATGCCGGCTCGTATGTAGAGGAATGTCTTTGATTCCATTGTGACAGCGTTTTGATTCCGTAGACAGGCACAGCGAGAGATTGCATTATAATTATGCGTTTACCATATTCGTCCTACTGGATGGCGTTGAAAACCGAATAAAGGAGTCGTGAGCTGTTATTGCGATTTCGGCTGAAAAGACCGTTGAAAATTTTTGGTGAAACAGGAATAAATAGAGAGCGGATTTATAAGCACAAAAAAAGTTTTATTTTAAGCAAAAAAGCATTAAAAACATAATCATATTACAAATCAAAGAACACTTCTTAGAACTTTGGATAAAATATTATTACAATAATCCTAGACTTTATATTTTACACAAGTATTTCAGTTTTCTTTAAAACAATTTATTATTGTAATATGTTCCAAGTTGTCCACTGTAAAATTTTTTCGCCGATCATATAAAATGTGTTTAAAATTGGAGAATGTGCGTTCAACATCCACACTCGTTGTTGGCGCAAATTTGAATTTTGCAACTAATGTTGAATCTAACTACAAATTTTCCACCTTCTGGCCTTGTAAAACACGAGCAACGTCGGAAAGAATACCGAAACCTGCATTTTTATTAACACTTCGTCAAATTTTTGAGATAATCTAGTACCAATATCATCCCTTACTGCGTTTACTTGTTGTTTAAATTCTTTCACTAAGTTTATGGCATCTACCAACAACATGTTGGGTTTTTCTAACTTTTCTAGTACCTCACATACGAATTGATAATTGCTTCTTAGAAAAGCTACATCTTGTCGCAAATCTTTGTTTTCCAAAATATTTATGCAATCTTTAATCGATTGAGAAGAATCTTCGCTAAACTCCGTAACTACTTCCTCAAATTCTTTGATATATTTGTCATAATAAAATGTGGCCTGTACAGGCGCGGATACAGGATTTCGTTCAGGGGGGGGCAATTTTTGTGTGACTATACCTATCCACCAGAAATTCGTTCTAAACAAAAAAAATTATAAAATTTTAGCTAGTATATTCTTTTTTACATAACATGGGTGACATTTGGTTCTTTTCATTACACGTATAGTGTAGAACCTCGATAATCCTAATTCCTAATTGGGAAAAAGGTGTGTTCGGATTAACGATTTGTTCGGATTAGCAATTTTCCCAAAAATCTGAAAGGAAATTGAATAACAACTTCATACACAACTGAAAACAAACTTCAAGAAATAAACCTAAGTTTTATTAAACAAAAATTAAAGAATTCTTAAGCAACAATGGGTAATAGACACATTCTAAAAAAATATTACTCCGTGACCATAAACACGCTATCTTTTTGGAATAAACACCCCGGGATCTATACCCTGAAATTTTTCAGAATTTTTAGATGAATTTTTCAAAAATGAAATTTTCCACTATGTATTCGTATTACCTCCACTATGCAATTTTCGACCCATTCTCGACGATTTTCGAAATTTAACTAAATATATTTTCTTGTAGATTTTGGACCTCAGAAGTCACTTCTGGCTTCATTTCTTCAATAACTTAAACCATTTTTCCAGTATCGTCCAGTTGAAATATCGTAATTTTTAAAATTTTCGAAAAATTCGAATTTCACAGCGAATTTTCCGAAAATATTGCTCCGTTACCATAAACATGGTATATTTTTGGAATCAGGGTTATATATCCCTGAATTTTTTTAGAATTTTTTGGAAAATTTTTCAAAAATAAAATTTTTCTCATGCAAATTTCGACCCATTTTCGACGATTTTCGAAATTTAACCAAATACTTCCCCTTGTAGATTTCGGGTGTCCGATAACTTCATCCGTTTCTCCAGAATTAGTTAATTAATTCAGTGCTTTGAAATATCGCAATTTTTAAAAATTTCAAAATATTCCATACAACATATGCAGAAAGATCGTGCGTCATTTTTGGAAGTAGCTGCATGTTTTCAAGTTCAGTTCGGATTGCAGAGTTTTTGTTCGGATTAAAGCGGCATCGACTTCAAATAGCCTCTGTTCGGATTACTGGATGTTCAGATAATCGTGGGTTCGGATTATAGAGGTTGTACTGTATTTACAAAATGAAATATGATGTCAAAATTTTGAAATTGGTCAAAATAAAGTACCTCGGTCGTGTGTCAGGGGGGGGCAATTGCACCCATTGCCCCCCCCCCCTGGATCCGCGCCTGGGCCTGTAACCATGTTCCCCACCTCGTTATAATCGGCTCTGGGGGCAATGGTATGTTTGGAAATTTTTCCTTAAAATGTTGCAATCTTAGTGGGGCTTTAACAAAAATCTTTTTACCATTTGCCACTAATTTATTAACAGTAGGAAACTGCAAACGAATTCCTTCAGCCACTCTGTTTAAACCGTGGGCAATGCAAGTAGAGTGAATTAAATTGGGGTACAATATTTTTAGATTATTCCCTGCTTTCAACATATAACGAGCTGCATCCAAGATCATCAATAAAATTTTATTGTCAAAAATAGTGACGTAAGACTGTCATTTACAAATCTGGTAATCGTATTGCCATTTGTTTTATCTAACATTTTCAAACTCACTACATATCCTCGACTAGGGAAATTTTCATTTAAGATTCCAACAATTAAACTTGCCACGTATCTTCCACAACTATCGGTTGTTTCATCGATAGCGAACCATTAATAATTATCTCCAATGCGATGTTTAATTTCGTTGTAAACTTGCTGAAACATTGGGCCTACATAATTTTTTCGGAGAGTACTTTCAACCGGAATATGTCGATTGTAGTGTTTTTCAAGGAATTCTTGAAGAGGGCCTTTCTCCATTTTTTTTAAAGGTATATTGGACTGGATCATCATTTTACATAAATCGAAATTAAACTGAAACTGCTCATCTTTTGTGGAAGTAGATGCAGCAGATTTATGTATGGTCTGCTGTTTAATTTTAGAAACTTCAAACATTTTATTCCTTTCTACATGAAGAGTCGTTCTGACATGTTGCGTCACGTTATATTTTTTATCACTTTGAATCTAAAACAACGTACATATACAGGATTAACAAAGGAAAATAGATAAAAAAAAATTAGTGGGCTTACGGTTTTCACACAAGCTCTGCAGAATATTTTGTTGTTTTCTAATTTTAATTCTGGAAAATCCCTCATCCACTCATCCGGCGTCGATTTTACTTTCGGCATTCTTTTAAAATATGAGTAATATTACCAAAAAGAACTCAACATGTAACAAGGGAGAACCACGTATAACACTGTACTACGACAGATGTGATAGACTGATGGTTGTGAAATAAACTGTACATTTACTTAAAAGTTTCCATTAGAAAAATTTTAAGGTAGGTAGTTGGGTACAATAATCCTTTTTTCTAGAAAATCTTCAACGGACTTGCCGCAAAATGCCGAAAAAGTACATCTAGTTAAAAGCTTTAATTCATTATCAACGGAAGTAAGGATTTAAAGTCACAAAATCTATGGAGTATTTTTCCAATCCTATAATAAAATTTTATTACCCAAACGACCGGAACCTATTCACAGAAAGGGTCTTGAGTAAGTGTACTTCAATGGTCAAGTCCAGGTAAAATGCATACGATACGATACGCCTAACTGACAAGTATTTGTCATCCCGACAAGGCCGGCATTTGAACAAAATATGCATTAAAACTCATATTCGTCGAAAAAAGCATTAAATAAGCATATAAGTTTTAATATGCATAAAATTGAAAAAAAAGCAAATAAGCATAAAAATAAATGTGTCAAATGACTCCAAATTTTATCATAGTTACAGATATAAAAAAGTTTTGAAGTGCTTACATTTTTCACAAAAAGCATTAAACCTAGAAATCCGCTCTCTAGTAATAAATGATCGCAGAAAAACTACCCGAGGCAGCACTTCCACCCCCACTGGCAGCATTTGCGGCGCAGTAATTGAATGGCCAATTACAGTCCCTCCGAGTCCATTAGCAGCATACAAGGGCTGATACAATTAATGCTATCATCACAATTCTCTTAACCACTTTATCTAATAGATTCATCCGGCGACTAGCCGCATCCAGTCTATTACTCGCCCCTTGTATATATCCGAAGTAATCCAATGCGAAAAATTTTAGATTCAATCGGCAGTAAATTAACCTGAGCGAGGCTGACAACGACCTTTCTGAATAAGAGATAACAAGCGTGTTGCGTTAAGCCGGATTAAGATGGGTTGATAAGCGGGTAAGCTGGGTTCGAGTAAACGATTTCTTGTAAATAGTAATGGAGGCGAAGGGTACATTTGTAGTGGTTGGGGATTTTTCATCTATAGAAAGAAGCAAAAGACTTTAGAGAATTAAGTGGAGTGGTAGATAGTTTCCGACCAACTCACTACTTAACGTTCTTAAGTTTATGGTTGATGTCTCTTTGAAATTCTAAGAATCTAAAGAATTAGACTTAGCTTCATAGTCGGTAAAGTACTTATTTCTAATAGGAGAATTACAGTTTCCAAGTAGTGTTTACAATTAAGTACTTAAAGTTTAAAGTACCTACCATAAAATTTACATATCTTTGCCAAGTGCAGTAGAATTCAATACCAGTCTGAAAAATCAGTTTTGTGCTAATGTAAATATCTTCGACGAGATTTGCATACATTATAAAACTCACAAGTCATTTAGACCTGGAAATAAGCTTACATAGACTGACTCAGGGCTTAAAAGTACCATCGCATCTGGTGTCTGGTTAAATTTATTGTAACCCACAAAATTGTAAGTCTTCAGGAAAAGCCTATTCAAATTTCAATTGTTGCCAAATTTTTCTGAAATTTAGGGAGGAACCAAACTGCGCAGAGTATCTGCGTTATTTACCAGTAACAGATAACCATAGTTTTTTAATTTAATTTTCAAATTTAATATAGGTATGCCTAAAACGATTTAATTTGACGTATCAAGCAATGCTGTACTTGAAAAAATAAAACATCTGTACAGACTTTTTGTCCTTGAATGATTTTCGTTTTGTTTCGAAAATCCGGGACAATAAATATAAAGTAAAATTACGATGTACTGCAACATATGAAGATCCCCGGCTTAGTTGCTATAGATCTCACTTATGGCGTGCTCGATCTCCAGACTTGAATCCCTTGAATTTTTATTTATGGGGTCATTTCAAAACATTGGAAAATGAAGAAGAGTCGAGAAATTGGATAATTGAAAAATGTCGATATTATATACGGCGATTATTTAGATAGAGCTACAATATGGATTCTTCCAACAGGATAATGCTACTGCTCATACAGTAAATCACGCCATAATCTTTTTAAACAAATTTTACGATAACAGAATAATTAGTAGAATTTTTTCCCTTTTTACTTCCCGAGCGTAAGCGAAGAAAGTATTGTAATCGAGTCCGTCGACCGACTCTCTACTTTTACGTTTTCTCGACCTTTCATGACCCCTATAGTACGAAGAAATAAGTCTCCCATTTCCGTTTGTCTGTATGACCGTCTGTCTGTCTGTCCAACTATCCGCCGTCCTGATGTTGATTAGACCGATAATATTGGGCCGATTGTTGTCAAATTTTGTATTTATATTAGGAATATCATGTAGATGGTAAAACGATAACCAAAATTTGTTTAATCATCCCTACCAATAATGTGATGACGTCACTTCAAAATTGTACTCAGTAAATGGGTTTCAAATTGTATAAAATAACGTAGTTCTACACATGTAGTTTATGACTCCGTGTTGAGTTTTTACCCGAAACGTCCAGATTTTTGGAAAAAAAATCAAAATTATGAAACAACATTTTGCAATTTAATTTTGAATCTGCCAAACTGAATGCCTTTAAATCTTGCAGATGTTTTACACTTATGGTACGCATAATACATTTTTAATCAAACTATATCTGCTTATCCCCTCCAAAAAATTGATGACGTCATCTCAAAATCCTAAATGTGCAAAATATAATGAGTTTACACTTAATTGTGATCTTAGCAAGTGCTATCAAATACTACCCTCTGAGAAAATAAAGGGCGGGTAGGCGGGGCTAGTATTTGTTAAGATAAAACTGACTTTGTTCCTATTAATCTTGTAAAAACTTGTGAAATTTAGGTGTTAAATTGCAAATTTCCATAATAACGAGTTAAATTCCTATGTCTATCCGAAATGTGTAAAATATGATGAGTTTTTACTTGTGATTTATTATCGCATTAATATTTTTTAGATTTGCGCTAATCGTAACTTTTTTTCTTAAAATCAGTATTATTCTGAGCAAGTACTAGCACCGCCCACCCGCCGCTATTTTTTAAGAGAATATGTCATTTGCCAAAGTAAGACTTATCTTAGCAAGTCCTGGCAAGTACTATCCTCTGAGAAAATAAAGGGCGGGCGGGCGGGCCTAGTACTTGTAAGATAAGATAAGACTGATATTGGCAAATGACATCTCCTCTGAAAAAATACGGGAAGGAAATACTAGGCCCGCCCACCCGCCCTCTATTTTCTTGGAAGGTATGTCATTTGCCAAAATCAGTCTTCTCTGAGCAAGTACTGGCAAGTACTATCCTTTGAGAAAATAAAGGGCGGACGGGCGGGGCTAGTACTTGTAACATAAGATAAGACTGATATTGGCAAATGACATCTCCTCTGAAAAAATACGGGGAGGAAATACTAGGAATCTATTTTCTTGGAAGGTATGTCATTTCCCAAAATCAGTCTTCTCTGAGCAAGTACTAGCCCCGCCCAGCCGCTGCTATTTTCTAGAAGGATATGTCATTTGCCAGAGTAATACTTATCTTAGCAAGTCCTAGTAAGTACTACCGCCTGAGAAAATAAAGGGCGGGAGGGCGGGGCTAGCACTTGCTAAGATAAGTCTTATTTTGGCAAATGACGTATCCTCTGAAAATATAGGGGGCGGGTGGGCGGGGCTAGTACTTGGTAAGATAAGACTGATTTTGGCAAATAACATATCCTCTGGGAAAATAGAGGGTGGGTGGTCGGGCCTAGTATTTCCTCCCCCTATTTTTTCAGAGGATATGTTATTTGCCAAAATCATTTTTATCTTGGCAAATACTAGCCCCGCCCACCCGCCCTCTATTTTCTTGAAAGGTATGTTATTTGCCAAAATCAGTCTTTTCTGAGCAAGTACTAGCCCCGCCGACCCGCCGCTATTTTCTAGGAGGATATGTCATTTGCCAAAGTAAGACTTAGTGAGTACTATCCTCTGAGACAATAAAGGGCCGGCAGACGGGGTAGTACTTGATAACATAAGTCTTGTTTTGGCAAATAACATATCCTCTGAGAAAATAAAGGGCGGGTGGGCGGGGCTAGCACTTGGTAAGATAAGACTGAATTTGGCAAATGACATCCTCTGGGAAAATACCGGGTGGGTGGGCGGGCCTAGTATTTGTTAAGATAAAACTGATTTTGTCCCTATTAATCTTGTAAAAACTTGTGAAATTTAAATAATATGAATAAATAAATTTTATTGACTAACAGAACAAAGTTCCAAAATAGACAATAGTTTTAAAAAACAGAATATGAAATAAGATGTCCTTATAACTACAAACGTCTTAAATAATTGTTAAACATATGTTGCGAGCAACTGAAGATGTCTATATCTACTAAGTTATTAACCGCCAATCCTATTCTATTTACTACAGAAGTGTTGTAACCGAGATTTGTTCTTTTAATCGAACATAAGATTGTGTCCTGGTTCCTAGTATGTACCAAAGGTACTCTAAAATTAAATAAGGATAAGAATTCGGCACTATCAATTTGATTATTGAACAGTTTATATGCAAACTTAAGCTCATATTTTAACTTACGTTGTGTAAGAGTCTCTAGTTCTGTTATAGCAAGTCTTTGATTATAATTATAATTTGATTTATTGAGACCCATTTTAAACATTAAATAATTACAGAACTTTCTTTGTACCCTTTCGAGGCGAGTTTCGTGAATTGCATATGAAGGAAACCATATAAGAATGCCATATTCTAAAATTGGTCTAACCATGGTAATATAGAGCTTACGAATTGCTATGATGCTATGGAAATCTGCAGTCATTCTTCTTATGAAACCACTAACTCGAAAAGACTTATCGATTACATAATCTATATGCTTAACAAAACTTAAAGTCGAATTAAAAATGATCCCTAAGTCCCTAATTTCACTAACAGCCTCCAGGATTTGGTTGTCAATGCTATATGAAAATTTTATAGTGGATTTTTTCCTGGAGAATGTTATTTGTTTACATTTAAAAGTGTTAAAGTACAAATTTGCATAGTAACGAGTTAAATTCCTAAGCCTACCCGAAATGTGCAAAATATGATGAGTTTTATTTGTGATTTATGATTGCATTCTAGCCCCGCCCACCCGCCCCTATTTTCTCACAGAATATATCATTTGCCAAAATAAGACTTACCTTAGCAAGTAACAACAGGTACTATCCTCTGAGAAAATAAAGGGCGGGTGGGCGGGGCTAGTACTTGGTAAGATAGGACTGATTTTGGCATATGACATATCTTCTGAAAAAATAGTGGGTGGGTGGGCGGGGCTAGTACTTGGTAAGATAAGGCTGATTTAGGCAAATCACATATCCTATGGGAAAATAGGGGACGGGTGGGCGGGCCTAGTATTTGTTAAGATAAAGCTGATTTTGCTTCTATTAATTTTGTAAAAACTCAAAAATGCTAGATATTTTAGGTACTATACTTCAGGTGCGAGGGTAGTCCTGTCGAAACAGCTTTCGACCAATTTTTTAAGTTAAAATTTCTCAAATTTGAATTTTCGCATTTTTTTGATTTGTAGCCATTTTCATTTCTCAATTTTGTGATTCGATTTTTTAATTTTTAGAATTTTCGATTTTAACGAGTTAAATCCCTAAGTCTAGCCGAAATGTGCAAAATGGGATGAGTTTTTACTAGGGATGTACCGACTAGTGGCCGACCGGTCGGATAAGCCGACTATTCGGCCGTTTTTCATCGTCGGCTGGCAGTCGGCGACTGATCGGCTAAACAGCCGATCAGTCGGCTTTTTTTTATTAAAATTAAAATAGTATATAAAACAATTAAACCCGGTTTACAGAACCTCAATTAAATATTTAATTGCGATTTAATGTTTAACCCCGCGTTAAAGTACCATGCGACGGACTCTACGCCAATCAGACGTCGCTAATGGCCTTGTTAAATGCGCGATCAACTTAATCTCAGTTAAAATATTGTATAAACTGACCCTAAATTGTGTTATTCTTTATTTTTGTGCTGAGTTACTAAAAAAAATTAAATGTTAAAATTATCCAAACAAATTTAACACATTTTTTGTAAAATAAAGGAACTTTGGTTATTCCTTTTATTCAAATAAAACAAATTTTTAAGGTAGTCAGAGAAATAGAAAAAAAACACACTGTCGCATTTATAAACCGGTTTTAGCAAAGTCGAACAGTCGGCCGACTAGTCGGTTTTTACTGGCCGAACAATCGGCTAGTCGGTTAGTCGGCCAGACCTACAGTCGGTACATCTCTAGTTTTTACGTGTGATGTGTCATTGCATTCATATTTTTTAGATTTGCGCTAATCGTAACTTTTTTTACCAAAATCAGTTTTATCTTACCAAGTACTAGCCCCACCCACCCGCCCTATATTTTCTTGGAAAATATGTGATTTGCCAAAATCATTCTTATCTTAGCAAGTACTAGCCCCACCCACCCGCCCTCTATTTTCTTGGAAGGTATGTCATTTTCCAAAATCAGTCTTATCTTAGCAAGTACCAGCACCGCCTACTCACCCTCTTGTCAATCTAATGACTAATTTTATTTCTGTTCAGTGCAAGATCATTCATTTCATTTAGATTTGAATAAAATCAATGACTGAAAAGGAGACTGGGTGGGTGGGCGGGGCTAATTATGTTCTTCTGTCGAGAGGGAATGGAAATTAATAATAAAATCTAGAATGTGAAACAGTAAAAACAAGTTCTATACGTTACTTTTTGCTTAAAATCAGTCGTAGCTTAGCAAGTACTAGCCCCACCCACCTACCCGCCCTATATTTTCTTGGAAAATATATCATTTGCTAAAATCATTCTTATCTTAGCAAGTACTTGCCCCGCCCACCCGCCCCCTATTTTCTCAGAGGGTATGGCGTTTGCCAAAATCAATCTTATCTTGACAAGTGCTAGCCCCACCCACCCGCCCTCTATTTTCTCAGAGGATATATATCATTTGTCAAAATAAGACTTGTCTTAGCAAGCACTAGCAAATACTACCCTCTGAGAAAATAAAGGGTGGGTGGGTGGGGCTAGTACTTGGTAAGATAAGACTGATTTTGGCAAATGACATATCCTCTGAGAAATTAGGGGGTGGGTGGGTGGGGATAGTTATTGGTAAGACAAAACTGATTTTGGCAAAAGACATTCTGTGGAAAAATAGGGGGCGGGTGGGCGGGCCTAGTATTTGTTAAGATAAAACTGATTTTGCCCTATTAATTATAGCCCCTAGAAAACACATAGTATCGTCACCGTGGACGAAACCTGGCGGAAACTTAACAAAAACAAAAATTATAAACACCATTTGACAGACCGCGAAATTTAAAATGGTTTTATGTTGGATTTAAAGTTTGTAGTTTATATACAAAATATGGAGTTTTAATTTGAATAAAATATAAAATTTAATCAATAAAATCTTATTTAATAATTATTAGTTATATTAATTGACACTTAATTGACTTTAAACAAAAAGACCACGCCAAGGCCACGTGACAACAACGGTTTACGCACTGTCAACTCTCTGCTGACACAATTTGGTTCCAAACCAGGGGATTTTTTGCGTTACCAACTGCATTTGCTCCACTCGTACAACAATGGATGACGGTACTATGTATTTCTAGGGGCTATACTATTATTCTTGTAAAAACTTTAGGTGTTAAATTGCAAATTTCCATAGTAACGAGTTAAATTACTAAGTCTACCCGAAATGTGCAAAATATGATCAGTTTTTACTTGTGATTTATCACTGCATTCATATTTTTTAAATTTGCGCTAATCGTAACTTTTTTTTATCAAAATCAGTGTTATCTCAGCAAGTACTAGCCACACCCGCCCGCCCTATATTTTCTTGTAAAATATGTCACTTGCCAAAATCATTCTTATCTTAACAAGTACTAGCCCCGCCCAACCGCCTTCTATTTTCTTGGAAGGTATGTTATTTGCCAAAATCAGTCTTATCTTAGCAAGTACTACCCCCACCCACCCGCCCTCTATTTTCTTGGAAAATATGTCATTTGCCAAAATCAGTCTTATCCTAGAAAGCACTAGTCCCGCCTACCCGCCCTCTATTTTCTTGGAAGGTATGTCATTTGCCAAAATCAGTCTTATCTGAGCAAGTAGGTACTAGCCCCGCCCGCCCGCCCCTATTTTCTAGGAGGATATGTTATTTGCCAAAAGAGGACTTATCTTAGTAAATACTAGCAAGTACTACCCTCTGAGAAAATAAACAGCGGGTGGGCGAAGTTAGTACCTACTTGCTAACAAAGTCTTATTTTGGCAAATGATATATCCTCTCAGAAAAGAGGAGGCGGGTGGGCGGGGCTAGTACTTGGTAAGATAAAACTGATTTCGTCCTTATTAATCTTGTAAAAACTTGTGAAATTTAACGGTGTTAAATTGCACATTTCCATAATAAGGAAAATGCGAAAAATGCACTTTATATAATAATGATAAATTAAGAATTATAATATTCAGAACATTCAAATCAAACTAACTTCTACGTGACATTCTTTCGATGTGTAAACATAAGTATACACTTTAACTTCAGATTGGTATTAAAGCCTGGCTACCGTTATTTGGAGGTGACTTCACTGCGCTAATGTGCTTAGGATGATTTATTGTTTAGCCCCACTGTAAATGTGTCCATCAAGTTTGTGTTTAAAGAACTTTACAGATTTTTCGACTACGGCACCGATTCCTTCGCAGAAACGTTGATCTATCCGACCGTTTAGTGCAGTAGGCTGTTATAATACCGCTAGTAAAATCCGTTCAGACGATTAGAGATTAGTGAATTCACCTCTAAATATCGGTAGCCAGGCTTATACCTACTGCTGAACGAGAAGGGGTTTTATTTATGCCTCTGGTTTTTACTTTACGGCTGTTATCACAAAACGAAAATAGTAAAATCAAATTTTATAATTTTTCAGAGAAACACTATTCGTTGGACTGTGCTTCAGAAGCGAAGTAAGTTCAGTCAAAATAACTTTCGACCAATTTTTGAAATTTCATTTCAAGATTTTTATATTTTAGAACAATCTGCATAAAAACACAAGCAACACAAAAAGTGTGGATAACCCTCATTCCACTTTGTCCCCTCTCCCTTAATTACCCCCTCACCCCATCCCATGTATAAATTAACGTGTTATGGTGCCATTGCGTACAAATTACCGAAATAAATATTAATATATTCGTCCCGAACGCGGTTATGCTTATGAATGGACATATCTTCGGATCCATAAAATTTAACTGCTTTTTTTTACTCATCTACCTTCGGAGTGGTTAAACAAACAAGAAACACACAGACGCTATTTACGACCTGAGAGACTTAAGGCTTTTTGGGTTTTTTGCATTTTCGGGCTGGCTTTTATTGATTTAGGCGAAATAAAAATTTCACAAAGCTTCTGAGCGGCTCAGTAAAATTGTGTTTTGATTGATGAAATATTTGTGATGGGGATCATGGCGAGATACCTGTAGAGTACACTGTCGTAAACTGGAAGTCGTCTCAGGTTATGATTTGTGGTCTAACTCTTGCTGCTGATGTGGACGATGATTTACTACGCCCATCTCACCAATACCATGATTTATATTCGTCGGTATAATATTTTTCCTGGCCGTCTTGTTCTGTGGTATTAATAAAACATGATAATCCATAAAGGTCTTGCAGTCGGGAAATTGATTAATTTATGTGTGGATTTGAAGATACGTGGGTTTAATTGGGGAGGATTAAGTGCTTTTGGTTTGTTATGATTATGATGGGGACAAAAATGTAAAATCAAGGATGACTCTGTTTAGTCCGGCACTGGTTTGATTTAAAACCCCCACAGTCCGACTTACAACCTCCTTCTAAATTTTTATCTTCACCAAATCAAAAATTTCCTGATAAATTATCGGCCTTTTGGTCTTCGTGGAGCATATTTCCCATGTATAAATTACAATCACGTCACTCGCTGGCTTTCTACCATAATTAATAACCTTTCTGGCAATTGTGTGCCCCACAACAACGAAAAAGACGAAGCCACAACACGCCTGAAATTATTATTAATTTATACAGAGCAAATTACCCCGAGTCCATTTCTTAATAAATCCCTACATCTTAACGTGTTCGCGTTATATAGTTACAATTTTCCGAACACATTCCGCACATGTTCCAACATAAATCTTCATTCACGTAGTTCCGAACCCCACATTTACATAATCGAAACATTCATAACCTGGAATTACATTTCCAGTGTTTGTTATTTATATCCACGGGTATGTTTAATGTCTAGGACGACATTGTGATTAAGGTGAAGATCGCGTTTGCTTGGATTGGTTATTGGGTACTTATTTTGTGCTAGAAATAAGTTACTATGGTATAAACTACCATCAACCACTAGAAAAATAAATAATCATTGGATTCAGGGATAATTATTATTAAAGTTTCTAGAATGTGGACATAATGGTAAGCAAAAGTGACGGGATTTGATGGACCATTCCCATGGGTCCACCCACGCACCGTGGACCCAGACAATGCATGCAGTAAAAAGTCCGAGGAACAATAACAGACTAATGAATATGCAGCAGTAATAACTTTTTCAGGTGATTTTATAACGTAATAAAATGGATATGGGTTGACATCTTCAATATAAATAGGAAGTGTTTATGGCCTTCTGTATCTATGATTTTTCCCTGATTTATTTGGTTTCTAATTTAAGAAAAATTTTATTATGGTGCGAGATTTACGTCCGACTAGCGTCACAGCGACGTAAAAAATGAACGTGTTCGAGAGATAAATTTTGATAAATTTTGAAGATGATGTCAATCCTCAAGAATGAAATTTTCGTGAATAATTATGGGCGCAACAGGTTGGGCAAACATCCGGCGTGACCTGAAAGTCGATGATAAATTTCCACTACATAAAAAATAATTAGAAAAAACGAAATTGCCGAATTACATGGTTAGTGGATTTAAATTAATTTCACAATCTTATTTTTACTAGAATGTCTTGCTGGGCTAGTTGTTATCAGCAGGAATTTATGAGTGTTTTTATATTATGTACTATGACAAATGCCTGAGATTTAAAATAAATTTCGCATTAAGTGACGATTTAATTTTGTTGCTTGGAATAACACAATAATAATTTTCTGGTTAATTGACGATGACGTGATGGTGTTAACAATGTTGGCGGCCTGAATGCTCACCACTGTGCAAGGATGATTTCAGTGACTGGGTGCTGGTGGTTATTTATTTGTAAATAATGTCGTTTAACAACTACAGACATTTTGTTGTTGATCTGAGTTGTTCTCGGTTCGTTTTCTATGTCTCATTTTCATTTTCGATACTTGCGAAAATTTTTGTGGTTTTGATTTTTTGAGTTTCAGTTTTTGAATTTTTTAATTTCTCCATATTTCGATCTTTCAGTTTTTTTTAATTTTTGGAAAAGCACTTTTTCCTTCGAGTTTTTTTGTCGTTTTTTATCTGTGTTTTTGTAGCCATTTTTTGTGTGTCCCTTTTTTGCTACTTTCATGTTTGCTCGACATTTCATAATTTCTAGAAAACGACAAAAAAACAGGTTTCTCTTTTGTTTCCGTCTGTCTGTCCGTCTGCCGTCCGTTGTCTGTCGTATGCCGACTGTCCGCGTGTGTGTTAACTTTTATTGAACAGATAATCTCCTAAACCATAAATTGTTGTCAAATTTTGTACGTATATTAGGAAATATCATTTAGATAATAAAAAGCTGACCAAAATTATTTGTTTAATCATGAACTTACAATTTTGCCAAATTTATGTTATTTAAATTTTATATCAAAAAAATTTTCAAAAATTTTCCAAAAAAATGGTTAAAATAGGTTCAATCGACCGAAAATTGGTGTCAAATTGTTGATAATCTTCCGCCAATTATGACACCGAAATCGTCCTCACGATATCAAGTCGAGTAAACGTGAAAAGTGAGTTCAAAATTTTCAAAAATGTTCCAAAAAAATGGTTAAAATGGATTCAGTCGACTGAAAATTGGTGTCAAATTGTAGATAACTTTTCGCCAATTACAAATCCGAAATCGCCGTCACGACATCATCTGAAATAAACGCAAAAGTGCGTTCAAAATTTTCAAAAAGTGTCCAAAAAATGGTTAAAATAGATTCAATCAACTGAAAATTGGAGTCAAAACTGTAGATAATTTTCGCCAATTACAAATCCGAAATCGCCACCACGACATCAACTCAAATAAACGTAAAAAGTGAGTTCAAAATTTTCCGAAAAAATGGTAAAAATAGGTTCAATCCACCGAAAATTGGTGTCAAATTGATGATAATCATCCGACAATTACGACACCGAAATCGCCCTCACGATAACAAGTCAAATAAACGTGACAAGTATGTTCAAAATTTTCAAAAATTTTCCAAAAAAATGGTTACAATTGGTTCAATCGACTGAAAATTGGTCTCAAATTGTAAATAAATTTTCATAAGTTACGAATCTGAAATGACCGCCACGACCTCAAGTCAAATAAACCTGAAAAGTGAGTTCTATATTTTCAAAAATTTTCCAAAAAAATGGTTACAATAGGTTTAAGCTACTGAAAATTGGTATCAAATTGTAGATAAATTTAAGTCAGTTACGAATCCGAAATGGCTGTCACTACCTCAAGCCAAATAAACGTGAAAAGTGAGTTCAAAATTTCCAAGAGTTTTCCAAAAAAATGGTAAAAATGGGTTCAATTGACTGAAAATTGATGTCAAATTGTCCGCTAATTACGAATCCCAAATTGCTGTCACGACATCAACTGAAATACCTACGCATGAAAAGAGAGTTCAAAATTTTCAAGAATTTTCCAAAAAAATGGTGAAAACAGGTTCAATCGACTGAAAATCTTGGATAATCAAATTGTGGATAATTTTCCGCCAATTACGAATATGAAATTACCGTCACGATAGCACGTCAAATAAGTCTGAATTGAGTTCAAAATTTCCAAAAATCTTCCAATTAAAATAGGTTCAATCAACTGACAATTGGTGTCAAATTGTACATAATCTTCCGCCAATTACGAATTAAAAATCGCGGTTACGAAATCCATTCAAACAAACGTGTAAAGTGAGATCAAAATTTTCAAAAGTTTTCAAAAAAATCGTTAAAATGGGTTCAATCGACTTAAAATTGGTGTCAAATTGTAGACAATCTCCCGCCAATTACGAATCTTAAATATCCGTCACGATATCAAGTCAAATAAGCGTGAAAAGTAAGTTCAAATTTTCAAAAATTTTCCAAAAAAATGGTTAAAATAGTTTCAGTCGACTGAAAATTGGTGTCGAATTGTAGATTATCTTCCGCTGATTATGAATTCGAAATCGCCGTCACGATATTAACTCAAATAAACGTGAAAAGTGATGTTAAAACTTTCAAAAATTTCCCAAAAAAAAAATAAATTGGGTACAATCGACTGAAAATTCGTGTCAAATTGTGAATAATCTTCCGTCGATTACAAATCCGAAATCGCAGTCACGACATCAAATCAAATAAACGTGAAAAGAGAGTTCAAAATTTTCAAAAATTTTCCAAAAAACTAATTAAAATAGGTTCGATCCATTGAAATTTGGAGTCAAAATGTAGATAATCTTCCACCAAATACAAATCCGAAATCGTCATCAAGACATCAAGTCAAATAAACTTTTAAAAAAGTGACTTCAAAATTTTCAAAAATTTTCCGAAAACAATGGTTAAAGTAGTTTCAATCGACTGAAAATTGGAGTCAAATTGTTGATAATCTTCCACCTAATACGAATCCGAAATCGCCGTCACAACATCATGTCATATAAACGTGAAAAGTGGGTTCAAAATTTTCAAAAATTTTCCAAAAAGATGGTTTAAACGGGTTCAATCGACTGAAAATTGGTGTCAAATTGTGGATAATCTTCCACCAATTACAAATCCGAAATCGCCGTCAAGACATCAGATTAAATAAACGTGAAAAGTGAATTCAGAATTTTTTTAAAATTTTCCAAAAAATGGCTAAATTAAGTTCAATCGATTCAAAAATTATAGATAATCTTTTGTCAATTACGAATCCGAAGTCGCTGTCACGACATCAAATCAAATAAACGTGAAAAGTGAGTTCAAAATTTTCAAAAATGTTCCAAAAAAATAGTTTAATTGGGTTCAATCGATTGAAAATTGGTGACAAATTGTAGATAATGCTCTGCCAATAACGAATCTTGTATTTCCGTCATGATATCAAGTCATATAAACGTGAAAAGTTACTTCAAAATTTCCAAAAATTTTCCAAAAAAATTGTCAAAATGGGTTCAATTGACTGAAAATTGATGTCAAATTGTAGATAGTTTTCCGCTAATTACGAATCCCAAATCGCCGTCACGATATGAAGCCAAATAAACGTGAAAAGTAGGGTCAAAATTTTCCAGAAATTGGTAAAAATGGGTTCAATCGACTAAAAATTGTGGATAATCTTTCGGCAATCAGAAATCCAAAATAGCCGTCACCACATCAAATCAAATAAACGTGAAAAGTGAGTAAGAAATTTTCAAAAATTTTCCAAAAAATTGGTTAAAATAGATTTAATCGACTGAAAATCGGTATCAAATTGTTGATAATCTTCCGCCAGTTGCGAATCCGAAATCGGCGCCACGACATGAAGCCAAATAAACGTGAAAAGTAAGGTCAAAATTTTCAAACATTTTCCAAAAAAATAGTTAAAATAGACTCAATCGACTGAAAATTGGTGTCAAATTGTAAATAATGTTCCGCCAATTAGGAAACCGAAATAGCTGTTACGACATCAAGTCAAATAAACATGAAAATTGAGTTCAAAGTTTTCAACAAATTGTCTAAAAAAAAAATGTTTCAAACAGGTTCAATCGATGAAAACTGGTGTCAAATTGAAAATCATCTTCCGCCTATTACAAATCCGAAACGGCCGTCACGGAATCAAGTCAAATAAACGTGAAAAGTTGATTCAAAATTTTCAAAAATTTTCGAGAAAAATGGTTCAAACGGGTTCATTCGTCTGAAAATTGGTGTCAAATTGTAGATAATCTTATGCTAATGACGAATCCCAAATCGGCATCACGACATGAAGCCAAATAAATATGAAAAGTAAGGTCAACATTTTCAAAAAATTTCCAAAAAGTTATTAAAATGGTTTCAATCGACTGAAAATTTGTCTCAAATAGTAGGTAACCTTTCGGCAATCAGAAATCCAAAATCCGTCACCATATCAAATCAAATAAACGTGAAAATTGAGTAAGAAATTTTCAAAAATTTTCCAAAAAATTGGTTAAAATAGATTTAATCGACTGAAAATCGGTACCAAATTATTGATAATCTTCCACCAGTTACGAATCCGAAATTGGCGCCACGACATCAAGTCAAATAAAAGTGAAGAGCGAGTTCAAAATTTTCAAAAATTTTCCAAAAAAATGGTTTAAATGGGTTCAATCGACCGAATATTGGTGTCAAATTGTAGATAATCATCTGCCAATTACGAATTTTGTCCATCCGTCATGATATCAACTCAAATAAACGTGAAAAGTTAGTTCAAAATTTTAAAAAAATTTCCAAAAAAATGGTTTAAATAGGTTCTATCGACTGAAAATTGCTGTCAAATTGTAGATAATCTTCCGTCAATTATGAATCCGAAATTGCCGTCACATCAAGTCAAATAAACGTGAAAAGTTAGTTCAAAATTTAAAAAAAAAATCCAAAAAAATGGTTTAGATGGGTTCAATCGAATGAAAATCGGTGTCAAATTGTGGATGATGTTCCGTCGCTTACGAATCCGAAATCGGCGTCACGACATCAAGTCATATAAACGTGAAAAGTGAGTTCAAAATTTTCAAAAATTTTCAAAAATTTTCAAAAAAAATGGTGAAAATAGATTTAATCGTCCGAAAGTTGGCGTCAAATTGCAGATAATCTTTCGCCAATTACGACACCATAATTGCCCTCAGATATCAAGTCAAAGAAACGTGAAAAGTGAGTTCAAAATTTTCAAAAATTTTCCTAAAAAATGGTTAAAATAGGTTCAATTGACTGAAAATTGGTGTCAAATTGTGATTAATCTTCCGCCGATTACGAATACGAAATCGCCGTCACGACATTATCTCAAATAAACATGAAAAGTGAGCTCACAATTTTCAAAATTTTTCCAAAAATATGCTAAAAATAGGTTCAATCGACCGAAATTGGTGTCAAAGTGTGAATAATCATCCGCCAGTTATGAATCCGAAATTACCGTCAAGACATCAAGTCAAATAAACCTGAAAAGTGAGTTCAAAATTTTCAAAAATTTTCCAAAAAAAAATGGTTCAAATGGGCTCAATCGACTGAAAATTGGTGTCAAATTGTTGATAATTCTCCGCCAATTACGAAATTTGTATATCCGTCATGATATCAACTCAAATAAACGTGAAAAGTCAGTTCAAAATTTCCAAAAATTTTCCAAAAAAATGGTTTAAATAGGTTCCGTGGACTGAAAATTGCTGTCAAATTGTAGATTATTTTTGGTCAATTACTAATCCGAAATCAACATCACGACATCAAATCAAATAAGCGTGAAAAGTGAGTTAAAAATTTTCAAAAAATTTCCAAAAAAATGGCAAAAATAGGTTTAATCAACGAAAATTGATATCAAATTGTAGATAATCTTCCACCAATTACGACACCTAAATTGCCCTCACGATATAAAGTCAAATAAACGTGAAAAGTGAGTTCAAAATTTTCAAAAATGTTTGACAAAGATGGTTAAATTGACTGAAAATTGGTGTCAAATTGTAGATAATTTTCCGTCAATTACGACACCGAAATCGCCCTCACGATATCAAGTCATATAAACGTGAAACGTGACTTCAGAATTTTCCAAAAACAATGGTTAAAATAGCTTCAATCGACTGAAAATTGGAGTCAAATTGTTGATAATCTTCTGCCTATTACGAATCCGAAATCGCGGTCACAAGATCATGTCAAATAAACGTGAAAAGTGAGTTCAATATATTCAAAAATTGTTTACAAAAATGGTTAAAATAGGCTTAATCCACTGAAAATTGATGATAAATTGTAGACAATCTTTCGCCAATTACGAATCCGAAATCGCCGTCAAGTCATCAATTCAAATAAACGGTTCGAATGGGTTTAATCGACTGAAAATTGGTGTCAAATTATAAATAATCTTCCGCCGATTACGAATCCGAAATTGCCGCCACGACATCAAGTCAAATAAGCGTGAAAAGTGAGTTCAAAATTTTCTAAAATTTTTCAAAAAAATGGTTCAAATGGGTTCAATCGATTGAAAATTGCTATCGAGCTGTAGATAATCTTCCACCAATTACAAATCCGAAATTACCGTCACATCAGATTAAATAAAGGTGAAAAGTGAATTCAAAATTTTCAAAAATGTTCCAAAAAATTGGGTAAAATGGGTTCAATCGACTAAAAATTTGTTTCAAATGGTAGATAATCTTTCAGCAATTACAATTCCAAAATAGCCGACACCACATCAAATGAAATAAACGTGAAAAGTGAGTTCAAGATTTTCAAAAATTTTCCAAAAAAATGGTTTAAATGGGTTCAAACGACTGAAAATTGGTGTCAAATTGTAGATAACCTTTCGGCAATTACAAATCCAAAATAGCCGTCACCACATCAAATCAAATAAACGTGAAAAGTGAGTAAGAAATGTTCAAAAAATTTTCAAAAAATTGGTTAAAATAGATTTAATCGACTGAAAAATCGGTATCAAATTGTGGATAATCTTCCGCCAGTTACGAATCCGAAATCGGCGCCACATCATCAAGTTAAATAAACGTGAAAAGTGAGTTCAAAAATTTTCCAAAAAAAAAATGCTCAAAATGGGTTCAATCGACTGGAAATTAGTGTTAAATTCTAGATAATCTTCCGCCGGTCACGAATTCGAAATCCCCGTCACATTAACTCAAATAAACTTGAATAGTGAGTTAAAAATTTTCAAAAATTTTCAAAAAAAAATGGTTTAAATATTTTCAACCGACTAAAAATTGGAGTCAATCGGTAGATAATCTTCTGCCAATTACAAATCCGAAATCGCCGTCACAACATTAAATCAAATAAACGTGAAAAGTGAGTAAGAAATTTTCAAAAATTTTCCAAAAAATTGGTTAAAATAGATTTAAGCGTAAAATTACGATTACTCTTCTCTCTGACTTCTGTCTCTGAAGATGTTCAAAAAAAGAAAGAAAAACTTTGCGCTGAATCCTCGAGTTGATACGGATGACAGTCCGACAAAAAAATTAACTAGGGATTAGAGCCTAAAAAGGGAGATATTTGTTTTATTTTAACTATACAGGCAATACAGTTTTAGTAGAATTAAAAGTACGTACATTCTGAGAATAAATAACTATTTTAATTAATAAAAGTTTGAACCTTCTCTAATCACACCTTTTGTCATTTTTACTATCAGACAATGGAAGTGACTTTTGTGGCCCGAAATCTACAAGAGAATGTGTTTAGCTAAATTTTGAAATTGGCAAAATTTGCATACCTACATGATGGGAAATTTCATTTTTGAAAAAATTGTCTAGAAATTGTAAAAAAAAATCAGAGTGGGAGATCTTGACATACTGGTTCCAAAAATACAGCGTGTTTAGGGTAATTTCGAAAAATTCGGTGTGAAATTCAAAAAATTCGTAGAAATGAGGGCGGAAATGACTTCTGCGGGCCGAAATCTACCAGAAAATGGATTTAGTTAAATTTCAAAAATCGAAAAATGGAACTTTATTTTTTAAGATGTCAGAAATATAATAATTCTCTTGAAACTTGTTTTCTTTTCCACCCTATAATTTAACTCTTCAATATTGTTTCACACTAAATATCTCATGACGGTTTTAGTAGTATAGATAGGTATACCTGTATGAATTATCAAATTTTCAGAAAATTACTGTACTTAAAAAAAACGCTTCAGTTACACCACTGAAATATTCCCAAAAACGTGTCACCGACCCCACAAACCCACACCCAGAGCCCCATTTACCAACCACGGCTTTTCAAGCCCAAATAAAACTTGATTGATCACAGCAGTGTCCTTCGTCCTGATTTAGTCGTCCACTATGCTAAACTCTAATTGTTGCGCCTTCCGAGAAGAATCGTTCCGTTTTTACCGGCCATATATCTCCCCCATTGTTGCATTCACAAAGTGGCACCCATTATCCCGAAATGTTTACACCACCAGCTTTCCAGATTTCATGGGTGGTCACTTTCGCGTAATTTCATCGAACTTGAAGAATTCGCCCGGGCCAGATTTATGAAAATGGATATAAAACCCACAGATGGTTATCTCCGCTTCGGAATCGTAGAACAAGCCGAACACGATATTAATGGTCGAGGGACACATCTCCAACGTAAATGATGGGACAATTTCATAGACAGACCAATAAATTTCCACCACAAAAAAGTCATTATGGGGTCGTGTTTTTTGTGGTCAGGTCCATTTCAAAAACAAACGCTTCGGAGTGACCTACTGGGTCGGGGGGCTTATCAGATGGACAAGGCGACATGGGTGGAAATTGATGTTTTGCCAGCTTTTAGGGCCATCGGTGGCGGCTTTGGGAGAGCCGACGGATTTTATTTGGCGAAGTCTAAATTCGAATTTTGGTGGAGTTTCACAAAATAATTCTTTGTTTTGTGTCAGGTGACAAATAGTGGTGTATCGCGGCGAAATCCCATAAATAAAAACAGAATGGCTAATTTGAATATAAAGTGACGGTTTGATTGATGACGTAGAGTGTGGAAAAGTCAAAAAGGCAGGCGTGCCGAGGGCGTTTCAGTCGCGCCTACATATGCAGAAGGCACTAATTATTGCGCCCACTCACGCCACTGCTGAAAAACTCCTGAAATGAACAATCATACAATACGTCAATCACCGGCCTGGAAACTAATGGACAAAAGCGGCAAACGTTTAAGCTTTCGGTCTTAATATCAGAAATCGAAAGGTAAAAGCTCGCAGGATGCGTACAGTAATGGACGGCGATTGAGAAATGGACGCAATCAACTTATCTATTAATCATTGCGGGAAAAACAATGGGTCGGAGTGTTTAATGGGCATGTGCGCGATGGGCAGCGGGTGGATTCTGGGAATGTTATGTAACGGAATGGTACACAATACCACACTTCTAATAATAATATCATAGATTAATATAGATGCGACATAGAGGCTGATTTTGCAAAATCACCCTTATTGACATTGGAGTCAGTTATAACGACTAAGTGAACATTTTTGGTATATATTTAGATGATTTAACATATTTTGTTTAACTAAGAATTAATTATTTATTTGTGTTTTATACTAACAAAAGTCTTAAACTAAGAATATTGTTGAAATCGTAATAACCCAATGGATTTTTTTTTCGGGAAAACGTTTTGGAAACACTGTGTTCTATTTTGTATGATTTTTTTTAATGTTTTCAGTGACAATTTCTTTGGTTGTTTTCGACACACTGTATGATATTAACAATGAAAAAAAAATGAACAATTAAAAGAATCGAAAATTCGAAAAATCGAGAAATAATAATCGAAAAATCGAAACCTTAAAAAATCGTAAAACCGAAACATTGAAAAATCGAAACTTCGAAAAACTGGAAAATCGAAAAACTGAGAAATCGAAAAATCAAAAGATCAAGAAATCGTGGAGTTGAAAAGTCGAACAATTGAGAAACCGAAATAGGTCAAAATCGAAAAGTTAAAAATTGAACAATTTATAAATTGAGAAATTGACAATCAAAATATCGAAAAATCCAAATCTTGATAAATCGAGAAATCAAAAAACTTAAAAATTCGAAAAATTGAAAAATCGAGAGATTGAAAGATCCAAAGAACGAGAAATCGAAAAGTGATGAAGTCGAAAAATTAGAAAAACGGAAAAGTAAAAAATTGAATAAATGATAAATCGAAAACCTGAACAATCAAATCTCGATAAATCGGGAACGAAAAATTAACAAACCGAAAAATTGAAAAATAGAACATCTAAAACCAGGAAATCGAAAAATAGAAAGATTAAGAAATACTGAAAAATTAAAATATCAAAAGATTGAAAAATCTAAAATTTAAAAATCCAAAAATTGAAAAATCGAAAAAGTAAAAAGGTAGACACATCGAAAAACCCAGAAGTCAAAAATAGAAAAACCGAAGAATTGAAATATTGAAAAATCCTAAAACTGAAATATCTAAAAACTGAAAAATCGAAGAATAAAAAAAGTGAAGTCGAAAAATAGAAACCTTAAAAAATCGAAAAATTGAAAAATCAAAAACCTGAAAAATCAAAAAATTAAAGAATTGAAGAACAGGAAAATCGAAACACTCGAAGGTCAAGAAATGCGGAAATCAAAACATCGATTAATTGAAAAATCGAAAAATTCAGAGATTAAAAAAGTCAAATTTGAAAAATTAAAAAATTGAAAATTTGACAAAATGACAATTGAAAAACAGAAAATCTAAAACCGGGAAGTCGAAAAATCAAGAGATTAAGAAATCGAAACATTTGAAAAATTCGAAAACTTGAAAAATTGAAATATCGAAAAACTGAAATGAAAAAACGATAAATCGAAAAATCTAAAATTTTAAAAATTAAAAACTCTAAAATTTAAAATTAGAAAAATTAAAAAATCGAAAAAGCAAAAAATCGACACATCGAAAAATCCAGGAGTCAAAAATCGAAAAGTCGAAGAATCGAAATATTGAAAAATCCCAAAATTGAAATATCGAAAAACTGAAAAATGAAAGAAAAACTAAAAATCCGGAAATCAAAACAAAAAATCTAAAACGACAATTTAATAAAAAACCGGTAAGTCGAAAAATCGATTGATTAAGAAATCAAAATATTTGAAAAATTCAATCTATCTATCTATCTATCTATCTATCTATGGAAGAGCTGAAATGAAAAATCGAGAAATCGAAAAATCCAGAAGTCAAAAATGGAAAAGTCGAGGAACAGAAATTGAAAAATCCCAAAAGTCAAATATCGAAAAACTGAAAAATGAAAGAAAAACTAAAAATCGGGAAATCAAAACATTGAAATATCGAACAATTTAAAACGACAATTGAAAACAGAAAATTTAAAACCGGGAAGTCGAAAAATCGATTGATTAAGAGATCAAAATATTTAAAAATTCGAAAGCTTGAAAAACTGAAATATCGAAGAACTGAAATGAAAAATAGAAAAATCTAAAATTTTAAATATTGAAAAATTAAAATATCAAAAAACTGAAAAATCTCATATTTAAAAATCGAACAAAGATTAAGAAATCGAAACATTTGAAAAATTCAAATATGGAAGAGCTGAAATGAAAAATCCAGAAATCGAAAAATCTAAAATTCAAAAATCGAAAAAGTAAGAAGTCGACACATCGAAAAATCCAGAAGTCAAAATGGAAATGTCGAAGAACAGAAATTGAAAAATCCCAAAACTGAAATATCGAAAAACTGAAAAATGAAAGAAAAACTAAAAATCCGGAAATTAAAACATTGAAAAATCGAAAAATTTAAAACGACAATTTAAAAAAAAACCGGGAAGTCGAAAAATCGATTGATTCAGAAATCAAAATATTTGAAAAATTCGAAAACTTGAAAAACTGAAATATCGAAGAAATGAAATGAAAAATCGAAAAATCTAAAATTTTAAATATTGAAAAATTAAAATATCAAAAAACTGAAAAATCTAAAATTTAAAAATCGAAAAAAGATTAAGAAATCGAAACATTTGAAAAATTCAAATATGGAAGAGCTGGAATGAAAAATCGAGAATTCGAAAAATCTAAAATTTAAAAATCGAAAAAGTAAAAAGTCGATACATCGAAAAATCCAGAAGTCAAAAATAGAAAAGTCGAAGAACAGAAATTGAAAAATCCCAAAACTGAAATATCGAAAAACTGAAAAATGAAAGAAAAACTAAAAATCGGGAAATCAAAACATTGAAAAATCGAAAAATTTTAAGCGACAATTTAAAAAAAAAACCCGGAAGTCGAAAATCTGTTGATTAAGAAATCAAAATATTTAAAAAATTCGAAAACTTGAAAAACTGAAATATCGAAGAACTGAAATGAAAAATCGAAAAATCGAAAATTTTAAATATTGAAAAATTAAAATATCAAAAAACTGAAAAATCTAAAATTTTAAAATCGAAAAAAGATTAAGAAATCGAAACATTTGAAAAATTCAAATATGGAAGAGCTGGAATGAAAAATCGAGAAATCGAAAAATCTAAAAATTTAAAAATCGAAAAAGTAAAAAGTCGACACATCGAAAAATCCAGAAGTCAAAAATGGAAAAGTCGAAGAACAGAAATTGAAAAATCCCAAAACTGAAATATCTAAAAACTGAAGAATGGAAGAAAAACTAAAAACCGGGAAATCAAAACATTGAAAAATCGAAAAATTTAAAGCGACAATTGAAAACAGAAAATTTAAAACCGGGAAGTTTAAAAATCGATTGATTAAGAATTCAAAATATTTGAAAAATTCGAAAACTTGAAAAATTGAAATATCGAAGAACTGAAATGAAAAATCGATAAATCGAAAAATCTAAACTTTTAAAAATTAAAAACTCTAAAATTTAAAATTCGAAAAATTAAAAAATCGAAAAAGCAAAAAAATTCGACACATCGAAAAATCCAGGAGTCAAAAATCGAAAAGTCGAAGATTCGAAATATTGCAAAATCCCAAAACTGAAATATCGAAAAATTGAAAAATGAAAGAAAAACTAAAAATCCGGAAATCAAAACATTGAAAAATCGAAAAATTTAAAACGACAATTTAAAAAAAAACCGGGAAGTCGAAAAATCGATTGATTAAGAAATCAAAATATTTGAAAAATTCGAAAACTTGAAAAACTGAAATATCGAAGAACTGAAATGAAAAATCGAAAAATCTAAAATTTTAAAAATTGAAAAATTAAAATATCAAAAAACTGAAAAATCTAAAATTTAAAAATCGAAAAAAGATTAAGAAATCGTAACATTTGAAAAATTCAAATATGGAAGAGCTGAAATGAAAAATCGACAAATCGAAAAATCTAAAATTTAAAAATCGAAAAAGTAAAAACTCGACACATCGAAAAATCCAGAAGTCAAAATTGGAAAAGTCGAAGAACAGAAATTGAAAAGTCCCAAAACTGATATATCGAAAAACTGAAAAATGAAAGAAAAACTAAAAATCGGGAAATCAAAACATTGAAAAATCGAAAAATTTAAAACGATAATTGAAAACAGAAAATTTAAAACCGGGAAGTCTAAAAATCGATTGATTAAGAAATCAAAATATTTGAAAAATTCGAAAACTTGAAAAATTGAAATATTGAGAACTGAAATGAAAAATCGATAAATCGAAAAATCTAAACTTTTAAAAATTAAAAACTCTAAAATTTAAAAATCGAAAAATTAAAAAATCGAAAAAGCAAAAAAATCGACACATCGAAAAATCCAGGAGTCAAAAATCGAAAAGTCGAAGAATTGAAATATTGAAAATTCCCAAAACTGAAATATCGAAAAACTGCAAAATGAAAGAAAAACTAAAAATCAGGAAATCAAAGCATTGAAAAATCGAAAAATTTAAAACGACAATTTAAAAAAAAACCGGGTTAGTCGAAAAATCGATTGATTAAGAAATCAAAATATTTGAAAAATTCGAAAACTTGAAAAACTGAAATATCGAGAACTGAAATGAAAAATCGAAAAATCTAAAATTTTAAATATTGAAAAATTAAAATATCAAAATACTGAAAAATCTAAAATTTAAAAATCGAAAAAAGATTAAGAAATCGAAACATTTGAAAAATTCAAATATGGAAGAGCTGAAATGAAAAAACGAGAAATCGAAAAATCTAAAATTTAAAAATCGAAAAAGTAAAAAGTCGACACATCGAAAAATCCAGAAATCAAAAATGGAAAAGTCGAAGAACAGAAATTGAAAAATCCCAAAACTGAAATATCGAAAAACTGAAAAATGAAAGAAAAACTAAAAATCGGGAAATCAAAACATTGAAAAATCGAAAAATTTAAAGCGACAATTGAAAACAGAAAATTTAAAACCGGGAAGTCTAAAAATCGATTGATTAAGAAATCAAAATATTTGAAAAATTCGAAAACTTGAAAAATTGAAATATCGAAGAACTGAAATGAAAAATCGATAAATCGAAAAATCTAAACTTTTAAAAATTAAAAAAAGTCTAAAATTTAAAATTCGAAAAGTTAAAAAATCGAAAAAGCAAAAAAATCGACACATCGAAAAATCCAGGAGTCAAAAATCGAAAAGTCGAAGAATTGAAATATTGAAAATTCCCAAAACTGAAATATCGAAAAACTGAAAAATGAAAGAAAAACTAAAAATCAGGAAATCAAAGCATTGAAAAATCGAAAAATTTAAAACGACAATTTAAAAAATAACCGGGAAGTCGAAAAATCGATTGATTAAGAAATCAAAATGTTTGAAAAATTCGAAAACTTGAAAGATTGAAATATCGAAGAACTGAAATGAAAAATCGATAAATCGAAAAATCTAAACTTTTAAAAATTAAAAACTCTAAAATTTAAAACGAAAAATTAAAAAATCGAAAAAGCAAAAAAATCGACACATCGAAAAATCCAGGAGTCAAAAATCGAAAAGTCGAAGAATCGAAATATTGAAAAATCCCAAAACTGAAATATCGAAAAACTGAAAAATAAAAGAAACCGGGAAGTCGAAAAATCGATTGATTAAAAAATCAAAATATTTGAAAAATTCGAAAACTTGAAAAACTGAAATATCGAAGAACTGAAATGAAAAATCGAAAAATCTAAAATTTTAAATCTTGAAAAATTAAAATATCAAAAAACTGAAAAATCTAAAATTTAAAAATCGAAAAAAGATTAAGAAATCGAAACATTTGAAAAATTCAAATATGGAAGAGCTGAAATGAAAAATCGAGAAATCGAAAAATCTAAAATTTAAAAATCGAAAAAGTGAAAAGTCGACACATCGAAAAATCCAGAAGTCAAAAATGGAAAAGTCGAAGAACAGAAATTGAAAAATCCCAAAACTGAAATATCGAAAAACTGAAAAATGAAAGAAAAACTGACGAGTCGAAAAACTGAGATATCCAAAACTGAGAATCTAAAGAATCGAAAAATTGAGAAATCTAAAAATCAAAAAAGTGAAGTCGAAATATCGAAACCTTAAAAAAAACCTGCAAAATCGTAAGATCGAAAAATTGAATAATAAGTAAACTGAAATGTCCAAAAACTGAGAAATTAAAAAATTGAGAAATTTAGAAATCGAGAAATCAAAAAAGTGAAGTTGAAAAATCGAAACCTGAAAAAATAGAAAAATTGAAAAACCAAAAATCCTGAAAAATCAATTAATTGAAAAATCGACAAATAAAGAGTTTATAAAAGTCAAAAATTGTAAAATCGTGAAATTGAAGAGAAAAACTGAAAAGCGAAAAATTGGAAAATTGAGAAATTGTAAAATCTAAAAATTGAATAATAAATAGGAGCAAACTGAAATCCTCCGCCTTTACATCCCTCATAATTACTCCAGGAATTTATTTTCTTTTTCGCGCCCTTTGTGAAAGTAATAATTAAAAGGAGAAACTTGCAACTTAATTAGACTTGTATCAGGCTTTATATTCCTGCATAAATTAATTAATTTCGCTACTTATTTACGAGCAGGAAGTTTTAATTTAGAGCTTCTAGCAGCAATAAAGATCCCCGATTACAGCAAACAATTCATTTTTTTAATGCAACTCGTCAGACATACGGGTTAAAGGTGTTTTCGCTGTAGCAATATTAATAAGATTTCGAGCCCTCTGTCGAAAAAGGGGCACAATGAAAGCCACCCTTGCCACCCACCAGGGGGCCAACACCGGCACAACAGTGACATAACATCTGCGCTGCGAATTAAAGCCCTAGGAAACATTAATAAAAATTTAGAAAAAAATCACGCATTCTTGATGGATGGCTAATTCGGACAATAATAAGCTCGGTGCCATAAATTCCGCTTGATTTATGCCCGTCATAAACCAATTACCGCTGGGTGTGACAGAAAGTTGTTTTTCGAGAAAACGGTAAACCCGTAAACTTGGGCAATATAATGATCGTTTTCGGTTCGAATAGAGGTCGAGTTTGGTAATTTAATTTGGAAAAAATGGTTAATCGGATGTCGATAAAATATTATTATGGTGCATAAACATTAAAATGTGTAATAATATAAATAATAGAAATATAAAAACGTCACGTCGTTGGTAGAGACATCAGGAAAAAATTCCTGTGGTAACGATGAAAGATGGTTATTGGTTGACGTTGCACAAATTTATTTAAATTTGGGAAATTTTTAATCGAAATGAGGGTTATTTAGTGGCGGTGTTGTTGCATGGAGGCGGATAAAAACATAACCTACTCCGCCTACTTCATGTTGTTGATAAATTTATCTGGCGGGTCAAAGCACCAGATTTGTCACTGTAAATGCATAGCGCCTACCTTGAAATGTAAATTAGAGAAATTGTTCGAACAAACAGGTCTGGATTGGTCATTCGTCACTACAATAATTTTGAATAAGTCTTGAATCAGAAAACAATCTGTACCAACTTAGTATTTTGTAAACACTTAAAACAACAATCAATCTTCATCATTGACACATTCTTCGGCCTAATTAAGTTATTAATTCCACTTTTAATTTGCAAAATAATTTGTTAAGTCTGACGGAACACCATCCGGTCGGCTGTTATTAAAGCATTTCAAGAGTTTTGTTCCCTCCACCACTCAAACGCAATTACCGACCAACTGTAATTCTCCAAATGATTAATTTTTATTACATCCAATTAACACCGAAACCTCACTAATTAAAATTGTTTCATTACTCATCTTGTCCTAATCAGAACTATTCAATCACAGCTTGAGAAACTTGGAACATTATATCATCACACGTTCTTAGAAATTTCTAGTAAAATTTTACATTGAAGCGTTAAGCACATACAAAATGGACTGATTTTTGGAACAAGCTCAAATTATAAATCTGGCAAAGTTAAAAATGTATGTACTTATAAAACAAACCTAAATCTTCAGATGGACCTTTTACCAGTAATAATTTCAATGGCAGAAATTTTTTATTCTATTTTCAAGCGGTTTCGACACCCAACGGGTCCGAAAATACCAAGAAAACAGTCAAATTTTAGCTATTCTGGTCGAATTTTACTAGTTTTACAACATATTTCGACTAATTTTGACGATTTTCGATGTTTTGCTAATAGGAGGCGATTGGGTATATTTTCCACATTCAAACCACTGTAGATTGTAGAAGCAGACGATTTAAGTCATCATTTCAGTTTAGCTTTTAGTTTTCTTTTTGTACTGTTTCATTTTTCAATTCTTGTTTCCGTATTCGTAATTAATTGTTATTTACTTAAAATGCATGAGTTTTTTTAGAGTCCAACTAAGTAAAAACAACGTGTTTTGAATGAAAACCAATTCTAACCTCAATTTTTTTGACAGGATATTTTAGTTCCAAAAATCTCCCTAGATAATGTAGTCGGTTGAGCGGTTTTTTAATTTTTGAATATACCGGGTGTCTGGAAAATGGCGGATTAACGCTTCAGTACGTTACGTACGGGGGTTTCGGGAGTCCCAAAAAGATAATAAAAAGTCTTTATGATGTAGATTACGAAAACAAACGTAATTTTAAAAAGGTAAAATTGGCAACACTGAACGCACCTAATGCATAGTTGCCAAGATAAGACTGATTTTGGCAAATGAGATATCTTCTAAGAAAAGAGAGGGCGGGTGGGCGGGGCTAGTACGTGCTAAAATAAGGACGTTTTTGGCAAATCATACACCTTCTAAGAAAAGAGAGGGTGGGTGGGCGGGGCTAGTAGCTGCTAAGATGAGACGGATTTTGGCAAATGTCGTATCCTCTAAGAAATTTAATTAAATCATTATATAAGAAAAGACACTCCAGCTCCGAAGCACTTTCAAATTCTTTCCAAACAAGAATTTTTCAAAAAAAAAACGGGGTCCCAAAATTAACTCAAAAACAGGTCAGGTCAGAATTTTCCAAAACTAGACCAAAGCCCCCCAAAATTGCTTTAAATAATTTACAAAGTAAATCTCCACGGGCTCCCAAAATAATACACCACGGATATTCAATAATCTCCCGAAATAATAAAAAAACACTGCGGCACTTAAGACTTTTTCAAATTTATAAAATATAAAACACTAAAAGCTCAAAGATTTTTTCCAGTTCATTCAGCAACAAAACCCCAGTTTCCTTTAAGTTTATCCGGAAATAAAACAACAAGGTTCTCTTCAGTTACTGGCAATATTTTTCTTTTGTATAATTCGTTTATGATTTTAGATTTCTTCTTTCTTTAGAATTTTGGTTACTTAATATACAAAAATTTCATAATTCGTGAATATTTATGATGCAGGTTAGGAGATTTAGGATGTTAGATGTGCAACTTATTATTGTTTAGAATTCGAGATCTAAGTTTCATTTTCCAGAAGCTCCGAATTTAGGATTCGGATATCAGAATCCAGGACTCAAGATTACGAATAATGGTTTCGGGCTCTAGGATTTCTGATTTCTTATACAAAGAAAACTAATACATGTGTTAATCTCAATCGTGATGAATTTTTCATTCGTTGTCAGATCGAGGGGCGGAGCTTAATTGCAAAATCAGCTTTCCTACAAAACTTTACCACTTTACACATTTTTTTTTTTATTTCAACAGAATTTCCCTCGCCTCTGAAGTGCAGCCAAATAAATCCCACTTCTGTGAAAAATTATATTTTTTTTTTTGCGATTTTTGTTTTCTGATAACCTGTATAAATTAAAAACCAGAGCCGTAAATAACGCTCCTGCAGCTTATTTGACTTGAATTTTTTCTTAATTTTTTTTGTTCCTTCATTTTTTCGATTTGAATCATTTCTAGTTTTCAAGTTTAAATTTTTCAGTTTTTCAACTTTGCAACTCAATTTCTAGATTTTGCAATTTTTCGTTTCAGTTTTTTATTTTCTTTATTTTTACAATTTTTCAATGTTGCGATATAATGTAGGAATTAAGGTCCACGATTCAAGATCTAAAATTTGCTACTTAAAATTTAGGATGAGTATTCAGGATAATTTAAGATCTACGTTTTGAGATCTAAAATCTAATATTTCGGATTTAAGATTTAGAATCTCAGATTTTGAACCTAACTATAAGTCAGGATGTAGGATGAACATCTAGGATCTAGAATTTGGACTCTAGGATGTAGGATTTCTGGTCTTGAGAGCCTGATATATAAAATCTACGAAATAGGCTTGAGATTAAACTATAGTATTAAGTTTCAGGATTCATGATTGAGGATTTATGACTTAGGATTCGTATATCAGGATCCAGAAATCAGGGTTACGAATTATTGTTTGGGACACTAGGATTTCTGAGAAGAGATTTAGGATGTAAAATTTAGAGTCCTAGGTCTGGAATATAGGATTCAGAATTTACAATCTAGGATCTGTGTAGACTCTAGAATTTAAGAGTATTTAGGATCTGGGAGCTAGAATTTGTAATGTACGATTTAGGATTTAGAATTTAGTTGGAGGAGTTGAGGCTCAGTATCTAGAATTTTTTAATTTTTTGACTTTTGAGTGTTTCCATTTGCCTATTTTTCCATTTTTCAATTTTTGAATTGTTTGATTCTTTAGATTTTAGATTTTCTAGTTTTCGTTATTTTATGTTTCGATTTTTCTATTCAGTTTTCGATTCTTAATTTCGGAATTTTCATTTTTTTCGATTCTTCAGTTTTTAGATTTTTGTTACTTTTGAGCGTTTCGATGTTTTTCAGATTTTCGAGCTTTTGCATTTTTCAATTCTTGATTTTTCAATTATTCAGTTTTTGAACTTTCCAATTTTCCAGTTTTCGGTTTTTTGAATTCCATGTTTTCCGTTATTCAATTTTCGGTTTTTTGATTTCCCAGTTTTCAATTTTTTTCAGTTTTTAAATTTGGCCAGTCCTCACTTTTTGAATTTTCTCAATACATATTCGAATTTTTCGTTTCTTCAGTTTTTCGATCTTTCGGGTTTTCGATTCTTCAATTTTACAATTATTTAGTTTTTGTTATTCTAATTAATTCCACTTTTTAATTTTTTACTTTTGAGTGTTTCCATTTGCCTGTTTTTCGATTTTTCAATTTTTGAATTGTTCAATTCTTTAGTTTTTAGATTTTCTAGTTTTCGATTTTTTAATTTTTCGATATCTCAATTTTCTATTCAGTTTTCGATTCTTGATTTTAGATTTTTTAATTTTTCGATTCTTCGTCTTTTAGATTTTTCAGTTTTTCGATTTTCCAAAATTTCTATTTTGCAGGTTTCGATTTTTCAATTTCCCAGTTTTCAGTTTTGGAGAATTTGTCGAGCCTACAAGTTTTAGATGTTTCAATATTTCAATTAAAAAACTTTTCGAATCTTCAGTATTTGGATTTTCACTATTTTCAGTTTTTCCTTTTTCTTTTTGCATTTTTCATTGTTTTGATGTTTCCGTTTTTGAATTTTCGGCTTTTCCAATTTTCAGCTTTTTGATTTTTCGTAGACTTCAAATCTGAAGTCTTTTTAATTTTTCTTTTTTCAATATATCAATTTTTTTATTTTCCAAAATTTCGACTTTCCAGGTTTCGGTTTTTCAATTTCCCAGTTTTCAATTTAGAATTTGTCGAGCCTTTGGGTTTTAGATTTTTCAAAATTTCAAAAATTTTCAAAATTTTTCGATTCTGCAGTATTCGGATTAGGTAAGTTTTCCGTTTTGCATTTTTTTATTTTCATCTTTCCCGTTATTCAATTTTCGATTTTTCTGTTCCTAGTTTTCGATTTTTAAATTTGTCGAGTCTTCAGTTTTTGGGTTTATTTTCCGATTCCCAATTTTTCGATTTTTTATTTTTCAGTTTTTGGGTCTTCAGTTTTTCGATCTTTCGGCTTTTCGATTTTCCAATTTTGCAATTATTCCATTTTTGTAATCTATATAATTCCACGTTTTAATTTTTTGATTTTTGAGTGTTTTCATTTGTCTGTTTTTCGATTTCTTCTACTTCTATTCAATTTTCGATTTTTGATTTTGGATTTTAGATTTTTCACTGTTCGATTATACAAGTTTTCGATTTTACAATTCGATTTTTCCGCTCCTCACTTTTCGAGTTTTGCAGTTTTCGATCTTTCTTTTATTACACTTTTGATTTTTGGGTTTTTTTGATTTGCCAATTTCTCGATTTCTGTTCTAATCCCGGAGTAAAATTAAAAAAAAATTGGGTTTGACATTCATTTTTGTAAAAAATCCTAAAAATTTCAAATGGATCAAAAATAACTGAGAGGTGCTGAAATCCGCAAAAAATCTCTGTTTTTCTAAAATTTCATAAGAGTGTTGAAAAATTTTGCTATGAAAAAGTTGCCTAAAAATCTAAGATATATACTTATACATACTAGTAGTCATTAATATATAGAAGAAATCGCAGCGGATCCAGTGTAGGTCCCTGCGGAACACCATAGTTAACACTGTGGGGAGGAAAATTACAAAAGTGAAGTTCTTTATTAAAATTGGATGTCATAAACTGTCAAATGCCTTAAATAAATCTCAAATGTCGAAAGGCGCACTTGTTTCTTCTTAAAGCAATTTTTTTTTTATTCGAGAAATTAATAACAAAATTTTTATTTCTTTTCAAATAAACCGAAAATTGGAAAGATTTTTTCAAGCAAATTTCCAAATTAGTGCTGAAAAATACCAGTTAAATGGTATGAAAAGCATCATTGTATTGCAAATTGTTTGCCAATTACGATTCTACAGAGATTTTTCAAAAGATCATCAATATCCAAGCTACAGATGGACTGGGACAAGGTCGACTATCAAGCCCAGTGTTATTTAATAGAAAATTAAATGATGTAATGAATGATGACCTTATGATGTTTGCAGAAAATGAAACAGTCTTTTCTACAATTTAAGGAAACAAAACTTCAAAACCACACAAGACTCGGTTTTGTGGTTTGAAGCATTCAAGTCCTTGAAATTTTCTAATACTTTGACCAAATTTTCAAATCGGGCATTCTATCCGTTTAGTATCGAGTGACGAATATCTAGGAAGATGTCACTTTTAAGTTAAAAAAAAAATATACAAAATGACGAATATGTAGAAAGGTGTAATTTTTGAGCTAAAAACAGCCTTTTTTCAAATTTAACGAAAGATAACTTCAAAACGATACAAGACTCGGCAATGCGGTTTGAAGCATTCGATTTCCTGAAGCTTTCTAGTTCTATGAGTAAATTTTCAGACCGGATACTCGATTTGTTTAGTATACAGTAACAAAAATATAGGAAGGTGTCAAATTCGAGTTAAGACAGCGTTTTCTTCAAATTAACGAGGCATAACTTCAAAACGACACAAGACTCAGCATTGTGGTTTCAATCATTAGATTCCTTAAAGGTTAATAGTTCTATGAACAAATTTCGACAACAAAACTTAGAAATATTTTTTTTTTATAAATTTCGACAGCCGCTGCCACCTCAGTAGTCCCGGCGTTCCCACCAACCCATCATTAATAAAACCGTTTCCCTTTTTCTATGAGAACTCCTCTGACAAAAGCGTCTGCGCGTACAGGTGTACACATTAGATTAATTTTTTTCAGCCGTCTCCTCATCAAAATATAAGTTTTTAATTAATTACAACGCTCCGGTTGCATCGGCACCTCGCTTTGAAGAATGACCGAATCTAACCCCCCAGTGACACAATCGTTAATAAATAATAGAAACAACTGTTCATCCTTTAATGATTTGCACATTCGAGTTATTATTGCCTCGCATTATCATCACACGTACATTCCCTTTCCATTCGAACCGAAATTATTCCAAAGGTGCGCTCCTTTGTCGGCCCGTAATTGGTTACCGCCACCAAAACGATTCGAAAACGAACACAATAATGACATTTCGACCAGCGATCCGGTTCAAAATTTATAATTGCCCTAGACGAGTCGAATTTTATTATTCGGCGAAGAACCGCGACCTTGAGGAAATGTTTTTTTCGCTTCTTTCCAAGCTTAACCAAATTATTGTAGTTTTCAGCACTGATAACAGTTAATTAGTTAAACACAGTTGCAGCTAGTTCGCCAATAAAAAGTGCCACCGCGCCCGGAATTTATCGACAACCGCCAATTAAATTCCGGCCCGGAGCCAATAAATTAAAAAGCTATTAAATAACGAGAGCCCGATTTTATTGTGTTTGTTTCTGTATGGGTGCACGCACTGCCCATAGATGATAAATAGATAAAATAAATATCGCTCCGCCTTTCATCTTAGCTATTGGCTAGTAGCTAATGAGAATGTAGGGCTTTTCGGTTCACCTCGGGTATTTTATTACAACTCTTCCTACTAGTTTTATAATACGGTGTACTGTTAAGCAAGAAAATGTGGCTTCGTTCCGGCAGACTTCATTAGCTATTATTCATCTTGAGAAAAATTATTAGTCGTCGTTAGTTATGGTAGATCTGAGTCGTCTAATAACTATTCTATTTGCTCCAAAAATTTTATTGCCTCTCTTAACTCGATAATCGGCCAAATAAATTATTTAAATTGCAGCTTCACGCTTTGAGTTATTTATTGCTTTACGCTGGTTTTTCTTATTGTTTTTATTCAATTTTTCGGGGGATTGATGGGTGTGTGTAGTTTACAAATTATGTTCTCGCTCTTTGTAAATAAACATGGTAAAAGTCGTAGATAAAACTTTCAATGCAAGAGTGGGTTAACAATTTTTCAACAACATAATGCCTACCTTTCACAATCTACTAGTGCATAAATTTTTTACAATGTAAGAATTTAATTACATCCTTATTTTATACCATCTATTAAGAATTTAACAAAAAGATCTTAATCACCAATAACTTTAATAAACTAGCGATTGCTATTTATTAACATTTCTGCCGAGTAAATTTTCCTGCAATGGCGTCCACGATTCTCGTCACATACCTGTACAACTAAACTAAACAGCGATAAACCGCAGAAAATTTCATTAAGCAAGGAATTTATTAAATCGATCGGTCCATTAATTCCAGCGGATAAATATTGACGTTGCGGATCTAACATCTCCGCTTTACTTTATTTTATATCTTTGTTTGTTCCATCTTCATTTGCATCTTGTACGTTAAATAACTAATTGAAATTGCGGCTATTGCGGCGGTAGCAACGGCCATTAAATATTTTGCCGGCATCAATAAGAACTCTTTGTTTACTATGCGACTCGTTTTTATTGCATTATTAAACGTCCCTCCTTTCAATAAAAATAACATCCTATATAATTTAATAAACGTTAAAGCAGAGACAAGTTTGTTGGCCTCGCGGAAGAATTTACGACCCGAGGGCGTAATTGTCGTAATTGTAGCAAAGCGACGAATTTTTCGGGGAGTTACGACCCCGAATGACAAGTCAATTAGTCTGCGCCCCGAGCAGATGCTATCTGGAGCCGTTTCTGTCTTAAACTTCCATAATTGTTGCCTAAAAACGTGAAGCGATGCGCAGTGCTGGGCAATAATAATTAGGAATAAAAAACAACGTCACTAAAAATTATTCGCCGATAAAACCTGTATTTTATTTCATTTTAAAGGATGCGACGTTTATTGCCATAAAGATTTTTAAATGAAAAAATATAATGTAGTAGTTTCGACCGTTTTATAATAATAAGGAATAATATTATACCGTTATCGTAAAATCTTATAAGGGAAAATATTGTCCTTTTAAAAACAAACATTCTGACAATTTTACGGCCGGCGTAAAAGTTAAACTGACATAATAAAATTTTCATGTAGTTTAAACGAGCACTGCCTAACAGATTAATTTAATGCCTAATATCGGCGTGGAGATGACGGGTTTAGGAGCTTGGTGCGACCAAGCGGAGGATAAATCATATCTTCACTTGTTGCAATTAACTACTAATGACAATTTTAATCCGAAATTTTGAAACACTATAAAACTAAAAACGTTTGCCAATTTAATCCGTTCTTATTAGGCAAAAAACATCCGCTAATTTTTTATACAAACCATTCAATAAATTTTATCACTGTGCCGACTTGTTAACTCTAAATGATTTTTAATAGCGAAAATAAACAACCCGTTAATAAATGCGTGAGAACAGATCGAAAAGCTTGAACGACGTGTTTATTGCTCGCTTGATAAACAATTCGCAATATTTTAATTATATATATTATAAACGCATTATAATAATTTCCAGTATTGCTAAAAACTCAGCTATTTAATTGTAAATTATTCATTTCGCCGTTATAACGTATACAGCAATAAATTATTTTCAACAACGTTTTCACAACACATTTTATTAAATAACTTTCCGCACGCTACTTCAAGGAGGATGCAACAAAGCCGCTGAGTGCATTCTTCGGAAAAAGTGGCTGGTAATGAGGGTAATAATACCGAGGAGATTATGCATGAGTGGCTGTGAACTTTCAAAGGTTACATATCGCATAAATAAGTTTCTGAATAGTAAGGTGAGGCCCGCTGTCCATTGGTACAAATTATTAGCAGGAAATTAACATGAGTGCAATGTTTATTAGACTAATGTACTCGAGAGTTATACTTACCTGTAATTCAGGCTTTTTTGTAATCCAGCATGCCTTACGACAAATAAAACCGAATGAGGAAATGTTTTCCTTTCCTGTTTGCTGTTACGGGAATTTTAAGGAGTGCATTTGGAAAAGACGGCACGCAACAGTTGAAAAATGGGGACCAGTTTTCAATGTATTGTTTTGCTGTTAACTCGATTTTAATCTTAGCCACATTTTTGCGTTAATTTTTGCCTTCTCGTGCTTTAAGCTTGTAAATCTAGGTGCATTTATGTTCTTTTGTTTCGCATATTTGAATAAAAAGGAAAAGACGAACTTATTGTACAAAAAATCAACAATTTAAAGTACCTAAATGTATTTTTGTATATTGTCAACACTGTTAATTACTTTCCTGCCCTAATGTTTCTCAAGAAAAGACAGAATTAGTTGGTTTAGCACTTCTCTTAATTTCAAGATGGTAAAACTGCTAAATTCTTTTATTTTTTTCAAGTGCTTCAATCATTAATAGTAACCCGATATTTTACTAAATTCAAAAAAATAAATGAATTCCATCATTTTATACGTAAAAATTCTACAAAATGAAAATAGGTACATACAACGCCAAATAAGTGAAATATGTTTATTATCTTGCATCCTATAATCTCCTTATAATTTTAGAATAAAAAAAATGTGAAAACAAATTGTAACAATCGTGTTTGGTGTTATATTGACTCTTGTGTTCAAAGAATAAATACAAAATAATCAATTACTGAACTATCACTAAAGACGGTTAATGTGAAAATAGGCAACCAACATTACACCTGAAAACCGTATCGTTCTAGCTTTAAGAATTGAAAAGAAAAGAGTTACTTAATAAACTGAATTACAATCTTTTTTTTACAATAAAATGCAAAAGGAAATGAATTCATTAATAAATAACATATAGGGCCTGATTGAAATTTTATACCGCGTGATCAGAAATGCTGAGTCCGTTGGCAATACTGGATTTTTAGTCGAAGTTGGTATCATGATGTTTTGTATCATTTCCGGTTGTCATTTGTCAAGATTGACAGATTGTTGACATTTTTACTATGCAAAATGTATTCAAAACATAACTTAAATTATATCTGTCACAATTACTTCCATTATGCCAACATAAACGCAGGAAAAGTTTATATTTTTGTTTAAAAGTATTGCCAACAGACTCAGTCATTTCTGATTTATTAAATCTTCAATATATGATTGTATGTACATATATTTTATGTGTTCTATATATATTTTATTTGTTCTGGATATAAATAAATAGAGCCTGTAATAAAAAATGTCATACGCCATTGTGTTTTGTTTAAGTAAAATTTATACCGAGTGTCTGGAAAATGCCGGATTAACTCTTCAATACGTTATGTACGGGGAACTGGGAAGTCCAAAAAAAAATAAATAAAAAAAAATCTTTATGATGTAGATTACGAAAAAAACTTTAATTATTTTTTTTTTATAATTTTATAAAAATAAAATTGGCAACATTGTACGCACCTAATGCGTGAATACCTCCGGTTTATATTTGATTTTATTTTTTTTAGGGCAATAACCATAACAACCAGTAGTAATTAATTGTTGTGCATTATTATTATTTTTATAAATAAACAAAAAAAAATAAGAAGACACTTATAAATTATAAACAAAAACAAAACCAACAAAGGGAAAATCCATTAAAGCATAATCAACTAAACAATAGAAAATTTCTGCCTTGTCAATACTTATAAGTAAGCTCGTAATGTTTTCAAATTTTGATGTTTTTTTTTAAGATCAAAATTTGGAAAAATTACGTATTAAGGTATCTTATTTGCCAAAATCAGTGTTATTTGAGCAAGTACTAGCCCCGCCCACCCACCCTCTCCTTTCTTAGAAAGTATTTCATTTACCAAAATCAGTCTTATCTTGGCAGCTACTAGCCCCGCCCACCCACCCTCTCTTTTCTTGGAGGATGTCATCTGCCAAAATCAGTTTTATCTGATGACCAACGTAACTGAAGTTAGTACTTGCTAAGATAAAACTGATTTTGGCAGATGACATATCCTCTGAGAAAATAGGGGCGGGTGGGCGGGGCTAGTACTTGGTAAGATAAGACTGATTTTGGCAAACGAGATCCCTATAAGAAAAAAGAGGGTGGGTGGGCGGGGCTAGTACTAGCTAAGATAAGGGTGATTCTGGCAAATGAGATACCTTTTAAGCAAAGAGAGGGAGGGTGGGCCGGGCTAGTACCTGCCAAAATAATTTCAAATTCTTTCCAAACAGGAGGTACCTAGGACCTCAAGATTGTTTTAAATTTAAAAAAAAGGGATCCCAAAATTAACTCAAAAATAAGTCAGGTCAAAATTTTTCAAAAATAGAACACCAAAGTCCTCCAAATTTGTTTGAAATAATTTACAAAAACAATCTCCATAGGTACCCAAGAGTCTTACGAATTAAAAAAAAAAATCCTGCGGCACTCAAGACTTTTTCAAATTCATAAAAATAAAACACTAAAAGCCCAAAAAATATTTTCAAGTTCATTCAGCAACAAAACATCAGATTCGTTTAAATTTATCCGAAAACAAAACACCAGGGGATCTAAAATTAACTACGAACACTTTAAACGTAGTACAATTTTTGATTCGTCAAACATTTTAACTGTGTGGTGACCAAATTTGAATTTACATTTCGCATTGAAAAGAAAAACAACGGCGCGAAATCGCATTCAAATAATTTGATTTTGAAAAAAAAACATTAGGAAAATCGTTAAACATAGGCAACCATGTGCAAGTTTAGTTGTTTTCTGGTAGTTGGTAGTTCTTCTAGGAAATTTCTGGGGTGAATCTAATAAAAGAGTTGGTAGAAGTTGGCTTGCTTGGTAGAAAGTGGTGACGCGTCAAATGACATATCCGCTAATAAAATAGAGGGCGGGTGGGCGGGGTTAGTACCTGCTAAAATAAGACCGAGAAAAAACATTGGAGGCTCCAAAGCACTTTCAAATTCTTTCCAAAGAGGAATACCTAGAACCTCAAGATTGGGTCCCAAAATTAACTCAAAAACAGGTGTCAGAATTTTCCAAAAATAGAACACCAAAGTCCCCCAAAATTGTTTTAAATAATTTACACAAAGAGTCTTCCAAAATAATACACCATGGGTACCCAAGAGTCTACCGGATTAAAAAAAAAACACTGCGGCACTCAAGACTTTCAAATTCGTAAAAAATAAAAGTTTAAAAGCCCAAAAGATTTTTGAAAGTTCATCTAGCAACAAAACATCAGATTGCTTTAAATTTATCCAGAAATAAAACACTGGGGGGTTTTAGAATTAACTGTGAGTTAATCCGTCATTTTTCAGACACTCGGTATATTTGATCAAATCCTCGTGAAAGCCATTTTTTTTATTTTTTTTGTAACGAAATAAAGAATGTTAACATAAAATTCGTGAAATTCTTTTATATAAATAATGGAAAAAATTAGTTAGGGCCACAGATGAAATTTTAAATTCTGACCTGCCCTGACTTATAAACATGTTTATTATCCAACTTTCTTCCGATTCCAATATTAATCTCTTAGATTTTCTGCGGTCAGCTTGGTCTTTACTTTTGTTCCTAACATGTTTCTTCTTTCATCCTTCCTTCCTTTCTTTCTTTCTTGCTTTCTTTCTTTCTCTCTGACCTGACTTAACCTGACCTGATCTAATGAGACGTTTTTAGTGAGACTTTATGATTACCGTTTGCGAACAGTTGGGAAATTTATCTTTATCCCCTCCCAAAAAACTGATGACGTTATCTCAATTTTTGCCTAATAAATCCTGTCCATTCTTAGGTTTGCTTATACAGAGTGACTCATTATTTTTCAGTCGTTTGAAACGATACAGCGAAAATAAGCACAGGTTCGTGATTCTCAGACAAGTTTCCAATAAAAGTACTTATTTAACACAGAGAAAATATTTATAAAAACGGTGGAGGCGCCGGGATAATAACTAACTTGAAAAATAATTTTTCCAAGAATTTTTGGCCAATTATAATTTATTTCTCTGAATTTCTTGATTTATGAATAAATTTTGCAATCTCATCGTGGCGTACAATGGTCACATCTTTCGACCCCTTGTGTTCAGTTTAGATTTCGGTCTGGTGGCAGCAACATCGGATGGCTTAAAAGTATCACGTGTTCGCGAATTTCTAATTTATTGTTTATAAATGTTAGTGAAAATGTTTTGAGTTAGTATTGTGAACAGGAACGAAAATGGGTATTTTTCCGAAATAATTGAAGTTGGTCGATCAAAGCTATACATTTTCACGATATAAATAAAAAAATTTTAAACATAATTAATGCCATTTATAATGTTTAAATATGATAAGCATCAATATACGATAATTAAACCGAAACTCGTCCTACAAGCCCGAAATTATTAAAAACAAATCAATTTGTTTAAACATTGTTAAATTATCCCCGAAAATGTGCATTTTCCCGGCCAAAATATGAAAAATAATTTTTGCAATCTCATCGTGACGTACGATGACGTCAGTGTCACGTGAGCTACCTGTATAAAGGTCACGTGTTTCGGTCCTTTGTGTTCAGTATTAATTTCTGTTTGATGGCGGCAAGATCGTCGCGTCATTTTGGCGTTAAAGTGGAGCGCTTTAGTGAATTTTTAGTTCATTATTAATACATATTACGGAAAATTTGTTGTGTTAGTGCTATGAACGAACCGAAAACAGGGTAAGTACGACTTCAGTTTTAATTTATCGGATTCAGTGATTCGTTTACTTGACAATATTTCAATGTTGGGAAGATTTTCGAAACGATTGAAATTGGTTGATCAAAGCTATACATTTTCGCGATATAATTAAATAAAATTTAAACATAATTAATATAATTCATAATGTTTAAATATGATAACCATTAATATATGATAATTAAACCGAAAACCATTTTCCTAAGAACACGAGGTTAGCAAAAACAAATTGGTTTGTTTAAACATTGTTAAATTAATCCCGAAAATGTACAATTTCTGAGCTAAAATATGAAAAATAATTTTTGGCAATCTCATCGTGACGTACGATGACGTCACTGTCACGTGAGCCACCTATAAAAGGTCACTTTTTCGATCCTTTGCGTTCAGTTTTGATTCCGAACTGGTAGCAGCAACACTGGAGCTCCGTTTTGGGTTAAAAGTAGCACGTGTTCGTGAATTTCTAATTTATTGTTAATAAATATTAGCGAAAATGTTTTGTGTTAAGTGCTGTGAACACGAAGGAAAGTGGATATTTTTCCAAAAATGCCCGATTTTTTTTGAAATTTGTTAATAACATGCATTCAGCACTGATAAAGTACGGCATTAGAATATACAAAGTACTGCGTTCATAATTCACAAAATACCGTATGCATCATTTTTAAAGTACGGCGTCCAAATTTCCAAATTCGGTGTCCTTCACCCATGCTATCAAACCCTAGTCCTCTCTTTTAATGGCAAGACGCACTCCAGACCTCCTCGTATTGTTTGGTTTTTGCTGGGCAACAACAACGAGCGAGCAGAGTCATCGCTCTTTGTTGGCAAACGTGGAGAAATTTGTATATTGCAACTTTTGTAATTGAAGCATTTTGTACTGTATATTGTATGTATTACTAACTTAACTTGGGCCTTGCCAATTTAGCTCCAGTGGTTGCAAATGCTTTGTTTTCACGGTGCATTTGCTTGGGTTTTAATTTTGCAACAGTGCATTCTTTGGTTCCGAGACTGATTTCTCCATGTCGTCAGACGCTCTGGCCTGGGGGAGGGGGTTCTGTTGGCCCTTAGACGCTGGGTCATCATCCCAAACAGATGAGGTTCATCATCCTAAAAGGATGAGATCAGTCGGCCCTGTATCTATGCGGCTGCGTTCTCTTTTGGGCGTGTGAGCGCTGCGACCAATAGATTTCGTTCCGAGTTCCATCGGTGTGCTTGCTTGGGTATTAATTTTGCAACAGTGCATTCTTTGGTTCCGAGTCTGAATTCTCCATGTCGTCAGACGCTTTGGCCTGGGGGGTTCTGTTGGCCCTTAGACGCTGGGTCGCATCATCCTATAAGGATGAGGTCAGTCGGCCTTGTATTTATGCGGCTGCGTTCTCCCTTGGGCGTGTGAGCGCTGTGACCAATAGATTTCGTTCCGGTTCCATCGGTGTGCTTGCTTGGGTTTTCATTTTGCAACATTCTCAATTTTTGGTGCAATTTCTTCCCGTGGTGTATTGGGTACTAACTTTGCACTTGTATTGTATCTGAATTGTATCTGTATCTGTAGTGTATTCTGTATTGTAGCTAGATTGTAGGTACCTGTATTGTATTTCTATTGTATTGTACTGTATAACGTTCCATCCCTCATTAACAAATCCTAGCCCTCTCCTTTCCTAGCGAGATCTGCTCCAGATAGATCCCGTCCTTTGAAACCCCTTATAATCCGACAATAAAATTTTATGAGGGTGTCCGCTCTCTAAGGTTTTCTAAATTTAATCTGCTAATTTAAACAACGCTAAGTAAGAAGCAATAAAAGACCGACTTTTAAGTTTACATTATCTTGTAACCCCGTTCTAAGTATTTAGGAACATGCTTTTTATTAGAGATTAAGAGATTTGCGTCCGCTGGTAATTATCGGTGGACTAATATTTACGACACATGTACACGTAGCCAACAAGATATTTGAAATCTCCCACCAATGCAAATTTTTGTTTAAAAGTTGTTGCAGTTGGCACCGAACTTTTATTTCTAGCTAGAGTGGAACGAAATTAGGCGCAAAAAAATCGGCTGACGAAAATTTTGAATGTCAGTTAACTCTTAACAAATATCTAAAATTGTGTCTTCATCAAATTTTTCAAAGTGCAAAAAGTTCCGTATTGTGAGAGATGTTCGGATCATTAGTCCAACCGTAAATTCTTTACGCGGTGTATGTTTGGTTGCCTGCATCATTATACCCAACTAATAACAACGAACAAAGCTCCGTATTTATTTTCATTACAAATTCGACCGCTACACATGAATAATTAATACCACACCTTTTCAACACACTTTACTAATGTTTCGCAGCACAATGTAAATACCCACTACATTCCTGCCTCCCCGCACCCCTTCGCGGCTTACAGCGCTAATAATAATGTTCACATTCGCACCGGGCAATAATAACCCCCCCATCCAGTAATCCGCACCTGAAGGATCGCGAAATGCCAAACCGGTAGCGCGCACGGGTGCCGAAGTACCCTCCAGAGAAGCCAAGGGGGCCCAGCACGTGTGACACAAGACAATACGCCACAGGGTGGAGACTCAACACGCCGCCCCACGGGACGCGATCTCCCGCTTTGACATTGTCAGCGCAGCGAGCGCCGCTTGATCAGGAATTTAATATCAAACCAAGGCGCACTACTTCAAAATTTCACCGGCGATAATTAAGTCGGGCCTTTTTTCCTCATTCCGCTCTCGTTCGGATTTATTGTGATTTAAAGCAGCCATTTAATTTCCTGTCACGCCACTGCGAGAATTACTGCGATCGCCACAAAAGTTGGAGAATAATTGTATAATAAACCACCGGGCGGACCGCGGACAGGGACGGAGTCAGGGGGAATCCGATGGAACGGCAATTACAAGCGCCGACAAATTGATATTTTTTATTTGACGTTTTGTTTACGGATGAAGCCATATTTACCAATAACGGGTGTGTAAACAGACACAACTCACATTACTATGCCCAGAAAAATCCCCATTGGTATCAATCATTTCTTCTCGTGTGTTTTTTTGACGTTTCATTATTCCTAGAGAACGAAAAAATTGGTCTCCCATTTCCGTTTGTCTCGTCTGCCTCTCGTCTATATATGTTTATGTTAGGAATACATCATTTTGTGTAGTTAAATAATAATATACTCCTGGACTCGTGGTTTTTGAATCCGCTTTAATTTTTACCACAATTACCAACATTTTTTTATGTAATATTTTCTGCGTGGTTCATTAACCGGTATTAAATTTTAGATTTCTAGATTAATAATAATCCACTGTTTCGATATCCTCATCAGGGAGATGACCTGAATATTACAACTTTGCAGTATAGTAATCGAGTCCTTCGGACGAATGACTTTGTGGGGGCTGGCAAGTCCCACAAAATTGTATAGCATTTGTATATTTGTATATAATCTGTATTTAATTACTTCCCAGTATTTGTTCACCCTTCTCAGTAATACTTATCCTTTCCCAGATTTCGAATACCTTCCAAGAACTCTTTAGACACAACCGTTTCCACCGCTTTCCTTTCATTTCAATTTCACAAACTATAGGACTCTTCCTTCAACCGCCGTACCGACAACATCAAAACAAAACTTTTATATTTTCTGAACGTTTCATGACCCCTAGAGTAGGAAAAAGTGGTCTCCCGTTTCCGTCTGTCTGTCAAATGTCTGCATCCATTTTTATTAGACGCGTAATCTCCGAAACTGCTGAACCGATTGTTGTCAAATTTTGTATTGTATATTAGAGATATCATGTAAATGCTAACCAAAATTTTGCTAATCATCCCCCCCCCTAAAATTGCGAAAAACAGTCAGGATATTATTTTGGATAAGTAGCTGTTATTATAAATTTTATTTTAGTATTACTAACTATAGGCGGGCGCAACATTACAGTATTCTCAAATTTTCGAGAAAATGGGATGAATCGTTCTTGATTTGATCAATATAAAAATGTGTGACCCCTCAATCTTCAACAGTATTATTACGCAGCCGTCCATATTGCGAAAATCTGGATGCCTATGGTAAAAGTCAAGGCGGATTCATAAACGACAAGTATAGGAATGTGTTATTTTATAAAATTTAAATGGCGTTTACTAAAAAAAATTCAGGTGACGTCTTTAGTTCATGAACCGTGGTTCAAGAATACGGAAACTACTGTCCAAATAATTTTGGACCAATTTTTTGACAGATTTTGAAATAGTCTTGGCGGATTCTCGTCTTTTGTTTTTAAAAAGGTTTGGAAGGATCTTGGGGGCTCCTCTGTCTTTTTATTTTAGAATGTGAAAGAATCTTGGTGACCTCTTGTTAAAAAGATGTCAAACATTAAAGAATGATATTTTCATTATTTCAAGTCAAAGTATTATTATTATAATTTATTTTCCATACAAATATAGTATCAACGAAGAAACTTCGTCGAGTCATCCATGTAATTAATTTTTTCAAAAACTGTAGTAGCAGAGCTGTTGTTTTCCATTGAAATCAACCTTGTCGCGGGTGCTAATTATCTTTTTTAAAAATGTAAAACTTTCTCGGGGGTCTCAACTGACTTTTTTAAAAATGAGAAACCTTTTCTGGGCCCCCAAATGTATTTTTTTAAGAATGTTAAACCTTCTCGGGGGTCCCAATTGTCTTTTTTAAAAATGTATCTTCTCGAAGGTACCAAATATCTTTTCTTTAATGTGAAATCTTCTCGGGGATCCAAACTGTCTCTTTTATAAATGTAGAACCTTCTCCGGGCCCCAATTGTCACTTTTAAAAGTGTAAAACCTTCTCTGGGGCTTCGAATATCTTTTTTTTTTATGTTAAACCTTCTCTGGGGCCCCAAATGTAGTCTTTTAAGAATGTGAAACCTTCTCGGGCGTCCCAAACGTCTTTTCTAAAATGTGAAACCTTCTCGAAGGTCCCAACTGTTTTTTTTTATAAATGTAAAATCTTCTCTGAAGCTTCAAATGTCTTTTTTTTAACGTGAAACTTTCTCGGGGCTTCGAATGTTTTTTTTTTTAATGTGAAACCTTCTCTGGGGCCCCAAATGTAGACCTCTAAGAATGTGAAACATTCTCGGGAGTCCCAATCGTCTTTTTTTAAGACGTGAAACCTTCTCGGGGGTCCCAAACGTCTTTTTTTATAATGTTAAACCTTCTCGAATATCCCAACTGTCTTTTTTATAAATGTAAAATCTTCTCTAGAGCTTCAAATGTCTTTTTTTTTTAATGTGAAACCTTCTCGGGAATCGCAACTGTCTCTTTTGTAAATGTAAAACCTTCTCGGGGGTCCCAACTGTCTCTTTTAAAAATGTAAAACCTTCGTTGGGGCTTCAAATGTCTTTTTTTTTAATGTGAAACCTTCTCTGGGACCCCAAGTATAGTCTTGTAAGAATGTGAAACCTTCTCGGGGGTCCCAATCATCATTTTTTTTTAATGTGAAACCTTCTCTGGCGCCCCAAATGTAGTCTTTTAAGAATGAGGAACCTTCGCTGGGGCTCCAAATGTAGTCTTTTAAAAATATGACACCTTCTCGGGGGTCCCAATCACCATTTTTTGTAATGTCAAACATTCTCTGGGGCCCCAAATGTAGTCTTTTAAGAATGAGGAACCTTCTCGGGGGTCCCAAACGTCTTTTTTTTAAATGTGAAACCTTCACGAGGGTCTCAACTGTCTTTTTTATAAATGTAAAATATTCTCTGAAGCTTCCAATGTTTTTTTTTTAATGTGAAACCTTCTCGGGAGTCCCAATCGTCTTTTTTTAAAACGTGAAACCTTCTCGGGGGTTCCAAACGTTTTTTTATATAATGTTAAACCTTCTCGAATACCCCAACTGTCTCTTTTAAAAATATAAAACCTTTTCTGGGGCTTCGAGTGTTTTTTTTTTAATGTGGAACTTTCTCTGGGGCCCCAAATGTAGTCTTGTAAAAATGTGAAACCTTCTCGGGGTCCCAATCGTCATTTCTTTTTAATGTGAAACCTTCTCTGGCGCCCCAAATGTATTCTTTTAAGAATGAGGAACCTTCGCTAGGGCCCCATATGTAGTCTTTTAAGAATATGACACCTTCTCGGAGGTCCCAATCGTCATTTTTTTTAATGTCAAACCTTCTCTGGAGCTCCTGATGCAGTCTTTTAAGAATGAGGAACCTTCTCGGGGGTCCCAAACGTCTTTATTTAAAATGTGAAATCTTCTCGAGGGTCTCAACTATCTTTTATATAAATGTAAAATCTTCTCTGTAGCTTCAAATGTCTTTTTTTTAATGTGAAACCTTCTCTGGGGCCCCAAATGTAGACTTTTAAGAATGTGAAACCTTCTCGGGAGTCCCAATCATCTTTTTTAAAACGTGAAACCTTCTCGGGGGTCTCAAACGTCTTTTTTTATAATGCTATACCTTCTCGAATATCCCAACTGTCTTTTTTATAAATGTAAAATCTTTTCTAGAGCTTCAAATATCTTTTTTTAAGTGAAACCTTCTCTAGGCGCCAAATGTAGTCTTTTAAGAATGGGAAACCTTCTCGGAGGTCGCAGTTGTCTTCTTTTTTTTAAATGTAAAACCTTCTCTAGGCACCAAATGTAGTCTTTTAATAACGGGAAACCTTCTCGCAAGTCTCAGTTGTCTTTTTTTTAATGTAAAACCTTCTCGGGGGCGTCAAATATAGTCTTTTAAGAATGGAAAACCTTCTCGGGGACGCCAAATGTTTTTTTTTTAGAATGGGAAACCGTAACGGAGATCCCAACTGCATTTTTAAAACTATGAAACCTTCTCTGGGCACCAAATGTACTCATTTAAGAATGGGAAACCTTCTCGGAGGTCGCAGTTGTCTTCTTTTTAAATGCAAAACCTTCTCGGGGGCGCCAAATGTAATATTTAAGAATGGAAAACCTTCTCGAGAGTCCCAGTTGTCTTTTTTAAAAATATGAAACTTTCTATGGGCACTAAACGTACTCTTTTAAGAATGGAAAACCTATTTGGGGACGCCAAATTTTTTTTTTTTTTAGAATGTGAAACCATATCGCGAATCCCAACTGCATTTTTAAAAATATGAAACCTTCTCTGGACACCAAATGTAGTCTTTTAAGAATGGGAAGCCTTCTCAGGAGCTTCGAATGTCTTTTTTTTAATCTGTAACCTTCTCTGGGCTCCCAACTGTCTTTTTTAAAAATGTGAAACCTTCTCTAGGCACCAAATGTAGTCTTTTAAGAACGGGAAACCTTCTCGCAGGTCCCAGTTGTCTTTTTTTTAATGTAAAACCTTCTCGTGGGCGTCAAATGTAGTCTTTTAAGAATGGAAAACCTTCTTGGGGCTCCCAGTTGTTTTTTTTTTAAATATGAAACCATCTCATGACACTAAACGTAGTCTTTTAAGAATGGGGAACCTTCTCGGGGACGCCAAATGTTTTTTTTAGAATAGGAAACCATATCGGGGATCCCAACTGCCTTTTTTAAAAATGTGAAACCTTCTCTAGGCGCCAAATGTAGTCTCTTAAGAATGGAAAACCTTCTCGGAGGTCGCAGTTGTCTTTTTTTAAAATGTAAAACCTTCTCAGTGGCGCCAAATGTAGTCTTTTAAGAATGGAAAACCTTCTTGGGGCTCCCAGTTGTTTTTTTTTTAAATATGAAACCATCTCATGACACTAAACGTAGTCTTTTAAGAATGGGGAACCTTCTCGTGGGCGCCAAATGTTTTTTTTTTTTTAATTGTGAAACCTTCTCGGGAGTTCCAACGGTCTTTGTTATAAATGTAAAACCTTCTAGGGGGTTTCGAATGTCTTTTTTTTAATCTGTAACCTTCTCTGGGATCCCAACGGTCTTTTTTAAAAAATGTATCACCAAATGTAGTCTTTTAAGAACGGGAAACCTTCTCGCAGGTCCCAGTTGTCTTTTTTTTAATGTAAAACCTTCTCGGGGGCGCCAAATATAGTCTTTTAAGAATGGAAAACCTTCTCGGGGACGCCAAATGTTTTGTTTAGAATGGGAAACCATGTCGGGGATCCCAACTGCATTTTTAAAAATATGAAACCTTCTCCGGGCACCAAATGTAGTCTTTTAAGAATAGGAAGCCTTCTCAGGGGCTTCGAATGTCTTTTTTTAATGTGAAATGTTCTCGAAAATCCCAACTGCCTTTTTTAAAAATGTGAAACCTTCTCTAGGCGCCAAATGTAGTCTCTTAAGAATGGAAAACCTTCTCGGAGGTCGCAGTTGTCTTTTTTTAAAATGTAAAACCTTCTCAGGGGCGCCAAATGTAGTATTTTAAGAATGGAAAACCTTCTTGGGACTCCCAGTTGTCTTTTTTAAAAATATGAAACCTTCTCAGGACACTAAACGTAGTCTTTTAAGAATAGGGAACATTCTCGTGGGCGCCAAATGTTTTTTTTTATTGTGAAACCTTCTCGGGAGTCCCAATGGTCTTTTTTATAAATGTAGAACTTTCTCGAGGGCTTCAAATGTCTTTTCTTTTAATCTGTAACCTTCTAGGGGATCCCAACTGTCTTTTTTAAAAATGTGAAACGTTCTCTAGGCACTAAATGTAGCCTTTTAAGAATGGGAAACCTTCTCGCAGGTCCCAGTTGTCTTCTTTTTAAATGTAAAACCTTCTCGGGGACGCCAAATATAGTCTTTTAAGAATGGAAAACTTTCTCGGGGACGCCAAATGTTTTGTTTAGAATGGGAAATCATGTCGGGGATCCCAACTGCATTTTTAAAAATATGAAACCTTCTCTGGGCACCAAATGTACTTACTCATTTAAGAATGGGAAACCTTCTCGGAGGTCGCAGTTGTCTTCTTTTTAAATGTAAAACCTTCTCGGGTGCGTCAGATATAGTCTTTTAAGAATGGAAAACCTTCTCGGGGACGCCAAATGTTTTTTTTTTAGAATGGGAAACCATGTCGGGGATCCCAACTGCATTTTTAAAAATATGAATCCTTTTCCGGACACCAAATGTAGTCTTTTAAGAATGGGAACCCTTCTCAGGGGCTTCGAATGTCTTTTTTAATGTGAAATGTTCTCGAAAATCCCAACTGCCTTTTTTAAAAATGTGAAACCTTCTCTAGGCACCAAATGTAATCTTTCAAGAACGGGAAACCTTCTCGCAGGTTCCAGTTGTCTTTTTTTTAATGTAAAACCTTCTCGAAGGCGCCAAATGTTTGTTTTTTTTTTTTTTTAAATATGAAACCTTCTCGGCGGTCTCAACGGTCTTTTTTCTAAATGTAAAACCTCCTCGGGAGCTTCAAATGTCTTTTTTTTATGTGAAACGTTCCCGGGGACCCCAACTGTCTTTTTTAAAAATGCAAAACCTTCTCAGGGGCTTCAAATGTCTCTTTTTTAATGTGAAACCTTCTCGAGAATCCCAACTGCCTTTTTTAAACAAACTGTATGTGTTTTGAATGTCAACCTGACAACTAATATTAACCTTATAATTCACTGACAGTATAATATGATATTGAAAAACAACACATTCTTATCAAAAAGTTAAGTTTGATTATTCGAACACAAGCTTTTAGTTTTAGTCCTGTTTTAGTCCCTAATAGCTCATCGAAGTTTACACTACAAACGTCATGCTACGAAAACAAACGAATTATACATTGTGTCTTTACGCAAATTCTGAAAACTAAATTATAGGTATGAAAGCAACGAAAAATCCGACAAAACTAGAACAAACATTCTTGGCACGAGCTCCGTCCACGCGGGCCTTTTTCTCCCCGACTCCGAGCCTGCATCTTCGCAAACTAGTTCTGCAAATCATCTGGTGGCCATAATTATTACCCTTGACATCTCCATCGGTCTAACAAATCTCTAAAATCTCGCACACACAATTTCACGGCAAATAACTCTGTGGCACACATATTTCACAAACACAACAACGCAAACCGAAATAAAACGTCGCTGGGTGGCAGGGGGTCCGTTTGTCGACGTGAAGGGGGGTCGCGCGACTTTCGACTTAAACAAAACATCAGGGGCAGTTGTAGAAAACTTTGTAAAAGGCGCGTTTGGGGGGTCCGCGTAGGGGGTCCCGATCTAGAAACGGACTCGACGCTGGGGGCGCGGGCCCAAAAAGGGACACATGTCTTGCCTACTGGGCGTAAGTGCGGTGGCAGGGCATATGTATGGAGACCGCGGCGTGCGGTACCATTATCGACACTGCAATTTGGAAAAATGGGGCCGGACAAAGGGCGGGTTTAATTGTTGCAGGATGGTGCTTGTGAACGCACGCTCGCTTTAAAAAAAATGATCGAAGGTTGTTAAATTTAACTTTGAGGAGTGTATTTTTTTGGATGATGACCTCTATGAGCTATGAACAATAAATGCGTGGATTGTTAAAGTGCAGGTAAAGAAGCATCGTATGCATAGGTTACTAGCAAAGGCACACGTACATCTATCAGTTTGATTAGAGTATTGATTCCTCAAATTTTTAAGAAAATAGTTTGGGCAATAAATAAAAATGTCGCTTCATTCATTATTTTTTTTTAAGTCATTTTGTACAATCAATTCAAATAAATAGGTACGAATGCATTCATATAAATTTTGAGATGACGCCATCACATAATTTTGCTTTTATTTCCAAAAATCTGCAGATCTAGCGTAATAACTCAATATGGATTCATAAATTACACATGCCGGAATATGTTATTTTATAAAATTTAAATAATATTTATTGGGCAACGTTGTTAGATGACCTCATTAATTTTTAGCTGAGTTGTAAACGCATAAATTTTGATTAACGATTTACTATGTTTCCGATTATCTTAAAACAACTATTGTAAAATTGAAGATGACGTCATACTATCGTTGGTGGGGACGACCAGACAAATTTTGGTTAGTCTTTTACCATCTACACGTCATTCCTAATGTACGTACAAAATTTGACAACAATCCGTTCAATAGTTTCGGAGATTATCGGATGAATATATATAGACACAGACGCGGACAGAGCGGACGACAAACGGCAGACAGACACATGGAAACGAGAGATCTATATTTTTGTATTCTAGTAGTCATGAAACGTCGAGTAACTATAAAAAAAGGCAGTCGCCCGATGGACTCGCTTACAATACATTTTTAGCTTAAGCTCAGGAAGTAAAAATGGAATAACAATTGATCCTTTCAGGATTTATATCTACAGTGAGCAGTATTTGTATTTTTGCGTCATGATTTCTAGATTTTTCAAGTTTTAAATCTCCCAGATTTTCGCTTTTTAAACTTTTCGTTTGCTCAGTTTTACGATTTTGCTATTCTCAGTTTCAATTAGATTGGTTCATTTTTCAAATTTTCGATTTTCAATTTTTCGTCATTTTTCGTCCTTTCTCGTCCTTAATCGTATTTTTCATTCTTTTTCGTTCCTTTCGTCCTTTTCGTCCTTTGTCGTATTTTTTCGTCCTCTTTCGTCCTTTTTTTGTCCTTTTTCGTCCTCTTCGTCCTTTTTCATCCTTTATCGTCTCTTTCGTCCTTTTCGTTGTTTTTGTCCTTTTCGTTCTTTTTGTCCTTTTTGTCCTTTTCGTCTTTTTCGTTCTTTTCGTACTTTTCGTCCTTTTTTGTCGTTTTCGTATTTTTCGTTCTTTTCGTCCTTATCGTCCTGTTTCGTGCTTTTCGTACTCTTTCGTCCTTTTTCGTCCTTGTTCGTCCTCAATCGTCCTTTTTTGTCCTTTTCGTCTTTGATCGTTCTTTTTCGTCCTTTTCGTCTCATTCGTCCTTTTCGTCCTCTTTCGTTCTTTTTCGACCTTAATTGTCTTTTTGCCTCCTTTTCCTCCTTTTTCGTCCATTTCGTCCTCTATCTTCCTTTTTCGTCCTTAATCGTCCTGTTTCGTTCTTTTCGTCTTTGATCGCCCTTTTTCGTCCTATTCGTCTCTTTCGTCCTTTTTTATCCTTTTCGCCTCTTTCGTCCTTTTTCGTCCATATTCGTTCTTTTTCGTCCTTTTTCATCCTTAATCGTCCTTTTTCGTCCTTTTCACACTCTTTCGTCCTTTTTCGTCCTTAATCGTCCTTTTTCGTTCTTTTCGTCTTTGATGGCTCTTTTTCGTCCTTTCCGTCTCTTTCGTCCTTTTCGTCCTCTGTCGTCCTTTTCGTCCTGTTTCTTCCTTTTTCGTCCTTTTATTCTCTTTCGTCCTTTTTCGTCCTTTTTCGTCCTTGATCGTTCTTTTTCGTCCTTTTTCGTCCTCAATCGTCCTTTTTCGTCCTCAATCGTCCTTTTTCGCCCTTTTCGTCTTTGATCGTCCGTTTTTGTCCTTTTCGTCTCTTTCGTCCTTTTTCGTCTTTAATCGTTCTTTTTCGTCCTTTTTCATCCTTAATCGTCCTTTTTCGTTCCTTTCATCCTCTTTCGTCCTTTTCGTCCTTTTCGTCCCTATTCGTTCTTTTCATTCTCTTTCGTCCTTTTAGTGCTTTTCGTCCTTTTTCGTCCTTAATCGTCTTTTTCGTCCTTATTCGTCCTAAATCGTCCTTCTTCGACCTTTTCGTCTTTGATCTTCCTTTTTTGTCCTTTTCGTCTCTTTCGTCTTTTTTCGTCCTTAGTCGTTCTTTTTCGTCCTTATTCATCCTTGATCGTCCTTTTCGTTTTTTTCGTTCTTTTGGTCCTTTTCCTCCTTTTTCGTCCTTTTCGTACTCTATCGTCCTTTTTCGTCCTTGTTCGTCCTTAATCGTCCTGTTTTGTCCTTTTCGTATTTGATCGTTCTTTTTCGTCCTTTTCGTCTCATTCGTCCTTTTCGTCCTCTTTCGTTCTTTTTCGACCTTAATTGTCTTTTTTCGTCCTTTTCCTCCTTTTTCGTCCTTTTCGTCCTCTTTCTTCCTTTTTCGTCCTTAATCGTCCTGTTTCGTTCTTTTCGCCTTTGATCGTCCTTTTTCGTCCTTTTCGTCCTCTTTCTTCCTTTTTCGTCTCTAATCGTAATGCTTCGTCCTTTTCGTCTTTGATCGTCCTTTTTCGTCCTTTTTCGTCCTTTTATTCTCTTGTGTCCTTTTTCGTCCTTATTCGTCTTTTTTCGTCCTTGATCGTCCTTCTTCGTTCTTTTTCGACCTTTTTCGTCCTTTTCGTCCTTCATTGTCTTGGTTCGTCCTTTTTCGTCCTTAATCGTCCTTTTTCGCCCTTTCGTCTTTGATCGTCCTTTTTCGTCCTTTTCGTCTCTTTCGTCCTGTCTCATCCTTAATCGTTTTTTTCGTCCTTTTTCATCCTTAATCGTCATTTTTCGTCCTTTCCGTCCTTTCGGTCCTTTTCGTCCTTTTTGCCCTTTTTCATCTTTATTCGTCTTCTTTCGTCCTTTTTCGTCCTTAATCGTCCTTTTTCGTCCTTAATCGTCCTTTTTCGTCCTTTTCGTCTTTGATCGTCCTTTTTCGTCCTTTTCGTCTCTTTCGTCCTTTTCGTCCTCTTTCGTCCTTTTTCGTCCTTAATCGTCTTTTTCGTTCTTTCTCGTCCTGTTTCGTCCTTGATCGTCCTTTTTCGTCTTTTTCGTTTCTTTCGTCCTTTTTCGTCCTTTTCCTCCTTTTTCGTCCTTTTCGTCCTCTTTCGTTCTTTTTCGTCCTTTTCCGCCCTTTTTCGTCCTAATTCGTCCTTAATCGTCCTTTGTCGGCCTTTTTGTCCTTCTCGTCCTTTTTCGTCATTTTCGTCTTTTTCATCCTCTTTCGTCCTTTTTCGTCCTTAATTGTCGTTTTCGTCCTTAATCGTCCTTTTTCATCCTTTCAGTCCTCTTTCGTCCTCTTTCGTCCTTCGTCCTTAATCGTCTTTTTCGTTCTTTCTCGTCCTTTTTCGTCCTTTTTCGTTCTTTTTCGTCCTTTTCGTCCTTTTTGTCCTTTTTCGTCCTTAATCGTCCTGTTTCGTGCTTTTCGTCTTTGATCGTCCTTTTTCGTTCTTATTCGTCCTTTTTCGTCCTTTTCGTCCTCTTTCGTCATTTTTCGTTATTTTTCGCCCTTTTTCGTCCTTCTCGTCCTTTTCGTCCTTTTTCGTCCTTAATCGTCCTGTTTCGTCCTTTTCGTCTTTGATCGTCCTTTTTCGTCCTTTTCGTCTCTTTCGTCCTTTTTCGTCCTTATTCGTCCTTAATCGTCCTTTTTCGTCCTTTTCCTCTTTTTTCGTCCGTTTCGTCCTTATTCGTCCTTTTTCATCCTTTATCGTCTTTTTCATCCTTTTTCGTCCTTTTTGTCCTTTTCCTCAATTTTTATTTTTTCAGTTTCTCTTAATTTTTAAATATTTAAATAATAACATTCTATAAACAAAACTAAACAAAATAATAAATCAGTGTAAATAAAAGTTAGTTAACTTTTCGTTTTTAATTTCGCAATTTTTCGTTTTGACAATTTTTTTGTTTAATTTTTGTTTATTTTAATTTTTTCATTTTTGGTCTCTGGATTTTTAATTTTTCGATTTGCAATTTTTCACTTTTTAATATTTTAAATTTTCAATTTTTTTCAATTTTTCAAGGTTGCGATATTTTGTATCTCAAATTTTTTTCATTTTTCTGTTTTTCGTTTTTCCAATTTTCTGATTTTGCACTTCTTCGATTTTTCAACATACATATCTTGGAATTTTTAATTTTTCAGTTTTTCGATGTTTCAGTGTTACAAATTGAAGGTTTTTCATTTTTAGTTATTCAGTTCTTGGTGTTTCGACTTTTCTATTTTTTCGATTTTTGATTCAATTTTTTATTTTTTACTTTGTTGATTTAATATTTTTCGATTTTTCAATTTTTAAATATTTCAGATTTTTCCCACTTTTTCCGATATTGGAACTAATTTTCAATGTTTCAATTTTTAGTTATTTTAATTTTTCTTTTTTTCAGTTTTGCAATTTTTCGACTCTCAATTTTTAATTTTTCTATTTTTCAATTTTTCAATGGTTTGATTTTAAATTTCTCAAATTTTAGTTCCTAAATTTTTCGATGTTTTTCATTGTTGCAATTTTTCGATTTTTATCTCGAATTCAAATTTTTCAGTTTTTAACCGTAAAACGTTTCATAACATTCGGTTTTGCAGTTTCAAAGTTGAATTTTAAAATGTTATACAATTTAATTTTGTTTTTTTTTTTTTTACAAAAAGCAAATACGGATTCATAAACTACAAGTGGAGGAATATCTTATTTTATAAAATTTAAGTAACATTTACTACTGTAAAAGTTGGAGATGATCAGCCTGATGTCAGATTTGACAACAATCAGTCTGGTAGTTTAGAAGGTCTCTCCAATAAAAATCGACACCGACCGGAGACGGAAACAAGAGACCTATATTTTCGTGCTATAGGGGTCGTGAAACGTCGAGAAAACATAAAAGTAGCCAATCGCCCGATGGACTAGATTACAATAATTCCTTAGTTTACGTTCTATTATTATTAAAGATTCGATTATATCTGTTCATTGCTTATTTCTTTGCTTAACGAATTTGTGTTATTTAATGTAGGAACATGTCATTATTATCATTATGAACTTCCTGTTTTCACTGTCCCTTTCTACTCCGAGTTCGCGATCAAATCAATTACTCATTTGAAACCCGACACAGCCCCATTAAATATTACTACAGACACACCTTATCTAAAGCTCAAACAAAGCAATTACGGAAAAATCCCATAAACAGGAAAGTTCCAAACTTGTTAACCAATCGATTGTTTTTTCCACGTGGAACTAATTGACTTGTCATCTGGAACAAAACATCTCACCGCTCCAATAAAAAAATAGCCACTGCATAATTAACGAAGAATTCCTCTTCAGACCTCACCCCATCCACTCTCTAATGATTTATCCAAGATTTATTATTCAATTACGTTGACGGACGTCGCTAATCACAAAGACGCTAGTCGCTATTAATCGCCTGGCGCATAGACAACCAACATTTATTCGTTTGAAAAATTACACGTTATTCTCTAACAAATTATAAGTGGTAGGTATATCCAACAAACATGCAAATTAAACAAAACAACATGCGATAGAAAGACATAACAACATCTGGAATTTTTTTCTTTAAGTAGGTCAGTTGATTTTGTATTTTACACGCGTACGTTTCCAGGGGTTCATTGGTGGTGATTCTGCTGGTGGGATGTGACCGAGGTGAGTGGGATTGGTGTCTTTGGGATTTAAGGGGTCATCGATTGAGATTTATTTTTGTTTGATGAATGTCGTAGCGTGATGGCTCTCATCGTGTTCTAATTTTATAATGAAGGAGTTGATATGAAAATTAGCCTGTTTGTCATTGTTCGGTCTTATCAAGTGGAGTTGAAATCATTACTGGATGTTAATAGCAGGTAGAAACGCAACTTTTAGCTTTTGTTAAGCAAACTAAGCGACATAAAATTACATTCAAGTACATCTGCGATAGCAGTAAGTTACAACAGAGACGAAAAGCAAAAAATCAAGAAAATCGAAAGTTACAAAATTTGGCCACTTTTCATTTTCGATATAATTTTTCAAAGCGCTCTTTTGTAGACAGACTTCTTTTGTTCCACAATTTCATAGATTTTTTACCTTCATTTTCTACTGCATTTTCATTTTTCAATTTCATTATCCATGTTTCATATTGTCTTTTTTTTTTAGAATTACTTATACAGGGTGATTAAAAAAATAATGATTGAGGCACTCTGTTTTACTGACCAAGTCAAGAACGGCTCACCACCAACGAAATATCGAAAAGTTCAAAATTTGCAAAAAATCAAAAAATCGGAAAACCAAAAAATAAAAAAATTGGGACACCGAAAAGAAATAATGGAAAAATAATCACAGAATCCCAATGCGGAGAGAAGATTTCCGATTTCGCGATTTCTTGAATGCTTACTTTTTGATTTTTCGAATTTTTTATTTTTCGATGTTCCAATTTTTTAATTTTTAGATTCTAGGAATTTTCATTTTTTTTCGGTTTTTCGGTGTTCCGATTTTTCAAAATCTCAATTTTTCGTTTTTTCGACTTTTCGAAATATCAATTTGCCATTTCTGCAAATGTTCTCTTTTTCGATTTTTTGGAATGTTCGATTGTCAATTTTCTTCAAATAGCAAAATTTTTTGATTTTTCGAATTCTCAATTTTTCTATTTCTCAATTTGAATCTGATTTAAGAAATTGTGAATTTCGTAAATCAACTTATTGATTTCGTGATTTTTTATTTTTTTCGACCTTTCAAATTTTCACTTTTTCTAGTTTTCGAATTTTCAGTTTTTTCGAGTTTGCGATTTTTCGAATTTTTTGATATCGGATTTTTCGAATTTTCAATGTTTCTTTTTTTTAAGTCTTTTGGTGATCCGATTTTTTGATTTCTCAACTTTTCTTTTTTTCGATTCTCGGATTTCTTAATTGCTAGAATTTTTTGTTTCGTTTTTCGATTTTTCGAAATCTCAATTTGGTATTTCTTGGAATGTTCCATTTATAGTTTTTTCGATTTTTGAATTCTCGATTTCTTATCGATTTCTCGATTTTTCAATTTCCAGATTTTTCAATTTTCCAATGTCTTTATTTTTCGATTTTTCGAAATCTCAATTTGCTATTTTCGCAATTGTTCTATTTTCCGATTTTTTGAATTTTCAATTTTCCGTTTTTTTCGGTTGTACGATTTTTCGATTGTCGATTTTTCGATTTTTCAATTTCTCTGTTTCTCGATTTAAATCTGATTTAAGATTGAGAATTTTGTAAATCGACTTCTCGGTTTCACGAATTTTTAATGTCTGGGTTTTACGAATTTCGATTTTTGATTTTGTGAATTTTTTGTCTTGATTTTTCGATTTTTCGAATTTTTTGAATTTTCGATTTTTCGAAATTCTACATTTTTCGATTTTTCCTATTTTAGATTTTTGAATTTCCAATTCTCGATTTTTATTTCTTAGTCTTTCCATGATTCGATCTTTCATTTTCTCAATTTTTTGTTTTTGCAATTCTCCGATTTTCCGATTTTTCGAATTAATATTTTGATTTGTCGATTTTTCGAAATCTCAATTTTTCGTTTTTCCATGTGTCGACTTTTCGATATTCGGTCTTTTGATTTTTGATTTCTCGATTTCTTATCGATTTCTAAATTTCTCGATTTTTCAATTATTCAAAATTTGAATTTTTTGAATCCTCGATTTATCGACCGTTTAACATTTTGATTTTTCCAATTTTTAATCTCTTGTTTTTTCGATTTCTGAAATTTTCAATTTTTCTTGTTTTCGATTTTTCAGTTTTCATTTTTCGGTTTTCTCATTTTTAGATAATTATTTTGAGTTTTCAAATTTTCAGTTTTTCGAGTTTTCGATTATTCGAATTTTTTGGATTTTCGATTTTTCAAAATTTTCCATTTTTAGATTTTTCGATTTTTCTAAATTTCAATTTTTCTTTTTTTCGATTTTTATTTTCTAGTCTTTCGGTGATTCGATTTTCCGACTTCTCAATTTTTCGTTTTTTCTATTCTCCCACTTCCCGATTTTTCGAATTTCTAATGTTTTGATTTTTCGAAATCTCAATTTTTGGTTTTTCGATTTTTGATTTCTCGATTTCTTATCAATTTCTCGATTTCTTAACGATTTGTCGATTTCTGATTTCCCAGTTTTTCAATTTCTCGATTTTAAATTTTTTTTACTTTTCTATTTCTGGATTTCTTAAATCCTAGATTTTTCGAATTTTTAATGTTTTGATTTTTCGAATTTTTAATGTCTTGATTTTTCGAATTCTAGATTTTTCAATTTTTCCTGTTTTCGATTTTTAATTTTTTTATTTTCCCGTTTTCTCATTTTTAGACTTTCCAAATTTTCAGTTTTTCGAATGATCGATTTTTGAAATTTCGATTTTTCGTTTTTGATTGTTTTAGTTTTTTGACTTTTCGATTCTTCCATTTTTCCATTTTTCAGTTTCCCAATATCACGATTAGTTACTTTGTGGATTTTTCAATTTTCCGATTTCTATATTTCTGGATGTTTCAATTTTTCGGTTTTTAGATTACTCAATTTTTTGAAATTTTCTTTTTTAGATTTTTCGATTTTTCTTTTTTTCAATTTTTCTTTTTCTCGATTTTTGAATTTCCAATTTTTTTCCAATTTTTAATGTTGATAATTTTTCGATTTCTAGATTTTTCAATTTTTCCTATTTTCAATTTTTTGGTTAGTTTTTTGAATCCCAATTCTCGATTTTTATTTTTTAGTCTTTCGGTGATTCGATCTTTCGATTTCTCAATTTTTCTTTTTATCGATTTTACCGTTTCCCGATTTTTCAAATTTTTAATGTTTTGATTTTTCGAAATATCAATTTGACATTTCTTCAAGCGTTCACTTTTTCGATTTTTCGAAATCTCAATTTTTCGTTTTTTCGATCGTCAATTTCTTCACGATTTCTCGATTTCTGGATTTCCCGATCTCTCAATTTCTCAATTTTACAATTTTTCAGATTTCTTGAATCCTCGATTTTTTCAACATTTAATGTTTTGATTTTTCGAATTTTTAATGTTACGATTTTTCGATTTTTAGATTTTTCAATTTTTCCTGTTTCCGAATTTTCTTTATTTTTTATTTTTTCGTTTTTTCATTTTAGATAAGTATTTCGACTTTTCAAATTTTGAGTTTTTTGAGTGTTCGATTTTTATTTTCTAGTCTTTCGGTGATTCGATTTTCCGACTTCTCAATTGTTCGTTTTTTCTATTCTCCCACTTCCCGATTTTTCGAATTTCTAATGTTTTGATTTTTCGATTTTTCGAAATCTCAATTTTTGGTTTTTCGATTTTTGATTTCTCGATTTCTTATCAATTTCTCGATTTCTTAACGATTTGTCGATTTCTGGATTTCCCAGTCTTTCAATTTCTCGATTTTAAAATTTTTTTACTTTTCTGGATTTCTTGAATCCTCGATTTTTCGAACTTTTAATGTTTTGATTTTTCGAATTTTTAATGTCTTGATTTTTCGGATTCTAGATTTTTCAATTTTTCCTGTTTCCGATTTTTAATTTTTTTATTTTCCCTTTTCTTATTTTTAGACTTTCCAAATTTTCAGTTTTTCGAATGTTCGATTTTTGAAATTTCGATTGTTCGTTTTTGATTGTTTTCATTTTTTGACTTTTCGATTCTTCCATTTTTCGATTTTTCAATTCCCAATATCACGATTAGTTACTTTGTGGATTTTTCAATTTTCCGATTTCTATATTTCTGGATGTTTCAATTTTTCGGTTTTTAGATTACTCAATTTTTTGAAATTTTCTTTTTTCGATTTTTCGATTTTTCAAATTTTTAGTGTTTTGATTTTTCCTGTTTTCAATTTTTTGGTTATTTTTTTGAATCCCAATTCTCGATTTTTATTTTTTAGTCTTTCGGTGATTCGATCTTTCGATTTCTCAATTTTTCTTTTTATCGATTTTCCCATTTCCCGATTTTTCAAATTTTTAGTGTTTTAATTTTTCTAAATATCAATTTGCCATTTCTTCAAGCGTTCACTTTTTCGATTTTTCAATTAGTTGATTTTTCCGTTTTCTCATTTTTGAATGAGAATTTCGATTTTTCAAATGTCCAGTTTTTCGCGTTTTCGATTTTTCGAATTTTCAAAATTTTGCATTTTTAGATTTTTCTATTTTTTTGCGATTTTTGATTTCCCATATCTCGAATGTATTTTTTAGTTTTTCGGTGATTCGATTTTTCGATTTCTCAATTTTTGGTTTTTTCGATTCTTCGATTTCCCCAGTTTTCGAATGTTTAATGTTTTGATTTTTCGATTTTTCGAAATATCGATTTGCCATTTCTGCCAGTGTTCTCTTGTTTCATTTTCTAAAATCTCAATTTTTCGTTTTTTCGATTGTCGGTTTTTTGATTTTTGACTTCTCGATTTCTGGATTTCCCGATTTTTCAATTTTTCAACTTTTCAATTTCTTTTATTTTTCTGTTTTCTCATTTTCGCTAATTATTTCGACTTTTCAAATTTCGAGTTTTTCGAGTGTTCGATTTTTCGAATTTTTCGCTGTGCCGCCACAGAATTTTTCAATTTTTCGATTTTACAATTTTTCGAGTTTTAGATTTTTGAATGTTTTCATTTTTTGACTTTTCGGTTCTTCCATTTTTCGACTTTTCAAATTTTCAGTTTTTCGGGTTTGCGAATTTTTTGAATTTTCAATTTTTCAAAATTTTCCATTTTTAAATATTTCGATTTTTTTAATTATCAATTTTTCTTTTTTTCGATTTTTGAATTACCAATTCTCGATTTTTATTTTAGTCTTTCGATGATTCGATCTTTCTGAGAAATCGATTTTTTTGATATTCCCAATTCCCGATTTCTCGAAGTTTTAATGTTTTTTATTTTTCAATTTTTCGAAATATCAATTTACCATTTCTTCAAGTGTTCTCTTTTTCGATTTTTGGAAATCTCAAATTTTTGTTTTTTCGATTGTCAATTTCTTCACGATTTCCCGATTTCTCAGTTTCTCAATTTTACAATTTTTCAATTTTTCAGTTTCTGAATTTCTTGAATCCTCGATTTTTCCAACATTTAATGTATTGATTTTTTGAATTTTTAATGTTATGATTTTTCGATTTCTAGATTTTTCAATTTTTCCTGTTTCCGATTTTTCAATTTTTTTTATTTTTTCGTTTTTTCATTTTAGATAAGTATTTCGACTTTTCAAAATTTCAGTTTTTCGAGTGCTTGATTTTTCGAATTTTTTGACTTTCCGGTTTTTCAATTTTTCGAATTTTTCAATTTTATAATTTTTCGGGTTTTCGATTTTTGAATGTTTTCATTTTTCAATTTTCCAATATCACGATTGGTTATTCAATTTGTGGATTTTTCAATTTTTCGATTTCGAGATTTCTGGATGTTTCAATTCTTCGGTTCTTCGATTACTCGACTTTCTGAAATTTTCTTTTTTAGATTTTTCGATTTTTCAAATTTTCAATCTTTCAATTTTTCGATTTTTGAATTCCCAATTCTCGATTTTGATTTTTCAGTTTTTTGGTGATTAGATTTTTCGATTTCTCAATTTTTCGTTTTTGCGATTCTCCGGTTTTCCGATTTTTCAAATTTTTAATGTTCTGATTTTTCGATTTTTCAATTGTCGATTTTTCGATGTTCAGTTTTTCGATTTTTAATTTTCCGATATCTTATCAATTTTTAAATTTCTTGATTTTTCAATTTTTCAATTTCTGGATTTCTTGAGTCCTCGATTTTTCGACTTTACCATTTTGATTTTTTCAATTTTTAATATCTTGCTTTCAATTCAATTTCGACTTTTCAAACGTTCAGTTTTTCGCGTTTTAGATTTTTCGAATTTTTTGAATTTTCGATTTTTCAAAATTTTCCATTTTTAGATTTTTCGATTTTTCTTTTTTCGATTTTTATTTTTTAGTTTTTCGGTGATTCGATTTTTCGATTTCTCAATTTTTCGTTTTTTCGATATCCCGATTTTTCAAATTTTTAATGTCTCGATTTTTGATTTTTCTAATTTGTAACTTCCAATTCTCGATTCTGATTTTGTGTCTTTCGGTGACTCAATTTTTCATTTTTTCGATTCTCCGGTTTTCCGATTTTTCAAATTTTTAATGTTCTGATTTTTCGATTTTTCAATTGTCGATCTTTCGATGTTCGGTTTTTCGATTTTTAATTTTTCGATATCTTATCGATTTTTCAATTTCTTGATTTTTCAATTTCTGGATTTCTGGATTTCTTGAGTCCTCGATTTTTCGACTTTACCATTTTAATTTTTTCGATTTCTATATTTTTCAGTCTTTCCTGTTTTCGATTTTTCAATTATTTGATTTTTCCGTTTTCTCATTTTTAAATAAGTATTTCGACTTTTCAAATGTTCAGTTTTTCGCGTTTTCGATCTTTCGAATTTTTTGAATTTTTTGAATTTACGATTTTTCAAAATTTTCCACTTTTAGATTTTTCGTTTTTTCGATTTCCAGATTTTTCAATGTTTGGGTTTTTCGAAATATCGATTTGCCATTTCTGTCAGTGTTCTCTTTTTTCATTTTCTAAAATCTCAATTTTTCTTTTTATCGATTGTCGGCTTTTAGATTTTTGACTTCTCGATTTCTGGATTTCCCCATTTTTCAATTTTTCAATTTTCTTTCTCATTTTAGATAAGTATTTCGACTTTTCAACGTTCGAATTTTTCAATTTTACAATTTTTCGATTTTTGAACGTTTTCATTTTTTGACTTTTCGATTTTTCAATTTTTCGATTTCTAGATTTCACGATATTTCGATTTCTCGCTTTATTTGGGAGTCGAAATTTGTTTGACATGTCAGGGATGAGGGAAGTTCTGTTGAAACAACTTTCGACCATTTTTTTCACTTTTAGGCTTGTCATAAAACGAATCAAATTTTGCAAAATCAAATTTTATAAATTCTGTAAACAATTGGATTTGTTCGACTGTATTTAAGGGGTGAGGGAAGTTCTGTCTAAATAACCTTAGACCAATTTCAACGCTTTGTTTTGCTTCTTCCATGGGTCCCTGGTGCGTGTAATGGTCACAAATAATGGAATAACGAAATAGATAAAAGATTCCATTATGATGACATAAACATTTTCTTAAAAAAAAGTTACCAAAATTAGAATACAAAAACACATATCTGTGTCAAGTGGCCTGGCTATCTTATCGTGACATCACCATCTCCCAACCTAACGAACAGAAAATTCCTATTACCTCCAGTGACGAAATAAAAAAACTACAACCATACATTTTGACACCACCACTAAAAAAAAAATAACACACAAAACATTAATTATTTTCCTAAAAATAGTACCATCGTGCTATCTTGGTCCCATTTCCATAATTACTCCAACTTTACCCAAATACACACATCATTTCCAAAAAATCTCCCATCGTCTTTGTATTTACCTTATTTACATGATTCTTCCGTGCGCGATGGCTCTCTGCCACCACATTAAAAACAAATTACACCAGTTCCTGTTAAACCTAAAGATTAATTGATGTTGCAATACCAGCCATGAACTCGACAAAAACCCACACTACATTTACCATCCATTTATTTACATTAAATTAAATTGCTCATCCCCGACCACCCCACCCAAGAAAAACAAAGCTAATAACTACTTATAATACACCCTTTACCTCCACTAACGATGTAACCTGTCGATTAAAAACACGCAACCACAATTAAAATAGCCACAATCGGGTTCATCTTGTCCAGCTCGTAGCAAACGTCGTCACTGTGTAATCATTCCATACCGACCTACTCAAAATGCCCATCATTGAAGATGTTACTTACAACATTGACGAAGACAAATTTCAGAAGAAAATTATCGTGCAGTTCTTCAAGAGGAAGAAGAGCGGATCGGGGCTTAAAAGGATGTATAAGTCTGAGAATAGTATGATCCGGCCTAGGAAGGTCCCTGGGACGTGGACCCAACCTGGAACTAACTCCCACTTGTCGTCTTCTGTCTTCAGGATTGGGGAGTACAACAATGGGCAAGAGCTAGCGCTGGCTCTCCCCGTTGAAAACTACAAGTAAGTACACCAAGTGGTTATTCTAGATCTAGATGAAAGAATCAGAATTATCAGGACTGAGTCCAAACGCAAACGAAAAAGTACCCTGGAACCTACTAGAAACGTCACGAAGGTGATAATCCACCAGTTTGAAAATTACTGCGAGAAGACTACTCTTCACGGACTTAGATACGTAGGGGACACGTCGCTGTCGTTCTTGGAAAGGTACTAGATACTAGGACACTCGGCTAAGACTAAGTAGTTTTTTCAGGCTCTTCTGGATTGTAGCTTTCGGGTCAGCTTTTGCTTTCGCTTGTTACTACATTACCAAAATTTTTGACAAGTGGAACACCAATCCCGTGATTGTGGCTTTCAATCCAGTTGATGCCACCTTCAACGAAATCCCGTTCCCTGCAATAACCATCTGCAACATGAACCAAATCAAGAAGGCGGAAGCTGAAAGGATCCTACAGGAACAGTAGGACTAATCACCATCTGGTTCGATTTAAGTGACTCTAGATTTTAGTAACGCCATGGAAAAGCAACTATTGAGTGACTACTGTAACTATAATGACACTGTGGTCGGACCAGAGAAAGCAGCCCCTGGGTGGGACGTCGTCCAAAATTTTCTCATCAAAGTACCTGCGGAGTTCCATTTTACCTTTTTTTCCAAAAATATCGTGTTTCAGGTGGGACAATCTTGTTCCGACACCATCAAAACGTGCTTTTGGCAAAGCGACAACATAAGCTGTGAAGAATATTTCAACAACGATTTGACAGATGAGGGTCTTTGTTGTTCTTTTAACAGACTCCCGGCTCAAAATATTTTCCGGAACCCGTAACTACACCTCATTGGTACTGTCATACCTACCACTAAACAATGTCTCTTCAGGAATGACATATCCTACTTGAACCACACTTTCCCGAAAAAGATTTACGACTGGAGCCCGGAGAAAGGTTTCGTTGAACCTAACGACGGAGATATAGACACAATTCCAGTTCGTCCCATCGGTTCTGGGACCCATTTGGGTTTGACTCTTGTCGTGGATGCGCAACTTGATAATTATTTTTGTTCATCTACGAACAGCTACGGGTTTAAAGTACTGATTACACGTGTGTTGGTTCGGTTGCTAGTGTGGGAGTTGTAGATTATTCTTTCGAATCCGATCGAAACACCGAAGATTGCCGATTTTGGGTTTCTGGTAAGTCCGGGGGTGGAAGTTAGGTATGCGATTAAGCCTGAAATAAGGGAAGCTACGCCTACGTTGAGGTCCGTGGATGTTAGCAAAAGGCAGTGCTTTTTTCAGGATGAGCGGCCCTTGCGGTACTACAGGTAATGGATTGTTGTAACGTTTGTGGGTTTTTTTGAGTTTTTTTGTAGGAGTTATACTAAAAGAAACTGTCGGTTGGAATGTCAGTCTAACCATACTCTGAACAGGTGTAAGTGCATTCCGTACTACCTGCCAAGTAAGTTCGTTTTTGTCTATTATTTTCGCTGTTTTTCTTTTATAACACAATTTCGCAAGTTGTTCTCACAGTATTTCCACTCTACATTATATTTGTTTTTGTCATGAGTGGTTTCTATTTATAATTTTCCCTAGCTACATTTTTTTTTTGTCAAACATAATAATCGATTTTCCATATGCACGACAATGCTGATAACATGGTTTCATGTTGGTAGCAATGAATTATTCTTGAAATTGGTAGACCTGTCACTTCCTGTTGTCAATTTACGTCGCACGAAAATTCTCTCAGAACTAGTTAATTCTGTTGCCAACTCAAACAGTATTTCTTGATCACGCTGTATATATTAATATTAATTACGTTACTTTCTATAATTTTAGTTGAACTTTACGTTTCCCTTGAATTTCGTTTAAATATTCTGTGACGTCTTGAATAAAAACACCTTGGTATAAAAATCGTTTGCGTGTATAATTGGTTGCATAAACACGATTATTTAATATGATTTACATGAACATTTAAAATAATTTCCTAAAACACAAGACCACGACACAAAAATCGTTTGATTCCTTTCAGATATGCTTTGTAACAATTATTTATTTCAAAAATGTACACAAACTAAAAAAAATTGTTGAAAGTTAAAAAAAAAAAAAAATCAGAAACTAAAAAAATGTGAATAGTTAGTTGTTTGACTTAACAGAACTTCAAAATTAACGCGTTTCTGTTATTAATTCTGGCCATGAAAGGCTTCAATATACCGGGTGTCTGGAAAGTGGCGGATTAACTCTTGAATACGTTATGCACGGGGGTTTCGGGAGTCCCAAAAAAATTATAAAAAAATTCTTTATGATGTAGATTACGAAAAAAACGTGATTTTATAAAAGTAAAATTGGCAACACTGCACACATCAAAAACATTTAATAAGACATTTATAAATTATAAACAAAAACAAAACCAACAAAAGAAAAATCCATTAAAGGATAAGGAGCTAAATACTAGAGAAGAAGTTCAAAGTTCCTGCCATTTTTTTTAAAGTTAGTCATCACTACTTGCTAAGATAAAACTGATTTTGGCAGATGACATATCCTCTGAGAAAATAGGGGCGGGTGGGCGGGGCTAGTACTTGGTAAGATAAGACTGATTTTGGCAGATGACATATCCTCGGAGATAATAGGGGCGGGTGGGCGGGGTTGGTACTTGCTCAGATAAGACTGATTTTGGCAAATGCCATACCCTCTGAGAAAACAGAGGGGCTATTACTTGCAAAGGTAAAACTTATGTTGGCAAATGAGATCCCTCTAAGAAAATAGTAGGAGCGAGGGCGGGGTTAGGACCTGCTAAAATAAGACCGATTTTGGCAAATGACATACCCTCCAAGAAAACAGAGGGTGGGTGGGCGGGGCTAGTACCTGCTAAGATAAGACTGATTTTCGCAAATGACGTATCCTCTAAAACATTTAATTACATTATTATAAGGAAAGACGCTAGAGACTCCAAAGCACTTCCAAATTCTTTCCTTTCCTCCTTCTTGTTATTAATTCTGCCCAAGAAAGCCTTCAATATGTATTTTTTTCATTGTTTAGTATTTATTTTCTGTTTTTTGGGTTTTTAGCAAATTTATTTTGATATGATATTTTTGGGTAAATTCATTCTACCATTTTTTTTAATCTCACGTGTCCTATTAATAAAACGATGTTTTCCGGAAGTTTTTGATTTTCATCCAGTTTCGCAAAGGGAATCTTTAAGAATTTAGGGACAACTTGTTGAAAAATTATGTTTTCCGGGTTTTAACAGTATCAATTTTGGAAAGTTTCGGTTTTCGTCCACTTTCGTAAGGGAAATCTTCAGCAATTTAAGGTAAGCGAAAAGTTCAGGAGGAAACAGAACGATAGGTACTGAAGATGAAATCCTTCTAAACAGAAACTTTCCAAAATTACCGCCATCCAAATCCAGAAAACGCGTTTCTGTTATTAATTCTGACCGTGAAAACCTTCAATATATTTTTTTCTTTCTTTTGCATTTTTTTCTTTCCAATACACCCATTTTCCAAAAAAAAAAGTTGGGCATATTTTTGGTAACTTTTTTCTACCAATTTTTTAAATCCAACATGTGTCTTATTAAAAAATGATGTTTTCCGGGTTTTAACAGTATCAATTTTGGAAAGTTTTGGTTTTGCCGACTTTCGCAAGTGAAATCCTCAGGAATTTAAAGACAACGAAAAGTTCATGAACAGAAACTTTCCAAAATTTTATCACTATCCAAACCCGGAAAACGCGTTTCTATTATTAATTCTGGTCGTGAAAGCCATCAATATATTCAAAAAAAAATTTTTTCTAACACTCGTTTTCCAAAAAAAAGTTGAGCATATTTTTGGTAACTTTATTCTACTATTTTTTTTTAATCCCACGTGTCTTATTCAAAAATGATATTTTCCGGGTTTAACAGTATCAATTTCGGAAAGGCTCGGTTTTCGTCCACTTTCGCAAAGGAAATCTTCAGGAATTTAAGGACAACGAAAAGTTCATGAGGAAAGAGAACGATACTGAAGATGAAACCTTTTTGAACAGAAACTTTCCAAAATTGTATCACCATCCAAACCCGGAAAACGCGTTTGTATTATTAATTCTGGTCGTGAAAGCCTTTAATATAATATTTTTTTCATTCTTCTACTTTTTTGTTCTTTCTAACAAACTCTTTTTCCAAAAAAAAAGTTGAGCATATTTTTGGGTAAATTCATTCTACCATTTTTTTTTAGTCTCACGTGTCTTATTAATAAAACGATGTTTTCCGGATTTTAACAGTTATCAATTGTGGAAAGTTTTGATTTTCATCCAATTTCGCAAAGAGAATCTTTAAGAATTTAGGGACAATGAAAAGTTCAGGAGAGAAGAGAATAATACTGAAGTAAAGCTCTTTTGAACAAAAACACTTCAAAATTACCAAGGGCCAAGCCGGCAAACGTGTTTCTGTTATTAATTCTGGCCATGAAAGCCTTCAATTATATATTTTGTGCATTCTTCCAGCATTTATTTTCAATTTTTTTTTTTGCTTTTTAACAAATTTATTTTCTAAAAAAAATTGTAGATATTCTAGATAACTTCATTCTACCATTTTTTTAATATCACGTGTTTCAGTTATTAATTCTGGCCTCCAATATATATTTTTTTCATTCTATGGCATTTATTTTTTTTAGTTTTTAACGAAATTATTTTCTAAAAAAATGTAGACATTTTTGTTGGACAACTTCAATCTACAATTTTTTTTTTATCTCACGTGTCTTTTTAATAAAACGATGTTTTCCGGGTTTTAATACTATCATTTTTGGAAAGTTTCGTTTTTCACCCATTTTCGCAAACGAAATTTTCAGGAATTTAGGGACAACAAAAAGTTCAGGAGAGACGAGAACGATATTGATGATGAAATCCTTCTGAACAGAAACTCTCCAAAATTACCGCCATCCAAAGCCGGAAAACGCGTTTCTTTATTAATTCTGGTCGTGAAAGCCCTCAATACAATTTTTTTTCATTCTTTTGCTTTTTCTAACAAACGCATTTTCCAAAAAAAAGTTGAGCATATTTTTGGTAACTTCATTCTACCATTTTTTTAATCCCACATGTGTCTTGTTGAAAAATTTTGTTTTCCGGGTTTTAACAGTATCAATTTTGGAAAGTTTTGGTTTTCGTCCACTTTCGCAAGGGAAATCTTCAGCAATTTAAGGCAAACGAATAGTTCAGGAGGAAAGAGAACGATAGGTACTGAAGATGAAATCCTTCTAAACAGAAACTTCCCAAAATTACCGCCATCCAAAGCCAGTAAACGCGTTTCTGTTTTTTCTTTCTAATACACCCATTTTTCAAAAAAAAAGTTAAGCATATTTTTGGTAACTTTATTCTAACAATTTTTTAAATCCAACATGTGACTTATTAAAAAATGATGTTTTCCGGGTTTTAACAGTATCAATTTTGGAAAGTTTTGGTTTTGCCGACTTTCGCAAGCGAAATCTTCAGGAATTTAAAGACAACGGAAAATTTAGGAGGAGAGAGAACGATACTGAAGATGAAATCCTTCTGAACAGAAACTTTCCAAAATTATCGCCATCCAAACCCGGAAAACGTGTTTCTGTTATTAATTCTGGCTGTGAAAGCCTTTAATATAATATTTTTTTCATTCTTCTACTTTTTTGTTCTTTCAAAAAAACTCTTTTTCCAAAAAAAAGTTGACCATATTTTTGGTAACTTTGTTTTGCCATTTTTAAAAAATACCACATTTGTCTTATTGAATAATGATATTTTCCGAGTTTTAACAGTATCAGTTTTGGAAAGTTTCAGTTTTCGTCCACTTTCGCAAGGGAAATCTGCAGGAACTTAAGCACACTGGAAAGTTCAGGAGGAAAGAGAAAGATACTGAAGATAAAACCCTTCTGAACAGAAACTTTCCGAAATTACCGCCAACCAAACTTAGATAACGCGTTTCTGTTATTAATTCTGCCCGTGAAAGCCTTCAGTATAATTTTTTCCATTCTTTTGCATTTTCCAAAAAAAAGTTGACCATAGTTTTGATAACTTTATTCTACCATTTTTTTAAATCCCACATGTGTCTTATTGAAAAATGATGTTTTCCGGGTTTTAACAGTATCAGTTTTGGAAAGTTTCGGTTTTCGTGCATTTTAGCAAGGGAAATCTATAGGAATTTAAGCACAATGAAAAGTTCAGGAGGAAAGGGAACGATACTGAAGATGAAACTCTTCTGAACAGAAACTTTTCAAAATTACCGGTATCCAAAGTCCGAAAAGGTGTTTTTGTTATTAATTCTGGCCGTGAAAGCCTTCAACATGTATATTTTTTTCATTCTTTTAAATTTTTTTTTAACAAACTCATTTTTGAAAAAAAAAGTTGAGCATATTTTTGGTAACTTTATTCTACCATTTTTTTTAAATCCCACATGCGGCTTATTGAAAAATGATGTTCTCTGGGTTTTAACAGAATCAATTTTGCAAAGTTTCGGTTTTCGTCCCCTTTCGCAAAGGAAATCTTCAGGAATTTAAAGAGAACGAAACGTTCAGGAAGAAAGAGAACGATTCTGATGATGAGACTCTTCTGAACAGAAACTTTCCAAAATTACCGCCATCCAAACCCGGAAAACGTGTTTCTCTTATCAATGATGACAATCAAGAGTTTGAAATTCGTAAAAAATAAAACACTAAAAGCTCTAAAGATTTTTCCAAGTTCCTCCAGCAACAAAACACCAGATTCCTTTAAATTTATCCGAAAATAAAACACCAGGATTATCTGTGGCTTTTTTTTATAATAATTTAATTAAATTCCTTATTAGAGGATACGTCATTTGCTAAAATCAGACTTATCTTAGCAGGTCTAGCCCCAGTCACTCGCACTTTTTTTTTATCTAGAGAATATGTCATTTGCCAAAATCAGTCTTAACAGGTACTAGCCCCGCCCGCCCGCCCTCTCTTTTCTTAGAGCGAATCTATGTCATTTACTAAAGTCATTCTTATCTTAGCAGGAACTAGCCCCACCCACCCACCTTCTCCTTTCTTAGAAGGTACCTCTTTTGCCAAAATCACTCTTATCTTAGCAGGAACTAGTCCCAACCCACCCACCCACCCTCTCCTTTCTTAGAAGGTACCTCATTAGCCAAAATCACTCTTATCTTAGCAGGAACTAGCCCCACCCACCCACCCTCTCCTTTCTTGGAAGGTATCTCATTTGCCAAAATCACTCTTATCTTAGCAGGAACTAGCCCCGCCCACCCACCCTCTCTTTTCTTAGAAAGTATGTCATTTGCCACAATTGAAAAATGATGTTTTCCGGGTTTTAACAGTTTATCAATTTTAGAAAGTTTCGGTTTTTGCCGACTTTCGCAACAGAAATCTTCAGGAATTTAAAGACAACGAAAAGTTTTTTCTTTCTACCAAACTCATTTTCCAAAAAAGAAAATATTTTTGGTAACTTTATTTTAACAATTTTTTAAATCCCACATGTCTTCTTGAAAAACAATGTTTTCCGGGTTTTAGCAGTGTCAGTTTGGAAAGTATCGATTTTCGTCCACTTTCGCACAGTGAAAAATTGAAAAATCTATAGTTTAACGAAAAACTGAAAATCCAGAAAGAAAAAAATCGAAAAATCAAAAAAAATCCAAGAGTCCAAAAATCGAAATATTGAAAAATTCCAAAACTGAAATAAACATCCAAAAAATTGAGAAATCGAAAAACTAAAAAGCCAAGTCGAAAAATCGTAAGCTTAAAAAAACGAAAAATTGAAAAATCAAAAACCTGAATAATCGAAAAAATGAAGAAGTGAAAGATCGAAACTTTGGGAAGTCGCCAATGGGAAAATAAAAAAAGATTACTTTAGAAATCGGAAAACTGAAAATTTAGAAACGTCAAAATTTGAAAAAATGGAAATATTTAAAAACCGTAAAATTGAAGAGGGCAAAGTTGAGAATTCGTATCATTGAAACACCGGAAAACTGAGAAATTGAAAAATAAAAAAATCGAGAAATCTAAAATTTGAGGAATGGAAAAATTGAAAAAGCCCAAAACTGAAATATTGAAAAATCAAGAAACCGAAAATCCGAAAAATCTCAATAGCGTATTTATAAACCACAAGGACTATACTACTTTCTAACATTTAAATAATATTTATTCGACAAAATTTGAAGATGACATTATCAATTCCTGGGCGGCATGAACAGATAAATTTTGACCAACGACTTAACATCCTTCCAATAACTATAAATTGGAAAATGTTTTTTTCCAAAAGCTCTAACGAAAGTCAGCTTCTAGGTAAATTGCTTAGAGTCGATATTGGCCTGAGTGCGCTTTGGTCTGTAGATCAAACAAGTTCTCAGGCGACGGCTGAAGAAGAAATCGTTTTTCTGTTAATTCTTATCGTGAATTCCTTCAGTTCCATTTAATAGTCTCGACAATTTTTTTTCTTTCTAAGAAACTTATTTCCTTAAAAAAATGTGGGCAATTTATTGTTAGCATTTTTTTAGTCTAGAGTCAGTTCCAAATTTGTATTTTGTATTTTTTTTTTCCTTAATGTGGTACCTACCTTGGATCCAACCAAGACTGATTGTTCCCTTAATATGCACTTTTTTCCTCAAGAAGCTCACCTTTAAAGTTATCCTTCAACTTCTTTTAGAAAACAAGATACTTCCTGTGTGTGGGAAACGTCAGGAAAAATGCGCTTCAAAAGCAAAAGGTAAGAAAACCTCTTGACAACCACCCATTGACCATTAAATTCCAGAGGACATGGAGCTCGTATACGGAAATGGGTACAAATAAAAAAACACTTATCCTTCAAAAATTATTGTAATATTTTATTAGATCCAGCTGCAACTGTTTGCCCAGTTGTTACGAAATGAACTTCGACAAGACCGTGACATACAGCGATTTACTGACCACGGATTTTAAACACCGCATTGAAAACATGTCAGACGAGTATTTCCGGTAAATCATCTAACATAACCTCAAACAACACACCATGACGTCATTTTTACGCCATTTTAGCAAAAATATGGCGGTTCTTCATTTCTTCTTCACCGAGAACCGCTTCCGGCGCCAAATCAAGAGCGAAATCTTCGGATTCACGGAAGTTATATGTAAGTAAAGCTTGGAAAAAAAATGACTAAAACAAAAATAATTGTAGCCAATGTGGGGGGTCTTCTGGGTTTGTGCCTCGGTTTCAGTGTGTTGAGTCTGGTGGAGATAGTCTACTACCTCACCTTGAGGGTGTTCTGCGGCTACTTCCAGTCACGCAAAAAGGGTCAAAAGAAAAAAGAGAAAAACGAACGATACACAAATAGTGTAATTCCATTCATGAGTTAAAAGCGGCTGCGTTTGTTTCAATTTGAAACAATTAGGTTAGGTAACTTATTGTCAGTAAGAAACTCCTCTAGATGTACATTATAATTAAACTAACAATTTGGCATATAGTTAAAAATAAGAGTAAACAATAAATATTAACACTTAAAATTTAAAATGTACAAAACACCTCCTCGTAGTCGCCGCATCCGACGCCCTCCTCATCACAACCAAATGAAAATAACTAAACCATCAAAAAATATATTTACTTGTAAGCTTACATATACAGGTGTGCCAGTTCGCCCCTCGAGCCGCAGCGCTCGGCCGCGCCTCGAGCGCAACCCTCCCCAGTCACAAATCATCAAGGTCAACGAAATTAAATACAGTCATCGAGTAAATTTAATCAACAAAACGAATAGCACCAGCACGTTCCGTGATCCTATACGAATCTTAAACTTCCGTACAAGACTAGAAGGTCATAAAAGCAACCTAAACTCTAAAATAATCAAACATAAGAAATCATACGTGCACGTCGCCGCTGCTGGCCACGCTCGCCACCTCGGGCTGGGTGTGAACGTGGACCTCGTCTAGGTTATCACAAGCGTTCTCGCCCTCGTTCCGCAAGAGACACTCCTCAGATCCCGTCGTCGAGCTGTGGCAGCTCTGGTAGTCCCCGTTGATGCTGTGGTGGTCGGATGCCGTCACGAAGTTGACGGCTCCGGACTGCTGCGATATCGAGCGCACGGCCCGCTGGATGGGGTTCTCGCTCTGCGGCTGGAAGGTGCCCCCCTGGGTGCCCCGGTTGCTGGAGTTGATGAGGGGCGTCGTGTCGTCGGCGTCGGTGTCGCTGTCGGAGTCGTGCTGGGGCTCGTCGTGGGCGAACACCTTGCGCTTGCAGATGGGGCAGACGCGGCGGTTCTTGGTCAGCCATGGGTCTATGCACTTGGTGTGGTATACTGGAAATGGAAAATTTTGACGTTATGATTTTCAAAATTTTTCAAAAAAAATTGTTAAACTGTGTAATAACTCAAGATGGATTCATAAATCACACATACAGGAATATTTTGTTTATAAAATGTTAATAACATTTATTCGGGAAAATTGTAAAATGACGTCATAATTTTTTAGCGGAGTTGTAAAAGGATAAATTTTGACTAACTGTTTACCTTGTTTTCGATTATCTTAAAACTACAAGTGGAGGAGTACATTATTTTTGTAAAAGTTGGAGCTGACGTCATATCATCGTTGGTTAGTGTTTTACCATCTACACGATATTCCTAATGTACGTAATTTGATAGCAATCGGTTCCGTAGTTTCGGAAATTATCTATCGACAGACGGACGGAAACGAGAGACCTATATTTTCTTATTCTAGGGGTCATGAAACGTAGAGGAAACATAAAAATATCCAGTCGCCCGATGGACTCGATTACAACACTTCCTTAGATTTTTGTATTTTTCGATTAATTTTTCTAGTCGTTAATTTTAAATTTTTCTTCAATGTTAAGAATTTGCTATTTTCTATCTCAATTATATAGTCCAATTTTTTAAATATTCGACTTATCAGTTTTTCCACTTTTCGATTTCTCGGTTTTTAACTTTTCAATTACTAGATTTTCAATTTTTCGACTTATAGTTTTTCAATTTTTCTTTCGTTGTTACAAATTTGATATATTTAATTTAACTTTTGGTCTTTTTGGTCTTTTCATTTTCGTAATTTCAATTTTTAGATTTTTTAATAACAATTTACTTACGGAAACTGTTCATTACATAGTTCAAACTAAACAAAATAATAATAATGCAATTTAAAATTACTTTTCGATTTTAATTTCGCCAATTTTTCAAGGTTTAATAATTCTTATGTATAATTTTCTTTACTTTAATTTTTCGACTTTTAGTCTCCCAATTTTTAATTTTTCAATTTTTCGTTTCTTCAATTTTACGGTTTTGCAATTTTTCGATTTTTTCAAACACAATTTAGCAGATTATTTAATTTTTCAGATTTTCAATTTTTCAATTTTCGATTCTTCAATTTTTTAATTTGTTTTAATTTTTATTTTGTCGATTTAATGTTTTTCAATTTTCTAATTTTTAGATATTTTGATTTTTCGTTGTTTTAAATTTTGCGATTTTTCGTCTCTCAATTTTCAATTTTTAAGTTTTTCAATTAATCTATTTTCAATTTCTGAGGATGATTTTGGATCAAAGCCGCCCTCCAATGGAGAACTTTTTCCCCTCGAATTCTTAAACTTTTCGATTTTACAATTTTTCATTTTCCCGATTTTTGAACTATTTTTCGATTTTTAGTTATTTTAATTTTTTCGGTGTTTTCAATTTTGCGATATTTCTCCTCAGTTTTTAATTTTTCTGTTTTTCAGTTTTTCAATTTTTCGATTTTCATCCAGAATTTCTTTTCCTAAATTTTTCGATGTTTCATTGTTGCATTTTTTTTACAATTATTCGATTTTTCCTATTTTTGAATCATTTTTCTACTTTTACTTTCTCAAATTAATATTTTTCAATTTTTCAATTTTTAATTACTTATTGCATTCAATTTTCGGATTTTTCAAGTCAATTTTTAATTTTTCGATTTTTCAATGTTTTGTTTTTCCAATTTTACGATTTTGCAACTTTTGGATTTGGATTTTTGAGTCCTTAGATTTTTAGATTTTTCAATGTTTTGTTTCTTGAATTTCAATTCTTGATTAATGTTTCATTGTTGCAATTTTTTGGATTTCTTTGCTTTTTTTTCAATTTTTTTAATTTTTACTTTGCCGATTTAATATTCTTCGATTTTTCAATTTTTAGGTGTTTTGATTGTTTGTTTTCAATTTTGCAATTTTTCTATTTTCAGTTTCTCGAATTTCAGTTCCTAAACTTTTCGGTGTTTCATTGTTGCAGTTTTTCAAGTTTTCAATTTTTCAGTTCAGTTTTACGATTTTGCAATTTTTAGATTTTTGAGTTATTAGATTTTAACATTTCTCAAATTCTCGATCTTTAATTTCTCGACTCAGTACCAAAATTTTTCGATGTTTCATTGTTGCAATTTTCCTACTTTTCAATTTTTGTGTTTCTCGATTTTACAATTTTAATTTTCGAATTTCAATTCCACTTTTCGAAGTTTCATTGTTGCAATTCTTCAATTTTGAATTTTTCCGATTTTTTAATTATTGTTCGATTTTTACTTTCTCGAATTAAAATTTTTGATTTTTTTAATTTTAATTATTTTAATTACACAACGATTAAATTTTGCTATTTTTCAACTCAATTTTTTATTTTTCGATGTCCCAATTTTTCGTTATTTCAATTTTTAATTTTTAGAAACTATTTTGAGTTTTTGTTGATTTCAATTCTGCAATTTTTCGTTCCACGATTTTTAATTTTTAAGTTTTTCATTTTTTTCGGATTTTTAACTATTTTTCTATTTCTCGAATTTCAATTCTTCTTGTGGTTTTCGGTTGAAGTTTTTCAATTTTTATTTTGTCGATTTAATTTTTTTCAATTTTCAGTTGTTTTAATTTTTCCTTATTTTCAATTTTGAGATTTTACGTCTCTAAATTTTTAATTTTTCGGTTTTCTGATTTTTCAATTCAATTCTTAAACTCTTCGATGTTTCATTGTTGCAATTTTTCTATTGTTCAATATTTAGATTTTTCAATTTTTAGATATTTTAATTTTTCGTTCGTTTTAATTTTGCTATTTTTCGTCTCTTCATTTTTAATTTTTCGGTTTTTGAATTTTCAGTTATTTTAATTTTTGGTTCTTTTCAATTGAGAAATGAAAAATCGCAAAATTTTGCGATTTTTCGTTTCTCAATTTTTAGTTGCATGCTTTTCAATTTTTCTATTTTCAATTTCTCGAATTCTTAATAAACCTTTCATGTTTCACTGTTGCAATTTTTCAATTTTCATTTTACGATTTTTACGATTTTTGAACTATTTTTCGATTTTTCCATTTTTTGTTCCTTCAATTTTATGATTTTGCAATTTTTGGATTTTTCACTTATTAGATTTTTACATTTCGTAATTTTTAGATTTTCTATTTCTCAATTTCAATTCTTCGGTGTTTCATTGGTGCAATTTTTCAATTTTTACTTCCCGAGCGTAAGCAAAGGAAGTATTGTAATCGAGTCCGTCGGCCGACTCTCTACTTTTACGTTTTCTCAATCTTTCATGACCCCTAGAAGACGAAGAAATAGGTCGCCCATTTCCGTCTGTCTGTCCGTCTGTCCGTCTGTCCGTCCGTCTGTCCGTCCGTCTGTCCGTCTGTCCGTCTGTCCGTCCGTCTGTCCGTCTGTCCGTCCGTCTGTCCGTCTGTCCGTCTGTTGTCCCGGATTTTTATTAGACAGATAATCTCCGAAAGTACTCGACCGATTGTTGTGAAATTTTGTACTTATATTAAGAATATCATGTAGATGGTAAAACGCTAACCAAAATTTGTCGAATCATCCCCACCACTAAAGCGATGACGTCACTTCAAAATTGTACATAGTAAATGGGTTTTCAATTGTATAAAATAACATAGTCCTACACATGTAGTTTACAACTCTGAATCGACTTTTCACCCGAAACGTCCAGATTTTTGGAAAAAAAATCAAAATTATAAAACAACATTTTGAAATTTAATTTTTAATCTGCTAACCAGATGCTTTGAAATGTTGCAGATGTTTTAAGGCTATAAAGAGCATCATAAATCTTTAGTCAAAAAATATTTGCTTATCCCCTCCAAAAACTTGATGACGTCAGCTCAAAAGTTTGTGGAATAAATCATATCTAAAATGTACAAAATATGATGAGTCTGTACTTATGATCTATCACTCCATTCATATTTTTTGGATTTGCATATACAGGGTGACTCAAAAAAATTAATGAATGCGTAAATATATTTTATTGATTTAATCAGGAACTACAAAACCGAATGCTCTGAAATCTTGCAGATGTTTTAAGGTCATAAAGAGCATAATAAATGTTTAGTCAAAATATATTTGCTTATCCCCTCCAAAAACTTGATGACGTCAGCTCGAAAGTTTGCCGAATAAATCATATCTAAAATGTACAAAATATGATGAGCCTGTACTTGTCATTTATCACTCCATTCATATTTTTTGGATTTGCATATACAGAGTGACTCAAAAAAATTAATGAATGCGCAAATATATTTTATTGATTTAATCAGGAACTACAAAACGGAATGCTCTGACATCTTGCAGATGTTTTAAGGTTATAAAGAGCATAATAAATGTTTAGTCAAAATATATTTGCTTATCCCCTCCAAAAACTTGATGACGTCAGCTCGAAAGTTTGCCGAATAAATCATATCTAAAATGTACAAAATATGATGAGCCTGTACTTGTCATTTATCACTCCATTCATATTTTTTGGATTTGCATATACAGGGTGATTCAAGAAAATAAATGAAAGCGTAAATTTATTTTACTGATTTACTCAGGAACTACAAAACCGAATGCTTCGAAATCTTGAAGATATTTTAAAATTATCATAAGCATGGTAAATTTTTGATCAAAACGTATTTGGTCGTCCCCCCTAAAAAATTTATGACGTCACCACAAAATTTTGCTGAATAAATCCTATCTAAAATGTACAAAATATGGTGAGTCTCTTCTTGTAATTTGTCATTCCATTCAAATTTTTTCGATTTGCATATACAGGGTGACTCAAAAAAATTAATGAATGCGTAAATTTATTTTATTGATTTAATCAGGAACTACAAAACCGAATGCTTTGAAATCTTGCAGATGTTTTAAGGTTATAAAGTGCATAATAAATTTTTAGTCAAAATATATTTGGTTATCTTCTACAAAAAACTGATGACGTCAGCTCAAAAGTTTGCCGAATAAATCGTATCTAAAATGTACAAAATATGATGAGTCTGTACTTGTGATTTATCATTCCATTCATATTTTTGGATTTGCATATGCAGGGTGACTCAAAAAAATTAATGAAGGCGTGAATTTATTTTATCGATTTAATCAGGAATTACAAAACCGAATGCTTTGAAATCTTGGGAATATTCTAAAGTTATTATAAGCATGGTAAACTTTTGTTCAAAATGTATTTGTTCATCCCTCCTAAAAAAATTGATGACGTCACCCTTAAATTTTGCTGAATAAATCCTATCTAAAATGCAAAAAATATGATGAGTTTGTACTTGTGATTTATCATTCCATTCATATTTTTTAGATTTTCTTAAGAGGTGGTTCAAAAAAATTAATGAAGTCAATTTATTTTATTGATTAAATTAAAGGCAACACTTATTATTAGTATTACACCCCAACCAACCCAATTTGGTAGACAAAAAATTTGTTAAAGGAAAAACTCGGTTGAAACATAAGGGTAGCATGCTTATTTACATCGACTTTAACATTACAGACCTGCATTTGTTTTATGCGTTCACTTGGTTCCGCGAATGTGAAATAGACATGTTTATAATCAACCAATTGTGAATTTCACCGTCAAGAATTAAAATAAAACCCAATGTTTTATATAATAAGCGGAAGTCGAAGCAATAAAACCGATGGTCGTTTTGTTTACAGTTTCTCTGTTTGACTCTCAAGTATGCTGTTACGCCTGTCATCTTAAATTAAGAATGTTTATGCGTACACGATTTTCAGCTGCCTGGGATACGTATACGTGAGTAAATTGTTTCGTTATTTTATTGATTATTACAAATCAATATTCAAAACGACCCAATTCATTTTCCTGAAAATTTGAGAATATAATAATTTTATCCTTAGTATTACACTACATCTATCCCAAACTGATATACGTGTCCTTGCAAAAATGTTGATGACGTCATCGCAATTTTTTTTAAATTCCCACTACAAAAATGTAATGAGAAAAAACACAATAGGCATGCAGTCGTCAAGTTTCCGACAGCGAGGGAAGTACTGTCTAAACTCTTTAGACCAATTTTTATTTTGCCGATTTAATATTTTTGGGCTTTTCTATTTTTAGTTGTTTTAATTTCTCGTTGTTTCCAATTTTGCGATTTTTTTTCTCAATTTTTAATTTGATGTTTTTCAAATTTTGCGATTTTTTGTTTCTAAATTTTTGATTTTTCGGTTTTCCAATTTTCCAATTCAATTCAATTCTTAAACTCTTCGATGTTTCATTTAGATTTTTCCGATTTTTGTATTATATTTCGATGTTTGTTTTCTCAAAGAATTTTTTAGATTTTTAAATCTTTAGATATTTTAATTTTTCGTTATTTTCAATTTTGCGATTCTACAATTTTTAAAATTTTCAATGATATTGTTTACATTTTTTAATGTTCGATTTTTCTGATTTTTCAATTTTTTGTCCTTTTAATTTTTCAATTTGTAAATATTTGAAATTTTCATTTTTCTCAATTTCTCAACGTTCGTTACGATGTTTTGTTTCTCAAATTTTAATTTTTGATTTTTCAATTTATCCTTTCTTCAATTTTATTGCTTTCCAATTTTTCGATTTTTCAATGTTATAATTTTTAGGATTTTCATTTTCGATTATTCAATCTCTCGGTGTTTCGATTTTTCAATTTTTTCGATTTTCATTTTGTGGATTTAATATATATATGTTTTAATTTTTAGATGTTTTAATTTTTCGTTGTTTTCAATTTTGCCATTTTTCGTTGCTAATTTTCTATTTGCAATTTTTCGATTTCTTAAACCTTTGGATGTTTCATTGTTGGAATTTTTTGATTTTTCATTTTACGACTTTTCCGATTTTTGAACTTTTTTTTTGATTTTTCATTATTTTTAGTTATTTTAATTTTCGGTTAATTTCAATTTGGCGATTTTTTATCTCCCAATTTTTAATTGTTCGATTTTTTAATTTTTTGTTCCTTCAATTTTTTGATTTTGTAATTTTTAAATTTCTGAGTTATTAGATTTTTATATTTTTCAATTTTTGGATTTTCTATTTCTCGAATTTCAATTCTTTTTGCAGTTTTCAGTGTTTTTTGTTTGTTGTAATTTTTCAATTTTTATTTCGTCGATTTAATATTTTTGGTGTTTTCAATTTTTAGTTGATTTAGTTTTTCGTTGTTTTCAATTTTGCGATTTTTTGTTTTTCAATTTTTAATTTGATGTTTTCCAACTTTTCTATTTTCAATTTCTCGAATTCATAAACCTTTAAATTTTTGAACAATTTTTTCGATTTTTCGTCTCTCAATTTTTAATTTTTCGGTTTTTCAATTGAGCGACATTTCGTCTCTAAATTTTTAATTTTTCGGTTTTCCAATTTTTTTGTTGTTCAATTTTTTGATTTTTCCGATTTTTGAGGTATTTTTCGATGTTTGTTTTCCCAAATTAATTTTTTTTCGATTTTTCAATTTTTAGATATTTTAATTTTTCGTTGTTTTCAATTTTGCGATTTGTCATCTCTGAATTTTTAATTTCTCAATTGTATTTTTACATTTTTCAATTTCTCTGATTTTAAAATTTTTCGGCTTTTATTTTCCCGATTTAAAATTTTTTCATTCTTCAATTTTTAACCATAAAACGTTTGTTTGCAAGTTTCATGGAATTTTAAAATTTCAAAGTTAAATAGTAAAATGTTGTCACATTTATTCAAATAAAAGTGAAAAACGAGTTTACAATTTTCAAAATTTTTCCAAAAAACAAATGGGTTAAAATGGGTTCAATCGACTGAAAATTGCTATCAAATTGTAGATAATCTTCCGCTAAATACAAATTCGAAATCGTCGCCACATCTTTTCAAATAAACGCAAAAAATAAGTTTAAATTTTTTAAAAGTTTTTCCAAAAATATGATTAAAATAAAAAAAATCTACATCCTGTACCAAGTCGCAAAATTGTTTCGCTTTACTGTCACGTTTTCCATAAAACAATCTCCAACTGTCCAAACAATACCACTACTCACCATGGTTACATGGAAGAACTCTCAACTTCTCCCCCTCGATATAATCGTCCAAACAAATAGCACAGGTCTCATACGGATCCCCTTTCTGGTATTTACAAATTGGTATTTTATTGAGTGTGGAAGTAGGCAGTCTGTGCCGCCTCTGCCTCCTTCTGTCCTTAATGCACTTCACCACCTACAAAGCATATTAATAACAGCCCCTCCCAGAACAAAAGCAACCTCACCAAAAATATAATCATCACAATGAAACAGATCCCCACTACGATAGCGAACGGAATCAGCAGATGCGTTTGTATATTAAACGGCGATTCCCCCGTTATCACAATAAAGTATTTGGGATCCGCGTAGATCTTCTTCAACATGAGTCCGGAGGATTCGCTCACGAACACGGACGGGATGTTGATACCTGAAACGTAGCGAGTGTTCCATCAAACGAAGTTTTGCGAAAAAACCCGCATTAGTATTACGTTCTTCCATACAGTTAGAAGTTATAGAAATACCCGAGACGTCACAAACACAAGAGAAACTGGTTTTAGACTGCAGAATCACTACTATTGGAGTTTGTCAAAATAAGTGATAATCTCTCGGAATGTGATAAATCACTATGGAGCGCCGCAAGGTCTGTGTTAAGACTCATTTTGTTTTTATTAAACATAAATGATTCATACCACAAACTCAAGTTGCTGTCTATATCTCAAGATTAGTTTAATACTGGCTAAGTTTGGTTAGTTCTTTCCGAATACACTGCTATTTACAGTCCAATGAAGTGCAATAATCTAACGATCGTGAAAACTTATCTTCAAAAAAGACACTTTATCTATTTATTTCTGAATCATAATTTCAACGATTGATGTTAAAATTAGAACAAATATTTTGACGTGGTGTATGATCTCTTCTAGTCGACATAAATAAATAGTCTTCAAAGATAAGATATTTTAGAAAGAAAAACTGCAAACACGAAAGCTCACTGAAAATTCACGTATTCTATCATGTTGAAAAGTTGTAGAAAATGCAAATTTCCCTTCCTTTTGACATTGACAGGTGATAAACATATCAGCTGACAGAATAACGTGATGTGTCAACTTTGACAGGCAACGCCAACTTTACGTCGTTTAATACTATAAATCGTTTACAAGAACATATTTCACATGGTAATTTCTCATAGAAAAATATTTTCTATGGGAAATCGAAGCTTAAGCTCCGCCCCTCGGGCGGCTGGGCGGGGCTTATATTTTGCTCTTTTTATCATACGTTTCCTTCTTTTCACAACAAGAAACTTAAAACATGGTTAAAATGATTCAAAATCGATATTTCCCCATACAAATTTTCCATTTTGAATATGTTTTAAGTTTCATGTTGTGAAAAAAATTCTACACATATTAAAACAAAAAGGCAAAATGTAAACCCGCCCACCCGCCCTGTCTCAATTGTGACGATTTTTTTATTCACCGGGAACCAAGGGGGCGGAGCTTAACTGCAAAATACTAATTTCTTTACAAGAAATTAGAAACATGTTTTTAAGTATCGTGTTGTTGAAAGAATACTACGTATATTAAGAACAAATGGACAAAATATAAACCCTGCCCACCCACCCCATCTCATTTGTGATAATTTTTTTATTCTTAGAAACCTAAAACACGTTTAAAATGGTAAATTTTTGTTGAGAAATATGGAATTTGTAAGCCCGCCCCTAGGTCTGAAAAACGAATGAAAACTTCATTACTATCTAGATCAGGGCAGGTATGGGTGTGGCATAATCTTTGGGTTTAATTTTTTCCTAATATACATAGTATTACGATGGTAATTTCTTGTAGAGAACTAATAAGGATTTTGCAATTTAAAATCATCACAATTGAGATAGGGTGGGTGGGCGAGGTTCATATTTTCCCTTTTTTTTTTTTTCTTAATATATGAAGACTTATTTCGACATCAAGAAACTTAAAACATGTCTGAAATGGTAAAAATGCTCAATCTTTGTCTTTTTTTTTTACTCAAAACGTATAATTTTCTTTAAAGAACACGATTACATTTCTTAATTTTTCGATTTTCTATTTCTCAATTTCAATTCTTCTTGTAGTTTTCGGTGTTTCATTCTTGCAATTTTTCAATTTTTATTTTGCCGATTTAATATTTTTGGGCTTTTCAACTTTTAGTTGTTTTAATTTCTAGTTGTTTTCAATTTTGCGATTTTTCGTTTCTCAATTTTTAATTTGATGTTTTTCAAATTTTCTATTTTCAATTTCTCGATTTTTCCAATTTTGTAATTATTTTTCCGGTTTTTCAATCTCCAGTTATTTTAATTGTTCGTTGGTTTCAATTTTGGGATTTTTCATCTCTCAATTTTTAATTTTTCAGTTTTTGAATTTTGCGATTTTTCGTTTCTAAATTTTTGATTTTTCGGTTTTGCAATGTTTCAATTCAATTCAGTTCTTAAGCTCTTCGATGTTTCATTTAGATTTTTCCGATTTTTGAATTATATTTCGATGTTCAATCATCACAATTGAGATAGGGTGGGTGGGCGGGGTATATATTTTGCCTTTTTTTTTTCTTAATATATGAAGACTTATTTCGACAAAAAGAAACTTAAAACATGTCTAAAATGGTAAAAACGCTTAATCTTTGGCTTCTTTTTACTCAAAACGTCTAGTTTTCTTTAAAGAACACTATTACTTAAGGACATGTTTTACATAGCATATTCTTATAAAAAATAAGCATTTTGCAGTTAAGCTTCGCCTCCCGACTCACGACGAATTAAAAAAAATCATCACAATTGAGACGGGGTGGGTGGGCGGGGTTTATGTTTTGCTCTTTTTATCATCGTTGCCTTCTTTTCACATCAAGCAACTTAAAACCTGTTCAAAATGTAAAATTTTGGTAGGGAAATATGTATTTTGCAATTATGCTCCGCCCCTCAGTCTAACAACGAATGGAAAATTCATCACAATTGAGATCGGGACGGGTGGGCCGTGCTTAATCTTTTTTTTTTATTAATGTGTATAGTTTTCTTTGAACAATACGATAGTTAAACTTGTTTTCAGTTTCTTGTTGTGAAAAAAAGACTTCGTATATTAAGAACAAATGGACAAAATATAAGCCCCGCCCACCCGCCCCCTCTCAATTGTGATGATTTTTTTAGTGATCGTGAGTCGAGAGGCGAAGATTAGTTGCAAAATCCTCATTTCTCCACAAGGAATTATCATGAGAAATATGTTTTGAAAGGATAAAATTTTATAAAGGGATATGGATTTTGCAATTAAACTCCGCCCCTCAGTCTAATCACGAATGAAAAACTCATCAAAATTGACATCCGGAGGGGTAGGGCTTAATCTTTGGCTTTTTTTAGTCAAAACATATAGTTTTCATTGAAGTACACGATTATTAAGAACATGTTTTACATAGCATTTTGTTATAAAAAATAAACATTTTGCAATTACGCTTCGCCTTCGAACTCACAGGACGAATAAAAAATTCATCACAATTGAGACAGGGTGGGTGGGCGGGGCTTATATTTTGCATTTTTTATGATACGTTGCATTCTTTTCATAACAAGAAACATAAAACATGTTCAAAATGTAAAATTTTCGTAGGAAAATATTAGAGATGTACCGACTACAGTCGGCCGACTGTTTATAAATGCAACAGACAGTGGGTTTTTTTTTCTATTTCTCTGACTACCTTAAAAACTTGTTTTATTTTAATAAAAGGAATAACTGAAGTTTCTTTTTTTTTCAAAAAATGTGTTAAATTTTTTTGGATAATTTTAACATTTAATTTTTTGTAGTAACTCAGTTCAAAAATAAAGAATAACACAATTTAGGGCAGTTTATACAATACTTAACCAATTTTAACCACTTTTTTGGAAAATTTTTGGAAATTTTAAATTCGCTTTGCGTGTTTATTGGACCATATATCGTGACGGCGATTACAGAATCGTAACTAGCGGAAGATTATCTACACTTTGACACCAATTTTCGGTCGATTAAACTAATTTTAACCGGTTTTGACAAAGCCGACTAGTCGGCCGACTGCAGTCGGCACATCTCTAGAAAATATGTATTTTGCAACTACGCTCCGCCCCTCGGTCTAACAACCAATGGAAAATTCATCACAATTGAGGTCGGGATGGGTGGGCCGTGCTTAATCTTTTTTTTTTTTTTTCTCAATATGTATAGATTTCTTTGAACAATGCGATAGTTAAACTTGTTTTCGGTTTCTTGTTGGGAAAGGATGACTTCGTATATTAAGAACAAACGGACAAAATATAAGCCCCGCCCACCCGCCCGTTCTCAATTGTGACGATTTTTTTATTCATTGCGAGCCGAGGGGCGAAGCTTAGCTGCAAAATCCTCATTTCTCCACAAGGAATTACCATGTAAAATATGTTTTTTTTTGAAAGGGTAAAATTTGTATAGGAATATGGATTTTGCAATTAAAGTCCGCCCCTCAGTCTAATTACGAATGAAAAACTCATCAGAGTTGAGATCCGGCTGGGTGGGGCTTAATCATTGGTTTTTTTTACTCAAAACGTATAGTTTTCTATAAGGTACACGATTACTGAAGGACAAATTTCACATAGCATTTTCTTATAAAAAAATAAGCATTTTGCAATTAAGCTTTGCCTCCCGGCTCACGACGAATAAAAAAATCATCACAATTGAGATAGGGTGGGATTTGCTTTTTTCATGATACGTTGCCTTGGTAAATTTTTGGTAGGAAAATTTGTACTTTGCAATTACGCTCCGCCCCTCGGTCCAACAACGAATGGAAAATTCATCACAACTGAGATGGGGACAGGTGGGCCGTGCTTAATCTTTTTTTTCCCAATATGTACAGATTTCTTTGAACAATACGATAGTTAAACTTGTTTTCAGTTTCTTGTTGGGAAAAGATGACTTCGTATATTAAGAACAAATGGACAAAATGTAAGCCCCGCCCACCCACCCCTCTCAGTGATGATTTTTTTATTCATCATGAGTAGAGGGGCGAAGCTTAGTTGCGAAATCTTCGTTTCTCCACCAGGAATTATTATGTGAAATATGTTTTGAATGGGTAAAATTTTGTAGAGGAATATGGATTTTGGAATTAAGCTTTGCCTGCCGACTAACGATGAATAGAAAAAAATCATCACAATTGAGATAGGGTGGGTGGGCGGGGTTTATATTTTGCTTTTTAATCATACGTTGCTTTCTTTTCATTACAAGAAACTTAAAACATGTTCAAAATGGTAAATATGTAATTTGCAATTACGTTCCACCCCTCGGTCTAACAACGAATGGAAAATTCATCACAACTGAGATGGGGACAGGTGGGCCGTGCTTAATCTTTTTTTTCCCAATATGTATAGATTTCTTTGAACAATACGATAGTTAAACTTGTTTTCAGTTTCTTGTTGGGAAAAGATGACTTCGTATATTAAGAACAAATGGACAAAATATAAGCCCCGCCCACCGGCCCCCCTCAATTGTGATGATTTTTTTATTCCTAGTGAATCGACGGGCGAAGATTAGTTGCAAAATCCTGATTTCTCCACAAGGAATTACCATGAGAAATATGTTTTGAAACGGTAAAATTTTGCAGAGGAATATGGATTTTGCAATTAAACGCCACCCCTTAGTCTAATTACGAATGGAGAATTCATCACAATTGAGATCGGGACGGGTGGGCCGTGCTTAATCTTTTTTTTTTCTCAATATGTATACATTTCATTGAACAATACGATAGTTAAACTTATTTTCAGTCTCTTGTTGTAAAAAAAAGACTTCGTATATTAAGAACAAATGGACAAAATATAAGCCCCGCCCACCCGCCCCCTCCCGATTGTGACGATTTTTTTATTCATTGTGAGCCGAGGGGCGAAGCTTAGTTGCAAAATCCTCATTTCTCCACAAGGAATTACCATGTAAAATATGTTTTGAAAGGGTAAAATTTGTGGAGCAATATGGATTTTGCAATTAAACTCCGCCCCTCAGTCTAATTACGAATGGAAAACTCATGGGAGTTGAGATCCGGCTGGGTGAGGCTTAATCTTTGGCTTTTTTTTACTCAAAACGTAGTTTTCTTTAAAGAACACGATTACTTAAGGACATGTTTCACATATTATTTTTTTATAAAAAAGTAAGCATTTTGCAATTAAGCTTGCCTCTCGACTCACACGATGAATAAAAAAAATCATCACAATTGAGGTCGGGTGGGTGGGCCGTGCTTAATCTTTTTTTTTTCCTTAATACAGCGTGTTATTGAAAGGTACGTACAAAATAAAATGGGCAATTGGTCTTGAAATATGGGTGCTAAAAGTTAAAAAAAGTTCAGGTAAGTGTTCTCCTTTTGGAGATAAAAATTATTAAAATTTATGTCCAAATTCGTTGTACGCCTCTGATAGAAAGATCATCTTTCGTTTCTATAGCAACATTTGGTCTTGACAAAAGTTTTATTGTTACAGTTGCTAGGATTTACTAAAATAAGTTAATTTTACCTATTTATCCTTCAGTAGCGTCTAAAGAGGTTGGATAAGGGTTAATTTTCCCCTTATAATTTTGATAACACAAAATAAGTTTTTCAGACTTCTTAGACTTCGCGAAGAACTGTCAATTTTGTGGTACGTACCTTTCAATAACACACTGTATATGTATATAGTTTTCTTTGAACAATACGACAGTTAAATTGGTTTTTAGTTTCTTGTTGGGAAAAGATGACTTCGTATATTAAGAACAAATGGGCAAAATATAAGCCCCGCCCACCCACCCCTCTCAATTGTGATGATTTTTTTTATTCATCATGAGTCGAGGGGCGAAGCTTAGTTGCAAAATCTTCGTTTCTCCACCAGGAATTATCATGTGAAATATGTTTTGAATGGGTAAAATTTTGTAGAGGAATATGGATTTTGGAATTAAGCTCCGCCCCTCAGTCTAATTACGAATGAAAAACTCATCAGAATTGCGATTCGGCTGGGTGGAGCTTAATTTTTGGCTTTTTTTTACTCAAAACGTATAGTTTTCTTTAAAGAACACGATTACTTAAGAACATCATTTTCTTATAAAAAATAAGCATTTTGCAATTAGGCTTGGCCTTCCGACTCACAACAAATAAAAAAAACATCACAATTGAGATAGGGTGGGTGGGCGGGGTTTATATTTTGCTCCTTTTATCATACGTTGCCTTATTTTCACACCAAGCAACTTAAAACATGTTCAAAATGTAAAATTTTGGTAAGGAAATCTGCATTTTGCAATTACGCTCCGCCCCTCGGTCTAACAACGAATGGAAAATTCATCACAATTGAGATCGGGACGGGTGGGACGTGCTTAATCTTTTTTTTTTTCTTAATATGTATAGTTTTCTTTGAACAGTACGATAGTTAAACTTGTTTTCAGTTTTTTGTTGGGAAAAGATGGCTTCGTATTTTAAGAACAAATGAACAAAATATAAGCCCCGCCCACCCGCCCCCTCTCGATTGTGATGTTTTTTTTATTCGTCGTGAGCCGAGGGGTGAAGCTTAGCTGCAAAATCCTCATTTCTCCACAAGTAATTACCATGTAAAATATGTTTTGAAAGGGTAAAATTTTGTAGAGGAATACGGATTTTGCAATTAAACTCCGCCCCTCAGTCTAATTACGAATGAAAAACTCATCAGAATTGACATCCGGCGAGGTGCGGCTTAATCTTTGATTTTTTTACTCAAAACATATTTTTCTTTAAAGTACACAATTACTGAAGAACATGTTTCACGTAGCATTTTTTTATAAAAAATAAGCATTTTGCAATTAAGCTTCGCCTCCCAACTCACACGAGGAATAAAAAAATCATTACAATTGAGACAGGGTGGGTGGGCGGGGGTTTATATTTTGTTTTTTTTTATCACACGCTGCCTTCTTTTCACAAAAAGAAACCTAAAACATGTTCAAAATGTAAAGTTTTGGTCTAACAACGAATGGAAAATTCATTACAATTGAGATCGAGACGGGTGGGCCGTGCTTAATTTTTTTTTTCTTAATATGTACAGTTTTCTTTGAACAATACGATAGTTAAACTTGTTTTCAGTTTCTTGTTGGGAAAAGATGACTTCGTATATTAAGAAGAAATGGACAAAATATAAGCCCCGCCCACCCGCCCCCTCTCAATTGTGATGATTTTTTTTATTCATCGTGAACCGAGGGGCGAAGCTTAGTTGCAAAATTCTCATTTCTCCAGAAGGAATTACCATATGAAATATGTTTTGAAAGGGTAAAATTTTGTAGAGGAATATCGATTTTGCAATTAACTCCGCCCCTCAGTCTAAATACGAATGAAAAACTCATCAGAATTGAGATCCGGCTGGGTGGGGCTTAATCTTTGGCTTTTTCTTACTCAAAACGTAGTTTTCTTTAAAGAACACGATTACTTAAGAACACGTTTTACATAGCATTTTGTTATAAAAAATAAACATTTTGCAATTAAGCTTCGCCTCCCAACTCACAGGACGAATAAAAAAAAATCATCACAATTGAGACAGGGTGGGTGGGCGGGGTTTATATTTTGACTTTTTATCATACGTTGCCTTCTTTTCACAACAAGAAACTTAAAACATGTTCAAAATGTAAAATTTTGGTAGCGAAATATGTATTTTGCAATTACGTTCCGCCTCTCGGTCTAACAACGAATGGAAAATTCATCACAATTGAGATCGGGATGGGTGGGCCGTGCTTAATCTTTTTTTTTCTTTCTTAATATGTATAGTTTTCTTTGAACAACACGATAGTTAAACTAGTTTTCAGTTTCTTGTTGGGAAAACATGACTTCGTATTTTAAGAACAAATGGACAAAATATAAACCCCGCCCACCCGCCCCCTCTCAATTGTAATGATTTTTTTATTCATCGTTAGTCGAGGGGGCGGAGCTTAATTGCAAAATCCTCATTTCTCCACAATTGATATTTTAGATATGCATTTCACAATGTCATAGTCCGAAAATTAACTACAATATTATGGATTAATTGAAACTCGAATATTAATACTGTGTGATCAGAAATGACTGAAAAATTTGAACTTTTCGTGCGAAATGAAAATGTCAACGATCCTGGCAATTGACACCGGAAATTATTGAAAATATGATACCAATTCAACTAAAAATCCAGGATTGCCAACAGACTCAGTCATTTCTGATCGCGCGTTATATCAAAAAGGTGCCAAAAAGTAAAAAATTATTTGAAAAATTGTCAAAGTTTACAGAAAATTATGTCATAGGGGAACGGACGTGAAGTTTGTTGGCAGCATTGTTCCTTAGGTCAAACTATACACACTAAACTTCATTGTGCAAAATTTGTGACATTTTTTGGGATTATATTATATAGCGAAATTTTTACAACAAAATTGAAAAAAATGAACTTTTTAATGATTAAAATTCGTTAAAAACTGTCATAAAATTAGACGAAAAAATCACACTGGGGAATTAATGTAAAGGGGTTGGTAGCATTGCCCTTTCTGTCAAATTTCACGCCCCAATTTTATTTGACACTACGAACTGAATGTGCAATTTGTTTATGTTTATAGTGAAATTTTTACGACAAAACTTTTTTGGATTTGTTAATAATAATTTAAAAGTGACAATTAAAAGTATATTTTTATTCATTACATTTGCAGGCATAGCGTTAGTTGTAGCAATTTAAGAAAGACGCGACTGGAATTCTGGAACCCAACATAATCCAAATAAATCATTTAGAAGTCAAAATAGTTAAGTATAAATTTTAATAAGCCCGTCAAAACAGCACAATTAAGAAAACTAATCAATCTATCTTAAAATGTTTAAATTATTGAATGTATTGTGCACTTGTTCACTTATCATCTTTAAACATTTGACGTGTGTTTATTCAATGTATCGATTACATTATCTACATATTTTTGACCGGAATCATTACTTTAGGTAACGTAAGTATTTGTTTTAAATTATCCAAAGATTTCCTGGTGTACACACCGTTAATCATGTACATAACGTCATAGTTTAAAATTATTGAGATTCCTCAGAACACATCAAATTAAATAACGTGACTGGAATGCAAAGAATCATACTCAATGATGACCCAACCCATATAAAACAGAAAGTGAAGATTTTATGTAACTACCTGTTAAATCCAAAAGTGAAAAAGCACCAGATTTCAATGACAAACTGATTTACATAAAAAAAAATACGAAAAAGTCCACCCCTTTACCTGTATCGTTCTTGGCGGACATCGGCACCAGCTGGTTGGAGTTGACATTGTGGACCACCACGGCGTCGTAGCCGGCGGCCTGGCCCGTGCGCACCTTCTGCTCGAAGGAACAGTTCCTCTTCTCAGTGTACCGGGGCATCAGCACTATCCATTTTCCCGTTTCGTTCTCGTCGGACGGGGGCGGCTGGAGCTCGGCGCAACCGTCTGGAGGCTCGGCGTTCACCAAGACGCCGCGGACGACTACTGAGGAAGAAGACCGTCGTTAGTGGAATCGTAGGGTTCAAAGAACTGGAGCGCGACTGAAAATCGTCGTTTTTGTCTGAGACGAGACGAAGATTTTTCCATTTTGAGCGTAATCGGTCTTTGTCTTGGAGGAGATGCTGTGTTATGACCTCGAAATTTTGATACGAGTAATTAGTTGTTGACGTTGGTGGAGATATTAACGAGTTTTATTGTGTTTTATTTTAGTTAAACTTTGGTGAAAAATGGATTTTTAATCGATGAATGGACTATTCAATATTTGACAACAAATAATGTTAAAGATAGGTACGTGACGTGCGAGCGGTATTAATTTTCCATAGAGTGCTTAAAATTCTGTCAACATTTTCTAGATGAGCATCCCCTCCAAAGCAATTGAGGCTAATAAAACAGTCTGTAAGTGTGTAATCGATATGGCAAACGACACAGTTTTCGGACTATTATTTCCTATGTGTTCGTTGGAACTAAAGCTAATTGTCTATATTATGTTAAAACATTGCGTTTTTCAGACAGTGTTTTTTTTATTTATGTTTAATATGAGCGTGTAAAGTTACGAGCTACAATAATGGAATGATAAGTATGTGATAAAACCATAAATCAGGGCGCGAATACGGAACTTTCTGATATGACATCAATCTAACAAGCGTCTCCTAAAAATAGATGGACGAAATAAAATTCACGTAGCGGAAAGAGGGTACTTTATAACCCATTCAGCTACATTATCCAGTTATCTGCAGTTAGTAAAATAATGGATTAAGCGAGTTTAAATGATTGCTTTATTGGGGCTTAAAATTTTATTATAATTTGCGCTAATAGCACTAGAGCGGCAAATACAATGTTACCGAATGCTACGATGATAGCGGTTCGAACTTATTAAAAACATTCAGAAAATGATTTTGGAAGGTAAATTATCTTCGTTTCAAGATAATTTGTATCAGACGATGACACATTGGCAAATTTCTCAGATATGATTACGGCATACTCGCAATCGATCGCCAGTGTAACCTTATTCTAACCCACACACAAAGCGTGATGATTCATCATTAGCTAGTTAAAACGGATAAATATGAAAATGTATGAACACTAAGCTCCAAAGTTTGTTAGATAAGTTACACGCAAAAATCATAAAACTAGTTTATTTTTAGAGAACTTTACAATAATTTCACAAGACTGGAATTTAGAGGCCGTAAGAAATTTTCTCTGCCTTAATTTTTTAATTTGTTTTTTGTATATTGAAAATTTCATATTTTTTTTTTATTAATTTAGTTTTTAACTGACATTTCATCCCCTGTGTGCAATACTGTATCATTTTAATGGCGAATTATATGGCAAAAAATTATAAAAAGCTCGCTCTCCAGTGTGCTTTGGGATTTATTAAAAAATATACCGGGTGTCTGGGAAAAATAGTAAAACAATTCCTTCTCACATTTTGGTGGAGTTACATGATTTTAAAATTGGTTCTTTCTAACCAGCTAAAAATGTTTGACGTACCAAAAATTGTCAAAGTTTTTTATTTTCGGATAAATTTAAAGGAATCTGGTGTTTTGTTGCTGGTAAGATAAGAGCGATTTTGGCAAATAAGATACCATTTAAGAGAAAAGAGGGCGGGTGGGCGGGGCTAGTAGCTGCTAAGATAAAACTGATTTTGGCAAATGACATATTTTCTAAGAAAAGACAGGGTGGGTGGGCGGGTCTAGTTCCTGCTAAGACAAGAGTGATTTCGGCAAATGAGGTACCTTCTAAGAAAGGAGAGGGTGGGTGGGTGGGGCTAGTTCCTGCTAAGATAAGAGTGATTTTGGCAAATGACGTATCCTCTAATAGGAAATTTAATTAAATTATTATAAAAAAAAGCCACAGATAATCCTGGTGTTTTTTTTTGGGATAAATTTAAAGGAATCTGGTGTTTTGTTGCTGGAGGAACTTGCAAAAATCTTTAGAGCTTTTAGTGTTTTATTTTTTACGAATTTCAAACTCTTGATTGTCATCATTGATAAGAGAAACACGTTTTCCGGGTTTGGATGGCGGTAATTTTGGAAAGTTTCTGTTCAGAAGAGTCTCATCATCAGAATCGTTCTCTTTCTTCCTGAACGTTTCGTTCTCTTTAAATTCCTGAAGATTTCCTTTGCGAAAGTGGACGAAAACCGAAACTTTGCAAAATTGATACTGTTAAAACCCAGATAACATCATTTTTCAATAAGCCGCATGTGGGATTTAAAAAAAAATGGTAGAATAAAGCTACAAAAAATGTGCTCAACTTTTTTTTTGAAAATGAGTTTGTTAGAACAAAAAAATGCAAAGAATGGAAAAAAATATATTGAAGGCTCTCACGGCCAGAATGAAACGCGTTTTCGGGTTTGGATGGCGGTGATTTTGGAAAGTTTCTGTTCAGAAAGGTCTCATCTTCAGTATCGTTCTCTTTCCTCCTGAACTTTTCCTTGTTCTTAAATTCCTGAAGATTTCCCTTGCGAAAGTGGACGAAAAACGAAACTTTCTAGATTGATATTGTTAAAACCCAGAAAACATCATTTTTCAATAAGAAACATGTGGAATTTAAAAAAATGAATGATTAAAGTTACCAAAAATATGCTCAACTTTTTTTTTCAAAAATGAGTTTGAAAAAAAAATGCAAAGAACGAAAAAAAAATATATTGAAGGCTTCCACGGTCAGAATTAATAAGAGAAACACGTTTTCCTGATTTGGATGGCAGTAATTTTGGAAAGTTTCTATTCAGAAGGATTTCATCTTCAGTATTGTTCTCTTTCTGTATGAACTTTTCGTTGTTCATAAGTTCCTGAAGATTTCCTTTGCGAAAGTGGACGAAACCGAAACTTTGCAAAATTGATACTGTTAAAACCCGTTAGACATAATTTTTCAATAAGCCGCATGTGAGATTTAAAAAAATGGTACAATAAAGCTAGAAAAAATGTGCTCAATTTTTTTTTGAAAATGGGTTTGTTAGAAAGAAAAAATGCAAAGAATGGAAAAAAATATATTGAAGGCTTTCACGGCCAGAATAAATAACAGAAACGCGTTTTCGGGTTTGGATGGCGGTGATTTTGGAAAGTTTCTGTTCAGAAGGGTCTCATCTTCAGTATCGTTCTTTTTCTGTATGAACTTTTCGTTGGTCTTAAGTTCCTGAAGATTTCCCTTGCGAAAGTGGACGAAAACCAAAACTTTCCAAAATTGATACTGTTAAAACCCGGAAAACAATTTTTCAACAAGACACATGTGGGATTAAAAAAATCGTAGAATAAAGTTACCAAAAATATACTCAACTTTTTTTTTGGAAAATGCGTTTGTTATAAAATGCAAAAGAATGAAAAAAAAAAATATATTGAAGGCTTTCACGACCAGAATTAATAAAGAAACGCGTTTTCCGGCTTTGGATGGCGGTGATTTTGGAGTTTCTGTTCAGAAGGATTTCATCATCAGTATCGTTCTCGTCTCCCCTGAACTTTTTGTTGTCCCTAAATTCCTGAAAATTTCGTTTGCGAAAAAGGGTGAAAAACGAAACTTCCAAAAATGATAGTGTTAAAACCCGAAAAACATCGTTTTATTAAAAAGACACGTGAGATAAAAAAAATTGTAGATTGACGATGTCCAAAAATGTCTACATCTTTTTATAAAATAATTTCGTCAAAAACAAAAAAAAAAAAAAATAAATGCCATAGAATGAAAAAAATATATATTGGAGGCTTTCATGGCCAGAATTAATAGCTGAAACACGTGAGATTAAAAAAAAAATGGTAGAATGAAGTTATCTAGAATATCTACAATTTTTTTTAGAAAATAAATTTGTTAAAAAGCAAAAAAAATTTAAAATAAATGCTGAAGAATGAACAAAATATATATTGAAGGCTTTCATGGCCAGAATTAATAACAGAAACACGTTTGCCGGCTTGGCTCTTGGTAATTTTGAAGTGTTTTTGTTCTTCTCTCCTGAACTTTTCATTGTCCCTAAATTCTTAAAGATTCCCTTTGCGAAATTGGGTGAAAATCAAAACTTTCCAAAATTGATACTGTTAAAATCCGGAAAACATTGTTTTATTAATAAGACACGTGAGACTAAAAAAAATGGTAGAATGAATTTACCCAAAAATATCAGCACTTTTTTTTAGAAAATAAATTTGTTAAAAAGCAAAAAAAAAAACAGAAAATAAATACTAAACAATGAAAAAAATACATATTGAAGGCTTTCTTGGGCAGAATTAATAACAGAAACACGTTTTCCGGATTTGAGATTCTAGGTATTCCTGTTTGGAAAGAATTTGAAAATGCTTTGCGGCCCCTAACGTCTTTCTTTATAATAATGTAATTAAATGTCTTAGAGGATACGTCATTTGCGAAAATCAGTCTTATCTTAGCAGGTACTAGCCCCGCCCACCCACCCTCTGTTTTCTTAGAGGGTATTATGAGCTTAATTACGTTTTTTTCGTAATCTACATCATACAGAATGTTTTAATTATTTTTTTTTTGGGAGTCCCGAAACCCCCGTCCATAACGTACTAAACAGTTAAACCACCTTTTACAGACACTCGGTATATATCGGCAGTACGATTATTTTTGACTGATGTTACTTAAATCTGGCAATTTGATGTTATGTTTGGTACAGAATGAGTTATTATTGTCATTAATTTACATAAGCCCAAAATATAAAATCCCCCATTGTGACAAAGTTGACAAGGTACAGAATTTTTATTACTTCTCCAGCATAAGCAAAGGAAGTATTGTAATCGTTTTCTCGATCTTTCAGGTCTCCAGTTTCCGTCCGTCTGTCCGCCGTTCTGATTTTTATTAAACAGAAAATCTCCAAATACTGGGCCGATTGTTGTCAAATTTTGTATTATATTAGGAATATCATGCAGATGGTAAAACGCTAACCAAAATTCGTCTAACGATCAATAATGAGATGACGTCACTTCAAAATCGAACATAGTAAATGGGTTTTAAATCGTATGAAATAACATGGTCCTACTCATGTAGTTGAGTTTTTACCCAAAACGTTGAGATTTTTGGAAAAAATCAAAATTATATATATTATGCCTCTCTTTCTTAATATACGTAGTCATCTGTTTTAAATTTTTGTTGCGAAAAAATGACTACGTATATTAAGAAAATAAAGGCAAAATATAAGCCCCACCCGCCCGCTCTGTCTAAATTGTGATGATTTTTTTCATTCGTCGTGAGCCAAGAGGGCGGAGCTTAATTGCAAAACCCTTATTTCTCTATAAGAAATTACCATGTAAGACGTTTTTGAGCATCGTGTTGTTAAAAAAAATACTACGTATATTAAAAATTAAATCCAGGTTGAGATCAAGGCGGATGGGTAGGGTTGATCTTTTGGCTTTCTTTTTAACTTAAAACATACTCAAAAAACATGATTCACATAGCAATTCCTAGTAGGAAAACAAGGATTTTGCAATGAAGCTCCGCCCCACGACTTCCGACGGGTAAAAAAATCGTCACGATTTAGATAGGGCGGGTGGGCGGGGCTTATATTATGCTTTTCTTTCTTAATGTACGTAGTCATCTGTTTTAATTTTTGTTGTGAAAAGATGACTACGTATATTAAGAAAGTAAAGGCAAAATATAAGCCCCACCCGCCCGCCCTGTCTCAATTGTGATGATTTTTTTATTTGTCGTGAATCAAGAGGGCGGAGCTTAATTGCAAAACCCTGATTTTTCTACAAGAAATTACCATGTAAGACACGTTTTCGAGCATCGTCTTGTTGAAAAAATACTATGTATATTACATTTTGCAATCTGCCAAAGTGAATGCTTTGAAATCTTACAAAAAATTTATGGCAAGCAACATTTTTAATCAAAATATATTTGTTTTCCCCTCCAAAAAATTGGTGACGTCATCTCAAAATTTTGCCGGATAAATCCTACCTAAAATGTGCAAAATATGATCAGTCTATACTTCTGATTTATCACTGCATTCATATTTTTTTAAATTTGCTTGAACAGAGTGACTCAAAAAAAAAATGAAAAATTAAAATTATCATAAGCATGGTAAATTTTTGATCGAAATGCATTTGCTCATCCCTTCTAAAAAAATTATAACGTCACCTCAAAATATTGCTGAATATATCCTATCTTAAATGTGCAAAATATGATGAGTCTATACTTGTGATTTATTTTTAATATATAATTAATATTTTTTAAATTTGCTTATACAGGGTGTCTCAGAAAAATTAATGACTGAGTCGTTAAAAAATAAATAACCAATCAGATCTAGCAATTTACTAGGGAAATATGCTATTTAACGCCTTTTAAATTTAACAAGTTTTTACAAGTTTAATATAATAATCAGTCTCATCTTAGCAAGTGCTAGCCCCGCCCACCCGCCCCCTATTTTTCAAGAGTTTATGTCATTTGTCAAAATCAGTCTTATCCGAGCAAGGACTAACCCCGCCCACCCGCCCCTATTTTCTCCGAGGATATGTCATCTGCCAAAATCAGTCTTATCATACCAAGTACTAGCCCCGCCCACCCGCCCCTATTTTCTCAGAGGATATGTCATCTGCCAAAATCAGTTTTATCTTAGCAAGTAGTGATGACTAACTTTTACAAAAAATGGCAGGAATTTTGAACATCTTCTCTAGTGGTTGGTTATGCTTTAACGAATTTTTCTTTTGTTGGTTTTGTTTTTGTTTATAATTTATAAATGTCTTATTAAATGTTTTTGTTGCGTGCAGTGTTGCCAATTTTACTATTATAAAATAACGTTTTTTTCGTAATCTACATATTAAAGAATTTTTTTTTGGGACTCCCGAAACATAACGCACTGAAGAGTTAATCCAGAAATAATAACAGAAACGCGTTGATTCTGATGTGTTTCTGCTCCAAAGGGTTTCATCTTCAGTATCATTCTCTTCTCTTCTGAACTCCTCGCTGTCCCTACATTCCTGAAGATTCCCTTTGCAAAAGTGGTATAAATCGAAACTTTCCAAAATTGATACTGTTAAAACCCGGAAAACATCGTTTAAGTAATAAAACACGTGAGATTAAAAAAAAGTTGAACGAAGTTATCCAAAAATATCAATAGTATTATTCTCTGAGAAAATAGGGGGCGGGTGGGCGGGCTTAGTACTTGGCAAGATAAGACTGATTTTGGCACATGACATTCTCTGAGAAAATAGAGGGCGGGTGGGCGGGCCTAGTATTTGTTAAGATAAAACTGATTTTGCCCCTACTAATCTACCCGAAATGTGCAAAACATGATGAATTGTGATTTGTCATCGCATTCATATTTTTTAGATTTGCTTATACAAGTGACTCAAAAAACACTAATGAATATGTCAATTTATTTTATTGATTAAAACCTCATTTTTCCATACAATTTTGGGAATATAATACTACCATGTGTATTTTAAAGAATTGGCCTATTTACTAATACTAATTTTATGCCATATTTTTGTTTACTCATCGAACAAATGTGACGATTAAGCCCATATACACCTGGTCGACCAGAATAAACAGAATTTGAATGATTTTGTCTCCTCAAACAGAGGAAACGACTAAAATTAATTATTAATTAACCTAAAATGGAGAAAAACGTTCTGAATATTATTCTGGATAAGTAGCTGTTATTATAAACGTTAGTTTAGTATTAGTGAATATAGGCGGGCGCAACATTCCAGTATTCTCAAATTTTCGAGAAAATGAGGTGAATCGTTCTTGATTTGATCAATATAAAAATGTGTGACCGAACAATCTTCAATAGTATTATTGCCGAGCCACAGAGTTCGCCATATTGCAAAAATATGAATGGCGAAGGTAAAAAAAATCAAGGCGGATTCATAAACCACAAGTATAGGAATATGTTATTTTATAAAATTAACCTAACATACATACAAAATTTGACAACAATCCGGTAGTTTCGAAGATTATCTGTCTAAATAAAAATCAACACAGACTGACAAACACACGGACGGAAATGGGAGACCTACTTTTTCGTACTCTAAAATTACTGATAGTTTTTTTGTAGTAATTTAGAAGTAATTTAATAGATGTATTCAGACGAAAACACTCTGTATATATGCAAGTCACTAGTTAGTTAATTACGGTTTATCTTTATTAAACACGTTTATTTCCGATATGCGGTTTTGATTTTTATTCGTATAATTAATAATAACAATATAATTTAAAAGAATAAATAATATTTAGTACGTATATTATAAAAAAAAAACAATTTTCTTAAATCGCTGTTTTCAAACACACTTTATATAACTATAGGAAAAGTCATTATTTTAACTAATGATGTGATGTTTATTGTGAAGTAATTTTTTTTAAATAATTACCATAAAATAATCTGCATGACGCGATAAATAAATCATAAAATTAATAAAAATAAAAATATCAATAAATCACGGCGCAATATATGGAATCTTACTGACTTCAGGGTTGTTTAAAAAATGAGTAAATGGTTATTTTTTTCCTTTTAAAAATAAATTCGAGATTATTTGTTTGCGAAAATCGCGACAATCAGACAAACAAAAACGCAAACAAAGAGGAACTTTGCATTTTTTTACTAGTTAAAAAATATATGCAATTTCTGTTTGTGTAATGAATATGACCATAAATCACCGTAATAATGCGCTGTTAAACAACCATTTAATATCAAATGATATCAAATCCCCAAAATTACACAGGGAAAAGGAAACGCGAGAGCACAATCAAAATACGTCTTTATTCCTCAAGAAGAAAGAACAGACTGCCCCCTTCACTGCTTCCCTTGCACCTTATCGAATGTTTATATTAACCGACGATAATCAACCCTCAGACGGCTGGAATTTCGTCTGGCGCGACATCATATCGGAGCACCAGCGAGGTCCCGTTGCTAACAGCTCGGCCGTTCTGACGTTGTTTCGTCCTCGAGGAAACTGTGATTGGGGGGTAGCAGTATCCTAAGCATCATGAGACACACATACCTGCAAACACACAAATAATTAGTCGTTAGCCTCGTCAGACCGAGAAGCATCTGAATCGTCACTTCGACAGACTCGAAAATGCTTTAATTTGTCAACAGAATGAATACCAGTGTAACGTTTCTGGCTTCTTTGAGATCCCTTCGGATCTTCGATAACGTAGCGATCATGATCTAACACCTTTTTAATCGTATAGGGCCCATCGTACTTAGGTAGTAACTTCTTACTACTCCCTTCGTTTGTGGTGCGAACTTTTCGCACCAGGACCAGTTGTCCAATCCGAAACTTCTTCGGTTCGCAACGTCTGCGATCATAACGTGACTTTTCACGTTCTTGCTGCAGTCGGAGACTTTCCCCAACTGCCTCTCGTGTCTTGGCCAAGTCTTTATTATACTGATCAGTACCAACTTCATTTACAATGAACGCATCCTGCGCGCTCCGTGGTTCGTAACCGTATAACAACTTAAATGGGGTTGTTCCCGTAGCTTTATTAACCGTAGTGTTCAAACCCCAACTTACTTTTGGGACTTCTTTGTCCCAGCTTTCCTCATCAGAGAACGTCGCTGATAGGGAAGCTAAAATCGTACGATTATATCGTTCTACCTGCCCGTTTGCGCGTGGCGTAGCCGTTGCGTTAAGTACTACTTTAACACCGAGTGTTTTACATAACTGAGTGAACTTTTTGCTAGTAAAGCACGTGCCACGATCGGTAATTATCCGCTTTGGAACACCGAAAGCTTCGATGATTTTATTTCGCAAAAAGTTTTCGACATGCACCCCTTTCGTATTAGGCACAGCTTTCATAATTACGAATTTCGTAAACGCATCTACAGCTACTAATAAATGTGTGTTTTTACGCTTACTCTTAACGAACGGACCTAAATGGTCCAAATGTATAGTATTCATAGGCTCTGGGACTTTTTCTATTGGATGTAAGAAACCAGGTTGTTTTCCCGCAGGAGCTTTATTAAACAGACATCCTAAACAACTTGAAATATACCGCTTTACATATTGTCGCATTGACGGAAACCAGTAATTTTGTTTCATTAAACTAAATGTTTTATCGACGGAAAAATGCCCTTTTTCGTCGTGACAAAGCATCGTTAGTTGCCGTCGAGCTGTTTTAGGAACGACCCATCGTAATCCGTCCTCGGTTTTCCGAAAAACTCTATTATTTTGTAATTTATACTCCGTATGGATGTTTTTCTCATCACGGTCCGCAGGATTTCGAGACAGAACTTCATGTAAATACGCAATACGATCGTCTTGCAATTGTGCGGTAAGCACCCAATCGTCTTCAGTTAGGCTTATTGTTAATAAATCTAGTTCGTCAAAACTTATTGGAGCTTCCACCGGATTTCGACTTAGCGCATCAACATGACTCATTCCGCTGCCCGGCCTATAAACTACCGTAAAGTCGTACTCTTGCATCATTAACCACCACCGTCCAACTCGTGGTAAAATATCCCGTTTCGTGAACGCCGTTCGCAATGCATTGCAATCTGTAACCACCCGAAATTCTTTTCCGAATAAATAAGGACGAAATCGCTTTAGAGCTTGAACAACTGCGAGAGTTTCTAACTCATACGAGTGATACCGCTGTTCCTCCTTAGTTGTCTGCGTACTAAAGTACATAACAGGTTGCCAACGGCCATTTATTTGTTTCTGCATTAAAATACCGCCCAACCCCAACTTGCTAGCGTCTGTGTGAACTTCGGTTTCCGCATTAACGTCATATAGCGCTAAGAGTGGCCGTTCCGTTAATTTGGCCTTTAATATTTCGAAAGCTTTCACTTGTTCATCTTGCCAGACAAAGTCTGTCCCCTTTCGCGTTAACGCAGTCAATGGTTTCGCTATGGTGGCAAAATCACGTATAAATTTTCTAAAATAACTCGCAAGACCGATGAACTGACGGACTTCACGTACTGTTTCGGGTGTTTTAAAACTTTGCACCGCCATTATTTTGTTATTGCCTGGTCGTACCCCGTCTTTCGTTATTTCATGTCCCAAATATTCCAATTGCTTTTGGAAAAAATGGCATTTACTCAATCGCAACGTTAAATGTGATGCACGGAAGCTCTGCAGAACTTTCTCGAGCATTCGCAAGCCGGATTCGTAATCAGTCGCAGGTAACAAAATGTCATCCATATATGCGAGAACATTTTCAAAGCGCAAATTTCCTAAAACTTGATTAACGAGACGTTGAAATACCGCAGGAGCGTTTACTAATCCAAACGGCATACGCAAGAATTCAAAATGTCCATCCGGTGTTATGAAAGCAGTTTTTGGAATCGATTCTTCGTTCATGCCTACTTGATAGTACCCAGACATTAAATCTAAACTAGAAAAATATGCAGCGCCGTACAACCGATCCAGCTGATCGTCTACACGTGGAATTGGGTACTTATCTTTTGCAGTGATTTTATTTAAAGCGCGATAATCGATACACAGTCGTTGCTCCCCTGTTTTCTTTTTAACTAACAGAATGGGGCTCGCGTATGGCGAATGCGAATCGCGAACGATATCGTTTTCTTTTAATTCGTTTACGATTTCGCGTACTTTAACTCGTTCAGCGTAAGCAAGCCGATATGGCCTGTACGTTACCGGTTCGTCCGTGGTTAATTTAATAGACATGTCGGTTAAATTTGTTTTTCCCAGTTCGTTCAGATTTTTCGCAAAACAATCTCGATATTTGTTCAGTAATTGTAACAGACTTTCTGTTACATTACTCGGGGTCCCTGGATCCACACTGACATCCTGCAATGTAAATGGAGTGCGAGAAATCTGAGTTGCCAAAATGAAATTACTTACAGGATCGCTGTCTTTTACCGGTTCCTCGTAGCATTTTTGTCCACGAACGATTGTTTGTCCCTTCCGGTAATGCAGTTCCTCCGTGCTGAAATTCATGACAGGCAGGACACCCTGGAGGCCGCCAAAAACACACCTGGGGATGACGTGGTTATGTCGCTCGTACTGCCTCGACGTCAGGTCCACGTAGATGGTACCGGTGTATGATGTTTCCACCTCGACATGTCCAACATGTTGCGGCGGGATCACAGTAGCCTCCTTCGCCCATACGGCGACTTTCGTCGGTTCGACCCCTTCAAGAGCCGGTAGATCGTATTTCTTCGACACCCACAATTTGTCGCCATTAATCACCAACAGGACATCTGGATGATTCACAAATGGCTGTCCAATTATGACCGGTATTGTTTGTAGGTCATCGGCAATAATGAAGACAGGGACGTCGACCTTCACATCCCCTACTTGAAGTGTAGCACTGGCTTCTCCGATTACCGGTGACACTCCGCCGGCGAACCCTCTTATCATCGCCCGGGACGGTTTATACACAATCTTAGCCTCGTCAGCTGTGCGAGCTTGTACTGTTATCGCCGAACTCCCGGAATCGACATAACCCCGTGTCGGACAACCATTCATTTCGCAGTCCACAAAATACACACGTTGGCCACATTTGTCACTTTGCGTGGTCAACACCTCTTTCCCTTTAATACTCTTTGTACAATTTTCGGCCGTATGCCCTAAACGAGTGCAACGTTTGCACACTATCTTGGGTTTCGGACACATTGCCGCCATATGACCTACGCCATGACAATTATAACATTTTAACCCCTTCCTAGAGTTAAGATCAGAGCCGCTCGTTTGGGGACGTTCCCCTCGGAAGTACCTATTCCGGTCTACACGACTCTCCTTTCTCAGCCAATGCATTTTGTGTTTCTCTCGTTTACTTTCGTCTGTTTCGTCTTGCACTCGAGACAGATATTCTTCATATAAGGCTTCTGGTGAATCATATCTGCCCGCTCGTGCCCCATTTTGCAAACTTACGTTCGCCAAACCGTCTATGACGCAAGAAACAGCGTCCTTTCCCGAAATACGGCAAACTTGCAACAACTCCATTTTATTGTAATAGTACGTTGCCATGGTTTCGTTAGGGTCCTTTATCCGTTTCAGCATCTTATGCAACGAGGACGCATAATCAGTGTGCTCGGGAAAAGCTTTCATTAAAAGATTTTTCCACTCAGCCCACGGATAATTAATATGGCTGAGGCTATTGTACCAACTTTTGGCTAAGCCACGGAGTCCATTCTGCATGTGGTACGCCTTTTCTACGTCATCCCAACCGTGGACCTCCCCTAACTGGTCGATCTTGAACAGCCAGCGGGTAATCGACATATTCGGGTTGCCCGGAACAAATTCCGGGATACAGTCAGTTCTCGTAATGTACTTGATCTGGTTACCCAGACCCGTGCTTGTCCCTGTTTCCGTAGATCTTTCCCGGACCAATTTTTCCACCAGTCGTTCCAGACGTTCGATACGCTCACCGGATCCTCCTTTCGCACGTCGCGTCTCCGAGCTCCGACGAGTTCTCTCACTGGGATACTTTTCCCGGGAACGTTTAGAAGAACATCCTTCACGTTGATGTCGTTCTTCGTCACTTGAGGAGGTCGAAGGCTCACGTCGTTTTCTATTCCGGCCCATCCTCCTGTTGTTTTTACAAAGGTATCGCACTGTACTCTTGCAGTTATCACTACACTGCACGTGGCACAATCCCACTTCTGAACTAATATCAAATGATATCAAATCCCCAAAATTACACAGGGAAAAGGAAACGCGAGAGCACAATCAAAATACGTCTTTATTCCTCAAGAAGAAAGAACAGACTGCCCCCTTCACTGCTTCCCTTGCACCTTATCGAATGTTTATATTAACCGACGATAATCAACCCTCAGACGGCTGGAATTTCGTCTGGCGCGACATCATATCGGAGCACCAGCGAGGTCCCGTTGCTAACACATTAAACACCGTAACGCTTATTTAATACCCAAAAGCAAACAAATTTTGACGAATTTGTTGTTGTATGTAGAAAGTTCGTTTATTTTGCATATTTATTCTGATAACGTAAATTACCCATGAACTGCAAACCTGGACAACACGCAGCTGCAATGCATGACGATAATAATGTGACGTGAATTTATTCGGCTTTGAATAATAAAATCTCAATAAATTTGTATTATTCAGATAACAAATTTCTACGGAAATAAAACACTATCGCTAAAAAAAACAACAAAAAATTCGCGTTATTTCTAAGCGTCTTCCTTTAAAAAATATGGGTGATTATTTTCTTATCTGCGTCCGTAAAAAACAATACCGAGTACCTAAGTCTTAGATAAATAATCTTATCAAGAGCAAAATATTTACATATTAGATTGTAAAAAAAAACACGCATTCAAAACTAAATTGTAATGTAAAATAATATAACAACTGTATGATCCTCCCACAAACGCACCTAAAGTTTAACAGACGCCATGACTAACGAAATCAGTCACCTATTTCAGCTCAACAAGCTGTTAAAACAATATAAAATTAAACCTAGTGCGTTTACACTATAAAGAGCGCCTTTAAAATTTCCCCTTCAAATAAACACATGTGAGCTACAACACACATTACATAAATTTAGACTTTGGCGTTTATAGCGATGATGTAAAACTGCAAGACAAAGGTCCAAAGCACGTTTCTGGCGCGATAGTTCTCTGAAGAAAGGTTAAATTTAGAAAATCAAGTGATAAGATATGTGGCCACTTGACCTACTACAGTTAAATTATTTCTAACACATTACCTCCATCTGACAATTTTCTGCCAAAGGTTGCAGGGGCGTCTTCGAACTCTTCAAAATATAGCTGCGAATCCTAAACACACAACAATCAGTTGGCATCCACTCGCTCGAAAACAACTTACAAATCGAATTGCATAGATTTCGGCTGAAGCGTACTGGAGCAGACACAGCATGCACATTAACTCCGGCCCCATGGCGTAACTTGGAGTAGAACGAAGAACTATCACATAATTTATCAATGATATTTTTTTTTGATTTGGCAATGGAGCATCCCTGAAATGGGTTTAGTTTTAAATTGCTTCGAGCATTATCTCGCTGATATACGAGGGAATTTACAAAGATAATGAGCAATCCGATATTGTTGTTGTACGATGAGTTAATTAATATGTCAAACAGACAACCTTCAAATTACGTCTTTGTAAATAAAATAATTAACACACACTAGTCGGACGACATCCGTTGATTATACTATCGATGGAGCGGTTATCGATTTTCGTGATTGCGAACACTAGAAATTCGGTTTAAATTTGGCAGAGTTGGGTTTAATTAATTAAGTCTTGAGAAATAAACACTACCACATTAAGAACTGACTTTGACAGATGATTGTCAGATTGATAGTGACAGGGCACGGCTGCCAATGACGTCGGAAACGCGAAAGTCACCAGACTTGTTTTTAGTAATTGTAATGTCAATTAAGTAACTTAAAACTATGTGGATTTTATTAAAATGCAATATCGTTGCGTAACATGATTCAAGTCACTTGGAAGATAAAACACGTACTCGTATCTGTGGTATTTTTATTGATTCGTAAGGTGTTGTCTTTTGCGTTTTTATAGGTTATGTAGCGACTGTTTCAGTGCTATTGATATTTTTCGCTAAATATAACAGCAAACACAATGCTGCGCAAAAAACTGGACAATATCTCTATAAGAAATTCGTTTTTAACGACGAAATCGAGTATAATAAGCAGCTTCTACAAGAGGCGTCTGATCGCATCCAAGAACTCGAGAAAAAAATTCTAGCTTTAGAATCGCAGGTGCCTAAGTCGTACCCGGATGTAAAATTTCTGAACTACCTCTCAAGGAAACGTATTTTGGTATTTCGTCACTCTTGTCGCCGTTTTAAATAAGTGTAAATTTCTAGATAACGGGCGGCGCTGGCTTTGTAGGTTCACATCTAGTAGATAGGTTAATGCTGCAAGGTCATGAAGTTATAGTAGCTGATAATTTTTTCACAGGCCGCAAACGCAATGTCGAACATTGGATAGGTCATGAAAATTTCGAACTAATTCACCATGACATAGTCAACCCTTTGTTTATCGAAGTTGACGAAATTTACCACCTTGCTAGCCCCGCCAGCCCCCCACATTACATGTACAATCCTGTGAAAACCATCAAAACCAACACTCTAGGTACAATTAATATGTTAGGGCTCGCACGAAGACTGAACGCTCGGATTTTAATAGCGAGCACTTCAGAAGTGTATGGGGATCCTGACATACACCCGCAACCGGAGACGTACTGGGGGCACGTTAACCCCATTGGTACGTAACGTGTACATTAACCTCAACCCAATAACTGGTCTTATTTAGGACCCAGAGCCTGTTATGACGAAGGTAAGAGGGTTTCAGAAACCCTCACCTATGCTTACGCCAAACAAGAAAACATGCAAGTGCGCGTCGCCCGAATATTTAATACGTATGGACCAAGAATGCACATGAACGACGGCCGAGTCGTCTCTAACTTTATCCTGCAAGCCCTCCAAAACGACGTCATCACAGTGTACGGATCAGGCGACCAAACTCGCTCTTTCCAGTACGTTTCCGACTTAGTTGATGGTTTAGTGGCATTAATGGGCAGCAACTACACCCAACCAATCAACTTGGGGAACCCAGTTGAGCACTCCATTATTGGTAAAAAATACAAACCAAATTTCTAGTTTTAACTCAAGCTTTTAGAATTCGCCTCCATTATTAAAGGGCTCGTGGGCGGGCGCAGCAAAATTAAACATTTGGCTCAAGTCGAAGACGACCCCCAGAGGCGCCGCCCCGACATCACCCGAGCCAAAAAATATCTCAACTGGGAGCCAAAAGTGGACCTTAACGCCGGACTGCATAAGACTGTCAACTACTTTAAGCATGAATTGCACCGATTCAAGCACTCGCAGAGGAATAAGTTTTTACCAGAGAAGCCATAACGTATTTATTGTTACAAGTGATTGTGATAATTTGTTGTGTTTTGATTTTTAATAAATTTTGAACGAATGGGTTTTTTGATTTGCGCGGTTGGTGGTGCGCTTGCGGGTTTGTCGCACCTGCTATGCGCTGGACCAATCAGAGCGGACCACGAAACGTAAATTTGTTGTGTTGAATGTGTCAGAGATGGAACGAGTTTGATAAAATAAGTGTTATTTGTTAATAATGTTACAGACAGTACAAATGGTTAGACTTATGGAAGTGACTCGGAAAAATTTGTGGTTGAAATATACTCCATATCTAGCGTTATTTATTTTCATTGACAGTAGGTTTACATAACCTCAAAGATTGATATCTACTGAAATTTCAGTTTCAGAATGTGTCAGTCAAGCCGAAGTCAGCAGGCATTTAGAATTAGGTAAACAGTATCTAGCCAAAGGTCAGTTGGCGGACGCCTTAAGTCACTACCATTCGGCTGTTGGTAAGTAACACCCACCACAAGAAGTGACTTATGTAATTTTGGACACTTCCAGAGGGGGATCCTAGGAATTATTTAACTTATTTTAAGCGGGGAACGGTGTATTTAGCCTTAGGGAAAGCGAAAAATGCCATAAGTGACTTTGACATAGCTCTAGATTTGAAACCAGATTTCACTGCAGCACGTATCAGTAGAGGAATCATTCATTTAAAACAAGCAGATTATGATCTGGCGCATCTAGATTTCTACAACGTCGTAAGTATCACCGAAAATTTATTTTTCAAAAATCACCGTTGTGGCTTTCAGCTGCAAACTGATCCATACAACCTGGAAGCTAACGACCTAATTACTAAAATAGAGCCAGCCAAACAAAAACTAGCCGATGCAAAACACTTCTACGCCCGTGATGACCACGTCAGCGCTATTCACTACCTATCAGAAGCCATTGAAACAAGTCCATGGGCTTCCATTCTATATGAGCTTCGATCAGACATGCACATGGCAAGTGGGGATGAATTGGCCGCTATTAGTGACATTCGGGTTGCCACCAAGCTCCAAAGTGACAACACTGAGGGGTACTTCAAGCTAGCCCAATTATTGTACAAATTAGGACATGCAACAGATTCACTCAAAGCAATCAGAGAGTGTCTTAAGTTAGACCCAGAACACAAAGATTGTTTCCCTTTCTATAAGAAAGTAAAAAAAGTGGAAAAATTTCTAACAGAGTCTGAAACTGCCCTAGAGGAAAAAAATTACCAAGAGTGCATCAATTCAGCTCTCAAAGTTTTGAAAAACGAAGATGAAGAACACAATATGATTTATAACGCGAAGAAGTTGTTGTGTGCGTGTTATTCTAACGATGAACAGACTGAAGAGGCCATAAATGCGTGCACTGAAGCTTTAACCATTAATGATGATGCTAATATTTTCTGTGATAGAGCGGAAGCGTACCTTCAGTCAGAAATGTACGATGACGCAATTAGAGATTTCAGAGCAGCGCTGGAGATAAATTCTCAGTTTGAGAGGGCAAGGGAGGGTTTGAATAAGGCTGAAAATAGGCAAAAACAGTCTGAAAGGCGCGATTATTACAAAATATTAGGGGTGAAAAGGACAGCTTCCAAGAGGGATATTGTGAAAGCTTACAGAAAAATGGCGCAACAGTGGCACCCAGATAATTACCAGATGGACGAGAAAATGAAGAAAATTGCAGAGAAGAAGTTCATTGATATAGCGGCCGCAAAAGAGGTATTTTCGTTTTGATTTGGAGAAATTGGTGACCATTTTTGTGCTGTTTTAGGTACTAACCGATGATGAGAAAAGGCGGCAATTTGATAGCGGAGAAGACCCTCTGGATCCTGAATCTGGACGAGGAGGAATGCCCAACTTCCACCATTTCCAACATTTCCATGGCAGTCCGTTCCAGTTCAAGTTTCACTTTAACTAAATTGTTAAGAGTGTTTGATTTTTGTGCGGTGTAACATCGGCGAAACTCAGGATAAGTGTGATAAAATACTGTCATTACTTTAATGCCAGAACAAGCTGTCAGAACTTGTTTCAAAAGGACTGATATCATGTACATATTCTAGTAATTTTTACCATTTGGTGTTACTACTGTATATATTTATATTATAGTAAAATATTTATATTTCCTCGAGTGTTTCATTTTCGTTCGAAAAAACAAACCGAATGGATTTGAATCACCACAAAATCAAACTAGTAACAGCTAGTAACTTCTAGTGACTTTCGCGCCGTCGCGTTGGCGCCCTCCCCATTCACTCCGTAAACGTCTCACCTGTCACTCTTTCTGACAGAATTCGGTTTCGGTAAGTTGTCCATCTGCATCCCTTCAAATTTTATAAATTCAACCCCCGTTATCACAAAAATAACGCAACATCTGACCACAGCAACCCTCTACGTTGAATCCACTGTCGTTTTTTCCCCCGATTGAGTCACTTTTGGCCCGATGTCCACCGATTAACCTCAACTTGTTTACATGTGTGTTATTTTGTAGCGATGGCAGACGCAGCAGCAAAGAAACCAAAAGCCACGAAAAAGGCGAAAGAAGGCGCCGAGACCGTCGCCGCCAAGAAACGGATAAGGAAAAGGCACGGTCGATTATACGCGAAAGCCATCTTCACAGGTTACAAGCGGGGTCTTCGTAACCAGCACGAAAATACGGCCTTGTTGAAGATCGAGGGCACTTGTGATAAACAAGATAGCTGGTTTTACGTGGGCAAGAAGTGCGTTTATGTGTACAAAGCCAAGAATAAGACCTGTGTGCCTGGCAAGCCCAAGTCAGTCAAGTCGAAAGTTAGGGCCATTTGGGGCAAAGTGACGAGACCTCATGGCACCAGCGGGGCTGTTAGGGCCAAGTTTAAGAATAATTTGCCGGCGAAGGCTATGGGACACCGCATTCGCATTGTAAGTAGTTTGTTGCTTCGGGGTTGGGGTGAGGATGGGGTTGCTATGATGTCGAAGACATTTGAAACCTGAATATTTGTATACTGTACAATGTATAGGTATCTTGAAGTGAAGATTTACTGAGTGTTTGTGGGTGCGATTTGTTGGATGGTTTGAATTTTTGAGGTGTTAATGGGTTTTCTTTTGTTGCAGATGTTGTATCCTTCCAGGATCTAAACTTTTTACATTGTAACATAAGTTATATAAAAAATAAATCAATTTTTATTGGTGGTTTGGTCCTTGATAGTGGATCCTTTTGATTTTCCTGTTCCTTGTACCGTGTTATGCAACCAAGTATACACGTGTTCGTAATTTCTATAGTTCAACATTTATTTTCAATGAAATAATTCTTTATTCAGTGGGGTAGGTATGAGTATGTTGTTTTATAAAATTAAAACGACGTTATCAAATGATTGTTGGGGGTAATCAGCCCAGTAGTTGCAGAAATTATTTGCCTAATTAATTCGCTAATAGACGAAAAGGAGACAACTATTTTTTTCATACTTTGGGGTTATGAAACGTCTAGAAAACATGAAAATGAATGGTTCACCAGATAGATCTTATTACAATATGTCTCTAGCTTGTGCTCGAGAAATGAACAACAGAAGTTGTTTTCATTTCCGGCAAAATTGAAACTGCGTTTTTGAGTATTTTAGAGATTCTTTAGGTTTTTATTATACTTATTTGCAAGGTAAGTAATTGTTTTGGAACAATTTTAACAAAACGTACAAGTTTAAACACTCTGCTTATCATTACACCGGGTGTCCAGAAAATAGCGGATTAACTCTTAAGTAGGTACGTTATGTATGGGAGTTTCGGGAGTCCAAAAAAATCTTTATGATGTAGATTACGAAAGAAATGTAATTTTATAAAAGTAAAATTGGCAACACTGATACCTGCTGAAATAAGTCGATTTTGGCAAATAACATACTCTAGAAGAAAAGAGAGGGTGGGTGGGCGGGGCTAGTACCCGCTAAAATAATTTCAAATTCTTTCGAAACAGGAGCTTCCTAAAACATCAAGATTGTTTTAAATTTTCCAAAAAAAAAACAGGGTCCCAAAATTAACTCAAAAATAGGTCAGGTCAAAAATTTTCAAAAATACAACACCAAAGTCCCCCAAAATTGTTTTAAATAATTTACAAAAAAAAAATCTCCATGGGCTCCCAAAATAATAGACCATGGGTACCCAAGAGTCTCCCGAATAAAAAAAAAACACTGCGGCACTCAAGACTTTTTCAAATTTATAAAAAATAAAACACTAAAAAAAGCCCAAAAGATTTTTTCAAATTCATCCAGCAAGAAAACGTCAGATTCGTTTAAATTTACCCGAAAACAAAACACCAGGGGACCTAAAATTAACATTTTAAACGTAGGATTTTGAAAACAAACAATTTTTGATTCGTCAAAATTTTTATCTGTGTTGTGACCAAATTTGAATAATTTGCATTTGAAACAAACATCATTAAGAAAATCGTTAAACATAGGCAACCACGTGCAAGTTTAGTTCTTTTCTGGTAGTTGGTAGCTGTTCTAGGGAATTTCTGGGGTGTATCTAGTGAGGGGGTTGGTAGACGTTGGCTTGCTTTGTAGAAAGTGGTGACGCGTCACTGTTGTTTTTGGTTTGCTGAAACCAAACGTTTAACGAAAATTTTTCCAAGCGGAAATATAGGAATTTTCGACCGACGCCAACACGTGGTGTTAAATTTGGTTTATTTTTTGTAAATTCACAGTTCATGTTAGGATTTTAATCGTTAACTGTTTCTAATACAATTTAACAGCCATGAGTTTTTTCACATAAAACACTTGTTATATCTTTGTTTATCAAGTTATAAATAAAGTTTCTGGATGCTTCTACTTTAGTGTTACATTATACACTTCTTAATTCTTCACACAAGATTGCTAATAGTTCATTTACGGCAGTTAAATCAACCTAACGTTGTCACACTCTGGGAAAAGGACCGTGGAAAGTGTGGTAAAATTCATACTATTGTGGACTGAGGTACGTAAATTTTTCCCCTTTGGCAGTTATTATATCATCGAGACATATTTCTCAGTCACTTGGATGAAGGCAACATTTAACATCATGCAAATTCTTTGTTTGAGTCGTTGATAAAGTGAGGCATAATTTAACATCATGTAAATTCTTTGTTTGAATCGTTGATAGAGTGTGGCATAATTTAAGATCATGTAAATTCTTTGTTGGAATCGTTAATACGGTGTGGCAAATATTAACCTCATGTAATTTTCTTAGCTTTGCAATTTTTCTCTATCTCGCAATTTTAGCCTCAGTAATTTTCTTTGCTGTATAATTTAAATTGAACGTAAATTCTCATGCTCCGCAGTTTCTAACGTCACGTAAATTTTTTACTTCACACCAGATTTTTTTTGTTTTATAAATCTTTGTTACTTTTTTCTGACCACGTAAATGCTTCCATGATGTAAATTGTCTGATGTCCAATCTTAATCTCTCAGACAAGAATTTTTTGTTGTTTAAAAATTTCACGAGACGAATTTAAATGTTGTTTATCGCTCTTTTTGAAACTGTAACACTTATTCAGTTGTAGTTTAATATCAGAGTAATTGAAATTGAACATTTAAATGGAACTGTGGTAAATAACACAAAAACACGTGCCAGAAGCGGAGGACGCGGTTCCTAGTCGAGCTGGCGGGATTTATCGCACCATATGCACAAAAGACGCAGACCTAGAATAGAAGGCCCCTGAGTTTTGCTAGCGCGGCACGTTTCTAGAGGGGTGCTGGGCAGTATGTGCTTCCCGATAGAGTAGAATCACCGTCGTGGTGGAAGAACAGCCACAACCAGGAGCCCCAAACTCCGCCCGTGCTACAACGCCCCCTATAGCCACACTCTTATAGCGCTCTGGTTCCGCTGTCGCTGTGCTTACGACGAATAAAAAAATCATCAGAATTCGGATAGGGCGGGCGGGCGGGGCTTATATTTTGACTTTTTTTCTTAATATACATAGCCATTTTTTCATAACAAGAAACTTAAAACATGGTTAAAGTGGGTTTTGTAAGGAAATATGGATTTTGCAATTATGGAGACAAAATATAAGCCCGCCCACCCACCCTGTCTCAATTGTGATGATTTTTTTTATTCGCCGTGAACCAAGGGGACGGAGCGTAACTGCAAAATACTTATTTCTCTATAAGAAATTAAAAACATGTTTTTGAAGATCGTGTTGTTCGAAGAAAACTATATATATTAAGAAAAAAGGCAAAATATAATCCCCACCCACCCACCCAATCTCAATTGTGATGATTTTTTTAATTCTTAGAAACTTAAAATACGTTTAAAATGGTAATTTTTGCAAGTAAATATGGATTTTGCAATTAGGCTCCGCCCCTAGGTCTGCCAACGAATGAAATCGTCATTCCTATTTAGGTCAGGGTAGGTGTGGGCTTTAATTTTTGCTTAATAGACATAGTATTCTTTGAATAACACGATACTCAAACAAATGTCTTACATGGTAATTTCTTGTAGAAAAATAATAAGAATTTTGCATTTAAATTAAAAAAAATCTCCACAATAAAAAAAATCATCACAATTGAGATAGGGTGGGTGGGCGGGGCTTATATTTGCCTTTTTTGTCTTAATATACATAGCCATCTTTTCATAACAAGAAACTTGAAACATGTTCAAAATGGTAAATTCTTGTAGACAAATATGGATCTTGCAATTAAGTCCCGCCCCTCGACCTGACAACGAATGAAAAATTCATCACAATTGAGACTTGAGATCGGGGTGGGTACGGGTAGGGCCTAATCTTTAGCTTTATTTTTTGTCTAAATAGACATAGTATTCTTTGAATAGCGCGATACTTAAAAACATGCTTTTAATTTCTTCTAGAGAAGTAACGATTTTGCAGTTAAGCTTCGTCGCAATTGCGGTAGGGTGGGTGGGCGGGGCTACAGTTTCCTTCTTTTTCTTAGTATGTGTAGACTTATTTCGACAACAAAAAACTTAAAACATGTCTAAAATGGTAAATTTTTGTAGTAATAAAATTAAATCCTCCACTTTTCTTCTACAACCATTTAAATAGAGTTTTATTAAAATTTTGTTCTCTTGTTGACTGCCATAATTTTAAATTTGGCGCCACACGTCCGTAATAACTTGCGTATTTGCATCAAGTTATTTTAATTGAGATTTTTCTTTGTTTTTATTAAATTTGTGATATTCAAATATTTATATTTACTCAGAACGTTTAATTTGATATCATTCAAACTTAGGCAAGTTTTTTTTGTAGCTGTGAACGAAAAAGGTCTTTAACCTGCGCAACTTTTTTTTTCTTTTTTTTTTTTGTCAGTAGAAGAATGATTTTGTGTCCTCCACATATATTTTGTGTTTTATTTAACGGTACTTTTCCAACCTTGGGGTCCACCACTTTGCGTCTGAATTCCGCCACAAAAAGAAAACATACACAATATAGGGTCCCATTTTGTTAGGCGATAACAGCCAAGGTCATTTTTTTTTCAAATTTTCGCGGGCTTTCATTTTTTTCCTCACATTTTTTATATCAGGCAAGATTGTTGAGAGCGTAGCAGAGAGTTAATCCGCCATTTTCCAGACACCCGGTATAACAATAGATTTTTTTCCCCGAGCGTAAGCCAAGGAGGTTATCGGAATCGCCAGAAAATGCATGAAAAAGCTTGAAAAGTCACATTTCTCCAATTCTTTGAGGAATTACTTGAATCTACGAACTCCAGAATGTTGAAAACATACACAATCGTATCCTTTTCGCAAAATAAGCCGATTCTGCTTTATCGCAAGTGCGTCAGACGATCAGAATCGTCGAAATATAATAAAATTCAACAAAAATATTATTTTTAGCTAAAATTTGAGGGTTTCCTTGATATTTTCGGCCCCAGTGGGTGCCGGAAACGCTAGAAAACACAAGAACAAACTTGAAAAATAATATTTCCGAAGTTTTTCAAAGAATTTATTGAATCTACAAACGCAGGATGTGAAAAATATACTCAATCGTTTCCTTTTCGTCAGATACGTCGATTTGAGATTTTATTTGTTATCGCAAGTGTGTCATAACCACTAGAATTGTTTTCTAGACGTTTCATGACCCATAGAGAATGAAAAAATAGGTTTCCGTCTATCTGTCGTGTCAATTTACTCTGGTAGTTGTGATTTATGAATCCGCCTTCATTTTTACCCTTGAATGTTTTTACCGGAATTTTTGCAAAATACATGGACTAATCGACAATGACAGTTGGTTGTAGCTCGAAAGCCAGGGTCATTTTTTTCACTGTCAAGATATCTTTTTTCTCTAAAAAACTGGATTTCTTTGATTTTAATTCAGGGACGAGGAAAATTCTGGCTCTTTATTTTTCGATTTTATGTAAATCAGGTTGAAAATTAGGACCAGTGTTGTATAGAAGCGGCAAAATATTGCTTCCATAGTAAATCCGTGCGCACAACAATGCGGCACATGCATATTTCTGAATTACAGTAAAACTTGGCACAATAAATTGGTATTTTTTTTTTTTTAAATAAATGAAAATAAAAAGAAATCATGTCGGAAACTTGTTTATTTAATACATAATTATCATTGTCAAATATTTAACAATAACTAGTTCAATATAAATTACTTTGTCTGAAGTGAGGTACAATAAAGAATGTGCACCCGATCTACAACAGCGTAACAATACACCATAAAAATTGGTAACACATTACACAACAAAAATCACATCATATTCTGTAAACTATATACACTATATACAATCTACGCCTAAAAATATCAACAACTTGATTTTTACTTTACCAATAAGTAAACTAAAACCAGTTCTACAAGGGCCTACCCCACTCCTCAATAACTTACCCCCCCTACACTAAAACAATATTGGCCACCGAACTATTAATCTCCTCCTCCTCGTACCCGCTCTCGTCGCTGCACGCACTATCGTTCTCCCCCTCCGAACCCTCCCCGTCCCTCTCGCACCCGCACACCTCCTTCCCCTGCGCCTCCACCGAATTCCGCTTCTTGAACACCTTCAAGGAACTAAAATCCGCCTGACTCTCCCCCACCGGGATCAGCGACACCTCCTCGCTCCCGATGATGCTCTTACTCCCATTACTCCCGTAATTCAGTCCACAATATTTCAAAATATCCGTGTTGATCCTCTCGAAACTCCGCACCCTCGCCAGCACGCACCCCCCTACTTTGAAATCTACATCAGTCTTGTTCTTGTTTGGCTTCGATTCCTCCTCCTCCACGAACTCCAGGTCCTCCGCGATCGTCGGAAAGACCTGCTGGTCCAAGTCCGACGTGACCGTGCTGGCCGACTCGCAGCCGCTCGACAGCGACCCCTCGTCGCTGTCCGGGGGGATCAAGTCCGGCTTGTCGGTCAGCGCGTTGAACCAAGCCCGCTCGCACGACTCCAGCAGGTCGTTCCGGAGCGAACTCTGCACCAGCTCCTCGAGGATGAGGTCGCTTTTCTCGTCGAGCGTCAGCTCGATGATGTCCTCGCTGAAGTTCACCTTCTGCTCCTTTTCTTTGACCGGAGCGTCGTCGCAGTCCTCGAGGACGGGCTCCACGTCCGACGGGCACGTCTGCAGCCGCCGCAGGATGGCTTTCCGCTTGTCCAACAACGCGCTCGTGCTGTCATAGTGCCGCAAGATCTTCTTGTACTTGGTGGTCTCCACCACGTCCTCCTCCTCCTCCAGGATCTCCTCGATGCTAGTCAACTTCGGCGCGGACTTCGAGCGCTCCAGCGGCGGCTTGTAGTTGTGGCAGCCCGTGCTCAATAGGATCTTCCTCCTGGGGATGGTGGGGTTCTCGTACACCGAGTTCACCAGCGACAGTCGCGCGTTCTGCTTGGACAGTTTGTCCCTCTTGAACTCCGCCAGAGCCAGGGCTAGACTTTGCTTCAGTTCTGCTTCTATTTGTTTGGCGACCGCTGAAGACGAGCACAGGACGGCGTGGCAGCGCAGCTCGTGGCGCAGTCTGCGTCCTTCGTGGCGGTACACCCAGCAGAAGAGTCTGGGGAACTGGGCGGGGGCGGCGCAGGTGGTGAGGCGGTGCGCCCAGTATTCGGTGAGTCCGTGGTCTTTGGTGGTCGCCTTGAGGCCGCCGCTGCTTACTGTTAACTGCATGCGGACGTCGGGACGGGAGGATTGCGTGTAGTTCCGCCATAAGGTCGCTAACGGCTTCTCCACACAACCGTCACCTGGAAAAGGCATTAAATGAGTGTGTGCACGGGTTTATTGTTGTAATTAGCGGTTTAATGGGGTTTGCAGTTAATGGTTGGACGAATTAGATCTCGGCGGAGTCGTTCGAGTGGTTTTTTGAATGAGAGGTGTATGGAGGTGATCGTAAATGGTATTTTTGTTTCGGGTAGTAAATCAGACTTGTCGAAATTTATTTTTGGTTGGAGTTATGACCTGGGTACCCAGTTTTTTATTGCTGCACGTTAAGATAAGGGGTTTTATTGAAGTTTTAATAGAACATTTGTAGTATGAGTTTTAAATTATAGACGCCATACAAGTAAAGATTCTTTAGAAATGTTTTATTTTCACTAATGGACACTTCTAGAGAAATCAGTGATTTTTTTTTCAAAATTCAAATGATATAGAATTTAAGACATTTTTTTCAGACAATAAGTGCTTGTTTTTTATGTTTATCACAATTAAGTTCTGTCGCTTTTTTGACGTTTCATGGCCCATAGAGAATGAAAAAAATAGGTCTACAGTTTCCGTCTCTGTCGATATTTATTAGGCAGATATCCCTCGAAACTACGAGACTTATTTTATAGGTAATTTACCGATACCCGATACTTGTGGTTTATGGATCCACCTTGATTTTTTACAATAGGAATCTAGATTTTGCAAACAAAAATCAAAAGTGTATGTTATGTCAATAATAATAAAATTTATTTATAACTAACATATTTAAGTGAGTTTACAAATAAAAAGAAAAACTAAAAACCCGAAACACCGAAAAATTTAAAGCTTGAAGCACTGAAACACTGAAAAATCGAAAAATCGAGAAATTGAAACATTCCAAAACTGAAACAACGAAAAATTGAATAATGGAAAATTTGAATAACTGAAAAATCGAAAATTAAGAAGTCGGAACATCGAAATTGGAAAATCCTAATACATACATACTGAAAAACCGGAAAATCGAGAAACCGAAAAATAATAAAAAACGACAAATTGAAAAATCGAAAAATTGAAGAATTAAAAAATTGAAAAATCCCAAAACTGAAATATCGTAAAATTGAGAAATCCATAGTCGAAAAATGGAGAAATCTAAAACTGGAAAAGCCGAAAAATCGAATATTCAAAAAAAACCGAGAAACCGAAAAATTGAAAAATCAATACTCTGAAAAATTGAAAAACTGAAAAATCAAAAACTCGAGAAATCGAATCATCGAAAGGTCGAAAAACAAAAAAATTAAAAAATTGAAGTCGAAAAAAATTCAAAAATCCTTAAAAAGCTGACATTGAAAAACTGAAAAACTGAAAAAAGTCGAAAAACAGAAAAGATGAAAAACTGAAAATTTAAAAATCGAAAATTTGAAAAACCAAAAAATTGAAAAATCAAATAAAGAATCGAAAAACTGAAAAATCGAGAAGTCGAGAAATCGATAAGTCGAAAAATCGAGAAACCGCAAAGTTGAAAAATGGAGAAAGCGAAAAGTCGAAAACGTATTAATCGAGAACTAGAAAAATCGACAAATCGAAAACTTAGATACCTAAAATTGAAAATTTGAAAAAGAAAAATAAAAAAATTGAGAAATCGAAAATTCCAAAAGTTGAAAAATCGAATAATTACAGAATAAAAAAATTGAAAAATCGAAAAACCGCGAAACCGAAAATTTGAAAAATCAAAACCCTGAAAAATTGAAAAACTGAAAAATTAAAAAACAAACAACTGAAAATTCAAGAAGTTGATAACTCGTATCATTGAAATATCGAAAAATAGGAAAATTAAAAAATTGGAAAAGTCAAAAAAATCCAAAATCCATAAAAAATTGAAATATTGAAAAAATGAAAAACTCAAAAAAGTTGAAAAACAGAAAAGTTGAAAAACTGAAAATTGAAAAAATCGAAAAATTGAAAAAATAAAATAAAAAAACCTGAAAATTCGCAGAATTGAAACACTGAAAATCGAAAAATTCCAAAACTGAAATTTCCAAAAATAGAAAAATCGAGAAACCTAAAACATAAAAAATCGAAAATTTAAAATATAAAAAAATTGAAAAATCAAACACTTAAATAATCGAAAACCTGAAAAATCGAAAAGTCGAGAAATCGATAAATCGAAAAATAGAGAAACCGAAAATTCGAAAAATTGAATAATTGAAGATCTGAGTAGATATTTGAAAAATCGACAATTGAGAAATCGGACCAACGAAATTGGATAATCTTAATACTTACTGAAACCCGGAAAATCGAGAAATCGAAAAATAAAAATGAGAAATTGAAAATTTGAAAAGTCAAGAAATTGAAAAATCCCAAAACTGAAATTTCAAAAGATTGGGAAATCCATAGTCAAAAAATGGAGAAATCGAAATATGGGAAAGCCGAAAAATTGAATATTCGAAAAACCGAGAAACCAAAAAATTGAAAAATCAACACCCTGAAAAAATGAAAAACTGAAAAATTAAAAGATAAAAAACTAAAAAATAAAAAAATTGAGAATCGAATAATTGAAAGGTCTAAAAAAAAAATAAAAATCGAAAAGTCAAAAAAATCCAAAATCTATAAACAACTGTAATATTGAAAAAATGAAAAACTGAAAAAAGTCGAAAAACAGAAGCTGAAAAAATGAAAATTTAGAAAATCGAAAAATTGAAAAAATGAAAAAATTGAAAAATTAAAATTAAAAACCTGAAAATTCGCAAAATTGAAAAATTGCAAAATCGGCAAATCAAAAAATTCCAAAATTGAAACTTCCGGAAATAGAGAAATCGAAAAATTGAAAAACAGAAACCGAAAACACGAAAAATCTAAAATTTAAAAATCAAACACTCAATCGAAAAATTGAGAAATTGAAAAACTGAAAAATTGTGAAATCGAAATGTCGAAAAATTGAAGAATTAAAGATTTGAATAACTGAAAAATTGAAAATTGAGAAATCGGAATATCGAAATTGGAAAATCTTAATACATACATCATATTGAAAAACTGGAAAATCCAGAAACCGAAAAATAAAAAAGTGGGAAATCGAAAATTTGAAAAATCCAAAAATTAAAGAATCAAAAAATTGAAAAATCCGAAAACTGAAATATCGAAAAATTGAGAAATCCATAGCCGAAAAATGGCGAAATCGAAAAATTGAAAAATCAAAACCCTGTAAAAATGAAAAACTAAAAAATTAAAGAAACAAAAAACTTGAAAATCAAAAGTTGAGAAATCGAATCATTGAAAGGTCGAAAAATAAAAAAATAAAAAATTGAAAAGTCAAAAAAATCCAAAATCCATAAAAAACTGTAATATTGAAAAAATGAAAAACTGAAAAAAGTCGAAAAAGAGAAAAGCTGAACAAAATGAAGATTAAAGAAATCGAAAAATTGAAAAAATTAAAAAATTGAAAAATTAAAATTAAAAACCTGAAAATTCGCAAAATTGAAAAATTGAAAAATCGGAAAATCAAAAAATTTCAAAATTGAAACTTCCAGAAATAGAGAAATCGAAAACACGAAAAATCTAAAATTTAAAAATTAAAAAATTGAAAAATCAAACACTTACAGAATCGAAAAATTGAGAAATTGAAAAACTGAAAAATTGTAAAAATGTCGAAAACTAGAAATGATGAAGAATAGAAAATTTCAAAAATCAAAAAATTGAAAGACAATGAAGCTGAAAAATCGAAAAATTGAAGATTTGAATAACTGAAAAACTGAAAATTGAGAAATCGGAACATCAAAATTGGAAAATCTTAATACATCATATTGAAAAACCGGAAAATCGAGAAACCGAAAAATAAAAAATGAGAAATCGAAAATTTGAAAAATCCAAAAATTAAAGAATTAAAAAATTGAAAAATCCGAAAATTGAAATATCGAAAATCCATCGCCGAAAAATGGCGAAATCGAAAAATTGAAAAATAAAAACCTTGTAAAACTGAAAAACTGAAAAATTAAAGAAACAAAAAACTTGAAAATCAAAAAATTGAGAAATCGAATGATCGAAAGGTCGAAAAATAGGAAAATTAAAAATCGATAAGTCGGAAAAAAATCAAATCAATAAAAAAACTGAAATATCGAAAAAATGAAAAACTGAAAAAAGTCGAAAAACAGAACGCTGAAAAACTGAAAAATGGAAAAATTTGAATAATTGAAAAATTTAAATTAAAACTCCACAAATTCGTAAAATTGAAACATCGAAAATTCAGAAATCGAAACATCAAAAATGGAAAAACTTAATACATATACAGAAATTGAAAAATCGAAAAATTGAAGAATTAAAAAATTGAAAAATCCCAGAACTAAAATAATGAAAAATTGAGAAATCTACAAAGTGAGAAATTGAAAATTAATCAATTGTGAAACCGAAATGTCAAAAAATAGAAATGATGAAGAGTTGATAAATTTCAAAGCTTAAAAAATTTTAAAAATCAAAAAATTGAAAAACCGCGAACCTGAAAAATCGAAAAAATTAAAATTGAAGATTTAAATAACTGATAAATCTATTGAGTAATCAGAACATCGAAATGGGAAAATTCCAATACATACCGAAAAATAAAAAAAATGAGAAATTGATACTTAAAAAATGGCGAAATCGAAAAATGGAATAGCCGAAAAATCGAATATTCGAAAAACCGAGAAACCGAAAAATTGAAAAATAAAAAACTGAGAGAGCGAATCATCGAAAAGTCGAAAAATAGAAAAATTAAAAAATGGAAAATTCGAAAAAAGTTTAAAATTCCATAAAAAATTGAAATATTGAAAAAATGAACAACTGGAAAAAAGTCGAAAAACAGAAAATTCAAAAAATCGAAACATTGAAAAAATCAAAACAGAGAAATCGACAAATCGAAAAAATCTCTTGTGTCTGGTTTTTGAAGTAGTTTGAAAGAATCTCGGAGACGCTAACCAAAATTCATCCGCAGCAACAATTTTCTGACGTTACCTCAAAATTTTGCATGTTAAATGTTACTTAAATTTTATAAAACAACATACTTTTGTATTTATGGTTTAGAATTTCCGAAAAATAATACTTTTTTTACCTACTGTTAAAAACGAAATAAATCTGTAGTTGTTTTGTTACGTGACACCAGCACCAAATGGCCAATCCAACGCAACTCGGATCAGTATTCACAATACCAGTGATATTTTCAGTGTTGCATAGTGTCATTTTTCACGCACCACCACCAACAACAAACAACGTGACAATTTTGCAAATGATCGAACGATTGAATCTTGAAGTTCCGAGATTGCAACAATAAACCAAGATCAGTTTAAACACATCCACAAATCAATCAACTTCACTGATTGATGAAATCAGCTTCATATTTTTATTCTAAAACCAGTATAGAAAGTTTGACGACTTAGCACCCGCATTTTTCAACTGAATTAAGTAACACTGATGCAAAAAATAACGAACGATCAACACGTTTTAAAAAGTTTTTTTTAACGTTCCGAGCATTTACATAAATGTGACGAACGAATCTCCATAATTTATTTTCATAAATAAAAGATCAGATGAGCGGGCACAGGCAATAAGCCGTAAGTGAAACGTCCTATATTATTATTAAATAAACAACAAAACAATAATTTATTTTTTAGAATTTACATAACATGAGGAGTGATTTTGATCTTGCACCTGTGACGACGTCGTTTAAAACTATGATTTCGCGTTAACACCACTGAAGTTATTGTTATGTTGTAAATCTAAATTGCACCACCGTGTTTTACATTTACATAAACAAAACAAACATATGACGCATTCTTTTACGCGAACTGTCAGTATTCGATAACGAACAAATACCTAGATAACCAGGTATTTAGTAATTTAGAATTTAAACTTGAAATATTTATTTTGTTTCTAGTTACGTATACAACGCAGTAGCATAAATTAAATTAAGCGCGTAGTGGTAAATAATTTGATGGAACTGACTGGTATCTTCGACCGAATAACTTTCCCCATGACGACATTTTGAAAATAAAAAAATGTTTGCAACAGAAAAAGGTTAATTAATAGATTTACCTTGAATGTCGACTAAAAGAAGAGAGGTGTGGCAGAAAATCAAAAAGTTGTATCAAAATTAGTCTAACTAGACAGGTTAGAGAAAAATTTTGCGCACAAGATTTTGTAGATTTTTATGTGGGGAGAGTTCGAGATTTTTTTTTAAATTCTGTTTTGAAATCTATCACGAAACAATATTCTAAAAATGGGTTGAATAAAATAATATCGCTCGACACCCGTCAGAATTTTCTATTAGGTACCGATGTCGGAAGTTCTCCAAGTGTTTTATCTTGGCGGCTCTTTCAAATCGAATCGATTTCGTAAACAATGTACTATTGAATATTTATAAATAGCCTGCTTTATTATAAACGTAAATCCAAGCAGCCGCCGCTTTATTAATTTTGGATTTTTGATTGCAATATCCTTTATCGCGTCTATTATAAATTTAAATTTGTTTGCTCTAGTAACAAAGAATTTGCTAAACTTTCCACAAACAATTCCTCAGCATTATCACCTCCGGATTACCTTCCAATTAAATTTTATTTACTAATTGTCTACGTATCGCCAAATCAAATTAATACGTCTATTTTCGTCGAAAGCCTCTAACTCCTTAACAACAAAAACCCATACTCTCATCTAATTTTAGTTTTTCCCCGTCACACGCAAATAAATGTAATTATCGCCGTTTTAAAATAAAATCGTAATTTCTCCGCGTCATGCAATGTTTCCTCTTTTTTCGTCGACGTTACTCTTGGCTGGAATTCCACGAAAGTAAGTTTTCGGCGCCTAGCTCTACCACGAAATCCCATTATAAGCGTCTTCTCTAATTGAATTTGATACTCCTCAGTTTCCTGTAAAAGCTAAAAAATGCAGACCGTCACGACTGAAATCAATATCGAAGTCATCGATTTGAAAGGAAGTGTGTTGGAAATAGAAAATTGTTAAACGGCCGCGAACTGATTCGCAGAAATCGAAATTCAATTTAGGTTTTGGATCTGGTAATGGGTTTGAAGGATGTGACGGCCGAGATTTTTTCGGCGCGCTGAGTCACGGTGGAAGCGATGGTTAAGAGAATTGGTTGGGAAAGCTCTTGAAAGCTTGTGGGAAAGGCGAGAGAATGGAGAGGAATTTCGAAATTTCGTCGAGAATGCGGCTCGGAGGAATTGTGGCGTTTTTGAAGCGGAGTTGCAATAAGACACAAGAAATAGATTTATAGAACTGAACGAGAAGTGGAGATTTCGAAATATTATTTGCACCTACTGAGCCGTCGAGAAGGTCGCGGTTATACTGTGTAATATTAAGTAGTATGAGTAATGAAAAGTGCAATTACCGGCCGTATACGCAGAATTTTTTTTTGATGACAATGCAAATATTGAGAGGTCTAATTACGAGGAGTGCTGGAAACGTATATAATTAAAATCGGCTTAAAGCAGTTCGAGCAGATTTCGCTAATTTTATCGAGAGAATATTGGAGATTTCAGTTTTCTCAACAGGGAAGTGCCACCCACAATCGACAAAATTTTTTCACATGTTCATTCACTTTTAAATGTTCTTTTTTGATTCGATTTTTCAAATTTTCAAGGTTCGTTAAAAATACAAAATACACACTTTCTCCTAAATAAGGCCACAAAAAGAAGTCAAGGGGTGTAAGATCCGGAGATATTGTAGGCCATCGCATACAATTTCCGCTCCGTTGTTCAGGATAACGTATATTTAAGTAATTTACATTTGGTAGCCTGCAAGATCTCCGGATCTTACACCATGTAACTTTTTTTGTAACCTAAAACTCACTAGAAGCCTTATGCTTTAACAATGCATGAGAACTGCACTCCGCGTCAGACCAACTATAAATATGTTAAGGGAGTGTGTTTTCGTAATAAAATGCGTTCGAATCAAAGGCAGTGGCGAAGTATGGGTGTACATTAATGAATTCAGACAATAAGCTCTACAAAAGTCTCTGAAAAATATATATATAGTATCATTTAATTTCTTATACTATTACAAGCATTATCTGTATTATTTTTTTAATGTATAGAGGGAATCATGAATAAAAGTTCGGAAAATCAAATTTTATAATTTAAAGTAAATTTCGATAATTTTTTTTTGGTCTTTAATTGTATTAATATGAGATACGTTCAAAAATATCTACTATTCTATTTGAAAAAAGTTGTCATTTAGGAAAAAACCCGAGAGTTTTATTTAGGACCGCCGGGAATATTTGCGTTTCGAGGTTTTTAAAATTTTTAGATCACTATAAAATATGAAATTGCTTAAATGGCATTTTGAATGCACTTGTAATATTTTTCGATATACTTCGATTTTTTATACTGTACATTCTACTTCAAAATTATTTGTGTGAGAAAAGTCTAAGGTTATTTAGACAGAAATTTCCTAGGCCCCAAAGTGCAGTCCAAAAAAACTGGATCCTTCTGAACATTATAAAATTTAAGACTAGAACTAGAGAAAGAGACTAGACAAGGAGAGTAGAGAAAGAGACCGGAGGAAGAGACTAGAGAGAGACTAGAAAAAGAGGCTAGAGTGAGAGAAAGACGTGAGAGAGAGGCGTGAGAGAGAGAGAGAGTAGAGAAAAAGACTAGTAGAAATCAAGAATAGAGAAAGAGACTACCAGAGACAGAGACTAAAAAAAGTGATTATATAGAGAGAGGGAAAACGAGAATAGAGGAAAAGAGATCAAAGATTAGAAAGTGAGAAAATACAGCGAGACGTGAGAGAGAGGCGAGAGAGAGACTAGAGAAAGAAATTAGGGAAAGAGATTTGAGAAAGATCCCAGAGAAAGAGATTAGAAAGAGACTGGAAAAAGAGACTAGAGATAGAGAGAGACGGGAAATCGAGCAGACAGAGAGGGAAAGAAATCAAACACAGATTAGAAAGAGAGAAAATAAAGAGAGTCATGAGGGAGAGAGAGAGAGAGAGACGTGAAAGAGAGAGAGAGAAACGAGAGAAAGAAACTAGAGGAGACTAGAGAAAGAAACTAAAGGAGACTAGAAAAAGATACTGAAAAAAGACATTAGTAGAGAAAGAACTTAAAATAGAAAGAGACTAGAGAGAGAGCAAGAGAGACGGGAAAGCGAACACACACACACAGAGAGAGGGAAAAAGATAAAACAAAGAATAAAACGAGAGAAAACAGAGGGAGACGAGACAGAGACGAGAGAAGGAGCGACGAGACAGACAGACGTGAGAGAGTCGAGAGAGAGAGAGAGAGAGAGAGCGAGAGAGAGAGAGAGAGAGAGAGAGAGAGAGCGAGAGAGAGAGAGAGAGAGAGAGAGAGAGAGAGAAAGAAACTCTAGAATGAGATCTCTGAAAGAGACCAAAGAGACTATAAAAAGACCCTAGAGAGAGAGAATATAGAGAGATACGTGAGAGAAAGAGAGAGAGAGAGAGAGAAAGGGAGAGAAAAAGACTAGAGAAAGACATTAGAGAAGGATATCAGAGAAAGAGACTAGTAGAAAAAGAGCCTAGTAAAGAAAGAGATCAGAAAAAGCGACTAGAGAAAGAGACGGGAAAATGAGCAGAGAGCTAGGGAGAGAAAACAAACAAAGACTAGAAAGTGAGAAAATAAAGAGACACGTGAGAGAGAGAGAGAGAGACGAGAGGAAGACGGGAGAGAGAGAGAGACGAGGGAGAGACGGGAGAGATATACGAGAGACGAGCCGGAGAGAGAGACTAAAGAGAGAGACTAGCGAGAGAGACTAAAGAGAGAGACTAGCGAGAGAGACTAAAGAGAGAGACTAGCGAGAGAGACTAGAGAGAGAGTACGAAGAGGAACTGAGGACAAGCGAGAGAAACTAGAGCGAGAGACTAGAGAAAGAGACTAGAGAAACAAACTAGAGAGAGAGAGAGACTAGAGAAAGAAATTGTAAAAGAGACTAGAGGGAAAACGAGCGGAGAGCGAGGGAAAGAGATCAAACAAAGATTAGAAAGATAGAAAATAGAGAGACGCTAGAGAGAGACACTAGAGAGAGACTAGATCAAGAGACTACAGGGAGAGACTAGACCCAGAGACTAGATGGAAATATTGGAGAGACGAGAGAGAGACTAAAGTGAGAGACTAGCGAGAGAAACTAGAAGCAGAGAATAGCTAGAGAGACTAGAGAGGGACAGAGACTACAGGCAGAAACTAGCGAAAGAGACTAGAGACAGAGTCTAGCGAGAGAAAGAGAGAGAGACTAGAGGGAGAGAAGGACTAGAGCTCGGGAGACACACTAGTGAGAACCGAGAGAGAAAGACTTGAGAGACTAGCGAGAGAAACTAGAGGGAAAGGCTAGAGAAAGAGACTACAGGGAGAGACTAGACAGCAAGACTAGAGATAAAGACACTAGAGATAGAGACAAGGAAGAGAAACTCGGGATTGAGACTAGCGAGAGAAACTAGAAGGAGAGACTAGAGAAACCGACTAGAAAGAGAGACTAGAGAAAGAAACTGTAAAGGAAACTAGAGAGAGACGGGAAAATGAGAAGAGACCAAGAGAAAGAGATCAAACAAAGATTAGAAAAATAGAGAGATTAAAGTGAGAGTCTAGCGACAGAAACTGGAGAGAGAAAGAGAGACTAGAGGCAGAGTCTAGCGAGAGAAAGAGAGAGAGAGACTAGCAAGAGAAACTCGGGAGAGAGACTAGCGAGAGAAACTAGAGGGAGAGGTTAGAGAAAGAGACTAGAAAAACCGACTAGAGAAAGAAACTGTAAAAGAAACTAGAGAGAGAGAGAGAAAGAGAGAAACAAGAGAGAGAGACGAGAGAAAGAGAGACGAGAGAGAGAGAGAGAGACGAGAGAGAGAGAGACAAGAGAGAGAGAGAGACGAGAGAGAAGGAGACGAGAGAGAGGGAGACTAGAGTGACAGAGAGATTAGAGAAAGAAACTAGAGAAGGAGACTAGAGAAAGGGACTAGAAAAAGACACCGGAGAAACAGACTAGTAGAGAAAGAGTCTAGTGGAAAAATGACTAGAAAAAGAGAGAGAGGGAAAGAGATCAAACAAAAATTAGAAAGAGAGGAAATAAAGAGAGACGAGTGCGAGACGAGAGAAAGAAGAACGAGAGAGAGAGAGAGAGAGACGTGAGAGAAGAGTTGAAACACACACAGAGAGAGATGTGAGAGAAGAGTTGAGACAGAGAGACTAGAGAAAAAACTAGAGGAGACTAGAGAACAAGACTAGAGGGAAATTAGAGAAAGACTAGAGAGACTAGAAAAAGAGATTAGAGAGACAGAGAGACGGGAAAACGAGTCGTAGATAAGACTGATTTTGGCAAATGACATACTCTACAAAAAGGTGGGTGGGCGGGGCTAGCAGCTATTTGCTAAGATAAGACTGATTTTGATAAATGACACCCTCTAAGAAAAAAAAGGGCGGGTGGGCGGGGTATCTGCTACGATAATTAAGATAATCTTCGAAACTACTGAAAAAATAATTAAAATACAACAGTTTGAACACTTCGAAAATTATCCAAGGGCATTTTTTTATGAATTTAGATTTGTAGAGGTTATTTTCGGTTCCACTTCTTCGAAAACTCCAACAATTTTACCAGAATTGATCAAATGAAAAAATGTTAATTTTCGAGGCAAAAAAACTCAGTATCAAACCAACTTTTTCGACAATTTTAATCCGGGGGTACTAATACTTTCTGTTTTTAAATAAATTGTCGAGATTTATATGCCAAACTGTTTTTCACTATTTTTAAGCAACTTTTCAAAAATCGCAAATTTTCAATACAGCCTCCACCGTACAAATTTTTCACCGTTTTTCGAGCATGAATCGGAAATTACTCAAAAACAGTTTCTTGTAAATTAGGGGCTTCGTATCTTCAAAAATTCCAATAATTGTCCAGAACTGATAAAATAAAAAATGACAATTTTCAAGATGTATATTTGAAAAATTTCATTTCGAAGCCAATTTTTCGAAAATTTTGGTCCTGGACCATTAATACCTTATGTTTTTAAATAACTTCAAATTCTGATCGTTTACTTCTGTTGCCGTAATAACCACATATATCAAAAATTGTCCTTTGTAAAGTAAACGTGATTTCTTCATTTCAGTTTTTTCTGCTGAAATATTTCTTGTCTTGCGTTTATTAGTTCAATTTTAAATCTTCCTAGACTTATTCTTAGCATGTTTTCTACATATTTTGTTTCATCTGCTATCCGCAGAGCCAATTTTCTTGTATTTCTTCCTTCAATATCTAACCTTTTTTCCTTTTATTTTACACCTAAATACTTAAACATACATCGTAAGACTGAAAATATTCTTCAACTAAGCATCTGAATGCGTTCCACGTATCAAATCTTCAATCAACTACCAAAAATGGGAAAAGTCCCACCGTCAACCTTGAGGACACCTGAATACCCATTTTTTACAGACAGTAAAACATAGCGGTTTTTAATTTCGACCTTCTTCAGAATTTCATAATTGCAACGATTTTTTTTATTGTGGAAATTAACCTTGAACTTGATACATTAATTTTACATAACTGGAGTATTTAAATGGCGTGGTTTTCAGACACTTCATTTTCCATCAACAGCTGTAAATTTTGAAACTTCAAGTGTCACTGAATATGGGAAATCCACAGTCGTTTTCAAGCTCTCCAATTTGAAAATACCACATTTGTTTAAAAGCCGTAAATTTTTTATATTTCTGCGTGCCTTATAATTATTTAGTTCTGAAAACTCCCACAGTTATTTCATATTTATGTGCGTTCCTGATAAAAATCAGATAATTGGGCAATTAATTCAAGATTTATTATATAACTCCCCCGAAATGTAGGAACTGGTGTTGTATAATTAATTAAGCGCCAAGTATCTTAAAATTGGCAAATCACAAATGCTACCTATAAAATTCAAAACCTTGCCAAAAATTCTTTCAACTCGGGTTCTCCCATCGACCACTTCAAGGCTACGTTGCAACACACCACAGAATAATGCAGCCTCCTAGGGGAAATTCGAACAATTACCTCCACCATTTGCATAATTTGCATTTTTCCGAATAAAAATCGACCAGTTATGCAAATCCAGAAAAAACGAACCAAGCGCTTTTCCGAATCTTGTTAAACCCCTGACCTTGTCTCGTACAAACACTCGTAACCTTAAGTACGCACATACTTTCTAAACAAAGTTCATTATTGAGTTGAGGTTATTGACTAGATGTCTTACATTCATCCACAATAACATTCTTTTCGTCACGTCCCGGTAAAACACCGCAGATCGAACCCAGATAAGATAAAGGGTTCATAATTTTAGTCGTGAGTGGAACACGTTGGCGAATGTGGGAATTGAGGAAGATGCGATCTGATAAGAATTCCTGTTATTCCCCAGGGGTCCTCAAACGCCAATTAACCGCTTTGAAAACGCCGTTTTTGCATAAACACCGTTCTGATGCGCCGAGATGACAGGAACTGCAACAATGGGGAGATGGGCCTTGAAAAACGTGGAAATTACCATGCAATGATGTATGGACTCTTCTATTAGCATGCCATTATTGTGCTATCTTTGTAGTGTGTGGAGGTAATTGAAAGGCAAAGAATTAATGGAATTAGGAGAGCGGAGAGGAATTTTTCAAGAACGCGGTTAATTATTAAATTGTTGAGGGTTTGTTACCCCAAACTCCAAAACTATTCAAACCATTCCGCTTAATCGACGATTAATTTCCGAAACTCAAAACTTTATTATTTATTACAGTCCATAAATCAACAATTCAACACGCATTTGTTATCCGCAACCTATAAATGCGGTACGCATTTCACTTTGCATTTTAACAATAACATTTTAATTAATGGTTTATTGGTTTGCCTACGACATTATTATTGTGTTGCAAATTCCTTTCCCGGGAAGCAGATAATCAATTATACAGGAAAGTCCACCGAGAATTCCCACAGTCGACAAAAACACCGCAAGTTTAAAGAACTCTGAATAAAATTTAAAATTTTTACGTAAATAAACAATTGATAATGAATTTATAATTACCGCGAAAAGTACACACGAGGTATTCCCATCAGTTGCCAATCCGTTTCAAGCGGACTTAGATCAGGTGCACGCGCTGGCCAATTTAAAAAACGCGACCTTTTCCACGTGGAGTCGCTATTATCGCTATTTACATTGACACCCAGCAAAAAATGTAAAATTCACTTAAACGGAATCTTCTTCGCATAAAAACTTAATGGTTTTGTTTTGTACCTGCTGTTTTCGGAGTTTTACTCAAAGGCAGTGATTACATAAAATTGTTTTTGGTTGTAATTACTCGGTATCGGGCAATTTGCGCAAACCTGTTTATACCCATAATTACGCGGAATAGAATACGATATTTTATTTCGAGACATTGGAAATGTTTTTCCTGTAAGTTGATTATACGGGAGTGAGTTGTGTCAAAGATGGAGGACGCGTGTCGCTTGATTATAAAATGGTGTGTAATTTCCAATCGGTGACACTCATTACGTACGTAACTAAGCTTCGATTGATGAGGAGATACTTGCTAATTGAAAATGGAAGTCGGTTTTTGCGTGTGGTAAGGCTTCAAGGTGACGTTTATCTATGACTGGAGTAAATGGAGGTAATGGACTAGCATGTACAAGTAAAAACAATTTATGGCAAATTGTAGGCTATTTTTAGGTGGCTGGTGATATTGCGCAACAACAAAATATAAACCAAGAGTCGGTTTTCTGGGTTTCTTGGTGGTTTTACTTCAGTGGTAAAGTTGCAATAGCTAACTCGTGTTTAGAGACCTCGGAAGATTTTTTAACTCGGACGGTGCCTCGTTAAAACACAAATAATTTAAAAAAAAAAAAACGACCGATAAATTATAGTACACTTCTACACTTAATTACACATATGACCCAATATTGTGAAAATATGAATAACCAATCGTGACAAACTATTGTCATTTTATACCATTATGTAACGACTGTTACTACAAATAATTATAGGCAGTTGTTAGAGCGGTAAATTAACAAGGAAATTGTATAATAATGAATAAAAACAATGAGCTTTTAAAGTTGTTACAAGGTGAATAAACATACACAGATGTCGTAGAATTCAGTCAACAAAATATATTTTTTACAGTCGTACCAATTTTATTTTTTGTTTTTCATTTCTTACGCGGACTTGTTTTTAATTGACATGTGTTCCTTCCACTTCTTTTTTTATTCAGTGTGCTTACTATCTTTTGCAATATTAAACTGTCTCACTTTTTAATAAAATTTTTCCTCAAAATATACAGGGTGAGTCCCTAAGCACGTATATTTTGTTTTTGAGGCATAGTACGCAATTTAGTTTTTTTAAGTAGAGCACCCTGTTCCGGTTTTCAAATATCGATATTTCAGATTTTTGTGTGTGGATGCGCCTCTTAAAAAATTAGTAAAAAATGGCAGTAACTGTCACCTTTGAATACAGAAAATACCCAAATTTTAAAAATAACTCTACTATGATTTTTTTTATTCCTAGAAAAATTCAAGAAATTTGGAATAATATGGCAACGTCGCGTCGGTATTTCAAAAATAAACTGTGGTTGTAAAACAGTTTTTTTCTGACAATTTTTTGGAAATTATTTTCTCATTTTTCTCATTTGTTTCAAAACTATAACAGAAATTCTTTTACCTTTTTTTTGGGAAACTTTTGAAAATAACATCCATTTGTGTTACAAAACTTCTTGGAAAATTTTTTGATCTTTTTCATTTTTTCTGAGTTATTTAAAGTTAAATATTTTTGGACAATTTTTGCAAATTATTTTCGCGTTTGTCAAAAATAGCAAAAATTCGCAGTCTACGAATATTTCTGCATAAGCTAGACCTGCTCCTTTTTTTGAAAGGAAGCTGATTTATCTTTTTTTTTTTTGAAAACATTTTTGAAACCTTTTTGGGAGATTTCTAAAATATTTTTGGAAAATATTTTTGATCAGTTTGCGAAAACGTTCTCAATATGTTTATCCTTCTTTCTCTTGATTAAAGTCTGTTTAAGTATTTTTGGGACAATTTCTCGAAATTGTTTTCTCTTCTTTTCCGTTGTTCAAGAAGATAGCAAAAATTTACAGTCTACGAATTTTTCTTCATAAGCCAGAGTTTTTTTCTTTTAAAAGGAAGCAGCTTAACCTTTTTCGGAAAACTTTCTCATCTATTAGACAGATTCTCGTAATCATCTATATTTTTTCTTTTTTTTGGAACATTTTTGAAAAATTTTTGAATTTTTTTTCTTTTTTCTGAGTTATTCAAGAGATCACCAAAAGTTTTGGCAATCTACGAAAAGGTTTTCAATATGTTGGTCCTTTTTTTCTTTTGCATAGTCAAATTAACCATTTTTTGGAAAACTAGAAAAATATTCTTCCGTTTTTCTAGTTTATTAAGACAGATGAAGCACGAATTACTTCAGACCCGTAAACATCTATAATTTTTCTTTGTTATATAACTTCTTGGAAACTTTTCGGAAGATTTTTGGAAGATTTTTTCTTTTTTTTTCAGTTATTAAAGAAAAAATGGTCGCAATCTACGAAAACGTTTTCAATATGGTTATCCTGTTTTCTTTTGAAGAAAGTCCGATTAAGCATTTTTTGGAAATTATTTTCCACTTTTCTTCCGTTGTTTCAAAATTATGTCAAAAATTCGCACTCTACGAATCTTTTTCCATAAGCTATTTTTTTTTTCTTTTGAGTAGAAACCGATTAACCTTTTATTTTTGGACAATTTTTGGATTTTTTTTTTCTTTTTTTCGGTTGTTTCAAAAATAGCAAAAATTCGCAGTCTACGAATTTTTCTTCATGAGCTAGACTTTTTTCTTTTGAATGGAAATCGATTAAAAAACTTTTGAAAATTATTTTCCGTTTTTCTCGTCTACTTAAACAGATGAAGGAAGAATGGCTCCAGACCCCACTCATCTATATTTTTTCATTGCTATAATATAACTTCTTAGACAATTTTTTGAACATTTTTGGAAAATGTTTACAAAATATTTTTTCATTTTTTTTGAGTTACTAAAAAGAACACCAAAAATTGTCGCAATCTACGAAAAGGTTCTCAATACGTTTCTTCATTTTTCTTTTGAATACAGTCAAATTAACCATTTTTTGGAAAATTTTTGAAAATTATTGTCCTGTTTTCTCGTTTATTTAGACAGATGAAGTACGAAAGACTCCAGACCCGTAAACATTTATAATTTTTCTTCGCTATATAACTTCTTGGAAAATTTTTGCAATTTTTTTTCTTTTCTCTGAGTTATTCAAGAAAAAATTGTCGCAATATACGAAAACGGTCTCAATATGCTTGGCCTTTTTTCTTTTGAATAGGTCCGATTAGGCATTTTTTGGACAAACTTCGGTTGTTTCAAAAACATAACAAAAATTAGCACTCTACAAATCTTTCTTCATGAACTAGATGCTTTTTTTTGTTTTGTTTTGAGTAGAAGTCGATTAACCTTCATTTTGGACAATTTTTGGAAATTATTTTCTCTTTTTTCCATTGTTTCAAAAACAGCAAAAATTCGCAGTCTACGAATTTTTCTTCATAAGCTAGACCATTTTTCTTTTGAAAGTAAGCCGTTTAACGTTTTTTGGAAAACGTTTGAAAATTATTTTCTCCTTTTTCTCGTCTATTTAGACAGATTCCCGTAATCATCTATATTTTTTCTTTGCTATACAACTTCTTGAAAAATTTTTGAAACATTTTTGGAAAATTTGTGGAATCTTTTTGGGACGTTTTTAGAAAATTTTTGCAATTTTTTTTTCTTTTTTTCTGAGTAATTAAAGAGATCACCAAAAATTCGCGCAATCTACAAAAGGTTCTCAATATGTTACTCCTTTTTTCTTTGAAATAGTCAAATTAGCCATTTTTTGGAAAACTTTTGAAAATTATTTTCCGGTTTTTCTCGTTTATTAAGACAGATGAAGCACGATTAACTTCAGCTATATTTTTTTTTGCTATATAACTTCTTGGAAAATTTTTCGAACGTTTTTGAAAATATTTTGCAAAATATTTTTTGCACTCATGACCTTTTTTGATAGCTTTCGCGCATTCACCAGAGTGCGGGAGGTCGAACTTCCCGCACACGTGCATTTAACTTCCCGTTGCCATGGTAACCTTAAAATACTCGGGTAGTGTCAACATTGTGACGTGTTGACGGCGCTGTCAATGGCGTTGTTTATAAATAACTCACAGTTAATCTCTTCAGTTTAAAGGTTTATTCGTCGCAAAAAATATTGTACACAACACGTTCGTGAGCCTGCTTCCCGCATTCACGCAAATGCGGCACTCCCTTCGGTCGTGCCTCAAACAAGCGTTCATGCGGGAAGCAGGCTATCCCGAACTAGTTGCGTAAATTACTATTTCAATATGCTTAGCCTTTTTTCTGTTGGATAAAATCCGATGAAGCATTTTTTGGACAATTTTTGTAAATTATTTTCCCGTTTTCTTCCGTTGTTTCAAAAATATAACAAAAATTAGCACTACAAATCTTCATAAGTTAGATTTTTTTTATTTTGAGCAGAAATCGATTTTTGGACAATTTTTGGAAATTATTTTCTCTTTTTTCCATTGTTTCAAAAACAGCAAAAATTCATTCTACGAATTTTTGTTCATAAGCTAGACCTTTCTTTCTTTTGAATGTAAGCCGATTAATCTTCTTTTGGACAACTTTTGACAATTATTTTTCCGTTTTTCTCGTCTATTTAGACAGATGCAGCAAGAATGACTCCTGACCAGTAATCATCTATATTTTTTCTTTCTTTATTTATTTAAATAAAGAAAAAATATATAGATGATCACTGATGATATTATGATTATATTTTTTCTTTTCTATATAATTTCTTGCAAAATTTTTGGAAGATTTTCGAAAAATTTTTAGAATTTTTTTGGAAAATGTTTCGAAAATATTGCTCTATTTTCAGTTATTTAAAGAGACCACTCAAAATGGTTTCTACGTACGAAATGTTTCTCAATATGTTTACCCTTTTTCTTTTATTGAATAAAGTCCACCATTTTTTGGACAATTTTTGGAAATCATATTCGAGTTTTTTTCCCGTTGTGCCAAAAATTTCAAAAACTCCCAGTCTACGAAATTTCTGCATAAGACCGACTTTTTCTTCTTTTGAATGGAAGCGAATTAACGTTTTTTGACAGTTTTTGAAAATTATTTTCCTCTTTTTCTCGTTTATTTAGATAAATAAAGCAAGAATGATTTTAGACCCGTAATCAAAAAATAATCATCTATATATTTGTTTTGCTATACATATTGTTCGAAAATTTTGAAACATTTTTGGGAGGGAAATTTCTGAAATATTTTTGGTCACAGTTTACAAAAAGGTTCTCGATATGCTTATCCTTTTTTCTTTTGAATTAAGTCCGATTAAGCATTTTTTGGACAATTTTTGGAAACTATTTTTCTTCAGTTGTTTCAAAAACATAAGCTAGATGTTTTTTTTTTATTTTGAGTAGAAGTCGATCAACCTTTTTTTTTTGGACAATTTTTGGAAATTATTTTCTCTTTCTTTTGTTGTTTCAAAAACAGCAAAAATTCACAGTCTGCGAATGGTCCTCATAAGCCAGACCATTTTTCTTTTGAATGGAAGTCGATTAACTTTCTTTAGGAAAACTTTTGAAAATGTGTTTCTAGTCTATGTATTTAGACAGAGGAAACAAGAATGACTCCAGACCCGTAATCATCAACTTCTATATTTTTTCTTTGCTATATAATAAAAAATGGAACATTTTTGGAAAATTTTTGCAAAATATTTTTTCTTTTTTCTGAGTCATTAAAGAGACCACCAAAAATTGTCACAATCTACGAAAAGCTCGATACGTTTCTCCTTTTTTCTCTTGAATACAGTCCGATTAACCATTTTTTGAAAAATTTTTGAAAAATATTTTCCAGTTTTCTTCAGTTGTTTCAAAAACATAAGCTAGATGTTTTTTTTTTCTTTTGAGTAGAAGTCGATCAATCTTTTTTTTTGGACAATTTTTGGAAATTATTTTCTCTTTTTTTGTTGTTTCAAAAACAGCAAAAATTCACAGTCACGAATTTTTCTTCATAAGCTAGACCATTTTTCTTTTGAATGGAAGCCGATTAACTTTCTTTCGGAAAACTTTTGAAAGTGTGTTTCTAGTCTATTTAGACAGAGGAAACAAGAATGACTCCAGACCCGTAATCATCTACTCCTATATTTTTTCTTTGCTATATATAAAAAAAAAAATTGAAACATTTTTGGAAAATTTTTGCAAAATTTTTTTGTCTTTTTTCTGAGTCATTAAAGAGACCACCAAAAATTGTCACAATCTACGAAAAGCTCGATACGTTTCTCCTTTTTTCTCTTGAATACAGTCCGATTAACCATTTTTTGGAAAATTTTTGAAAAATATTTTCCAGTTTTTCTCGTTAATTAACACAGATGGTGCACGCATGATTGCAGACCAGTAATCATCTATAATTTTTCTTTGTTATATAACTTGGAAAATTTTTGAAATATTTTTGAAAATTTTCTAGACTCTGGAGAATTAACTACTTTTTGGGCAATTTTTGGAAATTATTTTCTCTTCCGTGTTTTAAAAACAGCAAAAACATTACTTCAGAAATAATGAATAATAAAAATTATAATAGTAACAACAAAATCAAGGCAAATTCATAAACCACAAGTACAGGAGTATGATATTTTAGAAAATTGATATGGTATGTACTAAACAAAATTTTGATACGACGTCCCTAATAGATATCTAAAATTAATAAAGACGCAATATAAAATACAAGGCGTGCTTATGAAAAAATGAGATATGACTATTTAGATTCAAAAACAGAGCACTCTGTATAATCGAAAATAATTTTAGGTTATGTTGTCGGCTTACCCATACATTCAAGTTATCAGTAGGTCACAAGCATTGTTAATATATGAGTGTGAATCAAGCCAAGCGTTTTTAATAGATGTCATTTTATTAAAAATTATAATTTCTCCCGCAATTTTAAACAACCTTGCGATAAAAATATATTTAATAGCTAATTCATTAGGGAGCCAATTTTTACAAATTTTAAAACCGTTGTTGGAAAATCACTTTTAGTCGCTGAATTTCTTTTGATGTTGACTTTAAACCATCTCTGAAATTAATTTTCGTTCGTAACACACTTTCTGCGCCTCGAGCGACTTCCGGACTCGGGAAGCCTCCGACCCGCCTCGACCACAAACCTGACCCACCATCACCAAGCAATCTCGTTCCAACGCAACCATCTCAATCCACCCAGCCCAGCACGCAACATTTTCCTTCCAAAAAAATTTCAATCCCGCAGCGCTATGTGGAAACCGTATCCTCAGACCTTTAGTACTCCCAACCTTTCACTCGCCTCCCCGACCTGTACCCGAGGAATTCTGCTTCTTCTGACTCAACCGTATAACTGCCTCGGTCTACTTCGAGTTCTCGCTAAACCGTGTGCCACAAAAAACCGCAAGCCTCGCGACAGTAGTTGTTGCCATGTAATAATTCATTAATTGCGCAGCGTCATTAGCCGAGAATTATTCCTTCCTGCTTTCTTGGCCTGTACAAAGCACCATCAACATCCGCGACAATAAGAAAAATACACCGACTGGAATACACCGGGCACGAGCGCCTCCGTACTTCAGCAGGCGGCCATGCATATTTCCTTCGAAAATCTATCAAGAGTGAATCCTGTTATTATGGAGAACTTTTTCTCTTCGATTTGGTGCTTGACGTCGTGGTTACGTAAGCGCAGGGCAGTGGCGTACCGTGTGGTACTGGCAAGTTCAAGGAGGTAAACAACGTCGCTACCACGTGGGCTGGAAATGTGTACCCACTGGTGTTGTGCAAGAATCAGCAGGCGTACGAAACATATTCTGCATGGTAAAGTTGATGGTCGATGGTACTATTCTTCGCCGACTGTGTTATTATGTAATCTTTCGGTCAAATCTAATTATTTCGTCAATCCAAGGCCGGATTTGATGGGTCTATCTTCGTAATGAGTACAGGTTTACCCATGAAAGTGTGAATATTGCTGCATTATCAGAGTTAACACTGTTAATTGGATTATAATTGTATAAATATTTGGTTTCTTTATCAAATCGTTAATATTTGGGGTCTGCTGTCAAAGTAAACAGGTGAAGGAGATTTAGCAAATATTAGACGTAATGCTATAATTTTTTAATTAGTTTGGTACTTCGTTGAAAATAGGGGCTAAGTGAATTCACACTTACGTGCTTGAGGTGCTTATATTTCTTTATTAAATATTAAATGAGAATAGGAAGAATCAACAAAATTATTTCACAACAAAGAGCGTATTTTCTATATTAAACGATTACTGAGTGGATTTTTAACGTGCGATAACTGACGAAATCACAAAGATTTTATAGCACGATTTGCATTACAAACAATATTTTTTTAAATTTACATAAATCTCAAATATGCCTCTGTTCGTCGTTTGATAACCGGCCAAGTATTTCAGTGTTTCCTGTTTTTTTTTTCAAATAAATGGAAAATCACTTTCTCAGGCGTTAAGTTAACAATGTTGAGAACGCGCATCTTAAATGTGTGAGCTATAAAAATTAAGTGTCCATTAAAGGCGGAAATTATATAAGTACTTTTTTAATATCTGCGTTTCCATTAAAATATAGCGATATATTGTTGCATTATGATTAAACAATAAACGTGATTGCTAATAATTATGACTCGTTAAAGTGATAAATTACCGGGAAATAGTGTAATGTATGTAATATTCAAAGTTGTTAAGCCAATTTCGTGGTGCCTGTCTGTCTATTTGTATACATTCATTATAGAAAATTATTATCAACTGGAAAAGCGAGATATGCATGAAAGCAACATATATTAATAGAATTGAAAAACTGGTCGAAGGTTATTTGGATAGAATTTCCCTCGCCCCTGCCATTTTTCCAATTCTTCCATGTACAATTTTTGTTTCGGTTTTTTTTTTATTATTTTTTCAGTTATTTCATTTTTCATTGTTTCAATTTGCAATTATTTAATTTTTCATTTTTATGGATTTTTCGGTTTTTAGATTTTGCAATCTTTGGTTTAAAAATTCTGTGTGATTTTTTTTGTTTCGGTTGTTTATTTTCTTTATTTTTACAATTTTTTGATTTTTCAATGTTTCGATTTTATAATTTTTTGTTTTCTCAATTTCAATTTTCCGATTTTTTTCGATTCTTCAATTTTATGATATGCAACAATTGTGGTTTTAATTTTAAAATTTTTCAATTTTTTGATTTTCTATAGATGTTTCAAATTTCAGATTTTGATTTGCAATTTTTTGTATCGGTTCTTTATTTTCTTATTTTTTCGAAAAATTTTTCAACGTTCCGATTTTATAATTTTTCTTTTTTTCAATGTGAATTTTTTCAAATTTTAGATTTTTTAATTTTTCGTTCTTTCAATTTTAGATTTTTTGCTTCATGATTTTTCAATTTTTCGTTTCTTCAATTTTCGATCTGCAATTTCAAATTTTCACCTTTCGACTTTACGGCTTCAGAATTTTTCCATTTTTCAATTACTGGAGTTTATATAACTTTTTCATTTATTCGATTTTTAATTTTTTGTTTCTTCAATTTTACGACATGCCGCCCCTAGATTTTCATTTTTAAATTTTTCAGATTTTCGATTTACCAACTTTTGGATGTTACAATTTTTCGATTTTTCCATTTTTCATTTTTTCAATTTCGCGAATTTAGAATTTTTTCATTTTTCAATTTTTGGATTTCAAAACTTTTTCATTTATTTGATTTTTCGATTTTTAATTTTCAATTTTTCAATCGTCAGTGTTACAGTTTTTCGTCTCTAGAATTTTGACGATTCTATAATTTTTCGAATTGACAACTTTTGGGTTTTCCAATTTTTCGATCCATTAATTTTTATCGATTTTTAAGTAATAATTTTAGTTATTCAATCTTTCAATTTTTTGTTTTTTTTTATTCTTCAATTATTTTATATAATATAATTTCGTTTTTTCAGATTTTTGATTTTTCAATTAATTCCAAATGTTTAATTTTCGATTATAGGACTTTTCAACTGAAATGATTAAAAATTGAGAACCTTAAAATCAAAAAAGTGCAAAAACGAAAAAATGAAATAAAGATGTAAAATCGGAACATTGAAAATTGAAGAGACCGAAAAATCGGATAATCCAAAAATTGCAAAATTGAAAAAATTAAAAATTGGAAAATCGAGGAGTTGAAAAATCAAAAAGTGAAAATCGAAAAATCCAAAATTCGAAAAAACGAAAAGTCCAAAATCTAAAAAACTACGTCGAAAAATTGCAAGAAAAATCCAAAAATCAAAAATTAGAAAAGTCGAAAAATCGAGAAATCTACTAAAGGAAGTCGAAAAATCCAAAAATCGAAGAGTAGAAAAATCGGAAACTCTAAAAACCGAAAAATTTAAGTCCAAATATAAAAAAAATTGAAAAATTTTAGTTTTCTTATTTTTCCTTTTTCAATTTTTTTGATTTTACAACTTCTCGAATAAAAAAAAATAGGAAAATGGCAAAATTGTAAAACTGAAAAATCAAAAATGAAAAAACGAAAAATTTACATTTCTAAAAAGTGGAAACTTCGAGAAATCGAAAAATCAAGAAGTTCAAGTCAGAAAATCCAAAACTCGAGAAATCGTCGAAATTTGAGGAATCGATCAATAAAAAATCGAACATTCTAAATATCAAAAAAACCGAAAATCGAAAAATCCAAGTCCAAAAATGCCTCGAAAAATTAAAAAATCGGAAATACGAAAAATCTAAAAATTGGGAACTTCAAATCGAAAATTTGAAGAATCAGTAAATTAATCGAAATATTCACAAATAAAAAAATCTAAGTCATAAGAACATCCGAAAAATCGAAAAATTCAAAATGGAAAAAACAAAATCGAAAAATTCCATGAAAATCCAAAAATCAAAAATTCGAAAAGTCGAAAAATCGGTAAATCCAAAAACCGAAGAATTTTGAGTTTTTCTCTTTTTATTTTATTGATTTTACAACTTTTCCAATAAAAAAAACAGGAAAATTGCAAAATTGTAAAATTGAAAATCAAAAATAAAAAACGAAATATTGACACATCTAAAATTGGAAATCAAGAACTTGAATTATTGAAGAAGCAGAAAAATTGAAAAATCAAAATATCAAAAATTGAGAAACTTAAAATCGAAAAAACTAAATATTTATTGTAAAATCGGAACAATGAAAATTAAAGGAGTCGGAAAATCAGATAATTCGAAATCGAAAAATTGCAAAACTGAAAAATTTAAAAATTGGAAAATCAACGAACTGAAAAATCAAAAGTTGAAAATCGAAAAATCCAAAAATCGAGAATTTCAAGTCAGAAAATCTAAAACTCGAGAAATTGAAAATTTGAAAAATCGATCGTTTAATAAAAAAAATCGACCATTCGAAATATCAAAAAAACCAAAAATCAAAAATCCAAGTCCAAAAATGCTTCCAAAAATTAAAAAATCGGAAATAGGAAAAATCTAAAAATTGGGAACTCGAAATCGGAAAATCCAAAAATCGAAAATTTGAATCGGGCGATTAATCGAAATATTCAAAAATAAAAAAATAAAAAAAAAAATCAAAATTCGACATCCGAAACATCGAAAAGTCCAAAATGGCAAAAACAAAGTCGAAACATTCCCAGAAAATCCATTGGAAAGATCGGAAAATCGAGAAACTGAAGTCATCAAACAATCGAAAAATTTTTAGTTTTCCTATTTTCAATTTTTCGATTTTATAACTTTTCGAATAAAAAAAAACGGGACGGCAGACAGACGGACAGACACACAGACGGAAACGGGCGACCTATTTTTTCGTCCTCTAGAGGCCACGAAATGTCGAGAAAATGTAAAAGTGGAGAGTCAGCCGGCGGACTCGATTACAATACTTCGTTTGCTTACGCTCGGGAAGTAAAAATGGGAAAATTGCGAAATTCTAAAATTAAAAAATCAAAGATTGAAGAAACGAAAAATTGAAAAATCGAAAAATCGGATAATTATTGGAAATCCAAAAATGGCAAATTTGAAAAATTGAAAAATTCGAAAATCGAGGAATCGAAAAAACGAAAGGTCGAAAAATTGTAACATCCAAAAATGGAAAACTAAAAAATCCAAAATTCGAAAAATCGAAAATTTGAAGAGTCGGTCGATTAACTGAAGAATTCAAAAATCAAAAAAACCAAATCCAAAAAGTCAAAAATCAAAAAAACCAAGTCGAAAATTCCATAGAAACATCCAAGGAGCAAGAATTCGAAAAGTCGAATAATCGAGAAATCGAGGAAAAGTCGAAAAATCCAAAAATCGAAAAATTCAAAAATCGACGTCGAAAAATCGGGAAATCGAAAAGTGGACAAATCGGAAAGTCCAAAAACCGAAAAACTGAAGTCTAAACATCATAAAATCGACAACTTTTTTAAATAAAAAAAAGGAAAATTGCGAAATTCTAAGATTGACAAATTGAAAAATGAAAGATTAAAATTAATTGAAAAACATAAGGATCGAAAAAGTCCATAATTGAAAAAATGAAAATGTAACTAAAATCGAAATATTGAAAATTAAAGAAATCGTAAAATAGGATAATTGGAAAATTAAAAATTGCAAAACTGCAAAATTGAAAAATTGAATAAGCGAGAAATAAAGATCAAAAACTTGAAAAGTAAGGAAATGAAAAATCGAAGAATGGAAAAATTAAAAATTGATAAATCGGGATATCAAAAAATTGAAGAAACGAAAAATTCAAAAATTTTGGAAGTCTAGAATTGAAAAATTGAAAGTTCAAATAAAGGTATGTATCTAATGTCAAAGTTTCAAGTGATTTTTATAAAATTTTGTAATGACGTCATCCACATTTTTGCAAAGACACGTATATAAATTTGGATAAATGCATAAATTTTGATAAACAATTTACCATGAATACGTTACATTAATTAAATTAAAACGTTATTTTCCTTCAAAAAATGTTTCTAAATGAATTTAGTTCGCTTCATCTAGTAATAGCCTTAATACTTAATAATGCGATTCCAAAACAAAATTCCGTACTGAATAGTAACCACTGTAACGATCTACACAAACATATTAATTTATTTTTCTTTCACACTTTAGTTCATTTTGATATCTAGTGGTGGTTTTAAGACACTACTATGGAATTTACCTTAGCCTTAACACAACGCATAATAATGAAATGGAAATACACCCAATGTCCTGATGACGAGAAAGATAATCCAGCAACATTAAAAATGTATTCAAAAACAAGAACCTTCTATTAATCGGAAAAATACAAACACAAAAAAAAACACAGAGCTGTTCATTTAATCATTACCATTTTTACAACCATTAGAAAAACATCTTTCAACTCCTCTACTCGCTGGATAAGTTCTAAAGGAATAAAAATCAAACGATCACACTAACAGCGGCAATAAATTCCAAGCTGTAAAATTTATTATTATCTTTTACGATCATGGAACTTTTTATTTGCGGCTTTTCATTTTTCAAACAAAACAACTTTGTTTATTTGATGGTTTGTCGTCGTGTGTACTTTAGCAAAATTAACACTTACTCATCTATTGACTACGTAGTTGCCGTCGAAAAAGCACAAACTGTCTGACGAAACGTTCTTTGAACTTTCCCGTTTTTCGGGAAGATTTCTCCCAACTGTTTCTGGACACAACGTAAACAAATTACCAAAACCCACATCGGCGATTTCAAGAAATATTAATCCGCCCAAATGTCAAATGTCCCAGCTAACTGTACCGCCTTTCGACACAAAGAACGCGAAAGCTGCTTTGCTAAATTTGGCTTTTCGGAGTCATTTATAAAAAGTTGCATCACCGATACGTTGTACAACACGTTAGAGAAGAGAAACTACGGGAGTTATTCGTGATACCCAAATTGACAGCTGTCATCTCGGGTTAAGAAATCTAGCGTGGTTTTGACGCTTCGGTTCGGTTGGAAAAGCGCATTTTAGCGGAATGAATTGAAAAGTGGCGATTTCCAAAAGGGGCAGCTGCCATTAAAATTTGCAGAGGCGTCGCGCCGCTTCCCACTTCCCACGCCACTGGCTCGAGCGACAAAAACGCCGGTTTGAGTAATTTGGCGTAAAATTTCTCGTAGCTTGAACAATAAACCATCGAGCCGGAATAACCACTGGGGACGGCTCACTCTTCAGGGGCGGACTGTGACTGAAGTAATTAGCCGACTTGGCTCAGATTTCGCACGAACTGGAAAGTATTTAAGCTTCTTTCCGCGAGAAGAAAAGGTGCTTCTTGAACCCCAAAGAACTGTGTTGTAAAATTTACGCAATTACGCCCATTTCTGGTTTATGCAATTTAAGACAATTTAGCAGAGTTCGTAGTTCTTAATGGAGGATTATGATGAAAATTAATAAATTTGTAAGAGGCTTCACGAATTCTGAACAGATAAAGAGGAGAAGAAGAAGTTGTTAAGATGTGTATTATTTTCTCGAGAAGCTGGATGGAAAAATACACTGACAAAAAATTCTAGAACTATTTAAATGCATAATAAGATGGCTATCTTGACATGCTAGTTAGGCTATTAAGATAAACCATAAAAATGTAGGTTTAGAGAGGATTCTTGCGGAACTCAACGATTAACGTGCAGCTACTGTTAAACATATATCAGGTAAGTGTAATACATTGCATACAATGGTACTTAACGAATTGCTTTGATAAAGATGTTACCTCTTTTAAGTGGTTCTTTGTACGGATTATTACCTGAAACACAAGGTTGTCTGGATCCATTTTAATGTGAATTTAAATTGGTCCATTGTATTTTTTAAAACTGGATTAATTTAAGCAAAGGATTGGTGATCACATTGCAACCATTTATCTGTCGTACTACTGTTAAATGTGTAATTTGTATGTTAATTATTTACAAAACATCACATTTTGGTCTTGTGTTTTTAAAAACATTAAAATTGAGAGTGGGCGTGGAATCGTGAAGAATAAAGAGGACAGAAAAAATCGAAAATCTAAAAAATATCTGGACAATTCCAAGAAGTCAAAAAATCGAGAAATCGGTTTTCCGAAAAATAGAAAAATTCAAAAATAGGAAAATTTAAAAAATTAAGGAATCGAAGAAACGAAAAGTAAAAAATCGATAATTTCAAGAATCGATCGAAAAATTCAAAAATTGAGAAATCGGAAACTAAAAATTGGGAATACGAAAAGTCGGAAAATCCAAAAATCGAGAAATAGAAAATTTTAAGAATCCATCGATTAATCCAAAAATCAGAAAATTCATATATGTATCGCAAAATCCAAAAATCGATAAATCAAGAATTCCAAGTCAGAAAATCCATAACTCTAGAAATCGAAAATTTGAAGAATCGGTCGATTAATCAAAAAATCGAACATTCGAGAAATCAAACACTTGAAAACTCCAAAAATTGAAAAATTCAAAAATCCAAGTCGAAAAATTGACAAATCGAAAAGTTTAGAAATCCAAAAGCCGAAAAATTGAAGTCTAAAAATCAAAAAATGGAAAACTGCAAAATCAAGAACTCGGAAAAGTCTAAAAACCCAAAACAAAAAATTGAGAAGTCGCATGTGTTTGAAAAATCGAAAAATTAAAAAATGGAAAAATAAAAATATCAAAAGTCGAAAAATAGAAAAAGTCAAAAATTGAAAAATCGAAGAGTGGAAATATGGAAAAATTGATAATCTATCAGTAAATGTAAAAATCGAAAAATCAGAAAATCCAAAAATGAAAAAAACCCAAAAATCAAAAATCGAAAAGTCTAAAATAGAGAAATCGAAAAAACGCAATCGAAAAATGTAAACATTGAAAAATTTAAAAACTCAAGTCGAAAAATCGAGAAATTGAAAAGTTGAAAAACTGGGATATCTAAAAGACAAAATATCGAAGTCTAAAACTTGATTAATCCAAAAATCGAGAAATTGGAAAAGTCGGAAAACCCAAAACGCGAAAATCGAAAATTTGAAAAATTGATCCAATGGTCGAAAAACTGAAAAGCCGAAAAATCGAGAAACGAAAAATAAAAAAATTGAGGAATGAAAGAAACGAAAACTCAAAAAATCGGTAACTTTAAGAATTGATCGAAAAATCGATAAATTATAAAACTCAGAAATCGGATATGGTAAAAATCGTGAATAATACGAAAAGTAGGAAAATCCAAAAATCGAAAATTTTAAGAATCCATTGATAAATCTAAAATCCAAAATTCAGAAAATTCAAATATCGGAAAATCCAAAAATCGAAAAATCCAGATATACAAAACGAAACGTCGAAAAATCGAAAATCCAAAAATTGAAAACTCTGAAAAATCTGAAAATCCAAAACGGAACAAACTGAAGATTTAAAAAAAATCACCGAATTGTCGAAAAATCGAAAGATCAAACATTCGAAAAATCGAAAAATTCAAAAATTAAAAAATCGAAAATTTGAAAATCATGAATACGAAAGTTGGAAAATCGGAAATTTTAAGAATCAATCGATAAATCTAAATATCCAAAAATCAGAAAATTTAAACATCAGAAAATCCAAAGATCAAAATGTCGAAATATTGAGAAATCGAAAAAAAGAATCATTGACAAATTGGAAAATTCAAAAAGCGAAAAGTCCAAAAATTGAAGGATCCAAGTTGAAAAATCAAGAATTCGGAAATCGGAAAAGTCGAAAAAACGAAAAATAAAAAAAAATGAGGAATCGAAAAACGGTAACTTTAAGAATTGATCGAAAAATCGATAAATTATAAAACTGAGAAATTGGATAAGCTAAAAATCGTGAATAATACGAAAAGTCGGAAAATGCAAAAATCAAAAATTTGAAGGATCCATTGATAAATCTAAAATTCAAAATTCAGAAAATTCAAATATCAGAAAATCCAAAAATCGAAAAATCCAGAAATACAAAACGAAACGTCGAAAAATCGAAAATCCAAAAATTGAAGACGAAAAATCTAAAGATCGATTCGAAGTCAGATCGAGAATTCCACGTTAGAAAATCCACAACTCGAGATATCGAAAATTTGAAAAATCGAACATAGGAATATTAAACATTCCAAAAATTCAAGTCAAAAAAAAAACAAAAATTGGAAAGTCGAAAAATCGAGAAACCGACAAAATGAAGTTGAAAAATCCAAAAATTGAAAAATTGAAGTCTAAAAATCGAAAAATGGAGAACTGCCAAAATTAAGAATAACTCGGAAAAGTCGAAAAACTCAACAAAAAATTGAAAAATGGTAAAACAAAAATATCAAATATCGAAAAATAGAAAAATTCAAAAATTGAGAATCGATCGATAAATCTAAAAATCCAAAAATGGAAAAACCTAAAAATCAAAAATCCAAAATCGAAAAGTCTAAAGTAGAGAAATCAAAAAAAGTCGTCAAAAAATGAAAACATTGAAAAATTTAAAAATCCAAATCGAAAAATCAAAAACTTCAAAAATCGAAAAATCGGGTATCTAAAAAGCAAAATATCGAAGTCTAAAAATTGAAAATTTCAAAAATCGAGAAGTTGGAAAAGTCGGAAAATCCAAAATGTGAAACATCGAAAAATTGAAAAATTAATCGAATTCTCGAAAAAACCAAAAATCAAAAATCAAAAAGTCTAAAAATTGAAAAATTTAAAAATCCAAACCGAAAAATAGAAGTCTAAAAATCGACAAATGGAAAACTGCAAAATCAAGAAAAGAAGAAAAGTCGAAAAACCCAAGAATCGTGAACTCGGAAAAGTGGGAAAATCTAAAACGCGAAAAATCGAAAATTTGATTGAAAAAAAAATGGAGTGAAAAACTGAAAAATCGAAAAATCGGGAAATCGTACATTCGAAAAATCGCAAAATTCAAAAATTGAAAAATCGAAAATCGAGAATACGAAAAGTCGGAAAATCGAAAATTTGAAGAATCAATCGGTGAATCTAAAAATCCAAAAATCAGAAAATACAAAAATCGAAAAATACAAAGATCCAAAAGTCGAAAAATCGAGAAATGGAAAAAACGAACCGTTGAAAAATTGAAACATTCAAAAATCGAAAAGTCGAAAAATTTTAAATCGAGAACTCGAACTCAGAAAACCCAAAATTCGAGAAATCGAAAATCTGAGGAGTCGATCGATTCATGGAAAACTCCAAAAAGCGAAAAATCGAAAAAATAAAAATTGAAAAATCCGAGTTGAAAAATCTAGAAACTGAAAAGACGAAAAATCGGAAAATCTGAAAGCCAAAAAATTGAAGTCTAAAAATTGAAAAATCGATCGGTAAATCAAAAAATCCCAAAATCAGAAAACCCAAAAATCAAAAATCGGAAAATCTCAAAATTAAAATTTAAGTTTAAAAATTGAAAAACCCAAAAATCTAAAACTCGGAAAAATCGGAAAATCCAAAACGGAACAAAGTGAAGATTAAAAAAATCACCGAATAGTCAAAAAATTGAAGAGTCGAAAAATCGACAGATCGAAAAATTAAAAAATTAACAAATCGAAAATCTAAAAATCATGAATACGAAAGTTGGAAAATGGGAAATTTGAAGAATCGATCGATAAATCTAAAAATCCAAAAATCAGAAAATTTAAACATCGGAAAATCCAAAGATCAAAATGTCGAAATATTGAGAAATCGAAAAAAAGAATCATTGACAAATTGGAAAATTCACAAATCAAAAAGTCGAAAAATTCGAAGTCAGAAAATCCAAAATTCGAGAAATCGAAAATCTGAGATGTCAATGGATTCGAAAACTCCAAAAAACGAAGAGCCCAAAAATTGAAAAAATAAAAATTGAAAGATCGAAGCTGAAAAATTGAGAAATTGAAAAAACTAAAAACTGGGAAATCTAAAAACCAAAAATTGAAGTATAAAATTCGAAAAATCCAAAAATCGAGAACTCGGAAATAGAAAAATTCAAAAAGCGAAAAATCGAAAATTCGAAAAGTCGGAATATTGAAAAATTGAAGAATCGATCGATAAATCTGTAAAATTTAAAAATTAGAAAAAATCAAAATAGTAAAAATCGAAAGATCCAAGTCGAAAAATAAAAAAATCCAGAATTCGAAGTCGGAAAATCAAAAAATTGAGAAATAGTAAATTTGAAGGATCGATCGATTAATCGAAAAATCCAAGTCGAAAATTCGAAGTCAAAAAATAAAAAAAAATGAAAAATCATAAAATCGGGCATTCAAAAAATCGAAAAATCCAAAAAATAAAAAATCGAAAAGTCGAAAAATCCAGAAACCGAAAAAAGGAAGTCAAAAAATTTAAAAATCAAAATCGCTAAATCCAAAAGTCGAAAAATTGACTAATCCGTCCACCTAAAAATTGAAGTCTAAAAATCGAAAAATTCAAAACGCGAAATATCGAGAAATCGAGGATTCGAAAAATCAAAATATCCAAAAATTGTAAAATCGAAAATCCGAAAAAGCGAAAATTTGGAAAATCGAACCATAAATCACTTTATCAGGAGCTGAAATAACAATGGGTACGGAAAGAAAAAGCGGTAGAAAAGTACGAATCAAATACCTGACACGAGATTCACAGGAAATGCGCTTATCTATCTTTTATGCGAGGAAATAAGGACGATAAGATAAGAAAACACACAAGCACATCGCAACCGGATTTGAAAACAAATAAATGACATCCAACACAGGGAGAAAATTTTACAACATTTTGAGGGGGAATCGAATAAATCCAGTTTTTTCAAAAAATTATAAAATTTATAATAATTAAAAAATATAGGTAATACAAGTTACAGTGAAAAACACTCGATAAAAAAAATCCAGGCGGATTCAGTACTACAGTAATAGTGAAACTGTGATGAATGGAACAATGCAAGTATGTAAACTCGGAGAAAAAACTAGAAACAATATTTTAGACGAAAATAAAGTGGTTAAGAGATAAAGACCGCAGTAAACGGCAATTATTATATTATTTAAGGCAAGGTAAACCACTTCAAGTATTTGTAAATTAAGAAATCATTACTTCGTTTTTTCATTTTCTGGTTTCAATGTGACATGTTGTCTGCGACACCAAAAAATTTGCTTAGTACTACCATTAGCACCCTTTTTACGCAACAACTTTTCTTCATGCGTACCACCTCACTAATCAACTTTTACCAATCCTCTCTTGCGAATTAAACCGGTAAATACTCGTCGAACTACCGATCATATAACAATAATTATGGAAAGTTATCGAACAAATTCCTGTCTTTTATATAATTTAATTGCACCGCGAACTGCTCGCTTTGCAAAAACGCGCCACCGCAATTAAAGTGCGTGAATAAGGTAAACAAGCATCTGCATATCAACTCGAATTACATAACTCCGAACAAAAGCATTTTCTCTGAACCGCAATAGGAAATGCATACCTCAGCAGCGCATCATCTATTGGCGGCGTTTTTAACTCGAATTCGCTTTCGAGCGCTAAAAAAGCCAACAAAAGGATCGTGCGCAATAGCTACATAAGGTTAAGGCCGAAGGTCTTTCCCAACATGAAAAAAGTCAAATAAACAAACGATTTGTTCTGAATTTACAACAGCCGAAAGCGCTTCGTTAATTTATAAATCGGCTCTTGCGGCGTTCCTAATAACTTCATAACAAATAAGAGCTGATCGCGGAATGACAGGTGAAATCTTCAGTGAAAGCCTCCATTTGTTTGTTTGATCGATGGTTTCGGCTTACGTTTTCCCCGTGTGAATCGTAACGTTGCGAAATGACGTTTTTGCGACGTGTCGTTGAACCGATTGGCAGAATGCGAGAGAAACGCATTTCCGACGGCTGGAATGACGAATTTTTAACAATGAGAGATTAAATAAACTGGATAGTGGCGATTTTATGTCTGTCGAAACGCTTGTTAAAACTGCAACAATAAGGAAGCTATAACGTCGCTAGAACGTAGAGGCGTCGAAAAAAAAAAACGTAAAGGTTACGTTAAAATATTTGACAACGGAGTAACAAATCAACAAGTCCACAACATAAATATAAATACAGACATTTCGAAAACGGTTAGCTTTTCTCATTTTAATTGAGCGATTATTTAAATACGACCTCTAAGGTCACAATCGTCAGAAAATTAAAATGCACCACTTTTTTAATAAACTATTTTGTGATGTTTTATCTACGTGGAAAAGAAAGAAATGTCTACGTTCTTCCGGTATTTTGTATTTAAATATTAAATAAATATAAATAAACGCATTGTTTGAATTCTAAGAATCCGGTAAGTAGAAACTATTACAAAAAAAAGTGAAAGCCGAATCATTTGCACCTTAGTTATTTATTCACCTCAGCAAAACAAAAACTCGATATTCGATCTTCGATGACACGTGACTTGTAAATTTTCTGCAAATCACCATGATAAAAGCAGCGACACACCTTACACATCCAAATCAGTATAGCACCAACTTTGTCGCCAGACAAGTGAAAATTTTTTCTACAACCTTCTAGGGCAACTACCAATAAATAAACGAATAACATGGATATTTTTTGACATTTGAACTTGGAGAAAAGTATTATTATTTTTTTAATTTTAAAAAATATCTAGTAAAAATTAAACAGCTAAAAATTGTTAAAAATGGTAGAATTAAGAAAATACAAAATGGTTAGGATATGTGGAAAATATTATACTAAATATAAAACAATATTAAATTTTTCGACTTTTTCTGAAATTTATAACATTTTTTTTAATAGCAAAGTTTTGGTAATTTTGTTAAAGTAATGAACTGTTTCTTTTTAAATAATGTGAAAATGGTTCTTTGAAATTCTTTATTTAAAATTGGAACGGAATGAAATGTATTTTGGTAATTTCCGAAAAATACTCAAAAAATTGAGATTTGAAAAACCTGCCTGAAATTCGCAAAAAATTCTGAAAAATACATTCGTCGAGCTGATTCGAAAAATTCGCTTTGAAAATACATTTTTTAATATATGTATTACAATCGAGAATTCGAAGTCAGAAAATCCGGAAATCTAAGTTGAAAAATCGAAAAGTCCAAAAATCAAAAATCCAACTCGAAAACCCCCTCGAAAAATTCGAAAAGCAAAAAATTGGAAAGTCGAAAAACCGAGTAATTGAATAAACGAAGTCGAAAAATCCAAAAATCGGTAACTTCAAAAATTGAAAAATCCAAGTCCAAAAATTCCATGAAAAGTTCAAAAACCGAAACACTCAAATCTAAAAATTGGAAAATTCAAAAATCGAGATTCGGAAAAATCTGAGAAAACATTAAATACTTCAAAAATTGTGATTTTTCATTTCATCAGTTCTGGAAAAATTGGAATTTTTGAAGAAATGAAGCCAGAAATAACTTCCACAAGTGGAGGTCTACAAAAAATGCATTTTGGTAATTTTCGAAAAATGGTCAAAAAAATGACTTGAATATCCTGCCTAAAAATTGGCAAAAAATTCTGAGAAATACACTTCGTCGAACTGATTTTAAAAACAGAGGAAAGCAAGATTTTCGAAAAATTCGCTTTGAAAATATTACATTTTTTTAATATGTTAAAAATCGAGAATTAGAAGTGAGGAAATTCAAAAACCAACAAATCGAAAATTTGAAGAATCAATTGTTTATAATCGAAAAATTTAAAAGTCCAAAAATTGGACATGCGAAAGATCGTAAAGTCCCTGGAAAAATCCAAAAATTGAACAATGAAAAAATCTAAGTTGAAAAATCTGAAAATCGAGAATTCGAAGTCGGAAAATGAAAAATCTAAGTCAAAAAATCGAAAAATCCAACTCCAAAAATACAAAAAGCAAAAAATCGAAAAGTTGAAAAATCGATGGCGAAAAATCCACAAATCGGACATTCGAAAAACCGAGAAGTTCAAAAATTGAAAAATTCAAGTCCTAAAATGCGTCGAATAGTTCAAAACACAAAACTTCGAAAAGTCGAAAAATTGAGAAATCGTAAAACAAAGTCGGAAAATCCAAAAATCGAGAAATTTGAAAGTCGAAAAATTGAAATGTCCAAAAGACGAAAAATCCAAAAATTGGACATTCGAAAATTTGAAGAATCGATTGTTTAATCGAAGAATTCAAAAATCCAAAAATCGGACATGCGAAATATCGTAAAGTCCCTTGAAAAATCCAAAAATTGAACAATGAAAAGATCTAAAAGCTGAAAAATATAAAAATTGTAAATTCGAAGTCGGAAAATGCAAAAATCGAAGTCGAAAAATCGAAAAATCCAACTCGAAAAATTCAAAAGCAAAAAATCGAAAAGTTGAAAAATCGAAAGCAAAAATCCAAAAATCCGACATTCGAAAAATCGAAAAGTTCAAGTCCAAAAATGCGTCGAATAGTTCAAAACACAAAACGTCGAAAGTCGAAAAATTGAGAAATCGTAAAACAAAGACGGAAAATCCAAAAATCGAGAAATCGAAGTCGAAAAATGGAAATGTTCAAAAGACGAAAAATCCAAAAATCGGACATTCGAAAAGTCGAGAAGTTCAAAAATCGTAAAATCAAAGTCCAAAAATACCTCGAGAAGTTCAAAAAAATCAAAACGTCGAAAAGTGGAAAAATCTAAAAATCGAGAATCCGAAGTCGGAAAATCCAAAAATCGAGAAGTGGAAGTCGAAAAGTGCTAAAACTGAAAATATAACTCGAAAAATCCCTCGAAAAATTCAAAAAACAAAAAATCGAAAAGTCGAGAAATCGAGAAATTAAAAAAACGAAGTCGAAAAACCCAAAAATGGGAAAATTTAAACATCGAAGTCGAAAAATCGAGAAATCGAACTCGAAAACTTAAGAAATCGGGCATTCGAAAAATCGAGAAGCTCAAAAATCGAAAAATTCAAGTCAATAAATACCTCGAAAAGTTCAAAAATCAAATCGTCTAAAAGTCGTAAAGCGAAGTCGAAAAACTCAAAAATTGAGAAAGCGAAGTCGAAATATCGAAAAGTTCAAAAAGCAAAAATCGAAAAATCGGGAAACTGAAAAAACGAAATCGAAAAATCCAAAAATCGGAAAATTCAAAAATCGAAAAATCCAACTCGTAAAATTCCTTGAAAAATTCAAAAAGCAAAAAATCGAAAACTCGCATAATCGAGAAATTGAAAAAACGAAATCGAAAAATACAAAAATCGAAAAATTCAAAAATCGAAACATCCAAGTCCAAAAATTCTCGAAAAGTTCGAAAATCAAAACGTCGAAAAGTCGAAAAATTAAAAAATCGTAAAACAAAGTGGGAAAATCTAAAAAGCGAGAAACCGAATTCGAAAAGTCCCTCTAAAAATACAAAAAGCAAAAAATCGAAAAGTCGAAAAATCGAAAAATTGAAAAAACGAAGCGGGAAAATCCAAAAATCGGAAAATTTAAAAATCGAAAATTCCAATTCCAAAAATTCTCGAAAAGTTCAAAAATCAAAACGTCGAAAAATTAAAAAATCGTAAAACAAAGTGGGAAAATATAAAAAGCGAGGAACCGAAGTCAAAAAATCCCTTGAAAAACACAAAAAGCAAAAAATCGAAAAATTGAAAAACCGAAGCGGGAAAATACAAAGATCGGAAAATTTAAAAATCGAACTCCAAAAATTCAAAAATCGGACGAAAAACAAAGTCGAAAAATCCAAAAATCGAAAAAAAGTCCAAAAATCGGAAAATTCAAAAATCGAGACTCGAAAAAGTCGGAGAATACGTTGAAGATCTCGAAAAACGTGTTTTTTTTCATCAATCAGAAATATATAGATTCTATTAAAAATATACTTCAACGAGCTGATTCCAAACATAACAGAGCAAAATTTTCGAAAAATTCGCTTTGAAAATAATTTTTTAAGGTTACTAAATAAAAAAAATATAGCTTTGATAATGAATTTTTTTTTTGAAAGTTTGACAAACAAACAAAAAATTATAAAATTTATAGAGATCCTAAGCGTTTTGACATTTTTCAAAACCTCTTTGTGGTTTGTGGTATTAATTTTTGACATAAATTAAATTAAAAAAAAAAGTATATTAAAAATTGTCATTTTTAATTTTATAGATTCTGAAAAAACGAAACAAAGAAATGAAGCCCAAATAACTTGTAGAAGTCGAAATTTATAAGAAAATGTCTCGGTGATTTTCTAAAATTGCTCGAAAAACGACAAAAAAATTCAAAAATTGAGAATTTTGAAAAATTGTCTCAAAAACCTCAAAAAATTCTGAGAAATGCAATTGGACGAGCTTAAATTATTTTTTTTTAATGCCAAAAGGTAGAAAAACTGCCAAAAAAAATTAAAGACAAGATGCTTATCATTCAGATTATTTAGAGTTTAAAATTTTTAAACATAAATTAAATTAAAAAATAACATTAAATATCTTGAAAAGTGAAAATGTTGGATTTTTCGAAGAATTGAAGCCGCAAATAACAAGTTGAAATCTACGAGAAAATGTTTTTTGTTATTTTTCAAAAAATGCTCGAAAACGTCCAAAAAATTCATTAAAAAATTGGGATTTTTGAAGTTAGCTATAAATCCTCAAAAAAATCTAAGAAATACGTTTTTGATTCGAAAAACATAAGCTGAAGATGATTTCGGACAAGTTTTTCTAAAAACTATACTCTGGAAAAATGAAGTCAAAATAACTTGTAGAAGTCGAAATTTAAAGAAAACCTCTTGGTAATTTTCCAAAAATTGTTCGAAAAACGGTCAAAAAATTTGGGAAATAAATTTCCACGAGCTGATTCGAAAACATAACGTGTTGCTGATTTAAGACAAGGTTTGCTAAAAATTCCGTTTAAAAACATTCTTTAATGAATCGAAATCTCCAAAAACTGTAAAAAAAGAAAAATTGTAGAAGTTTTAAGCATTCATTTTCTCAGAACTTAAATTTTTTATAAACAAATTAAATTAAATTAAAAAAAAACCAAATATTTCGAAAATCGCCATTTTCCATTTTTTCGATCCTGGAAAAATTATCCCGAAAATCATCATTTTCATTTTATCCATTTTGGAAAAATTACTTGAATTTTCGAAAATATGAGACTGAAAATAACAAAATTGAAATTGAATTGAGCTTAATTTTTTTTTTAATGCCGAAAGGTTGAAAAACCGTCAGACTCTTCAGAGTTTAAATTTTTTAAATATAACTTAAATTACGGCACAAAATTAATTAAAAAAATGAGATTTTTAAAAGTTATAGCTCGAAAAATGGTCACAAAAATGTAGAAGTCTTAAGCGTAAACAGCAAAAAATTCATACTGGGGGGATGAAAAACTGAAATTTTGAAAAAGTTGCTTAAAAATCATTAAAATGTAACATTTGATGATCCTGGAACAAGATTTTTGAAAAAATACTCTCATTTATGCAACACGAAAAATAAATTAGGACATTTCTGATTTATCTAATGCTGTAATCAACAGTTTTAGGTTACTTTATGAAATATTAGTCAACTAATGCTGACAACCTTTTTAAAGTACGCCCAGTTCTTTAAAACGAGATATAAATCGATATAATTCATCTCTCTATTTCGACACCTACAAATGTCCACTCATTTTAACCAATTTATTTTTATTAGCCACGTGAACGTAAAAAATTACTTGCTAGACAAGGTTCAACCAAATTAAATCTTCAGCGATCTGAAAACCGATTTTAGAAAATTTTCCACCTTAAATTTCGCCGAAGACCGTCACCACGGAATTTTCCAGACTCCCATTCCGCCTATAATAAATGCATTTCTTCGCAAATTTTAACGACTTGCCCAAAAAACTCCCACCAAAAACAAAAACAAGCCGAAAACCTTGAAATTTGCAAATCACGGTATTAATTTTTTTCCTGCACGTGTCTGAAACCACGCTCTTCAGGCTGTGACCCCACACGAAAACTCGTCTTCCCCTTACCTTTCGCCCATCCTGTGACGACGTTCCCCAGATAAGCCACCCGATAAGTCGGATCCGGCCTCGAGATCGTGACACTCGCCGTCTTCTTCAGCCTCAGCCGGTTCAGAAACGTCTTGAGCATCTTGCGCCCCCGCTCCTTCTGCAGCCCCTTTCCGGGCATCTCGCTGTTCAGCGCCTCGATCGAGGGGACTTTCTTGTTGTTCATGGCCTTGCAGAAAAGAGCCGCGTCCACAACGTCCTCTTCCTGTTCCATTTTTCTCGGCAAAGCGGTCTTCTCGAAAAGTGACTAGTTCCAACCAAGGAAATGGCGAAAGATAAGGCTTCCGGCTGGTTTTCGTCCGACAGCAGAAATTTCGCTCCAACTAAGCGAATTTACATCATGTTGTTGCGTAAGGACGTCACATCGTCGCTTTTCGGTTTGCGAATGGGATGTGGCGGCGGCGTCATGAGGTACCTGGAAATAATAGAGGAACTGAATTAATGGAAAGATTGACATTTTCGAGCAGGTAGTAGAAGCTGTTTTGGGGATTTCGAAACGGTTACGACACTGTCAAACTGATCCACCGCACTCTCCCGACCTAAGTCCAAGTGAGTTGTGTAGGTGTGGCGCAACGCCACCTGCTGTTGCTTTATTTCCCAAATGAGCTCTCTTGTGTGTAAACTACAAGCAATTACGGATGTTGGTGAAATCCGGCTAGGAAAATCTGCCCGAATTTTTGATCACGCACCAGGAGAGAATCGCACGCACCTCCAAGGTCCACAACATTCACAGCTCTAAATCTGTTACAAAACCGTTTCAAAAAAGCCGATAATTCATACTTGGAAGATATCAACATTTCTTTTGTGCGGCTGCAATATGTTGTTAAAGAACTAGTTTGGTCGTTTAGAGGTCAATCAGCTGTTGGTTTCGTTTGTTTTATCTGTCTGCGTCGACAAGAACACTATTTACTCGAAAAAAATGGCAACCACAGCTCACCTGTCCAACCTAGGTATAAATATTCCTTCTTATTTATAGCAATTGCATTTTTATGCTAATTCACTCTAATCGATTCACTATACTTTCGAAAGTGTCGTAATCGAAATTTTGATTTGGCGGCTAATTGAGATCGCCGTTTTTCAAGGTCGGGCGCATTGATTCTCATTTTTCGTGTGTATCTTAAAATGGACGCCCAAGGGTTCGGCTCGTAGGGTGTGGGCGCACGCTGTATTTGTTGATGCAGAAATTTTAGTTAGTTGTTTTGACACAGAGGCTGAGTTGTGGCTTCCTTTTAATATTTTTCGTGGACTGACTCACCCAGTCGACAAATGTGGTTGCATAATGCTTGGAAATAGAAATTTGTGTTTGTTGAAATGTTAAAGTTTGGATGGTTTTCTAGTTGACTGGGTTACAAAATTGAGTGGTTTCGATTTCGGTTATTTCAGACATATGTGACGATCTAGTGAGTTAGAAAGCGACGTGGCGATCATCAATCATGGCGCTGAATGAAATAGTTGAATTTAATTAATTTGAATTAAATGTCGGTGAAGTATTTAGCTTTTTTACTTTGGGGCATTTATTATAACAGACTGTCATGGGTGTAATTGATGGGGGACATTAATTTTATTCGGAGTATAATGGTACCGTGGATAAAGGAGAAGTACGCGGATGTAGAAGAAATTTTAAAATAGTTTTTTGCGTGTCCAGCGATATTAATCTAACCGGAGACAGTACTCATGGATTAGGTAACAGCGGATAAGTCACTATGACGTTTTTTCTAAATGTTTTATTCTGGTCTAACGAAGATGCCATAAAACTTAAAGCTTTTAACAGTTAAAAAAATTAGATTGATAAAAACGTTGTGAAGTGTTTAATTTATACATTTTTTTCGCTTAACAAAAATTTTAAGACCTCGCGAAAAGTTCAGGCATTAATTTAATCACTTTCAAACAAACATTACTCTAACATACGTCACCGGGACCAAAATAATGCAATAAAACTAACCAGTTCCCTTTGTAAACAGTTCTAAGATGTTTAACGATGCAATAAAATTCTGTGCGCCAATAATAATTCAAATCTACGTTTGGAAAAATATTCACACTGATAGATATTCCAAGGAAACTGGATATTACGTAATTTCACAAATATTTAATTTGGATAAATCTCTTTAAATACGATTCTGTCTTTAGTTGCGAGTTGAGGGTTCATTTTTAAATTGCATTTTTTTTAATTTTGACAGGCATTCGTTTACATCACTTTGAAAGCGATGATAATTTTCCACCTCATGTAATATTATTTTGTTGTTTATCAAGGTATTTTTGTTTATTTTGTCATACAAAATTTCGGATAACTCGGACTTTTCGAGGTTTAATAATAATAATAATAATAATAACGTTTCAGCGATTCTTTTTCCCGAATCAAATTTGCCGACTTCCCATAACTAAATAAATTTACGGCTTTAACAACCTTACAATTAAGTATTTAATTCGGAAAAAAGTCTTTAATTTAATAAATTTTAAAATTATTTTATTCACAATCGGTCAGTAATGTGAAACTTTTAAACTTTTTAAAAATTTGGAAGTCAAGAGATGGAAGAAACTCACTTTCCACCCCACAACGTTACGTATGTGTAATTAATAAAGCAAGCTGTTATTTTTCATTCATAAATAAACCAAAAAAAAAATAATAAAACATCTATAAATTATAAACAAAAACAAAACCAACAAAAAAAACCATTAAAGCATAAACAATTAATTAAACCCTAGAGAAGATGTTCAAAATTCCTGCCTTGTGCATATAAGTAATCTCGTAATGTTTCTAAATTTTGATCATTTTTTCTGAAAGTTAGGCTCACTACTTGCTAAAATAAAACCGATTTTGGCAAATGAGATACTTTCTCAGAAAAGAGAGGGTGGGCGAGGTTAGTACCTGCTAAAATAATATCGATTTTGGCAAATGACATATCCGCTAAGAAAAGACAGGGTGGGTGGGCGGGGCTAGCACCTGCTAAGATAAGACTGTTATTGGCAAATAACCTACTCTCTAAAAAAATGAAGGGTATATCATTTGGCAAAATCAGTCTTAACTTGGCAAGTATTGGCCCCGCCCACCCACCTTTATTTTCTTCAAGGATATGACATTTAGCAACATCAGTTTTATCTTAGCAAATACTAACCTCGCCCACCCGCCCTCTATTTTCTTAGAGGGATCTCATTTGCCAAAATCACTCTTATTCTAGCAGGTACTAGCCCCGCCCACCCACCCTCTCTTTTCTTAGAGCGCATGTCATTTGCCAAAGTCAGTTTTATCTTGGCAAATTCTACTAATATATTCTTTACGTGATGTACGGGGTTTCGGGAGCCCCAACAAAATAATAAAAAAAATCTGTATGATGTACTGTTGTGGCCCCCCAAAAGTGCCCGATTTTTCGTTGGCATGGAATTTTTTGAATTTTTAAATTAATGTAAGCCTGGCTATTATCAGTGGCGTAGCATTTTTGAACAAACAAAATGTCAAATTTGACAAACTTTGTTATTCGGACGCTCATGATTTGAACATACATTTACAATAGAGAATATTACGTGTACTTTTGGAAAGCCGCAATTGTAGACTATGAAAAAAAAACGCTGCTAAGATTGATTTTGGCAGATGAGATGCCCCCTAAGAAAAGAGAGGGTGGGTGGGTGGGGCTAGTACTTGCTAAGAAACGACTGATTTTGGCAAATGACCTACGCGTACCTCATTTGCTAAAATCACTCTTATCCTAGCAGGTACTAGTCCCGCTCCAAAAAACTCAAAAATCCAGAAATCGAAGTCGAAATATCGAAAAGTCCAAAAATTGAAAAATCCAGCTCGAAAAATTCAAACAGCAAAAAATTGAAAGTCGACAAATCGAGAAATTGAAAAAACGGAATCGAAAAATCCAAAAATCGGAAAAATAAAAAATCGAAATCGAGAAAACGAAGTCGAAGAATCCAAAAATTGGACTTTCGAAAATTCGAGAAGTTCAGAAATCGAAAAATCCAACTCCAAAAATACTCGAGAAGTTCAAAAATCAAAACTTCGAAAAGTCGAAAAATCCAAAAATCAAAAAATTGAAGTCTAAAATTCGGAAAATCCAAAAATCGAGATTAAAAAGTCGAAGAAAACGTTAAATATATCGAAAAATGTGTTTTTTTTTTCATCAATCAGAAATATAAAGATTCTAAGAAATTATACTTCAACAAGCTGATTCCAAACATAACAGAGCAAAATTTTCGAAAAATCGCTTTGGAAATAATTTTTAAGGTTCAAAATAAAAAAAATAGCTGTTTTTTGTCGAAAGCTTTAAAAAACGAACAAAAAACTATAAATTTAGTAGAGATCTTAAGCGTTAAGATTTCTCGAAGCTTCTTTGTAGTATTAATTTTTGAACATAATTTAAATTAAAAAAAAACAAATATACTGTAAATTGTCATTTTTAATTTTATAGATTTTGGAAAAACGAAAAAAAAAATTGAAGCCAAAATAACTGGTAGAAGTCGAAATTTATAAGAAAATGTCTCGGTGATTTTCTAAAATTGCTCGAAAAACGGGGAAAAAAATTCAAAAATTGAGAATTTTGAAAAATTGTCTCGAAAACCTCAAAAATGCAGTTGGACGAGCTTAAATTAATTTATTTTGAAATGCCGAAAGGTAGAAAAACTGCCAAAAATTTAAAAAAGAATTGAAGACATGCTAATCATTCAGATTACTCATTTTTAAACATAAATTAAATTAATAAAATAAAAAAAAAATTGCAAAGAGTGTCATTTTTTATTTTATGGATTTTGAAATTTTTTTGTTTTTTGAAGAAATAAAGCCGCAAATAAGTCAATCTACGAGAAAATGTTTTTTGTTATTTTACAAAAAATTCGCAAAACGGCCAAAAAATTCATTAAAAAATTGGGATTTTTGAAGTTAGCTATAAATCCTCAAAATATCTAAGAAATACATTTTTTTTTCGAAAAACATAACCTAACGACTGATTTTGGCAAATGACCTATTCTCTAAAAAAATAAGACTGATTTTGGCAAATGATATACCCTCAACCCTTTATTTTTTTAGAGAGTAGGTCATTTGCCATAGTAGGTACTAGCCCCGCCCACCCACCCTCTGTTTTTTTTGAGGGCATGTGATTTGCCAAAGTCAGTTTTATCTTGGCAAGTTCGACTAATAAATTAATTATGTTATGTACGGGGTTTTCGGGAGTCCTAAAAAAATAATAAAAAAAATTAAGGATAGAGGGTACATTATTTGGAAAAATCAGTCTTATCTTGGCAAGTATTGACCCCGCCCGCCCACTCGCCCTTTACTTTCTTCAATGAAATGCCACTTAGTAAAATCAATTTTATCTTAGCAAATACAAACTCCGCCCACCCGCCCTCCGAAGAGAAGAAACAAAGGAAACTTAAAACATGTTTATAATAGTAAATTTTGTAATTTTACAGGGGCTGTATAAAATAAAAGAAACACGTGGTATAATTCACCCCGCCCACCCACCCTGGCTCCATTTCGGTGACCCATTTTGACTAGTCCGAGTGAAAGGTAGATCTCAGTTGAAGAGAAATAAAATCGTTAAAATCGGGGCTGGTATCTGCTGATATAAGATTGATTTTGGTAAATGACATAGCCTCTAAGAAAATAGAGGGCGGGTGGGCGGGTGGGCGGTTCTAAAAGTTGCTAAGATAAAACTGAACAATATTAAGAGTAATCACTGGAATGAAGAGGGGGTGGGTGGGCGGGGCTATTGCTAGCTTATGAAAGATTCTACTGGAAAAAGTTAAATTTAGCCCCGCCCACCCACCCGTCGTCTAATTTTTTCTAAGATAGGATTGAACAATACTAAGACTAGTCACTAGAATGAAGAGGGGGTGGGTGGGAGGGCCCAATGCTTGCCTATGAAAGACTCTACGAAAAAATTATACGTAGCCCCGCCCACCCACCCCACAAATATTATAACAAATAGTACAACAAAAAAGTTGGCGCTTTTTTACAGCCTATTTTCGATCAGCTAATTACAGCTCTGCAGAAGAATATGTATATAACACCGCCCACCCGCCTTCTATTTTCTTAGAGGGATCTCATTTGCCAAAATCAGTCTTATCCTAACAGGTACTAGCCCCGCCCACCCACCCTCTCTTTTTTTAGAGGACCTGTGATTTGCCAAAGCAGTTTTATCTTAGCAAGTTCTACTAATAAATTCATTACGTAATGAATAGGGGTTTCGGGAGTCCCAAAAAAATAACTAAAAATTTCTGTATGATGTATTGTTGCGGCTCTACAAAAGTGCCCGACTTTTCGTTGTCATGGAATTTTTTGAATTTTTAACTTAATGTAAGCCTGGCTATTACCAGTGGCGTAGCATTTTTGAACAAACAAAATGTCAAATTTAATCAACTTTGTTATTCGGACGCTCATGATTTGAACATACATTTACAATAAAGCATATTATCGTGTACTTTTGGAAGGCCGCAACTGTAGATTACGAAAAAAACGCTGCTAAGATAAGATTGACTTTGGCAAATGAGATGCTCTCTACGAAAAGAGAGGGTGGGTGGGCGGGGCTTGTATTTGCTAAAATAAGGCTGAGATTGGCAAATGACCTACTTCCTAAAAAAATGAAGGGTGGAGCAAAATCAGTCTGATCTTGGCCCGCCCTTTATTTTCTGAAGAGGCCTAATATCTGCTAAGAAAAGACTGATTTTGGCAAATGAGATCCCTCTAGGAAAATAGAGAACGGGTGGGTCTATGGAATTTTTATATTTTTTAGAATATTGAGAATCTTCGAAGTTTTCAGATTTGGTGGAATCTTCAGTCTTCAAAACATTCAGGGTCTTCAGAATGCTTAGAATCTTTAGAATCTATGTCTAGATTCTCGGAATATTCGGAATCTTCGAAGTTTTCAAAATTTTTGGAATCTTCAGTCTTGAACTATTCGGACTCTTTAGAATCTTTAGAATTTTTAGAAGCGTTAAAATCTTTATAATCCCGGAATATCCGAAATCTTTAGAATTTGTGGTATTTCTAGAATCTTCGAAATTTTTATTATCTTCAGACATTTTGGAATTTTGTTTCAGTCTTTGGATTTTTTGGAATCTACGTTCTTCGAAATATTCAGGGTCTTGAAAATCCTCAGAATCTTTAGAATCATTAAATCAAAATCAAGTCTTACAAATCTTTATGATCTTTAGAATCTCCGGAATCTTTAAAGTTTTAAAATTTTTTGGAATCTTCAGAGTTTTTAGTCTTTATAAACATTAGAGTTGTCATAATCCTTGGAATTTTTATAATCTTTAGAATTTTTAGAGTCGTTAACATCTTTCTAATCCCGGAATATCAGGAATGTTTGGAATTTCTAATATTTCTAAAGTCTCGGAAAGTCTTTGGAACGTTTGACATCTTTATAATCTTCAGATTTTTCAGAATATCCAGAATGTTCAGAATCTCTAGAACCTCCAAATCTTCCGAATCTTTAGAATCTCTGGAATTTATTCCGAATTTTTTGAAATTTCTGGAATTTATAGAATCTTTGAAATCGTTATTATCTTCAGAACATTTGGAATTTTTTTCAGTTTTCAGATTTCTTGGAATCTTCAGTCTTCGAAATATTCAGGGTCTCGAAAATCCTCAGAATCTTTAGAATCTATGTCTAGAGTCGCGGAATATTTGGAATCTTTTAAATCTTAGAAATCTGTATGATCTTTAGAATCTCTGGAATCTTCAAAGTTTTCAAATTTTTTGGGATCCTCAGTCTTAGAACTGTTCAGAATCTTCAGACTCTTCAGAATCGTTGGAATTTTTAGAATCTTTGGAAGTTTTAGGATCGTTAAAATCTTTCTAATATCGGAGGGTGGGTGGGCGGGGCTAGTACCTGCTAAGATAAAAACTGATATTGGCAAATGACCTACTCTCCAAAAAATGAAGGATAGAGGGTATATCATTTGGCAAAATCACTCTTATCCTGGCAAGTATTGGCCCCGCCCACCCACACTTTATTTTCTTCAAGGCTATGCTATTTGGCAAAATCAGTTTTATCTTAGCAAATACTAGTCCCGGCCACCCGATCTTTATTTTCTTAGAGGGTGTTATTTGGCAATGTTAACCTTATCTTGGCAAGCACCAGCCCTGCCCACCCGCCCTTTATTTTCTTAGTGGGTTAGTACCTTCTAAGAAAAGACTGATTTTGGCAAATGAGATCCCTCTAAGAAAGTAGGGGACGGATGGATGGGGTTAGTACCTGTTAAGATAAAACTGATTTTCGCAAATGACATATCCTGTAAGAAAAAAGAAGGTGGGTGGGTGGGGTTTGTCCCTGTTAAAGTAAAAACCGACTTTGGCAAATGACAAACCTTCTAAGAAACGAGAGGGTGGGTGGGTGGGGCTAGTACCTGCTAAAATAAGATCAATTTTCGCAAATGACATACCCTCTAAGAAAAGAGAGGGTGGGTGGGCGGGGCTGGTTTCTACTAAGATAAGAGTGATTTTGGCACATGAGATACCTGTAAGAAAAGAGAAGGTGGGTGGGTGGGGCTAGTACCTGCTAAGATAATACTAATTTCAGCAGATGACGTATTATCTAAGGAGACGGGTGGGCGGGGTTAGTCAAGAGCGTAGCGGAGTGTTAATCCCCCATTTTCCAGACATCCGGTATAGTATTTTTTTAATCGTAGTAAGTATTCTTTTTCATAATGTCGATTAATTGAAAATATTTTTGTTTATTTTGTTATTAAAAATTTCACATAACCTCCGACTTTTCGAGATTTAATAATAATAACTTACAGCAATTTTTTTTCCCGAATCAAAAAAAATGCCAACTTCCCATACCTACATAAATTTGGGGTTTTTACAACCTTACAAATATTTAATTTGGAAAAATGTCTTTACATTAATGAATTTTAAAATTATTTTAACTCCTGACGGGTATTTCTTTACTACACAAATTTTCGACCCTATATATCCTACTTTTTAAACGTACTATTATTTTTTGGAAAGTTCTACAATTTAAAATATTTTTGTTAATTTTGTTATAAAAAATTTCAGATGATTTCCGACTTTTCGAGATTTAATAACAATAACCTATAGCAATTCTTTATCCCGAACCAAATTTGCCGACTTCCCATACCTAATTTTTTTTTAATTTACCAAGTACTGGTTTTAACAGTTGTTTTCAACTTAATGTTGTTTCAAGACTTGCTTTTAATAAAAAAAACGGTTTCATGTTATTAGAGAGAATTTCCCTCGCTCCTGAAGTTTTAATCAAACAAATATTTTTTTTTTATAAATGAAATATAGGTAATATCACTCGCAATGTAAGAAGAAAAGTCGTCATTCTGAGCGAAAAGCTAAATTCAAATATATTTTAACTTTAGACTTATCTGAATTAGTAACCCTATAATAATAAGTTCTGGATCAAAATTGCCTTACTTCCCTTAATTTGCTTTTAGGTTTCGAGATTAAGCAAGAGTGAAAAAAAATCCAACGACGAAATCAAATTTACAACGGAGAAACCAATATAAGAAAAATACGAAGCGAAGAAAAAAGAATAAGTATAAACTGAGAAAAAAACACGTAAAACCAGAATATCTAAATATAAAACCACCACGCCAAAAAAGTTGTAGGAAACGAAGCATTCGCTAATTATGTCATTAACTGTAGGAAATAGACAGAAAATAAAGAACTTTTGCGAATGAACTGGAAATTCAAGTAAACACTTGAAAAACAAAAATAAGAAAAAAAGACACGTGTGATAATAATGACCATAAGCAAGTAAGCTAAATTTATGCTATACTTCGGTAACGCAACAATTAAAAATACATGTGGACGTAACTGATTACGTGAGGGTTTTATCCGTGCATATAACATGGAAGTGACGAAAAAACTGACACAACGTGACATTTTAAAAATAATAGACTGACTACCTCGTTTATTATAGTCGTTAAAAAACAAAAACAATAAGCGGAAAACATTCAACACTTCAAAACCTCGTCATAAAAATGCGGCTCCATTTTTGTACCTTTTATTCTCTCCCATTCAATTAAATCACGCCTCTTACGTAAGAATCCATGCCGCCATTTTCCCTTTCCTGAAACCCAGAAGTACCAACACCGATTTCATCGGAAATATTACCATTTTTTCTCACATTTTCGGCACCAACTTTCACCGGCAAAACTCAAATTATAATCGTAAGCACGTACATCTTATAAATAATCACTTTAACCTCCAAGCAATCAGACAGTAGACACCTTGCCACTGACCGATTTAAGTCAGATTTATCGCCAAACTAGGCGCTGAATAAAAATTTCGTTGCCATATTGAATCGGCGCAAAAAACACGCCAACGCTAATAATTCGAAACACGTTCGAGCTGATTAGATACGTAACTTCGACGTCTGAAATTCGAGAGGACCAACCAGTATCTTTTTCAGGAAAAAAAAACTCGTTCTTAATGATCGCCGAGATCTAGATTGGTTTGTCGAGACGTCGCCGTGTTGTGGTTGCGGCTGTTTCGAAAAAACGAGAAGACGGCGATTTTGCGGCAGTTATGAAACTTTCCCGCTCTTTAACTGTGGGAATTTCGTAATGGAACAATGCGAAGAGCAGCAGTGACCTAATGAAAAACGGCCAGACAGGTGGCCAGGAAATGCCGTTACGGTGGACTAAATTTCAAGGTGATTTTCGAACAATCGGAGGCGCAGGTTGACGGCGCCAATGGGGTTGAAAGAGAGGCCGAATTGTGAAGACTGACTTTCGGTTTATTTGTAAGGAACAAAGGTCTATGAATCAGACGTGCGTGAACACGTTTTAGGTCAACGACCTCCGATTATTCGCAAATATTCAACTATGCGAAAAATGTATGCCCATTTGGTATTTCTCTCTACTTTTCCTGGTTTTCTCACACTCCTCTGGCATTTAAATATTTAAACAAGTACCGCAAATTATATAAAAAAAAAAGCATACACAAAGCTAGATATAGACAATTAACAAGTGACCTTTTATTCAAATTAATGAATTAAACCTCGATAAATCTTACTTTTTGCATCACCTCCAAGCCACGAAATTTTGACGCCCGGATGATAAACGCAACATTCTTTACAAAAGTAGGAACAGATGAAAAACAAAACGATGAAATAGACCAAATTCGATTTGTCGTATCGAATCTTCGGCAAATCGAAAACGAATCAATTCCGATCCAATCGCATAATTTTCGGTTTATACGCATAAATTAGCCGACAACGGTTTCGGCTTTTTCTTAATTTCGCACAATACTTTCTTATTCACCGAGAAAAAATCGTATTTTGTACTGTAACTGGGTTACAAGCAATAAATTTATTATTATTTAAAAATGTCGACAGTGTTCCTTGATTGAAAGAAGCTTTTGAAACCTCGCCTGTGAAAGTTAAATCGTTTTTTTTTTTAAGTTCAATAAGAATGTTTTAATTAACTGCGAAATTTGATTACATTATTGAAAAAATAAAACTAATTTGTGGTGTAACTACTTTGTTATATTACAACTAGTAAGTAATTACAACTAAAAAACTTCTAAATTCGTAGTCAACAATGTAATTAACTAACTGACTTATAAAAAGCAGAATAAAATATGACAAATATAAACAAGTCGGATGAGGTAAGTTAGGTTACGTTAAGTCGGGTCACACCAAGTCAGATCATGCCAAGTCAGGTCACTCTAAGGCAAGTCTCGCCAATTCGGGTCAGGTCAAGTCAGATCAGATCAGGTCCCAATCATTTTGGGGCCGGAATCCAACACTATCCGGGACAACTTCCCAGGTGCCTATGAAGGGTTTCCCCTCCGCCAGGAAAAAAAGTCAGGTTAGGCTAAGTCAAGTCAAGATAAGACAAGCCAAGCAAAGTCAGGTCAGACTAAGAAGCAGAATAAAATATGACAAATATGCACAGTTCAGGTTAGATGAGGTCATATCAGGCTAAGTCAGGTCGAGCCAACTCTGGTTAGGTTAAGTCGGGTTAGGTTAGGTCTCTCGTTGAACTACTACGCGAACGGTCCCAGGGAGAACAATGAAGGGGGAGAGGGACTTTTAGTAGGTAAATCTGCTCCCGACCATCCTGGGATGGAAATCCAACACTACCTGGAAGAACTTCCCAGGTGCCAATGAGGGTTTTCCTCCAGGAAAAAAAGTCAGGCCGGGCTAAGTCAAGTCAGAAAAATTAGGTCAGGTTAAGTTTGGACAGACTAATAGGAAGCAGAATGAAATATGACAAATATGTACAGATCAGGTCAGGTTAACTCAGGTCCGGCCTTTTTTCGTATATTGATGTGTTTCTCAAAAAAAAATCACAAACCATTTTTTACTTTACATATAAAAACTACTCAAAAAGAAAGAGAATCAAAAACGCTCAGTAAGATGTTGTAGTAAAGTACAGAATGCTGTATGTATTTGTGAAGAGTAAAATATCGGAATTTGATTTTTTTATTGCAATATTAAAATTCAGCGTTATTGATATCAAAGCGAAGTGCGCACATTTGTTTATCTCGTTATACCGGGTGTCCGCAAAATCGGAGGTTAATTAATTGTTTTATTTCCGGCTAAATTTAAAGGAATCTGGTGTTTTGTTGCTGAATGCACTTGGGTACTCATGATGTATTGTTTTGGGAGCCCCATATAGAATTTTTTTTCTTAAATCACGTAAAACAATTTTGGGGGACTTTGGAGTTATATTTTTGGAAAATTCTTAGCTACCTGATTTTGAATTAATTTTGGGACCCGTTTTTTAAGTCTTATATCAGCAGGTACTAGTCCCAGCCGCCTGCCTTCTTATATCGAAGAGAATATGTCATTTACCAAAATCACTCTTAGCTTAGTAGGAACTAGCCCCGCCCACCCACCCTCTCTACGTCATTTGCCAAATCAGTCTCAAGAGGTTCTAGCCCCACCCACCCGCCCTCTATTTTCTTAGAGGGATCTCATTTGCCAAAATTAGTCTTATCCTAGCAGGAATTAACCCCGCCCACCCACCCTCTCTTTTCTCAGAAGGCATGTCATCTGCCAAAATCAATTTTATCTTAGCAGGTACTACTAATAAATACATTACGTTATGAATGGGGGTTTCAGGAGTCCTAAAAAATTTAAAAAATTCTTTATGATGTAGATTACGAAAAAAAAACGCTGCTAAGATAAGATTGATTTTGACAAATGACGTATCCTCTAAGAAAAGAGAGGGTGGGTGGGTGGGGCTAGTACCTGTCAAGATATAACTGATTTTGGCAAATGACATACCCTCTAAGAAAAGACAGGGTGGGTGGGCGGGGCTAGTACCTGCTAAGATAAAACTGATTTTGGCAGATGACATATCCTCTAAGAAAAGAGAGGGTGGGTAGGCGGGGATACCACCTGCTAAGATACGACTGATTTTGGCAAATGACATATCCTGTAAGAAAAGAGAGGGTGGGTGGGTGGGGCTAGTACCTGATAAGATAAAACTGATTTTGGCAAATGACATATCCTGTAAGAAAAGAGAGGGTGAGTGGGTGGGGCTAGTACCTGATAAGATAAAACTGATTTTGGCAGATGACATACCTCTAAGAAAAGAGAGGGTGGGTGGGTGGACCAGTATTTGTTAAAATAATACCGATTTTGGTAATTTAAACAATCTTGGGGTTCTAGGTTGTCCTGCTTGGAAAAAATTTGAAAGTGCTTTGAAGCCTCTAGAGTCTTTTCTTATAATAATTTAATTAAGTTTCTTAGAGGATACGTCATTTGGTAAAATCAGTCTTATCTTAGCACGGAGTAGCCCCACCCACCCACCCTCTCTTTCCTTCCAAATATCTCATGTGCCAAAATCACTCTATCTTAGTAGGAACTACCCCCGCCCACCCACCCTCTCTTTTCTTAGAGGATACGTCATTTGCCAAATCAGTCCCAACAAGTTCTAGCCCCACCCACCCGCCCTCTATTTTCTTAGAGGGATCTCATTTGCCCAAATCATTCTTATCCTAGCAGGAACTAACCCCGCCCACCCACCCTCTCTTTTCTTAGAAGGCATGTCATCTGCCAAAATCAGTTTTATTTTAACAGGTACTACTAATAAATTCAGTACGTTATGAATGGGGGTTCGGGAGTCGTAAAAAAATAAAAAAATTCTTTATGATGTAGATTACGAAAAAAAAAACGCTGCTAAGATAAGATTGATTTTGACAAATGACGTATCCTCTAAGAAAAGAGAGAGTGGGTGGATGGGGCTAGTACCTACTAAGATAAAACTGATTTTGGCAGATGACATACCCTCTAAGAAAAGAGAGGGTGGGTGGGTGGGGCTAGTACCTGCTAAGATAAAACTGATTTTGGCAAATGACATACTCTCTAAGAAATGAGAGGGTGGGTGGGCGTTACTAGTACCTGCTAAGATACGACTGATTTTGGCATATGAATTGCCTCTAAAAAAAGAGAGGGTGGGTGAGTGGGGCCAGTATTTGCTAAAATAATACCGATCTTGGCAATTTAAAACAATCTTGGGGTTCTAGGTTATCCTGCTTGGGAAAAATTTGAAAGTTCTTTGGAGCCTCTAGTGACTTTTCTTATAATAACTTAATTAAATTTCTTACGAGGATACGTCAGTTGCTAAATTTAGTCTTATCTTAGCAGGTACTAGCCCCACCCACCCACCCTCTCTTTTCTTAGAAGATACGTCATTTGCCAAATCAGTCTCAACAGGTTCTAGGCCCACCCACCCGCCCTCTATTTTCTTAGAGGGATCTCATTTGCCAAAATTAGTCTTATCCTAGCAGAAACTAACCCCGCCCACCCACCCTCTCTTTTCTTTGAAGGCATGTCATCTGCCAAAATCAGTTTTATCTTAGCAGATACTACTAAACAATTCATTACGTTATGAGTGGGGATTTCGGGGGTCCTAAAAAAATAAAAAAAATCTTTATGATGGAGATTACGAAAAAAACGCTGCTAAGATAAGATTGATTTTGGCAAATGACATACCTTCTAGAAAAAAAGAGGGTGGGTGGGCGGGGCTAGTACCTTCTAAGATACGACTGATTTTGGCAAATGAGCTACCCTGTAAGAAAAGAGAGGGTGGGTGGGCGGGGCTAGTATTTGCTAGGATAAGATCGATTTTGGCAAATGACATACTCTCTAAGCAAAGAGAGGGCGCGTGGGTGGGGTTAGAACCTGCTATTGTGATAATGAATGTGTTGTTTGGTTGTTAAAATCATTACAACTCCACCAAAATGTGAGAAGGATTTTTTTTACTATTTTTCCCAGACTCACTCATCCGGTATATTTTTTAATAAATCCCAAATGACACTTGAGACAGAGCTTTTGACATTTTTTTGCCATATAATTCGCCAGTATTGCACTGAATCACCCTATATATTTAATGTATTTGTGTGGAGCGCGCCCTCCCCGACACAAGGACTAAAATTTCAGTTATTAGATTTCAAGATACTGAAAATAAAAAAAACTAAAAATTACAGCAGAAAAAATTTCGAAAGGCCTATAAATTCCAAAGTCTTGTGAAATTATTGGAAAAAATATTATATGTAACATATTCAAAAGCATTCATAACCAACATGACCTGACGTGTCCATAGAGTTATATCACATTTTATTCTGATTGTTATTAGCTTGACTTGACGTAGCGTGACCTGACTTGGCGTAACCTGACTTAGCGTGACCTGACTTACCCTACCCTGTCTCAGTCTGACTTGATCTGTGCATATTTGTGGAACTGATAAAAAGTATTCCTTAGTGAAAATTAAAAACAGAAACGTCAGCTTTTTTTTTAGTGACATTTTGAGCTTTTGCTTCACACCTTTTCAACTTAACGGTATCACAGTATGCAAAAAAAACTTAACAATTGCGTGGTAAAGTCATATGTCAAAAAAAATGTCTTTATAACACTTGGAAAAACTGCTCTAACGAAAATTCCTCAAAAAAACGTTTGCTTGTTAAAGTTCCTGACGTTTAGATTCACTTCTGTTCTCATTTGAAACAAATTAACACTTCTTCTGTTATTAATTACTTAATACAAATTTCTGTAAATCACACCCGATTTTAATTAAATTTTAAAATGTCAAGTTTACGCCAACGAATATTTAACATCTTTTTCAGCATTCCTCAGAGTTCTTCGGCTTGAAATTTTCTCAAATTTCTCATTCTGATACAAAGTTTTAAGTCAAACTTATTAAACGCTAGCAAATTTTTTAACACCCAGTTTTGCGCTTAATAAGAATTCTTGAATCTGAACTTTTGTCAAAAAAATTTCTAAGGTTAATTGTGAATTACAGTGCAAACTATCACCATTTCCTGCTGTGAATGTCAACCACTAGATAAAATTTCAAATTGACAAACTCTCCTAGAAGTAAAATTCAATTTTGTCAGTGCCAAGTCGACTTAGTGCCAGTCAAGTTAAAAAAAGTATAAAATCTCATTCTCGCAGTGGTGCTCAAACTGACACGTGTCGCAGCCCGCTCCGAGCCCGTCACTTTCCCGACAATAAAATCCCGAGTGCAACGACTGCGCTTATCACCTCTAGTGCGAAAAGCGCCCCATTTCGGGTGTCTCGAGTGCCGTAAACCGCTAATAAAGTCCCGTGTGGGCAGCGCCTCTTTTATTTTTCGCGTCCTACGTCAATTTAGACATTATTACCCGGTTGGCCGGTAATTAGCACCACGCTGTTCTGGAAGCCCCGCAATTGGAGGCGAGTTCGTGCGCTCAAAAAGAGAACCAAAATGATTAATCGCGACCATAAACACTCGGAAAAACGGGGATTTATATTGGAATATCGTGCGGCAACACTTTAGCGAATTATGTGCGCTCTATTTCACAATTTACTCGCGCAAATTAAATACCAACAACTTTTCTATGCACAGCGATGGGGGCAATTAAAAATGATTTATTGAAATTCGCGACGAAAACGGGCGTTATAGAAAGTGCGTATAATGCGGAATAAATTAAGAGCGCGACTTGGAAATGGAAAAAATCGTGGAAAAAAGAAATGGGAACGGTTGTTGCTACATACCGTAACTGAATTTAATAGAGTACATGTTTCTTTGAGTCATATCGGATTATTTGTTGTTGCATAAGGCGGGTTTGTTATTGTGGAGATTGAATTTATCGAGAACGTGTAATTTTTAGAGGGGTAATTGTGCAGATTGGCGGGTTTGGGTAACTTGCTTCACGTCCGGTTGACATTTAAAAGGAATTGGTTTAACCTTATCAGAGCGGTCTGCAGTAATTAAAACTTTTCACAAGGTGGATAACTGAATATCGAAATTGGCGAAGCTTATCAGACGATTCAGAAATTTCGACGACGAATTTTGTTGTTCTGTAACCCAAAATGACCACTAAAATCGAGCGATTGTGTCGTTCTCGAATGAAAACGCAATTTTATAAAATCAGGCCAAAGATAATGTATGTTATTTCTGCCGAAAGTCACACAGCATGACGAACGGAGGTGGGGGTACTTGTAACATTAACAATTGTTATTATTTTGATGTTTTTTCTTTCCATTCCACCAAGCAATAAATATCTGATGATTGCTTTTCTAGTCGTTGCAAGTGCAATTAATTCAAATAATGACCATTATGTAGCTTCCAATGTAATAATATGTTGTTTATGAAGAGGCAAAAATTAATTCAGAGAAAAGTGTTAGAAGTGACGTGTTGATCGTCCTTACGTGTTCTCGGATAAATTTCATTAGTCGGGTTTTCCGGTATAATCTAACTGCGCCGATTGGAAGGATGCACCTAAAGAGGAACTGCGCCGTCATGAATCTTGTGTTTTGTGTTCTGATGACCGAAATTCACCGTATTCAAAATATTTTTACTTAAATTTGAAACTCGAGGTCCGACTGGTACGAGATTTTCTCCTAATTTTCCTATTAAGTGAAAATTTAGTACATGCATATCTTTATTTTGTTCAACCGCCAAGAATATTATTATGAACAATAATCTATATAGTACACGTCCATTATTATTTTCAGAGCCGTAGCTAAGTTTTATATTAGAAGGTTCAATAATGTGGGTAAGGGAAGTCCGGAAATTTGATCCGTTCGATGATCTTTTGATCTACCGATTTTTTCGTCTTACACATGTCTTAAATTAGACATTATCGGCTACGCTTTTTACGTTTAACTTTGGAAGTCAAGGTTAGATTGATAAGAGATTTTCATACCCTAAGATTAAAAGTAGTAGTAAATCCGCCTTTTTATGTTCTTTATTAATTTTAAAAAATCTCAGGGGCTATTTTGTGTGTTTTTTTAAAGAATTTTGTAGAATCTCAGGAGCCCCTACTGTCTTTTTTTTCACGAATCTTAAATATACACAGGAGCTCTTCGTGTGTGTTTTTTTTAAAGAATGTGAAAGAATCTTAGAGGTCCCTTTTGTGCGTTTTGTTTTAAAGAATTTTACAGAATCTCAGGGGTCCCTTATTTTTTTTTTCACGAATCTTGAAGAATACAAGGACTCTTTTTGTGTGTTCTTTTAAAGAATGTGAAAGAATCTCAGGATTCCTTGTGTGTTTTTTATGGATCTTAAAGAATCTCAGGGACCCTTCAGTTTTTTTTTCACGAATCCTACAGAACCTCAGGGGTCCCCTGTGTCTTTTTTATTAATCTTAAGAATCTTAGAGGCTCCTTGTGTGAGTATTTTTAAAGTCTCAAAGTCCTACATTCTGTCTTTTTTTCACGAACCATACGCAATCTCGTATCTTTTTTATTAATCTTAAGAATCTCAAGGGCCCCTTGTGTCTGTTTTTATTAATCTTAAAGAATTTCAGAGCCCCCTTCTGTCTTTTTTTCACGAATCTTAAATATACACAGGAGCTCTTCGTGTGTGTGTTTTTTTAAAGAATGTGAAAGAATCTTAGAGGTCCCTTTTGTGCGTTTTGTTTTAAAGAATTTTACAGAATCTTAGGGGTCCCTTATTTTTTTTTTCACGAATCTTGAAGAATACAAGGACTCCTTTTGTGTGTTCGTTTAAAGAATGTGAAAGACTCTCAGGATCCCTTGTGTGTTTTTTATGGATCTTAAAGAATCTCAGGGACCCTTCAGTCTTTTTTTTCACAAATCCTACAGAACCTCAGGGGCCCCCTGTGTCTTTTTTATTAATCTTAAGAATCTCAGAGACTCCTTGTGTGAGTATTTTTAAAGTCTCAAAGTCCTACATTCTGTCTTTTTTTTTTCAGGAACCTTACGCAATCTCGTACCTTTTTTATTAATCTTAAGAATCTCAAAGGCCCCTTGTGTCTTTTTTATCAATCTTACAGAATTTCAGAGCCCCCTTCTGTCTTTTTTTCACGAATCTTAAATATACATAGGAGCCCTTCGTGTGTGTGTTTTTTTAAAGAATGTGAAAGAATCTTAGAGGTCCCTTTTGTGCGTTTTATTTTAAAGAATTTTACAGAATCTCAGGGGTCCCTTATTTTTTTTTCACGAATCTTGAAGAATACAAGGACTCTTTTTGTGTACTCTTTTAAAGAATGTGAAAAAATCTCTGGATCCCTTGTGTGTTTTTTATGGATATTAAAGAATCTCAGGGACCCTTCAGTTTTTTTTTCACGAATCCTACAGAACCTCAGGGGCCCCCTGTGTCTTTTTTATTAATCTTAAGAATCTCAGAGACTCCTTGTGTGAGTATTTTTAAAGTCTCAAAGTCCTACATTCTGTTTTTTTTTTCACGAACCTTACGCAATCTCCTATCTTTTTTATTAATCTTAAGAATCTCAAAGGCCCCTCGTGTCTTTTTTATCAATCTTAAAGAATTTCAGAGCCCCTTTCTGTCTTTTTTTAACGAATCTTAAATATACACAGGGGTTCTTCGTGCGTGTTTTGTTTTAAAGAATTTTACAGAATCTCAGGGGTCCTTTATTTTTTTCACGAATCTTGAAGAATACAAGGACTCTTTTTGTGTGTTCTTTTAAAGAATGTGGAAGAAGTTCAGGATCCCTTGTGTGTTTTTTATGGATCTTAAAGAATCTCAGGGAGCCTTCAGTCTTTTTTTTCACTAATCCTACAGAATCTCAGAGGTCCCTTGTGTCTTTTTTATTAATCTTAAGAATCTCAAAGGCTCCTTGTGTGTGTATTTAAAGTCTCAGAGTCTTAAATTCTATCTTTTTTTCACGAATCCCACGGAATCTCCGGGACCCCTTCTGCCTTTTATTTCAAGAAACTTAAAGAATCTCAGGGGTCCCTTTATTATTTTTTTTTACGAATCTTGAAAATCTCAAGGGCTCCTGTGTGTTCTTTTAAAGAATGCGAAAGAATCTCAGGCCTCTTGTGTCTGTTTTTTTCATCAATCTTAAAAGTATCTCAAGGACCCCTTTTGTCTTGTTTTTTCATGAATTCTGTAGAATCTTAGGCGTCCCTTGTGTCTTATTTATTAATCTTAAGAATCTCAGAGGCTCCTTTATTTTTAAAGTCTCAGAGTCTTAAATTCTGTCTTTTTTTCACTAATCCAACGGAATCTCAGGGACCCATTTATTTCATGAAACTTAAAGAATCTCAGGAACTGCTTGTGTATGTGTGTGTGTTTTTTTTAAGAATGTGAAAGAATATCAGGTGTCCCTTAATTCTTTTTTTTTTACGAATCTTGAAAATCTCAAGGGCTCCTGTGTGTTTTTTAAAGAATGTGAAAGAATCTCAGGCCTCTTGTGTCTGTTTTTTTCATCAATCTTAAAAGTATCTCAAAAACCCCTTTTGTCTTTTTTTTTCATAAATTCTGTAGAATCTTAGGCATCCCTTGTGTCTTATTTATTAATCTTAAAAATCTCAGAGGCTCCTTTATTTTTAAAGTCTCAGAGTCTTAAATTCTGTCTTTTTTTCACTAATCCAAAGGAATCTCAGGGACCCATTTATTTCATGAAACTTAAAGAATCTCAGGAACTGTGTGTGTATGTGTGTGTTTTTTTTTGGAATTTTAAAGAATCTCAGGAGCCCATTCTGTCTTTTTTCACGAATCTTACGGAATTTCAGAGGCTTCTTGTGTCCTTTTTATTAATCTTAAAGAATTTCAGGGGCCCCTTCTGTCTTTTTTCACGAATTTTAAATATACTCAAGGGCACTTTGTGTGAGTTTTTTTTGAAGAATTTGAAAGAATCTCAGGGGTCCCTTATTTGTTTTTTTTTCCACGAATCTTGAAAAATCTCAAGGGCTTCTTGTGTGTGTTGTTTTACAGAATGTGAAAGAATCTCAGACCCGTTGTCTGTTTTTTTCATGAATCTTAAAGAATCTCAGGGTCCCCTTCTGTCTTTTTTCCACGAATCCTACAGAATCTTAGGGGTCCCCTGTGTCTTATTGTAAAAGTGTTACGTTAGAAATGTTTAATCTTAGTGAGATATAACGAAATTTGTCTGTTCCATTGTCATTTTTGTCAGGGAAGTCGCAAATTTGATCCGCTCGATGATCTTTCAATCTACCGATTTTTTGTCTTAAATTTTTATCTTCGAACAGATTATTTGCTACACTTTTTAGTTTACGAAGTGGAACCGATCGATCTAAGATTTCCTTAAAAATATAGGTTTGAATAACAGATAACAGTTAAAACTGGCGTTGAATATTAATGCGGACGATATGAACCCTTTCTTGCATTGAAACATAAAACCATGCTTGCATAATTTAAAATAACTGTCTTCTTGAGTCAATAAAATAATGTAGGTATATTTAAGATCCACAACGCTTACCTGCTTTCGGGTTGTTTGTCCGAAGAATTTTGCGAATCAGAAGCCGTTGAACATTTAACCCCAAAACGTGTTCATACGCATCTAATTAATGGAAACTTTGTTCCCTTCAGGTAAGCAAACCGTAAGAGACATAAAATCTGGATAAAGATAAAAAGTAAAATTTTTCCTTAAATAAAATCTGTGTGTTGGTATGAAGTGTGATTTTTAATAATGGTGTGAGAATTCTATAAAATCGCAAAAATATTAAAAATCTGGACTAGCAAGCCTTGAAACAACGTCAAGTTAAAAAAACCTGTCAACACGAAAACATCATTTTTGCACTTTACTCAATTTTGGTGTAGTACGAGTAATAAAAAAAAAGTGAATTTCGATTAAAATTGAATTGAAGCACCAATATAAAAAGAATTTGATTATAAAAGATAACGCAAGTTCTTGTTATAAGACCAAACTGGAAAAAACGTTTAGCGGTTGGTATTTTAAAGTAGGTACGTATAACCGGTACTTTGAAATTTGGCCACTGAAATACACAATGAAACAAAATTTTACAACGAACACAATCATAATTCACATTTGACTAAAACTTGACAAGCTTTGCAATAAAAACGACTTCAACAAAATGTAGTTACTTTAATTAAAACTACCATATGACATATTAACACGCAATTTACACTTTTCATTAAAATTTATGAACTACACCGACTTCGTGATAAAGTGTAAAGTTGACTAATTCGTCTAAGGTAACACAAAAATGCGTAAAAATAGGTGGCTACCACAAACTTGACATTTCACGCCCATGTTAAAACTTTTATTAAAATTTATGGCAAGTTTTAACAGGTTCCCAATTAGAAGTCTATTATTACCAGTAGTCACAATCCTGAATTTTAAAACCAAAAGTAGTTTGGGCTCTGTAAAAAATGGCAATGGACTTGACTGAATGCACTAATTAGATTGTTGACGTTTATAATCAAAAGAGACTCGATCAGATAACATTGGCCCCAAGAAAGTAAACTGATTTTACGTTAAATTTGGACAACTTGGACAATCAAGGAAGGCGTTGATCAGTGACCTAAAAGTGTACCGACTTTAATTAAAACACTTGACAGTTTAACATGCCAACTGTGATGCTTAACATTGATTAAAATTTATAATAGAAGATTGACATTTTGCAAAAATGGCAATGGCTTTGAGAGTGTGTGGTGATTTTAAATCAAAACCCGTTTGGAGACCCCAACAAGCGACCAAACACTCTTACAAAGATCACTGCCAATGACTAATCACTCAAAATGTCAAAAAGTCTGCCATTTTGTGTCACCCATCCAAAAACAATCAAGCAAAAACAAGCGCTTACTTAGCCACAGCACACTCAAACCTCACTCTTTTTCTTTGTCCCTAGAAGAAAATCCTCAAAACCACTTACAGCATAAACTCTCCCGATGAATAATCCCTTCTGAACCCTTCACTCCACTACAACCCGCACATATTTTAACCGGAAACCGAAAAAACTTTTCAGTTACAAAGAACCGAAGAACCGCGAAGAAAAAACACAGAACTCGTTTCACGCAGTGACGTAGACGGGCAGCGCCAGCTACGACCGCTTCCCACAAACGCTTTCAAACGACTGCCGGCCGGTGCACAAACAAGTGAATATCATCGGCATCAAGGTAGCGTCGGACCGAAAGCTCCACGGCCTACTGAGTCGCCGATGAAAACAAAAAACAAGCTAGAGACAAAAAATGCGTTTGCGACGCGGGCGGCTCTGACACCGGGAATAATAATATCGAATATAAAATGTAAATAAGGCTAGAAAAGTGCTGATTTGGATGGGCGATTTTGATGGGTCACGAAGGTTGCGCTGGAAAATGATTCATTTCTGGTTCGAGGAGAGGAATATTTGATGAGGTGGTTTGTTGTGGGTGGAGCACGAAAGGGGACCAAATTTGGTATTTGGTACTCCGTTTTTATATAGGTTTTTTATTATTTTGATTTCGTGTTTTTGCATCTGTATTTTCGCCCACTTGTTTAATTTTTCTTTTTCTTTTTCTGAAATTTTTGTTTTACTTGTACTATATTTTTCGTGATTTTTTTCACAGTTTTACTTATGTATTACTAAAACATTATTAGATTATTAGGAATCGATTTATTTTACCGATTTCCTGGAAATAGGTCATCTAATGTCACTGAAATTCTAGAGAAACTACAACCAACGTTGTATTAAGTGTTTATTGGACTTATAGTAAAATTATAGTATTCATCCCCGTCAAAATTATTTTTTGAAACAAATTTTCAGGTTGTCTTTTATTTTGTTTTTCTCAGGGTTAAATTGTGTATTTAAATTTAGTTAAAAATTCGTCACCACAAGTTCCGCCGGAAATGCATTCAACTGTGATTTTTAAAAAATGCAAGGTGGTAAGACGAATTCGTCCTGCCAGGATACTGTGATGTAAAAAAAAAATCGTTGAGAATTGTTGATCTCGATATTCACTTAATTTTTTCAAATGAGACCGTTACAAATCGATGATTTGGTTATAATAAGATGATTTTGTTTAATTTCATGTTTCTTCAATGTTTCGCATCTCGTAGGATATGTAAATGTAGGTCCCCCGTTTCCGTCCGTCTGTCTGTTGGTCTCTCTGCTGATACTATATATGTCCATTTTTGCGTCTACGCAGAAACAATAGGTCCATGGACGCAAATAATCCAAATTTTATACGACGGCGACGATTAGTTTTCGATATTTTCGGGTTGAAAGTCAAACTTTTAAAATATCTCAAAATTTGTCACTCCCTATTTTGGCGATTTTGGAAAAATGGTAGAAATTTTCAAAGAAATGAAGCCGTGACAAATTTCTCGGGGCGAAATTAACAATAGATTTTTTTTGGTAATTTTCCACTGTATTCTGGGAAAGCTCGAAAATTTCATACGGTCAGGGGTTGAAAAATTGAGCTTTTGGTAAAGTTGGCTAAAAATGCCCATAAAATCCTGGAAGATACATTTTGACGAGCTGAATAGAAAAACATACCGTGGTGATGGTTCCGGAACAAAATCGCAGGCGAACTTCAAAAATCCCGGAAAAATTCGAGGAACGAGAGGTCAATCGACGAAAATAATCTAAATTTTATACGACGATTGTTTTCAAAATTATTGGGTATAAAATAAAACTTTTAAAATGTCTCAAAATTGGTCACTCTCTAATTTGGCGATTTTGGAAAAATGGTAGAAATTTTCAAAGAAATGAAGCCGTGACAAACTTCTCGAGGTCGAAATTAACAATAGATTTTTTTTGGTAATTTTCCACTGTATTCTGGGAAAGCTCGAAAATTTTATATGGTCAGGGATTGAAAAATTGAGCTTTTGGTAAAGTTGGCTAAAAATGCCCATAAAATCCTGGAAGATACATTTTGACGAGCTGAATAGAAAAACATGCCGTGGTGATGGTTCCGGAACAAAATTGTAGGCGAACTTCAAAAATCCCGGAAAAATTCGGGCATTTTTGTTAGGGACTTTGGACGATTCCGGGAAAACCTTATGGTCAAAAATTATGGAAAAATTTGTATTTGCGTAGGAACGAAAGGTCCATCGACGTAAATAATCTAAACTCTATATGAACATTATTTTCGACATTTTCGTGTTTAAAGTCAAACTTTTAAACTATCTCAAAATTTGTCACTCCTTATTTTGGCGATTTTGGAAAAATGGTAGAAATTTTCAAAGAAATGAAGCCGTGACAAACTTCTCGAGGTCGAAATTAACAATAGATTTTTTTTGGTAATTTTCCACTGTATTCTGGGAAAGCTCGAAAATTTCATACGGCCAGGGATTGAAAAATTGAGCTTTTGGTAAAGTTGGCTAAAAATGCCCATAAAATCCTGGAAGATACATTTTGACGAGCTGAATAGAAAAACATACCGTGGTGATGGTTCCGGAACAAAATTGTAGGCGAACTTCAAAAATCCCGGAAAAATCCCGCCATTTTTGTTAAGGACATATTTAGCGCGATTTCGGAAAAACTGGCTAACCAAAAATTATGAAAAAATTTATATTTGCGTAAGAAGGATGGATCTGTCGGAAAACAGAATTGAAATTCGATACGAACATTGGCTTTCAAAATATTCAGGTTTAAAGTCAAATTTTTAAAACATCTCAAAATTTATCATATTTTATTTTGACGATTTTGGAAAAATGGTAGGAATTTTCAAAGAACTGAATCCATAAAAAACTTCTGCAGGGGCAAATCAGCAATTGAAATTTTTTTGGTAATTTTCGACGGTATCCAGAGAAAGTTCAAAAATTTCAAACAGAATAAGATATTGAAAAATTAAACTTTTGACAAAATTGGCTAAAAATTCCCAAAAAATCTAGAGAGATAGATTTCGACGAGGTGAATTGAGAAACATGGGTACCGCGTTGATGGTTCCGGGAAAGAATTGCAGGTGAACATCGAAAATCCCGGAATAATCCTGCCATTTTTGTTAAGGACATATTTAGCGCGATTTCGGAAAAACTGGCTAACCAAAAATTATGAAAAAATTTCTATTTGCGTAAGAACGATGGGTCTGTCGGAAAACAGAATTGAAATTCGATACGAACATTGGCTTTCAAAATATTCAGGTTTAAAGTAAAATTTTTAAAACATCTCAAAATTTATCATATTTTACTTGGCGATTTTGTAAAACTGGTAGGAATTTTTAAAGAATTGAATCCATAAAAAACTTCTGGAGGTGCAAATCAACAATAGAAAATTTTTGGTAATTTTCAACGGTATCCGGAGAAAGCTAAAAATTTTATACTGATATATACTGAAAAATTATTTTGGTAAAGTCGGCTGAAAATTCCCAAAAAATCCTGAGGGATAGATTTTGACGACCTGAATCGAGAAATATACCGTGTTGATGATTCCGGAATAATCCTGGCATTTTTGTCAGGGACTTATTTAGCGCAATTTCGGAAAAACTGGGCACCCAAGAATTATGAAAAAATTGTGTTGTATAGGAATGATGGGTCTATCAAGAACAATAATCCAAACTTGATATTACCATTGATTTTCGAAGTATTCGGCTTTAAATTAAAATTTTTATAGTAGATAGATAAGTACTTTAAAACTTGTTCTATATTTCATTTTGGCGATTTTTGAATTTTCAGAGAAATGGATTTGTAAAAACCTTCTGGAGGACGAGATCAACAAGATTTTTGGTCATTTTGCCGGTATTCTAGCAAAGCTGTCTAAAAATCTCCAAAAAATTCTGAAATATAGAGTTCGATTGAAATTTACCATTTTAAACCATTTTAAACATGTTTTCAATTTCTTGTTGTGAAGAGAAGACTATGTTTTCTAAAACCTTCAGAATTTTTTTGATTCTTCAGCTCAATATTCTGAATCTTCAGAATCTTTAGATTCCTTCAAATTCCAGCACCTTCAAAAGCTTTCGAATCTTTAGAGTTTCTGGAACCTCTAAAACTTTTGAAATCGTTGTAAACTTCAAAATCTTTGGAAATTTCAGTTTTCAGATTTTTGGCATCTTCAGTCTTCGAAGTACTCAGAATATTAGAAATCTTCAGAGTTTTTAGAAAATTCAGAATCTCCAGAATCTTTAAAATCCTGTAATATCCAGAATTTTTAGAAACTGGTATCCCTGGGATTTCTGGAATCTATGAAACCTTCGAAATCTTCAGAGTTTTCAGACTTTTTGGAATCTTGAGATTTCAACATATTCCGAAAATTCGAATCTTTCGAATCCTTAGAATCTCTGGAATCTCTGTAGTCTCGGATTTCCAAAGTTTTCGAAATTCTGGAACCTCTAAAATTTTTGAAATCGTTATAAACTTCAAAATCTTTGGAACTTTCAAAGTTTTCAGTTTTTTTGGCATCTTCAGCCTTGGAAATACTCAGAATATTCAGAATCTTCAGAATTTTCAAACACTTCTGACTCTCCATATCCGGAATTTTTGCAATCCCTGGAACTTCGGGAATCTTTGAAACCTTCTTCGAAATATTCAGAATCTTCAACATATCCTGAAATTTGGAATATTTTAAAATTTCTGGAATCTTTAGAATCTCTGGAATCTCTAAGAGTCTTGGACTCTCCGGAATTTTTGGAATTCTTAGATCTCTGAGACCTTTGGATCTTCTGAAATCTTTGGAATCTTTATATTCGTCCGTAATTTTCAGTTTTCAGATTTTCTGGAATCCTCAGTCTTCCAAATATTCTGAGCATTGAGAATCTTCAGAATATCTTTAGAATCTTTTTGATTTCTCGAATCTCTAGGACGTTTGGAATTTTTGAAATCGTAAGAATCTTTATGATGTTTAAAATTCTCAGAATCTTCAAATTTTTTGGAATCTTTAGAACATTTAGAATGTTTATAATCCCTGGAATCTGGGAATATCTGGAATCTTCGAGATTTTTAGAATCTCGAAAGTCTCGGAATAACTCTGGAACTTTTGGAATTTTTATAATCTTGAGAATTTTTGCAGTTTTAAAGTATTCAGATTTTTGGCTTCTTCAGCCTTGGAAGTACTCAGAATATTCAGAATCTTCAGAATTTTCAGACACTTCAGACTCTCCATATCCGGAATTTTTGCAATCCCTGGAACTCCGGGAATCTTTGAAACCTTCTTCGAAATCTTCAAAATCTTCAACATATTCTGAAACTTGGAATATTTGAAAATTTCTGGAATCTTTAGAATCTCTGGAATCTCTAGAGTTTTGGACTCTCCGGAATTTTTGGAATTTTTAGATCTCTGAGACCTTTGGATCCTCTGAAATCTTTGGAACTTCTATATTCCTCCGAAATTTTCAGTTTTCAGATTTTCTGGTATCCTCAGTCTTCGAAATATTCTGAGTCTTCAGAATCTTCAGAATATCTTTAGTATCTTTTTGATTTCTGGAATCTTTAGAAAATTTAGAATTTTTATAATCCCTGGAATCTCGGCATATCCGGAATCTTCTAGATTTTTAGAATCTCTAAAGCCTCGGAATAAGTCTGGAACTTTTGGGATCTTTATAATCTTCAGAATTTTTGCAGTTTTAAAATATTCAGATTTTTTGTATCTTCAGCCTCAGAATTACTCAGAATTAGTTAACGGAAACCTGCGTGGTCCTAAGAATTTAAAACTCTTGTCAGTGTTTGTGTTATTGTTTATAATATTAATGCCAAATTTTTCACATTGGCCAAAGGTAATTTATACTTTGTTTACACTACATACATTATTTTAATTTTTTTTTCCGTTATTTAAACAGACCCCAAGGAATTTTGACGGGTATACAAGAGTACGAAAAAGTAGGTCGCCCGTTTTCATCTGTCCTTTGTCAGATTTTACACGTGTGCTAGGAATACCGTGAGATGGTAAAACACTAACCAAAAATTTTTTGTGATAAAGACGATTTAATTTTTTAATCATAACATACTCCATTACTTGTGGTTTACGAATCCGCTTTGAGTCTTTCTCCTAGGTACATAGATTTTCGCAAAAAAATCCAAATTGAATATCAATCTTTTATACTAATGTAAGGGAAAAAAGAAGCGTGTAAGATATAAAAAAAATGCAAAACATAAGGAAAACTCCTATTCATAATTGATTTTTTTCTATTTATCTATCCACTCATCAAAGATAATGGACATCTTCGTAAACAAATTATTTATCATGTGTTGGCAATGTTTATTGCAATGTGTTGTTTTCTTTCAAGCTGGGACAAAATATTTTTCGCTGTGTTTGTCTTAATAATAGTTACTTTTTGTATAAAGATCTTGTCGCCGCAGTTGTTTGTAGTCTAGATTACTATGCAAACCTTGCTTCCGTGAAAACAAAATTTGCTCAATTAACATTTTCTGTTTGACAAATTGGCAAATGGAGCGCAAAAGAGACCAACTGATGACAACTGCAAATATTTAACGCAATTACTCAGATTTCGCAAATTATTTATGTTTGGTTCTTAGTTAAGAACGTGCAAAATATGGATATTCTGCGCAACTAATCTCTCTCTTTGTTTTAAGTCATTTTTGCACCATAATTTGAGCAATTAAGTTGATTATCTTCACACTTTTTTCTCCATTCCCGAGAAAATCCTTGCTGCGGGCTCTCCACTCCTGCTTATTTCTGACGAACTTTCCAGCGAAATTACGCCCATTCTTCGCGATGCTTCTGGGTAAATGGACCGTTTCGGTCACGATTCCACAATCACATCATTGTGTGCATAATCCAGCTCTGCATGGACATGACATAAGAAAGGAATTCAAGGTCTTCAAAATAGATCCATAGAATCGCCTCTCTGAATCATGATCAATTAGAATCCAGGCATTTTTACCTCCCACGAACCTCACACACCGACAGCGAGCAATTAAAAGTCACGCTTGCGTCTCTTTAAACTGCACCATATCCTTTTTAACACACCACCAATAGCTTTTGTGCCATTCAAGTCCCGCGTTAATTACTTTTTACGACGTGCTTTATTGTTTAATCAAACAACTTAACAACAATCGATACAAAGAGATAATTAAAAAAATAAATCTACACTGTTTTAATGGCGGCTAAATATATCCACGAAGGGTCATGGGGCCGGCGCGGGGTTAAAATTATATGAAATTTTGACTTAACCCCCTCTGAAAACTGATGACGTCAGGCAGCCTCAAGTGTGTTTGGTGCGACACCAGCTAACCCTGATTGAAGGGTTACACGACATTAACTAAAATATAATAATTAAAGATAATTAAAAAAATAAATGTGCGTTCTTCCAGTAGCGATTAAATATAACCATGAGGGGCCTCCCGGGGGTCCACTTTCGGAAAAGCGGTTCGATTTTGCGTTACGCCACCCACGGAGAATGGAATTTTATCAAAACCCCAAGTAAAAGTACATTGTTGTTACGAAGTAGAGATAGAGGTCTAAGTACTTTCTGTTGTAACGATTATTACCGTACACGTTTTATGTTAATTATCATCTGAAAAAGTTGCCACAACAATTTAAAAACAATTTTATAACAATAAACCTTGAGCGGGGTTCACTATCAGCTGGTTCTATGAGGAAACAAGTTGGAAGGTGTTTCGCAAATCTTGCCAAACTTTGCGACCCGAACCGGTTTGCGGTGATTTTGATTTTTGCTTTGGAGCAGGTGGCAGGAAAAAATATTTTAGCGTTTGGAAGAGCGTTTTTGTCGGACGAGCGAGGAAAACAATAGCCTAGCTGTTAATTGGTGCTTAGGAACCTGTTGGTATTAAAAAAGTGGCACAAACGATTATTTTAGAGAGGATCACCTTGATGGTGCACGGGTTTTCTTTAAAATCGTAGACGACGTGTGATATGTCATAATAATCGCGGATCTTTCACTGGATTGTGTCACTTTTTATGGCAGCTGCAGGTGATTAAGTTAGGACTAGAGGCGCTTGTTTCGTCCGACTGCAATAAATTTTTTCCAATTATAATATTATTGATATTATATTTTCAAATATTTAAATGTGGTTTCTTAATCTGGTCTAAAATAATTGCTTCGGTTCCAGAATGTTGTTCAGTTCAATATTTTTGTTTTGTGTTGTCACAAAAATTTGCCGCCTTCTCTTACCTTGTTACAGGTGGTACACTCAGTGCAAATGATTTTTTTTTCGCTATTTTTAGCAACCGTATCGAATATTACGCAGTTTTAACTTGTAACTTGGTGTTCCTCGACAAAACAACAACAAATAATGAGTAGGTTTAGTAGTAATACAAGAAAACTGCATTATTTTTTAAGTGTTAGTATTATGTGTTATTTCACTGATTTCTATAATAAATATGAAAGTAAACTAAAGTAAAGTCACTAAGTTCTGAGTTTGAAGGATAGGAAGATAAGGTCGTTCAGTTAAGTTGGACATCATCAGAAAATAATTTTTCGAGGAGATTCCTTCCATCCGCTCTGGTCTGATTAGTAGTTTGACATTCTTTAGTGGTAATCATTAAAAACCCATTTAGAAAATCCAAAAATGTAACAATAGGAACACAGTGTTCACCTAGCATAGAAGTCATCGTCCAACGTTATCTGGCAAACGATTCTCACCAACAAGTAATAATAAAGGAAGAAGTAATTCCAGATTTTTGAAAAATTACACTATAAATAATTTTCTAATGGAAGGAGTACTTATTTTTGTCATAAATAGTTTACTTGGTAGCCTAAGATTTCTTAAATTTAACCAATCAAATACTTGGCATCATTTTTTGAAATTTCCAACAATTTTTCAAAAATGGATCAAACGAAAAAGGCAATTTTCGAGATAAAAAAACAATTTCAAACCGGGTTTTTGGAAAATTTTGGTTTAGAACCATTAACAAATTATGTTTTTCAAATAAGCTCGTGGAGATCTATATGCTAGAATTTTTGTGGATTTTAGGAAACTTTTCAAAATTTTTTATTTTTCATTATACCCCCGTATAAATTTTTGACCATTTGAAAATTACCCGAAGATAATTTCTTGTAGATTTCAACTTGTGTAAGTTATTTTCGGCTCCATTTTTTCGAAAATTCCAACAATTTTCCCAGATTCGATAAAATGGAAAATAATCATTTTTGCGATAAAAAAAATATAAAAAATTAAAAATAATATGTAATAAAATTTCTATCAATCAGTGACCACAGACAGATTCGGTTTGCAAATTAATTTGAAAATATTTTAAAAATGAGATAAAAATAAAAATTAAATCTCGAAAGAGCTAAACAAAATTTAAAAAAAAAATGAAGTGAAAATAAAATAGGCTCCAATAACCTTATTTTAATAGTGAAATTAAAAAAAAGAATTCGTAAATTTCTGGAATAGTCTGATCATGTTGATATTTTAGTACTGAGCAAACTAGACCAGAGTAGTCCAGTAATGCCTAGATTAGCAATCGATGATTTATAAAATCATAGAAAAGCCAAAAACGAACATCCAGCATCGTCGAAATTTTGTAAATATCTAAAAAAATGAAATTAAATTAAAAATCAAATATTTAAATCTCGAAAATAAAGTAAAGTATAAGTACACATGAAAATATCTATTACAAAGCTCCAGTTTTTTCGAAAATTTCACCAATTTTTTCAAAATAGATAAAATGAATTGAATTTTTGAGATAAAAAAAAAATCAAACAGAATTTGTGGGAAGTCGTGCTCTGGAACCATTAATATTTTACGTTTTTAGATTCAGTTCATCAAGATTTATATATCAGAATTTTTCTAGACTTATGGCAACTTTTAAAAATTCTCAAATTTTTAAAAGTTTCCATAAAGTGTATACATTTTTGATCTTTTTCGAGCACCAACTGACATTAATCTGAAGTTATTTCCTTGTAGATTTCGCCTTGTAACCGTTATTTCCGGCTTCATTTCTTTGAAAAATTCCAAAGATTCAATTTCAAACTAAATTTTTGGAAAATTTTGGTTCGGAATCATTAACACATTATATTTTTCGAGTGAACTCGTCGGGATCTATATGCCAAAAATTGTTGATGATTTTTAGGCAATTTTTCGAAAATTTCACTTTCCCGTAGAAATTTTCGAGCAGCCCTCGAAATTTTACCTAAATACAGTTTCTTGTAGATTTAGACTTGTACAAGTAATTTTCAGCGTCATTTCTTCGAAAAATTGCAAAAAAATTTCCAGAATCGATAAAATGAAAAATGGCAATTTTCGAGTCAAAAAAAAATCATTTTCAAACCGAATTTTTGGAAAATCTTGGTCCGAAACCACTGACATTTTGTGTTTTCCAATTAATTCGTCGAGATCTATATTTTAGAATTTTATGAGAATTTTTGGCTTTTCAAAAATTTCAATTCCCCGGGGGAATTTTTGGGTTTTTCGAACACCATTCGAACATTGCCAGGGCATTTTCTTTTAGATTTCGACTTGTGAAATTTATCTTTGGCTTGATTTCTTCGAAAATCTCAATAATTTTTCTAGAAACGATAAAAGGAAAAATGATAATTTTCGAGATAAAAAAAAATCAAATTCAAATCGAATTTCTGGAAAATCGTGGTCTGGAACCAATAATATTTTATATTTTTCGAATCAGCTAACCAAGATTTACATGTAAGTTTTTTTTTAGATATATAGGGAACTTTTAATAATTTTCAGTTTTTCAAAATTTCCCCGTATAATTTTTGACCGTTTTCGAGCATCACCCGACGTTAATCCAAAGACATTTCCTTGTAGATTTCGCCTTGTACAATTTATTTTCGGCTTCATTTCTTCGAAAAATTGCAAACATTTTTCCAAATTGATAAAATGAAAAATTTCAGTTATCAAGAGAAAAAAAAAATTCAATTGCAAACCAAATTTCTGGAAAATTTTGGTCCGGAATCATTTACACATTATGTTTTCCGAGTTAACTACTCGCCGGGATCTATAATTTTTAAGCAATTTTTCAAAAATTTCACTTCCCTCTAGAAATTTTTGACCGTTTTTCGAGCATCCCTCGAAATTTTACCTAAACACAGTTTCTTGCAAATTTCCACTTGTATAAGTAATTTTCAGTGTTATTTCTTCGAAAAACTGCAAAAATTTTTCCAGAATTTATAAAATGAAAAATGGCAATTTTCGAGTCAAAAAAATTTTCAAACGGAATTTTTGGAAAATCTTGGTCCGAAACCACTGACATTTTATGTTTTTCTAGTTAGCTCGTCCAGATCTACATGACAGAATTTTTTGAGGATTTTTAGGCTTTTCAAAAATTTCAGCACTCCGGAAGAATTTTTGAGTTTTTCGAGCACTATTCGAAAATTGCCAAGGCCTTTTCTGTTTGATTTCGACTTGTGGAAGTTGTTTTTGGGTTCACTTCTTCGAAAACTTAAATAATTTTTCCAGAATCGATAAAAAGAAAAATGACAATTTTTGAGTCAAAAAAAATTAATGTTTGAATCGAATTTTTAAAACTTTTTTCTTCGGAACTATTGACTTTTTATGTTTTTCGAATCAGCTCGTCGAGATCTGTTTGCCAGAATTTTTTGGAAATGTTTAGGCAACTTTTCAAAATTATCAATTTTTCTTTCTTGTAGATTTCGACTTCCACAAGTAATTTCAGCTTCATTTCTTCAAAAAATTGCACACATTATCCCAGAATTCATAAAATAAAAAACAGCAATTCTCGAGACAAAAACATTTCAAATTCAAACTGAATTTTTGGAAAATTTTGGTCCGGAATCATTTATATCTATATGGCAAAATTTTTGAGGATTTTTAGCCAACTTTTCCAAAATTAATTTAAATTAATTACAATTCTCTGTAGAAATTTTTGACCGTTTTTCGAGCACCTTTGGAAAATTACATAGCTACACATTTTTTCGTAGATTTCGATTTGCAGAAATTATTTTCGGCTTTTTCCAGAATCGATAAAATGAAAAATGACAATTTTCCAGACAAAAAATTTCGTTTTCAAAGCGAATCTTGTTCTGGAACCATTAACACCTTATCTTTTTGGAATCGGCTCATCGAAGTCTATATGCCAGATTTTTTGAGGCTTTTTAGGCAATTTTACCAAAGTTTCAATTCCCCATAAAAAAATTTACCGTTTTTCGAGCACCCTTCAGAAATTATATAGGCATTTTCTAATTGCAGAAATTATTTTCGGCTTCATTTTTTCCAAAATTCCAATCTTTCTCTCAGAATTTTTAAAATGAAAAATAGCGATTTTCGAAATAAAAAAAATCATTTTCAAACCGAATTTTTGGAAAATCTTGGACTGAAATCACTGATATTTTATTTTTTCCGAATTAGCCCGTTAAGATCCGTGTCAGAATTTTTTCCGGATTTTTGGGCAACTTTTCAAAAATTTCAATTCCCTGGAGGAATTTTTAACCGTTTTTCCAGCAGCCTTCGAAAATTGCCTAAACAGTTTCTGGTAGATTTTGACTTGTAGAAATTATTTTCGACTTTATTTCTTCCAAAATTCCAACCTTTTTCCCAGAATGGATAAAATGAAAAATGACGATTTTCGAAATAAAAAATAATTTTCAAACCGAATTTTTGGAAAATCTTGGACTGGAACGAATCACTCACATTTTATTTCTTTCGAATTAGCTCGTCAAGATCCATATGTCAGCATTTTTTCCGGATTTTTTGGCAACTTTCCAAAAATGTCAATTCCCTGGAGGAATTTTTAACCATTTTTCCAGCAGTCTTCGAAAATTGCCTAGACATTTTCTCGTAGATTTTAACTTGTAGAAATTATTTTCGGCTTCATTTCTTCTAAAATTCCAACCTTTTTCCCAGAATGGAGAATAAAATGAAAAATGACGATTTTCGAAATAAAAAAATTCATTTTCACACCGAATTTTTGGAAAATCTTGGACTGAAACCACTGACATTTTATTTTTTCCGAATTAGCCCATTATGATCCATATGTCAGAATTTTTTCCGGATTTTTAGGCGACTTTTTAAAAATTTCAACTCCCCGGAGAAATTCTTGACTGTTTTTCGAGCAGCCTTCGAAAATTGTGTAGACATTTTCTCTTAGATTTTGATTTGCAGAAATTATTTTCGACTTCATTTCTTCCAAAATTCCAATCTTTTTCCCAGAACGGATAAAATGAAAACTGACGATTTTCGAAATAAAAAAAAATCATTTTCAAATCGAATTTTTGTAAAATCTTGGACTGAAACCACTGACATTTTATTTTTTCCGAATTAGCTTGTCAAGATTCATGTCACAATTTTTTCCGGATTTTTAGGCAACTTTTCAAAAATTTCAATTCCCTGGAGGAATTTTTAACCATTTTTCCAGCAGCCTTCGAAAATTGCCTATACATTTTCTCGTAGATTGTGACTTGCAGAAATTATTTTCGGTTTCATTTCTTCCAAGATTCCAATCTTTCTCCCAGAATGGAGAATAAAATGAAAAATGACGATTTTAGAAATAAAAAAAAAATTCCAAACCGAATTTTTGGAAAATCTTGGACTAGAGCTAATGACATTTTATGTTTTCCGAATTAGGTCGTTAAGATCCGTATGTCAGAATTTTTTCCGAATTTTTAGGCAACTTTTCAACAATTTCAATTCCCCCGAGGAATTTTTGACCGTTTTTCGAGCACCCTTCGAAAATTGTCTTGACATTTTCTCGTAGATTTTGACTTGCAGAAATTATTTTCGACTTCATTTCTTCCAAAATTCCAACCTTTTTCTCAGATTGGATAAAATGAAAAATGACGATTTTCGAGAGGAAAAAAACCATTTTAAAACCGAATTTTCTAAACAACTAAAGCTAATTCGAAAAACATTTTTTATGTTTTTCGAATTAGCTCGTCGAGATCGATATGCCGGTTTTTTTTGAGGATTTTTAGAGATCTTTTAAAAAATTGCAATTTCTTGGAGAAATTTTTGAGTTTTTCGAACACCGTTCGAATCCATAAAATGAAAAATAACAATTTTCCAGTCAAAAAAAAATTAATTTTCAAATTGAATTTTTTTAAATTATTGGTCGGGGACTATTGACGTTTTATGTTTTTCGAATCATCTCGTCGAGATTTATATGTCAGAATTCTTAGGATTTGTAGACAACTTTTTAAGATATTCTCAAATTTTCATTACGTATGAATTTTTAACAGTTTTTCGAAAATTTCAATTCCTCGGAAGAATTTTTGGGTGTTCGAGCACCGCTCCAAAATTGCCCAGACATTTTCTTGTAAATTTCGGCTTGTGGAAGTTTTTTTTGACTTCATTCCTTCAAAACTCCAACGAATTTTCCAGAATCGAAAAAATGAAAAATGACAATTTTCCAGTCAAAAAAATTTCATTTTCAAACCGTATTTTTGAAAATTCTCGCTCCGAAACTATTGTCATTTTATGTTTTTCCAATGACCTCATCGAGATCTAAAATGCCAGAATTCTGAGGATTTTTAGGCAACTTTTTAAGACTCTCAATTTTTTATTCCGTATGAATTTTTAAGTTTTTCAATTTCAATTCCCGGAGGAATTTTTGAGTTTCTTGAGCACCGTTCAAAGATTGCCCAAAGACATTTTCTTGTAAATTTCAACTTGTGGAAGTTTTTTTTTAGTTTCATTTCTTTGAAAACTGGCAATTTTCCGGTCAAAAAAATTTCATTTTCAAACTGAATTTTTGAGAATTTTTGATCCGGAACTATTGACATTTTATGTTTATCGAATCATCTCATCGAGATCTATACGCCAGAATTCTAAGGATTTTTAGGTAAATTTTTAAGATTCTCAATTTTTCATTATGTATGAATTTTTAACCGTTTTTCGAAAATTTCCATGCTCCGGAGGAATTTTTTAGTTTTTCGAGGACCGTTCGACCATTGCCCAAAGATATTTTTTTTATAGATTCCAACTTGTGGAAGTTATTTTGGTTTCATGCCTTCGAAAACTCCAACAATTTTTCCAGAATCCAAAAAAACCAGTCAAAAAGCTTTAATGTTCAGATTGCATTTTTGAAAATTCTTGGTCTGGAACTACTGATATTTTATGTTTTTCGACCTTTCGTCCAGATCTGTGTGCCAGAATTTTTTGAGGATTTTTAGGCAACTTTTCAAAATTCTCAATTTTTCATTATGTATGAATTTTTATTATTTTTCGAGCACCCCTCTAAAATTACCTAAAGACATTTTCTTGCAGGTTTCGACTCCTGGAAGTTATTTTCGGTTTCATTTATTTGAAAATTCCAACGTTTTTTCCAGAATCGATAAAATAAAAAACGCCAACTTCTGTGACAAAAAAATAATAATTCCGTAATTGGGTTCTCATCTGTGGAACATCGCAAATTATAATAATAATAATAACCAGTAAAAACCTAGAACTAAAATAACATATACATTATACTTATTAAGATTTCTATCAATTGGTGACAGATTCTGTTTGTACATGAAGCCGAACACATTTTAAAAATGAAATGAAAATGAAAACATAATATTCAAATTTCGAAAATAAAGTAAATAATAAATCTATTTAAAATCCACACGAAAATACTACTGAAGTAAAAAAAAGTAATACGGAAAATAACAAAAGACAAAGAATGATGTTATTATATAATGAACATAGGGGTAGTGAGTACAAAAAAAACTAATAACTAGGAGACAAATTTAGTTTAAAAAAAGACTTGGAACAAAATTTGAAAAATTTAAGTAAAAACAAAATAGGCATCGAGAACCCTAATTTAATTAGTGAAATTTTAAAAGCAGCTCTTTAGAAACATATCATAGTGTCCTCAAATTTCTCCAACAGTTGACTAGTAACGATTTAAGCAAATTTTTGTGTTGGCAGTACTGAATTATTAGTAACAATACTAATATGTCAGTTCATAGTCGTCAATTTTGACATAAGCGCGCCAATAAACGTAATGAGAAGATCGTAACTACTGAATTGGTGCCATAAATTTCAATTTGACATCATAAACGTTTAAACATGATACCAACCTGACAAAAAAAACACAAATATTAATCTGTAGTTACTCGATATTTAAAATCCGCAGGAAAATATTACTGAGATTAAAAAAAACAATATAGGGAAAACAAGAAAAGAACAATGATGTCAAATTTTTAAATAATGAAAAATACGCAGCGACAGCCCAGACTTGAAAAAATTTATATTAAGATATCCGTTTATCGGTGAACACAGCCGACTTTGTTTGCAAATAAAACCGAATTAGTATTCCCCACAGGACTCGTCCGTAGCGTCTCTTTAAGGAAAAGGAATTCACTTGCACATTATTGTCATTTTAATGTGTATGTATTACGGTTTTTTGCCTGATGTGGAACACTTATACACGCAACAAGAGTGGTTGTCTTCCGTACTTAATTCCTAAAATTGTTGCACGCCAAAAAATTTTCACAGCGGAGTTAATAGAACATTTAATTTAAACTCGGTTTAGAGCTCATCAAAATCAAACTATGTCAGTCCGATCATTTTCACTTTTGTATAAATTCTCCGAATTGGAGCATTTATATGGGTCAGTAAACAGCGTAATTTTCACTTTCAGGGTACTTTAAATGATTTCTCTTACTTTCTTCCCGCTTTCGTATAATTTTTGCATGATTTGTATTACCCACGATCTCTTTTAAGTGGCATATATTACGCACTCAGTGCGTTACTAGAACCTAGTCCTCCGAGAATCAGTTTATTCCATAATTTTTGACTGAACAAACAATTCCGCATAACTGTGCTCTAAAAATATAATGGGAATCATCGTCGTCCGGCGAGTAACTGGAATAATTATTTTTAAGTGACAAGATAACGATCCACGTTTAAAAAAAATTATATTGCTGACCTGGGGGAAAATACGTGCACGCAATTTACCTACAAGCTAACAAATTTATTCACCACCCTCATTTAAGTGATTATTAATGCAAGGAAAAACTCTCTTCTGGATACTTTCGACTTAATACATCAGACTTTATTTTAATGACGGTTCGTGCCGCGTACGATTACCCCACCCCAGTCTTTATCCTCATTATAAAGATATCAAACGAAAATTAAAATCCCGCAAATTACACCTCCATTTTTCTGATCTCTCACCGAGTTCTCATTATGGAAATCACGAGATGTTAAGTGATTTTTTTTGCATCCCGAATTGCCGCCAAGGGTCATTTTGGCGCGTTTCGCAGCTTACTGAAAAATAAGGCACATTTTCCGATGTCGCCCTGCTGGTGGTCCAGCGCAACCCCACTTAACCCATTTACGACCAGCACAACCCATTTAACCTCTGTTGACGGAAAGGTCGAAAAACAATGTTATAAAACGAAGAATAATTAAATTTTATTGATTACGCGTGAAAAGCGTACGATCTTTTACGAGCACATTTACATAAAATAATTGATTTTAAGGACAGTTCGGTGGAAACTGCGGCGAGTGGGCGGATCATTATGCAACTGTAATAGTATCGAGAAAGAATAGCCTCTCACTTGCAAAAATCTATAATATCGAGGAGTGCGTGGGTTGAAGTTGAAGGACCTCTCAGGTTCACGTCCGAAGAGGGGAAAAGTGTATTGTTGAAAATGGCGAATTAGGATTTGGTATTCCGGTTATTTCAAGTTCTTCGTGGGTACAGAGGCGGACTGAGGCCGATTTAAAGCCGATTTAAAAGGGCCAAGGTGGCTGGTTTGGGTTGGATTTACAGTGTGGAGGTTCAAAGTCATGGATTGGTGTTACGCTTCAGAGGGTCTTAAGGCACATTTACATGGAATGGAAAGCGATAAAACACCGCATTTTGACTTGGCGCTGGCCATGCGGAACTTGGAGGTAGTTAAGAAAGGAAAATCGATGCGCATTGTTGTAGATCTCGGCGTGCTGTGTTTTATCTAGTCCTGGACATTCCAAAGCTTTAATTGCCAACTAAATTCACTTAAAAAATTACAAATTAAAAAATCACTAAAAAAGGAGAATTTTTGAAATTTTCTTAAAAGTGCAGATGATTAAATTGGGTCTCAAAATATAAATAAATCTAGTAAAAATAAAATTATAAATATTGAAGTAGAATATTTATGGCGTATGCTTGATATTGACTTTTACACTTAAAAACCTACCTTTCCTTTTTCCCATGTTCTTTTATTTTTAGTTATTTTTTTCCTTTTTTTAGAAATAAATGGCTCAATGTCTAGACCGTGTTTTATTATTACCTCGGTAGCCATCAAAACGGGATATTTTGCCATTATAATAATAATAATTTAACCTTGATTCATTATAAGCAATAAAACAAATTGGAGCTATGAAATTTTTTCTGGTTGCGAACATTTACGACGTGACGCAAATTTAGATATACAGGGTGGCCATTTTTCATTACTCGCTGTAGTCATTTTGAAAATCAAAAATAAAAAAAATTGAATTTTGGACACATTCTTAAATATGCTAAAAAATTAAAGTTTATAGTTTTAAAAATGTCAATAGTAAGGGCCCTCAAAAAAACCCTAAGACTATTTCAAACATTTTCGAAAATGCGTTAGACGCCTACAAGATTCTTTAAAACTCTTTGCTAAGAGTCCCTTGATCCTTTCACATTAAGAAGTAGACATTAGGGACCCAAGAACTTTTTTAAACTTTTTCGAAAGAAAAACACCATCTGTCTCCTAGATTTTTTAAATTCTTTCAAAAATAAAGCCTTGGTGACCCCCAAGATTTTTTTTCGAAAAAAAAGCCAATAAGTTTTTTTTAAACTCTTTTAATAAATAAAACACCAGAGTTCCCCAATATTTTTTCAAATTCTTTCAAATATAGATCAGTAGGGATGTCCAAGATTCTTTGAAATTCTTTCAAAAACAATATACCTCAAGATTTTTTAACATTAAAAAACATGTACTAGTAGCCGTTAAGATTTTTTCAAACTCTTCCAAAAATAAAACAGCAGGGATTCCTAAATTTTCTTTTCATTTTTTCAAAAACAAGACATCATCATTTGAAAAGTTTTTCAAAATAAAACACTACGAACCCTCAAGGTTCTTTCATATGAAAACAATAGCCAATAGGAGCATCTAAGATTCTTTCAAAGTTTTTAAATTTAAAAATAAAGCACCAGGGGTTCTCAAGATTGTTTCAAACTCTTTTAAAAATAGAACACAAGGTTCCCCAGGATTTTTTCAAATTCTTTAAAAACTAAAATAGTAGGTTTCTCCAAAATTCTTTAATATGAAAACAATAGCCACTAGAAGCCCCTAAGATTTTTTCAAATTCTTTCAAATATAAAGCACTAGGGGTTACCAAGAATTTTTTCAAATTCTTTAAAAAATAAAACAGTAAGTGTTCTTAAGATTCTCCGAAACTCTTTTACAAACAAAACACCAGCTGACCTCAAGATTATTTCAAACTATTTCAAAATATTTATAATTTAATTTAATTTAATTTAAAAAAATAAAACACCAGAGTTTCCTAACTTTATTCCAAATTCATTGAAAAATAGAACAGTAGGTGTATCCAAGATTTTTTGAAACTCTTTTAAAAACAAAGTACTAGGGGATTTCAAGATTGTTTCAAACTCTTTTAAAAACAAAACATCAGGTTCCCCAAAATGTTTTCAAATTCTTAAAAAAAAAAACACAGGTTTCTCCAAGATTCTTTAAAACGTTTTTAAAAATAAAACACTAAGGGTCCACAAGATTCTTTCACATTAAAACAATAGCCACTAGAATCCCTTAAGGTTTTTTGAAACTTTTTCAAAAATAAAGCACTAGGCGTTCCCAAGACTTTTTTCAAATTCTTTCAAAAATAAAGCAGTAAGTGTTCTCAAGATTCTCCGATACTCTTCTAAAAATAAAACACTAGGTGACCTCAAGATTATTTCAAACTCTTTCAAAATAAAACACTAGAGTTTCCCAAGATTTTTTCAAAAATAATATAGTAGGTGTTCCCAAGATTCTATGAAATTTCTTCAAAAATAAAACACTAGGGGACCTCAAGATTGTTTCAAATTCTTTTAAAATGAAACACCAGAATTTCCCAAGATTTTTTCAAAATCTTTCAAAAATATAACCGTTGATGTGCTCAAGATTAATTGAAACTCTTTTAACGACAAAATATCAGGAGACCGCAAGATTTTTTAAACCCTTTCAAAATAAAACACCAGAGTTCCCCAAAATGTTTTCAATTCTTTCAAAAATAAAACTGTAGGTGTTTTCAAGATTTTTTGAAACTCTTTTAGAAACCTTTGTTTCTAGGGGACCTCAAAATTGTTTCAAACTTTCTCAAAAACAACACCACGTTCCCCAAGATTTTTTCAAATTCTTTCAAAAATAAAACAGTTGATGTGCTCAAGATTATTTGAAAGTCTTTTACGGAGATCTCAAGATTCTTTTCAACTCTTTCAAATAAAACACCAGGGTTCCCCAAAACTTTTTCAAATTCATTCAAAAATAAAACTGCAGGTGTTTCGAAGATTTTTTGAAACTCTTTTAAAAACAAAGCACTAGGAAACCTCAAGCTTTTTTCAAACTCTTTCAAAAACAAAACACCAGGTTTCCCAAGGTTTTTTCAAATTCAAAAAAAATATATATATTTCTCCAGGATTCTTTGAAACTGTTTTAAAAATAAAACACTAGGAGCACTCAAGATTCTTTCACGTGAAAACAGTAGCCAGTACAAGCGCGTAAGATTTTTTCAACCTTTTTCAAAAATAAAACACTAGGGGTCCCCAAGATTTTTTTCAAATTCTTTTAAAAATAAAATATAGGTTTCTTCAAGATTTCATGAAACTCTTTTAAAAATAAAACACTAACGACCCCCAAGATTCTTTCACATGAAAGCAATAACCACTAGAAACCTCTCAGATCTTTTAAAATTCTTTCAAAAATAATACAGTTGGTGTGGTCAAGGTTATTTGCAACTCTTTTAAAGATAGAACATCAGGAAACCTCAAGATGCTTTTAAGGTCATTCAAAATAAAACACCAGGGTTCCCCAAATTTTTTTCAAATTCTGTAAAAAATAAAACAGTAGGTATTTCTAAGATATTTTGAAATCCTTTTCTCCAAGATTTTTTGAAATTCTTTAAAAATTAAAATAAATTTCTCCAAGATTTTTTGAAACCCTTTTGAAAATAAAACACTACGAGCTCTCCAGATTTTTTTACATGGAAACAATAGCCACTAGGAGCCCCTAAGGTTTTTCACACTCTTTCAAAAATAAAACACCAGGAGTTTCCAAGAATTTTTTCAAATTCTTTAAAAAATAAAGCATTAAGTGTTCTTAAGATTCTCCGAAACTCTTTTAAAAATAAACACCTGGTGATTATTTCAAAGTCTTTCAAAATAAAACACCCGAGTTCTCCAACATTTTTCCAAAATTCTCTCAAATATAAAACATTAGGTCTCTCCAAGATTTTTTCGAACTCTTTTAATAACAAATCACCAAGGGACCTCAAGATTATTTCAAACTCTTTCAAAATAAAACACTAGAGTTCCCCAGGATTTTCTCGAAGTCTTTTAACAACAAAACACCAAGGGACCTCTAGATTCTTTCAAACTCTTTCAAAATAAAATGCCACATTTCTGCAAGATGTTTTCAAACTCTTTTAAAAATGAAGCAGCAAGGGTTCCCAACATTTTTTTCAAATTTTTTTCAAAAATAAAACAATAGATGTCTTTAAGATTATTTCATAAAAACACTAAGGATCTGTAATTCTTTCAAACTCTTTCGAAAATAGATTCCCATCACATTAAAAAAGACACTAGGGACTCCTAACACTCTTTTACAGCCTTTGGAAAATTAAACATACATTAAAAATTAGGGATTTTCAAGAATCTTGAGAACTCGTTCAAAAATAAAATGCTATCCCCCGATCCGTTCACATTAAAAAAGCACTAGGAATCCGAAAACTTTTTCTCAAATCCTCCCGAAAATAAAACACCAGGATTCCTCAAGATTTTTTTCAAATTCTTTCCAAAAAAAAAAAAAACAGTAAGGCTTCCAAAATTGTTTGAAACTCTTTAAAAACAATATAAAAGACCAAAGGCACTCAGGATTCTTTCACAAAAAAAGCCATCAAAAGCCTTTAGGATTCTTTCAAACCCTTTCAAAATAAACCGCCAGTCTCCATGAATGTTTCACATTTAAAAAAAATACTGAGGACCTCTAAAACTCTATAAACTCTTTACAAATTAAATTTATTATTACTAAGCAATAAAACAAAATGTGGAACTATACAATTTTTATTGGATTTGACCGTTTTACGACATGACGCAAATTTTTGATATACAGGGTGGCTTATTGCAGTAATTTTGAAAAAGTACAATCTTTAGTAAAAAAAATTGGAAACATTTTTAAATATATAAATGAATTCTGTAGAGTGTACAGTTTTTATGAAACGGAAACCGGAAATCTGCATTTTTATATTCCACGAATTGTAAAACGGAAGGACAACTTGAAATTAGACATTCGTCAGAACGATTCTGTCACGATACTTCCTTAATTGAGTTTACGCTTGAAAAATCATGAATTTACCCTACCAGCATTCCAGACGCAATTAACCCCAAAAATGCCTTTTCGTGCAAAAAAAACTTCTAAAAGTCATTTTTAAGTGATGGTTGTAAAAATCTAGTAGATTTTCTTGGCAGTCACCATAAATTTTGTTTCATTTCATAGATTACGAAAGGTGAAAAAAAGTTTCGCAAGTAATGGACTTAAACTTGACATTTAAGTAAAAGGATAACACAACTAGTTCATAAATATTTGTGTTGCATTAACAGAATGCATGTGGCTGAACTATTATGACTCCACACAGTTGATGGCGGTCGTCACTGTTGCATGCCACGCAAGCACAGAATAATCGATAAATCAATAGCCAATTATAGCACAAAAGGAACTCCGTTATTATTATTGTCATTTTGTGCATGATCTATGTGGCACTCGGCTATGACTCAACTAGAATCAATTTAACACCGTTCTTTTAGTTTTATGTTATTATCATTATCATTTGTAAAAAATAGAAAAGGCGCCAGTAAGAACCCCAGCTGCACCCGCCCCTGCACGTTTCCTTGACGATGGGCATTGACCGACTATTTCCATTTCTTATCTTCGCAATCGATATCAATTTCTTTCCTATAAATATTAATGTTTGACAATCCGCATTAAAATTCCACCTAGACCCACATACAGGCTCCTATTAAAGAAAAAAATGATCCGCACTAATGAAGACTTTCATTGACATCTGCTCGATAAAGTTATGAGTTTTTGCGCCGAAAGTAAAAGTAGCGAATTAAAGCAATTATTCGATTATGTGACGATAACTCAATTATCGACAATTTCCACTTTCACTTGGGAATGACAACCGAATATTGACACCGAATTCTGGATTCGTCTTGAGTCAATTAGCGTCGGCGTGGAGCTGTCAATTAGCAATACAGTGTTTATCAATTAAAGCTCTTTGACTAATGAGTCCGATCTGACCATGAAATTACATGCACACGAACTGTTGGGTTTAATTATTACCACTTTCCGATATCGCACTGGCGAAGAAAATCCGACGATAAATTACGAATAGCGAAAATAGCTGGGCTGTAACCATGAAAACAGAAATCTCTTTGAAAACGGTTTGATAGAATTTATACCGACATTACGGGCTTAGAAGACACTGTAGACCGCCTTTACTTTCGTAATTACCGCACTAAGGAATTCATATCGCTGTATGATGTTATTCATGTGCATGAAGGGAGAAGTTTTCCTTTTTTCGTTTCAAAACATGCACGCATGTTTAGTACGAGCACAGAGATACTTGTGCGATTTTTCTACAATACTTATTAAACACATCAGAACGATGATTAATGGTGAGGGAATTCCGCGGGGAAAAATGACGCTATTAACAACTACTGTCAGGAATAATGATTGTTCAATTTTATAGCAACAAACGCTTATGGATGGGGCAATCAAGTGCGGAATTTGAGAGCTACGGCGGTTTGAGATCCACAATGCGAAAGTTCGATTTTATCCACTGTCTAATTTAGCTTAGAAGAGTGACAAAAATGTCGATATCTAGTCTTTTTATTGTTATTATTATGGCCGAAAAATGTTGCAACTTTGTTGAAATTTTGCCCACGCGGAGTGTGTTGAAATAGCTTGCTTAATTTGGAATCATTTAATATTTAACGATTTTATTATATCACACCTGCCGAATATCTACAATGAAAAATTAATTTTACAGTTTGATGTATTTATAACTAGGATTAAGCAATAAATGTGACAGTTCGAGGCATTTTGTTTAAATGCAGTCGAGTGTTGAAAATGTGGTTTCTCTTCTCGGCGTTTTGGGTTAATTTTTTTTAAGTTTGTTCCAATTATGTTCATAATTGAACTGTGCTGAATTGTTAAAAAAGTTCCGATAATCAGTACTATTGATTTGTAGATGGAATGAGTTCCAGATATCCGGATTATTCTATATTGCTGCAATTAAGTAGGTATATATTTGTCGGATGTGTTTTTGGAGATAAAATTCTTTTTTTATTATGAAGTCCCATATCAGAATAATGGCCCCCAAGAATCTTTGAAATTTCTTCGAAAACAAAAAAAAAATTTGGTCACCGAGATTTTTTCAAAAATAAATAACTAGAGGCTCACCAAGCATAATTTGAAATTTTTTTGAAAACAAGACACCAAGAGCCCTTAAAATTATTTCAAAGTCTTTCAAGAATAAAATGCCAGGGTTATTCAAGATTTTTTTTAATTCTTTTAAAAATAAAACATTAGGAGTTTACAACATTTTGAAAATCTTTTAAAAACAAAATACCAGATTCTTCCACATTAAAAAAAACACAAGCCCGATTCTTTTAAACCCTTTCAAAATAAAACACCAAAGGTCATTAAAAAAATGTTAGAAAGCTTCAAGACTTTCAAAAATAAATTGTTAGGGATCCCCTTGATCCTTTTACACCAAAAACTAAAAAAAAAACACAATCCCGAAGACATTTTCAAATCTTTCGAAAATTAAAAACCAAGGGTCCCCGATATTTTTTCCAATTCTTTCAAAAATAAATTACTATGGAATCTCATTTTTTTACATTTACAAAAACACATAAGGGTCCTCAAAATACCAGGGGTTTTCAAGATTCTTTCTCATTAAAAAAATACAAGAGCCCCTAAAATTCTGTTAAACCCTTTCAAAATAAAATATCAAAGATCCCCTAAACCTTTCACATTAACGAAAAAGATACTACTAAAGAAACCTTTGGAAAATTAAATACTAGGAGTCTCCAAGATTATTTCTCGTTAAAAAAAGATATTAGGGAACTTCAAGACTCTTGAAACTCTACCAGAAATAAATTGCTGGGGATCCCCTTGAACTTTTTACAACCACCAAAGACACAACTTTCAAGAAGATTCTTTCAAACCCTTTTGAAAATTAAATATTAGGAGCCTCCAAGATTCTTTCACATTGAAAAAATACATCAAGTTGTCACGTTAAAAAAGAGACCAGAGTCCTGAAGACTCTTTCAAACCCTTTTCCAAAATAACTCTGGTCCCCAAGATTTTTTAAAATTTTTTCAAAAATAAAACACTAGTGGCCCATCAAGCATTCTTTGAAACTCTTTCGAAAATAAAATTCGTTCAAACTTTTTCAAAAATAAAAGACCAGGGTTGTCCAATTCAAATTCTTTAAAAAATAAAACACTAGGAGCCTCTAAGATTCTTTGAAACTATTTCGAAAACAAAAAACCAGGGGTCTTCAAGATTGTTTCACTTTAAAAAGAGAGTTAGGAGTCCCTAAAATTCTTTCAAACTCTTTAAAAAATGACATACTAGGGGTTCACAAGATTCTTTGAAAATCTTTTAAAAACAAAATACCAGGGGCCCTCAAGATTCATTCAAACTCTTTCAAAATAAAACATCAAAGATCCCTATAATCCATTCACATAAAAAAAAGACACTAGACGCTCCTAAAACCCTTTTAAAAACTTTCAAAAATTAAATACCAGCGGTCTACAAGATTCTTTCACATTAAAAAAAGATATTAGGTTCTTTCAAGATTTTTTGAAACTCTGTGGAAAATAAATTGCTGGGGATCCCCTTGAACGTTTTACATTACAAAAAGACACCGAATACACCACATTCCCGAAGATTATGTCAAACTCTCTTGAAAAAAAAAACACAAAAAAAGATGCTAGAGGTTTCTAAGATTCTTTCAAACTCTTTTGAAAATTTCACATTGAAAAAATACATCAAGTTCCTTCAAGATTTTTTGAAAGTCTTTAAAAAATAAAATGCTGAGAATCCCCTTAATCCTGCCACGTTAAAAAAGAGACCAGAGTCCCGAAGACTGTTTCAAACTCTTTCGAAAATAAAACACCAGGGGCCCTCAAGATTCTTTCACATAAAAAAACACTAGTCCTTAAGATTCTTTCAAACTCTTTCAAAAAATAGAACACTATGGGATCACAAGATTCTTTGAAACTCTTTCAAAAACAAAATACTAGGAGCTTTCAAGATTTTTTATATTTACAAAAAAAAACACAGCAGCTCCAAGATTCTTTCAAACCTTTTTAAAAATGAAGCATCAAGGAACTCCAATTTTTTTTCAATTTCTTTCAAAAATAAAACGGTAGTGACTTCTTTGAAAACCTTTCGAAGAGAAAACACTAGGGGCTCTCAAATTCTTTAAAATAAAAAAACACTTTGGAGTCCCAAATACTCTTTCATATACTTTGAAAAATAAAATATATCTTTTCGCATTTAAAATAAAAGGCACTAGGGACTCCTTTCAATATCCTTTCGAAAATAAAACACCAGTGTCCCCCAAAGCATTCCTTGAAACTTTTTCGAAAAAACACCAAGAAAAAGCCCTCAACATTCTTTCAAACTCTTTAAAGAATAAAACACCAGAGTTCCCCAAGATTTTTTCAAATTATTTCTAAAATAAAAACATTACTGGTCCCCAAGATTCTTTGCAACTCATTCGAAAATAAAACACCAAGGGCTCGGCCCCTAAGAAATTTCAAATTCTTTCAAAAATAAATCACCGGGCTTGCCCAAGATTTTTTCAAATTCTTTCAAAAATAACTTACTAGGGGCTTATAAGATTCTTTGAATCTCTTTCAAAAACAGATCACTATATGCCTTCAAGATTGTTTCACATTAAAAAAAAAACAATGAAAAGTCCCTAAAAATCTTTCAAACATTTTCAAAAATAAAACACTAGGGGATCACAAAATTCTTTGAAACTTTTTAAAAAAGAAAATGCTAGGGGCTTTCAAGATTTTTTTAAATCTACAAAAAAACACAGGAGCCCCTAAGTATGGACGGTATCCAAAATTGTTTTCAATTTCTTTCAAAAATAAAAATGTAGTGACTCTCAAGATTTTTTTTAAAACTCTTTCGAAGAGAAAACACTAGGAGCTCTCAGATTCTATAACATAAAAAACACTTTGGAGTCCCAAATATTCTTTCATGCACTTTGAAAAATAAAACACCAGACCCTTTCACATTAAAATAAAAGACACTGGGGACTCCTAAGACCCTTTCAATATCCTTTCGAAAATAAAACACTAGTGACCCCTAAGCATTCTCTGAAACTGTTTCTGAGATTTTTTCAAACTCTTTCAAAAATAAAACACCTTCGAGATTCTTTCACATAAAAAAACACTTTGGGAGTCCCAAACCGTCTTTCATGCTCTTTGAAAAATAAAACATCAGATCGTTTCACCTTAAAATAAAAGTCGGTAGGGAGTCCTAAAAGTTTTTCAACACCCCTTCGAAAATAAAACACTACTGCCCCCTAAGGATTCTTTGAAATTGTTTCTGAAATTCTTTCGAACTCTTTCAAAAATAAAACACCAGAATGCTCAAGAATTTTTCAAATTATTTTTAAAATAACTATATGCCTTCAAGATTGTTTCACATTAAAAAAACACAATTCAGAGTCCCTAAAAATCTTTCAAACATTTTCAAAAATAAAACACAAGGGGATCACAAAATTCTTTGAAACTTAAAAAAAAAGTGCTAGGGGCTTTCGAGATTTTTTTAAATCTACAAAAAAACATAGGAGCTCCTAAGTATGGACGGTATCCAAAATTGTTTTCAATTTTTTTCAAAAATAAAAATGTAGTGACTCTCAAGATTCTTTTAAAACTCTTTCGAAGAGAAAACACTAGGAGCTCTCAAATTCTATAACATAAAAACACTTTGGAGTCCCAAATACGTCTTCATGCACTTTGAAAAGTAAAACACCAGACCCTTTCACATTAAAATAAAAGACACTGGGGATTCCTAAGACCCTTTCAATATCCTTTCGAAAATAAAACACTAGTGACCCCTAAGCATTCTCTGAAACTGTTTCTGAGATTTTTTCAAACTCTTTCAAAAATAAAACACCTTCGAAATTCTTTCACATAAAAAAACACTTTGGGAGTCCCAAACGGTCTTTCAAGCTCTTTAAAAAATAAAACATCAGATCGTTTCACATTAAAATAAAAGTCGGTAGGGAGTCCTAAAAATTTTTCAATACACCTTCGAAAATAAAACACTACTGCCCCCTAAGGATTCTTTCAAACTGTTTCTAAAATTCTTTCGAACTCTTTCAAAAATAAAATACCAGAATTCTCAAGAATTTTTCAAATTCTTTTTAAATTAAAACACTATGGTCCCCAAGATTTTTTAACCTGTTTCAAAAACAAAACACCAAGTGTCCCTGAGAATCTCTCAACTCTTTCAAAAATAAAAAAACACTTAGGAACCCTTAAAGTTCTTTCAATGCATTACAGGGACTTCCAAAATTCTTTGAAACTTTTTCGAAAATAAATTGCTAGGGTTGGCTTCGATTTTTTCAAATAATTTAGGTTTTACTAATTGTTCTGAATTCTTTGGAACGAACTTTCCGCGTTCCTGAGACACAAAAAATTCAATAAATGAAAATAAAAAATGGAAAATTTTCGTGTACAAATTTTGTGATGATGTCATCAACTTTTTATTTAAGGCAAACATAGGTATCAATTTCGATAGATACAGTGTAATATTAGTAATAAATGTGTTGTATTTCCAGAATTTCCGGAAATGAGATCCGTCGTGCTTTGACATAATCAGTAAAAATAATCACACAATTTGCCTCTTTTTTGAGACAGCCTGTACAAGCAATTCTAAAAAATTGAAAAACCGCAAGTAGAGACGCACATTTTATAAAATTTTCCTAGCAAGATTTTGAGATGACGTCATCAATTTTTTTGATGGGATGAATGTAAATGTAAAATGTTACTGAACAATTCCGATTTTTTGCAAAGATTTAAATTTCTAGGGTAGAAAAGCGAAATTTTCTAGACACTAGACAATATGATTAAGAAAAATAATAAAAAATAAAAAAAAATTGTCACTACGCTCTCTATTTGCGATGCTTTTTTATATCGTTATTTTACGCAAGTGAAGTCACTGTTTCAATTAAACTTACACTTGTAGCTACTTATGCAAACTGATGACATAATTTGGTAGTTTTGGACATTCACTTTTTCAGTCTTGTCAACTACCTCGTAACGAGATAAACATAAACAACTTTAAATATTGGCAATATATGTATGAAGGTGAAGTACCTCAAAGCGTCCAGATCTGTTAACTTTTGCCGCAAAGCCACCAGTTCGCTAAAGCAGTGGAAGAGGAACAGACCACCGAAGCGTCAAATTTTTATAGCCTTAATACCTCATACTTAAAAAATTTTTTCGCGATCCTTGACTTTTAAAACGGCCATCAAAACCTTGAAGCTTCAAATTGAAGCCTATCAACTCCTAATTACAGCAAAATTAAAACGAAATCGGAAGTGGCCAATAAAGATATCAGTGACACATGACAAAGACTAAAAACCGGCCATAAAATCCGCATGTCTATAAACACGAAAAAAAGGAAGACCCCACCATTAAAGATAACATAATTACAAGGTAATCAAGGTACAAACTACACAACAGATTTCCGAACCATCGCCACAAACAGCAATTACGGTCGTCTTCCTACACAGAAAATAAATAAATTAAGCGAATTTTTTCCGGCAATTGTCCGAGCGCGAAATATTTGTTCTAGCACGTAGGACTCACTTGTGCCCCTTTTGTCATGCAAAACATGCCGAATGACCACATAATGTTTTGTTTACTCGTTAGCGTCTTGTAGGTGTTGCGTTTTATTGGCAGGCCCGGATTAGGAACGGGAAATTAGCCATTCGAAACCCAATACCGATCGTAAGCAGATGTAAATTCTTTCTTTAATGTGGTTTTCAGGAACTGTTATGTCTCTGCTTCAATGAAGCAGAGGAGGTTATTAACTCGTACCGAATTCTAAAATTTTATCCCAACTGGCTGACATTTGCCGCAATCAACGCAACACTGTGGACGCAATTATTGAGATTAATAACGTCTTTAAATTAAGCCTGATGCTTATCAATTAATTTTGATTTATACGGGCCGGACCGGAGACGCAATCTTTAATTTTTCTGAAGCTGTGTCGTAATGATGGGTTTTCTATTTAATACGGCGCTGTCACGACATTTAAAAACAAATTCGTAGGATAGTAAATAATTGGGTGTTATTAGCGGAAAAGGCCGTTTAAAACTGTGGAAGCCTGTTTTAAACTGTACTAATTTAACAGTTAGTATTGTGCAGGGCGTGCACCAATTTGTATTAATTACAACTTACAAATCTGAGATACTCTAGTTGATTTAATTACGAAAACCGCAAACTCTCGCTTCGAGGAGCACACTCTTATCTAGAACGAGATTTACATAAGTGGACGGTTCACTAATGGGTGATCTACAGGTTGTGCGGATATTTGTGCCACAAGAACGGCATAATTATAACAATAACAGAAAACAATAGAATAATAATAAAAAAATGGAATTCGGCTTACTTTCACAAATATTTGTTGCTCTTGAAATATTCAAATTTCCTAGAAATTCTTCATTATGCATTCTGTTTGGATTTTGAGCATTTTAACATTTTTTCGTGGAAAAATTACAATATTAGGAATTTAAAATTTGTACAAAATGTCAAGCAAAATTATCACAAAATTACTTGGCATATTTTTGAGATGACGTCATCAGTTATTTGGTGGGGAACGATAGGCCGAAATTTTCAGGAATCCGAGAAATTCCTTTCCCGTATCTGTTCTATCAGGTTTTTTGAATAATTTTGTTCATTATTAGTAAGAAATTACAAAATATTACAACAAAATTTAAATTTTACTAATTCAGATTATCGACACATGACATTTGACCTGACATGATCAAAATATTTAAAAATTGAAGAAACGGAAAACTGAAAAATTCAAAAGTTGAAAATTGGAAGAATTGACAAATTGAAAAAACGAAAAACTGTAAAACCTAGAAATTGAATAATTGAAAAATTCAAAAGTTCTAAATTTCAAACTTGAAAAATCCAGATATTACATTCGTAATAATTGACGAAACCAAAAATTGAAAACTCCAATAATTAAAAATTCAAAAATTGAAATCGGTCAAAACTGAAAATCGAGATACTGAAAAACTGAAGAATTCAAATGATGAAAAACGAAACTTTAAAAATTGAGACTGAAATATCGCAAAATTGAATAATCGAAAAATTCAAAAGTAAAAAATTCAAAAATTTTAAATCGAAAGAACAAAAAATTAGCTGCTGATTTTGACAATGACGTGTTTGTTAACGTGAAATATTAGTTTAATTAATAAGCTACTTTTCAAAATTTTGATTTAATCAACTTTATCCTTAAATTTTTATCCAACGTTGAAGTTGCACGTAATATTTTGAAATTTCGACTCATTACTACGGTACTTGTTGAAGAAACGAAAATTTAAATAACAATAGAAAAAAAAAAATTGAAATTCATGGATCGAAAATTTTTAAATCGAAACATTGAAAAATTAAAAAAAAAATCACCAAACGATAAATTAAAATATTTAAAAATTGAAGAAAAGGAAAATTGGGAGAATTCAAAAGTTGAAAATAGAAGAATTGACAAATTGAAAAAACCAAAAATTAAATAAAAAAATTAAAAACCGAGATACTGAAAAAACGAAAGATTGTAAAACCTAAAGAATAACTGAAAAATTAAAAAGTTAAAAATTCAAAAGTTCTAAATTTCAAACTTGAAAACTCCAAATATTACATTTAAAAAGAAAACATTGAAGAAATCAAAAATTGAAAACTCGAAGAATTAAAAATTCAAAAATTGAAATCGGTCAACTGAAAAAGTTAAAATATCTAAAAATTGAAAAATCGAAAGACTGAAAATTGAGATACTAAAAAACTGAAGAATTCAAATGATGAAAAACGAAACTTTAAAAATTGAGACTGAAATATCGCAAAATTGAATAATCGAAAAATTCAAAAGTAAAAAATTCAAAAATTTTAAATCGAAAGAACAAAAAATTCGCTGCTGATTTTGGCAATGACTTGTTTGTTAACGTGAAATATTAGTTTAATTAATAAGCTACTTTTCAAAATTTTGATTTAATCAACTTTATCCTTCAATTTTTATCCAACGTTGAAGTTGCACGTAATATGTTGAAATTTCGACTCATTACTACTGTACTTGTTGAAGAAACGAAAATTTAAATAACACTGGAAAAAAAAATTGAAATCCATGAATCGAAAATTTTTAAATCGAAACATTGAAAAATTAAAAAAAAATGACCAAACGAAAAATCAAAATATTTAAAAATTGAAGAAACGGAAAATTGAAGAATTCAAAAGTTGAAAATAGAAGAATTGAAAAATTGAAAAAACCAAAAATTAAATAAAAAAATAAAAAACCGAGATACTGAAAAAACGAAAGATTGTAAAACCTAAAGAATAACTGAAAAATTAAAAAGTTAAAAATTCAAAAGTTCTAAATTTCAAACTTGAAAACTCCAAATATTACATTTAAAAAGAAAACATTGAAGAAACCAAAAATTTAAAACTCGAATAATTAAAAATTCGAAAATTGAAATCGGTCAACTGAAAAAGTTAAAATATCTAAAAATTGAAAAATCGAAAGATTGAAAATCGAGATACTGAAAAACTAAAGAGTTCAAATGATGAAAAACGAAAATTTAAAAATTGAGACTGAAATATCGCAAAATTGAATAATGGAAAAATTCAAAAGTCAAAAATTCAAAAATTTTAAATCGAAAAAACAAAAAATTAGCTGCAGGTTTTGACAATGACTTGTTTGTTAACGTGAAATATTAGTTTAATTAATAAGCTACTTTTCAAAATTTTGATTTAATCAACTTTATCCTTCAATTTTAATCCAACGTTGAAGTTGCACGTAATATGTTGAAATTTCGACTCATTACTACTGTACTTGTTGAAGAAACGAAAATTTAAATAACACTGGAAAAAAAAATTGAAATCCATGAATCGAAAATTTTTAAATCGAAACATTGAAAAATTAAAAAAAAATGACCAAACGAAAAATCAAAATATTTAAAAATTGAAGAAACGGAAAATTGAAGAATTCAAAAGTTGAAAATAGAAGAATTGAAAAATTGAAAAAACCAAAAATTAAATAAAAAAATAAAAAACCGAGATACTGAAAAAACGAAAGATTGTAAAACCTAAAGAATAACTGAAAAATTAAAAAGTTAAAAATTCAAAAGTTCTAAATTTCAAACTTGAAAACTCCAAATATTACATTTAAAAAGAAAACATTGAAGAAACCAAAAATTTAAAACTCGAATAATTAAAAATTCGAAAATTGAAATCGGTCAACTGAAAAAGTTAAAATATCTAAAAATTGAAAAATCGAAAGATTGAAAATCGAGATACTGAAAAACTAAAGAGTTCAAATGATGAAAAACGAAAATTTAAAAATTGAGACTGAAATATCGCAAAATTGAATAATGGAAAAATTCAAAAGTCAAAAATTCAAAAATTTTAAATCGAAAAAACAAAAAATTAGCTGCAGGTTTTGACAATGACTTGTTTGTTAACGTGAAATATTAGTTTAATTAATAAGCTACTTTTCAAAATTTTGATTTAATCAACTTTATCCTTAAATTTTTATCCAACGTTGAAGTTGCATGTAATATGTTAAGATTTCGACTCATTACTACGATACTTGTTGAAGAAACGAAAATTTAAATAACAATGGAAAAAAAAATTGAAATCCATGAATCGAAAATTTTTAAATCGAAACATTGAAAAATTAAAAAAATGACCAAACGAAAAATCAAAATATTTAAAAATTGAAGAAACGGAAAATTGGCAGAATTCAAAAATTGAAAAATGGAAGAATTGACGAATTGAAAAAACCAAAAATTAAATAAAAAAAAATAAAAACCGAGATACTGAAAAAACGAAAGATTGTAAAACCTAAAGAATAACTGAAAAATTAAAAAGTTAAAAATTCAGAAGTTCTAAATTTCAAACTTGAAAACTCCAAAAATTACATTTAAAAAGAAAACATTGAAGAAACCAAAAATTGAAAACTCGGATAATTAAAAATTCGAAAATTGAAATCGGTCAACTGAAAAAGTTAAAATATCTAAAAATTGAAAAATCGAAAGATTGAAAATCGAGATACTGAAAAACTAAAGAATTCAAATGATGAAAAACGAAAATTTAAAAATTGAGACTGAAATATCCCAAAATTGAATAATGGAAAAATTCAAAAGTCAAAAATTCAAAAATTTTAAATCGAAAGAACGAAAAATTAGCTGCTGATTTTGACAATGACTTGTTTGTTAACGTGAAATATTAGTTTAATTAATAAGCTACTTTTCAAAATTTTGATTTAATCAACTTTATCCTTAAATTTTTATCCAACGTTGAAGTTGCATGTAATATGTTAAAATTTCGACTCATTACTACGATACTTGTTGAAGAAACGAAAATTTAAATAACAATGGAAAAAAAAAATGAAATCCATGAATCGAAAATTTTTAAATCGAAACATTGAAAAATTAAAAAAAAAATGACCAAACGAAAAATCAAAATATTTAAAAATTGAAGAAACGGAAAATTGAAGAATTCAAAAGTTGAAAATAGAAGAATTGAAAAATTGAAAAAAACAAAAATTAAATAAAAAAAATAAAAAACCCAGATACTGAAAAAACGAAAGATTGTAAAACCTAAAGAATAACTGAAAAATTAAAAAGTTAAAAATTCAAAAGTTCTAAATTTCAAACTTGAAAACTCCAAATATTACATTTAAAAAGAAAACATTGAAGAAACCAAAAATTTAAAACTCGAATAATTAAAAATTCGAAAATTGAAATCGGTCAACTGAAAAAGTTAAAATATCTAAAAATTGAAAAATCGAAAGATTGAAAATCGAGATACTGAAAAACTAAAGAATTCAAATGATGAAAAACGAAAATTTAAAAATTGAGACTGAAATATCGCAAAACTGAATAATGGAAAAATTCAAAAGTCAAAAATTCAAAAATTTTAAATCGAAAAAACGAAAAATTAGCTGCCTGTTTTGACAATGACTTGTTTGTTAACGTGAAATATTAGTTTAATTATAATACGCTACCTTTTCAAAATTTTGATTTAATCAACTTTATCCTTAAATTTTTATCCAACGTTGAAGTTGCATGTAATATGTTGAAATTTCGACTCATTACTACTGTACTTGTTGAAGAAACGAAAATTTAAATAACAATAGAAAAAAAAATTGAAATCCATGAATCGAAAATTTTTAAATCGAAACATTGAAAAATTAAAAAAAATGACCAAACGAAAAATCAAAATATTTAAAAATTGAAGAAACAGAAAATTGAAGAATTCAGAAGTTGAAAAATAGAAGAATTGACAAATTGAAAAAAAGAAAAATTAAATAAAAAAATTAAAAACCGAGATACCGAAAAAACGAAAAAGTTCTAAATTTCAAACTTGAAAACTCCAAATATTACATTTAAAAAGAAAACATTGAAGAAACCAAAAATTGAAAACTCGAATAATTAAAAATTCCGAAATTGAAATCCGTTAACGGAAAAAGTTAAAATATCTAAAACTGAAAAAAAGAAAAATAGTAATATCAAAAAATTGTTAATAGAAAATTTTAAGAAACGAAAATTTAAAAATTGAGATAATGAAATATAGAAAAACTGAATAATCGAAAATTTAAAAGTCAAAAATTCAAAAATATAAAGTTGAAAAAAGGAAAAATTACCTGCTGGTTTTGATAATGACTTGTTAAAATGAAATTTTGACTTAATCAACTTTGTCCTTAAATTTCTATCCAACGTCCGGAAATGTCGACTTATTATTTTGAAATTTTTGACTTCTTAATTTGACGTTTCAGCGTAATTATGAAAAATCTTCAATGATTATGTCAATAATTTCATTTAATATCATTTGAAATACTGGAAAAACGCCAAGTTGTAAAATCTAAAAATTGAATAATTGAAAAATTAAAAAGTTCAAAAATCAAAAGTTCTAAATTTCAAATTTGAAAACTCCAGATATTGCATATCGAATAACCGAAGAAACGAAAAATTGAAAACTCGAATAATTAAAAATTAAAAAATTGAAATCAGTCAACTGAAAAAGTTAAAGATTATAAAAATCGAACAATCCAGACACAGAAAATCGAGATACTGAAAAACTGAAGAATTCAAATGATGAAAAAAGACAGATTAATAGTAATATCAAAAAAATCGTTAATCGCAAATTTGAAGAAACGAAAATTTAAAAATTGAGGCTGAAATATCGAAAAATTGTATAGTTAACTTAATATTTTGAAATTTCGGCTCATTACTGCGATACTTTTTGAAGTAACGAAAATTTAAATAATAATTAAAAAAAAAATTGAAATCGATAAAGAGAAAACTTTTAAATCGAAACATCGCAAAAATAAAAAAAAATCAAATGAAAAGTCAAAATATTTAAAAATTCAAGAAACAGAAAATTGAAAAAATGCAAAATTTGAAAAGTCGATCAATTTACAAATTGAAAAAACGAAAAACTGAATAAAAAAATAAAATCCGAACACTGAAAAAACGAAAAATTGTAAAATCTAAAAACTGAATAATTGAAAAATTAAAAAGTTAAAAAAATTCAACAGTTCTAAATTCCAACAAAATTTAAGTAAAAATACGGTACCAAAACTACACAATCGAAACAAAAAAAAAAAAAAAACCAAATAAAAAGTCAAAATATTTAAAAATTGAAGAAACAGAGAATTGAAAAAATTCAGAAGTTGAAAAATGGCAGAAGAATTGACAAAATGAAAAACAGAATACAAAATTGAAAACTGAGACACTGAAAAAACGAAAAACTGTAAAATCTAAAAATTGAAAAATCGAGAGACTGAAAATCGAGAGACTGAAAATCGAGCCACTGAAAAACTGAAGAATTCAAAAGATGAAAAATTGAAAAGAAAGAAAAATAGTAATATCAAAAAATCGTTAATCGAAAATTTGAAGAAACGAAAATTAAAAAATTGAGACTGAAATATCGAAAAACTGAATGATCAAAAATTTTGAAAATTTGGTTTAATTAATACGTTACTTAAATATACCTTTTCAAAACATTGATATATCTTTAAATTTTTATTCAACATCTGGAAATGTTAACCTATTATTTTAAAATTTTTGGCGTAATTAAGACAAAATTTACAACTATTGTTTCAAAAATTTTATTTAATATCATTTAATTTCGATACAACTAAATAAAATCTTAAATAATTTGTCTCCCGATTTCTGCAATAGACATGACCTGACATGAAATTATTTGGTACCACCGGACATAAATTACCTTACCTGACCTGACTGATTTTAAAATTTTGGGTATTTAATGTATCTAATTAACTCAAAATTTCGCTTTCCTAACTTCACGTTTCCTATTGAAATCTCAAAATTTCGAAATAAGTACCTTAAATTTTTAACATATGAACTTGAAATTCCACTTAATATTTTAAAATTTTGACTCATAAATACGATACTTGTTGAAGAAACGAAAATTTATGTAATAATTGAAAAAACAATTGAAATCGATGAATTGAAAACTTTTAAATCAAAAACTAAATAATCAAAACATTGAAAAATAAAAAAAATTCTCGAAATGAAAAATCAAAATATTTGAAATTCGAAGAAACGGAAAATTGAAAAACCCAAAAGTTCAAAACTGGGAGAACTGACAAATTGAAAAAACGAAAAATTGAATCAAAAAATTAAAAAGCGAGGTACTGAACAAACGAAAAATTGTAAAACCTAAAAATTGAGTAACTGAAAAATTGAAAAATCGAAAAATTAAAAATTCATAAAATTGAAATCGGTCAACGAAGAAAGTTAAAATATCTAAAAATTGAAAAAACGGGAAATAGTATTACAAAAAATTGTTAATCGAAAATTTGAAGAAACGAAAATATAAAAATTGATAATGAAATGTAGAAAAATTGAATAATTGAAAATTCAAAAGTCAAAAATTCAAAAATTTAAAACTGAAAAAAGGAAAAATTACCTGCTGGTTTTGAAAATGACTTGTTAACGTGAAATTTTGATTTAATTAACTTTATCCTTAAATTTCTATCCCACGTCCGGAAATGTCAACTTATTATTTTGAAATTTTTGACTTCTTAATTTGACGTTTCAGCGTAACTATGAAAAATCTTCAATGATTATGTAAAACAATTTCACTTAATATCATTTGATTTCGATACAACTAAATAAAATCTTCAACATGAAGTTGAAGTTCCACTTAATATTTTGACGTTTCGGTTCATTAATCCGATACTTGTTGAAGCAACGAAAATTTAAATAACTGAAAAAAAAATTGAAATCAATGAATGGAAAACTTTTAAATTGAAAAGCTAAATAATCGAAACATTGAAAAATAAAAAAAATGACCAATGAAAAATCAAAATATTTAAAAATGGAAGAAACGGAAAATTGAAAGATTCAAAACTTGAAAAATGGAAGAACTAATAAATTGAGAAAACGAAAAATTGAATAAAAAAAATTAATAATCGCGATACTGAAAAAACGAAAAATTGTATAACCTAAAAATTGAATAATTGGAATATTCAAAAGTTCTAAATTTCAAACTTGAAAATTCCAGATATTACATTTGAAATAATTGAAGAAACAAAAAATTGAAAACTCGAATAATTAAAAATTCAAAAATTGAAATCAATCAACTGAAAAAGTTAAAGATTGTAAAAATTGAAAAATCCAGAGACAGAAATTCATTCTAGATACTGAGAAACTGAAGAATTCAAATGATGAACAATTGAAAAAAAGACAAATAGTAATATCAAAAAATCGTTATCGCAAATTTGAAGAAACGAAAAATTAAAAATTGAAGCTGAAATATGGAAAAATTAAATACATAGTTAACTTAATATTTATTATTTTTTTATCATTACTGCGATACTTTTTGAAGCAACAGACATTTAAATAATAATTGAAAAAAATAATTGAAATCGATAATTAGAAAACTTTTAAATCGAAACATTGCAAAAATAAAAAAAATCAAATGAAAAGTCAAAATATTTAAAAATTGAAGAAACAGAAAATTGAAAAAATGCAAAAGTTGAAAAGTCGAAGAATTGACAAATTGAAAACACGGAAAACTGAATAAAAAAAAATAAAAACTGAACACTGAAAAAACGAAAAATTGAATAATTTAAAAATTAAAAAGTTAAAAAAATTCACAAGTTCTAAATTCCAAACTTGGAAACTCGAATAATTAAAAATTCAAAAATTGAAATGGGTCAAGTAAAAAGTTAAAATACGATACCAAAACTAAACAATCGAAAGAAAAAATGAATAAATAAAAACATACCAAATAAAAAGTCAAAATAATTAAAAATCGAAGAAACAGAAAATTGAAAAAATTCAAAAGTTGAAAAATGGCAGAAGAATTGACAAAATGAAAAACAGAAAACAAAAATTAAAAACTGAGACACTGAAAAAACGAAAAACTGTAAAATCTAAAAATTGATAAATCGAGAGACTGAAAATCGAGCCACTGAAAAACTGAAGAATTCAAAAGATGAAAAATTGAAAAGAAAGAAAAATAGTAATATCAAAAAATCGTTAATCGAAAATTTGAAGAAACGAAAATTAAACAATTGAGACTGAAATATCGAAAAACTGAATAATCAAAAATTTTGAAAATTTGGTTTAATTAATACGTTACTTAAACACACCTTTTCAAAAAAAAAAAAAACTTCAATCTTAAATTTTTATTCAACGTCTGGAAATGTTGAGTTATTATTTTAAAATTTTTGGCGTAATTAAGATAAAATTTACACCTATTGTTTAAAAAATTTTATTTAATATCATTTAATTTCGATACAACTAAATAAAATCTTAAATAATTTGTCTCCCGATTTCTGCAAAAGAGATGACCTGACATGAAATTATTTGGTCTCACCGTACATAAAATTACCTGACTTGACCAGATTGACTTTAAAATTTTGGGTATTTAATGTATCTAATTAACTGAAAATTTCGCTTTCCTAACTTCACGTATTGAAATCTCAAAATTTCGAAATAACTACCTTAAATTTTTAACATATGAACTTCAAATTCCACTTAATATTTTAAAATTTTGAATCCTAAATACGATACTTGTTGAAGAAACGAAAATTTAAGTAATAATTGAAAAAACAATTGAAATCCATGAATTGAAAACTTTTAAATCAAAAAATTAATAATCAAAACATTGAAAAATTAAAAAAAATTCTCGAAATGAAAGATCAAAATATTTGAAATTCGAAGAAACGGAAAATTGAAAAACCCAAAAGTTCAAAACTGGGAGAACTGACAAATTGAAAAAACGAAAAATTGAATCAAAAAATTAAAAAGCGAGGTACTGAACAAACGAAAAATTGTAAAACCTAAAAATTGAGTAACTGAAAAATTGAAAAATCGAAAAATTAAAAATTCATAAAATTGAAATCGGTCAACGAAGAAAGTTAAAATATCTAAAAATTGAAAAAACGGGAAATAGTATTACAAAAAATTGTTAATCGAAAATTTGAAGAAACGAAAATATAAAAATTGATAATGAAATGTAGAAAAATTGAATAATTGAAAATTCAAAAGTCAAAAATTCAAAAATTTAAAACTGAAAAAAGGAAAAATTACCTGCTGGTTTTGAAAACGACTTGTTAACGTGAAATTTTGATTTAATTAACGTTATCCTTAAATTTCTATCCCACGTCCGGAAATGTCAACTTATTATTTTGAAATTTTTGACTTCTTAATTTGACGTTTCAGGGTAACTGTGAAAAATCTTCAATGATTTTGTAAACAATTTCATTTAATATCATTTGACATCGATACAACTAAATAAATCTTCAACATGAAGTTGAAGTTCCACTTAATATTTTGACATTTCGGTTTATTAATCCGATACTTGTTGAAGCAACGAAAATTTAAATAATTGAAAAAAAAATTGAAATCGATGAATGGAAAACTTTGAAATCGAAAAACTAAATAATCGAAACATTGAAAAAAACAATACCAAATGAAAAATCAAAATGTTTAAAAATTGAAGAAACAGAAAACTGAAAAAATTCAAAAGATGAAAAATGGAAGAATTGATAAATTGAAAAACTGAATAAAAATTAAAAACCGAGACACTGAAAAAACGAAAAGTTGCGAAACCTAAAATAATTGAAACATTAAAAAATGACCAAAAGAAAAATCAAAATATTTAAAAGTTGAAGAAACGGAAAACTGAAAAATTCAAAAGTTGAAAAATGGGAGAATTGACAAATTGAAAAAAACAAAAATTGATTAAAAAATTAAAAATCGAAATACTGGAAAAACGCTAAGTTGTAAAACCTAAAAATTGAGTAATTGAAAAATTAAAAAGTTCAAAATTCAAAAGTTCTAAATTTCAAATTTGAAAACTCCAGATACTACTACATATCGAATAATTGAAGAAGCGAAAAATTGAAAATTCCAAAATTGAAATTTAAAGATTGAAAATCGAGATACTGAAAAACTGAAAAAATCATAAGATGAAAAATTTAGAAAAACGAAAAATCATCTACTGGTTTTGACAATGACTTTTTAACGTGAAATTTTTTAATTAACTTTATCTTTAAATTTTTATCGAACCTCTGCGAATGTCAACTTATTATTTTGAAATTTTTGACTTCTTAATTTGACGTTTCAGCGTAATTAAGATAAAATCCCAACTACTATTTTGAAATTTTCATCTAACATCTTCAGGTTTCAATCTACATATTATCACGAAATTGAGAATTTTCATGTCTTAAAGAACGACTCATTATCCCCTTGAAATTTCGTCTTAATTAAATTGAAATTTACTCCAAAGTTCTACTAAGCGTTTCAAAATTGTCTTTTATAATCTCCAAATTCAAAACATTTCATATTAAATTTTGATTTACTTAATTAGCGAAAAAGTTCTACAAACTTCTCGAAAAAAAAAATATTCAGCAATCCAAGAATTTTTTTAAATTATGCATTCTATTTCGATTTTGGGCATTTTCATATTTTTTTTTTGTGGAAAAACTACAGTATTTTTGTATCAATCAATTCAAGTAACTTATAAAACTGTATGGTCTACGATTATTTTTTCTAGGGCAATGTATTTAAAAATGGACTTTGACTGTTCGTTCAACTTGATTTACTTAACTTTTTTTAAAAAATGTAAGAGTAGTTTGCCAGATTATCTGCGTGAAAAAATCAACAAATTATAAGCTGAAACGAAAACCCCACGTTTTCGTATTCTCAGACGTGTGAAACGTCAAGAAAATATAAATCAGATATTCGTTAACTCCATAATAATGCTTTCCTTTACAACTCGTCAACAACTAAAAATTACCAACGTAATTAAGAGCAAATGAGGTTTAACTACCAAGGGTTCAAACAAGTAAATCATTAGTTGGCAAGAAATATAAAATGAAACACGTTCGTAATTATAATAATGACCAAATGTTAATTTGTTGTTGTAAAACCGGCTGCAAATTACTCACAATTAATAAAACATTTACACGCAAAACACCAAAAAATATTTTTTTATAAATTCATCACTGAAAGCTTTTAGTGATAATCGAGACAGGTTACAAATATTCGTGTTTGCTTTTAACATTTTGAAAAGACGTATTGTTATTTTCATCAAACATCCTGTTTCTTCGAATGTTTGACACTTCAAACCCATTATTAAATTTTATAATTAACTCGAATAAAAATTAAACATCACTTATGTCAGCGTATTTTCCTGGCTTCATTTAAATTCTCGCAAGCAAATATTAAGCAAATTGTTTGATCGCAGTTTTCATTAAATATGGATGATGTGCGTAAGTAATAAACACAAAAAAAACTCCCCGTAAAGCCAATATTTTGAGACCTAATTGCAGTAAAGAAAATGCATTTTGTTGACAAACCAAATTTATTATTAGTTCAGATAGTGAATCCAAACTTGCCGATTGTAAATTTTCAAGTTTACAGTGTGCTCGCGTTGTTAATAATCCCCACGTCTATTACAGGCATTAAAGTCCCGTTTTATTGAACGAATACGAAAAGCCTCAATTACACCGAAAATTTACGACTACTTAACCACACAACAATTAACCATCGAATACGCAATTCCCAAAACGCTTTTAACCCCCATCGTAATCACCGAGAGAATTATCAACAGCTAATTAAACCGCCAATAAAACTGAACCTTACGACATTCAGAAAAACGACACACATAAACGAGATTATTAATTAGTTCTTGAACCAATTTACTTCAAAGATTGGTAAGCCATTACGCAGTTTATAGTGTTATAAAACGGCGACCATTTAATACGATTAAGGCCAAATAAATATGCTCCATTAATACGATCGTATTGTTTCGAGAAGAACAGCCTTAACCGCAATCACGATCAATTTTCTTGACTGTTAACCTCTCCGAAAGTCGCACAGAAATTAGAAACAAAACCGCAATTAGACGGGGGACAAAAAGCAAATCCCATCACGAACATGCTTTTAACTTGTCTAAATTATCGCCGGTAATTACGCGGTTCTTGTGATTTTTTTTGTTTACGGGTAAACAACAATATTAAATTTTAATGACGGGTTAACAGGAGGACATTCAGATAAGAGTCAAAGATCTATTTTTTATCGAGATGTTTCTTGGCTCCTAGAATTTGGAAAAGTAGGTCCCGTATGTCCAGCTTTATCTGAACATCTCCACTAAAAAATTTTCTATAGGAATAAAAAAAAATAATTATTTTCGTCGCCAATTGTCACGATTGTCTAAAAAATTAAGACTTTTGAAGTTCAAATATGTGTAGCGACGTATGGAGCGTAATGAATATTGTACATATTTATTTGAAATCCCATAAAAATGCGTTCGTTAGTGCAATTAGTAAGACAATAAAAATCTATTTATATGTTACAACATCAATTAACAATCCATATGCGCAGATACCATACATCGCAAAAGCAATATTCTTTTGACATATTAATTTTAATATTCCAGATAATTATTATATTATTCAAACACAATTTAGACACTGTAGGGCAAACAAGGCTTGTCAAGCCCGTCTATTAGTTTCTTCGCCTAAATGTATTATTAATACCGTTTTCAAATTACACCAAAATTGAAAAATCGAAAACTTAATAATTGAAAAATTGAAACATTTTAAATGAAAAAAATCGGTAAACCGAAAAATTGAGAAATTTATAAATCGAGAAATTGAACAATCTAAAAATTAAACAATTTAAAAATCGAAACATCAAGGAAAACAAAAAATTAACGGAACATCTAGAACTTAAAAATTGAAAAATTAAAATACCTATCGAAAAATTGAAAAACCGAGAAATCCAAACATCAAAAAATGGAAAAATTGAAGAACCGAAACATGCAAAATCTCAGAACTGAAATACTGAAAAACTGAAAAATGGAAGGAAATCTGAAAAATCGAAAAAGTGACAAAATTCAAAACTGAAATCTTGAAAAACTGAAAAATGGAAAGAAAATTGAAGAATTGAAAAAGTGAAAAAATCCAAAACTGAAACATTGAAAAATCCAGAAATCGTAAAATTGAAAAATCACAATTGAAGAAAGAATTGAAAAATCAAGAAATAGAGAAATGGGAAAATCAAAAAATCAGTTAATCGAAAAATTGAAAAATCGAAAAATTTAGAAACGTCAAAAATTAAAAACTAAAAATAAAAAAAATTTAAAATCGTAAAACTGAAATATCGTGAAGTTAATAAATTGAAAAACCGAAAATTTTTGAAAAAAAAAATCGTATCAAAAACTAAACATTCAAAAAATCGAGAAATTGAACAATCAAAAAATCAAAACATTGAAATCCCAGTAAGTTGATAAATAGGAAAATTTGAAAAACAAAAATTTAAAAAATCCAAGAATTGAACAACAAAAAAAATCTAAGCCTGAAAACTCAGAAAATTGAATGATCGAGAACAAAAAATCCAATATTTAAAAATTCGACAAATTGAAAAATCATGGAACTGAAAAATCGAAAAGTCGAGATAGTGAGAAATCTAAAAGCCTAAAACTTTAAAAACTGAAAAATTAAAATATCGAAAAATTTAAAAACCGAGAAAACACAATATCAAAAATTTGAAAAATTGAAGAAACGAAATATTGCAAAATTCCAAAGCTGAAATATTGAAAAACCTAAAAATGGAAGGAAAATTAAAGAATCGAAACAGTGAAAAAATCCCAAACTGAAACACTGAAAAATTGAGAAATGGAAAAATGGGAAAATCAAAAAAATTAGTCTAAAGAGTTTAGACAGTACTTCCCTCGCTATCGGAAACGTGACGACTGCATGCCTATTATGTTTTTTTTTCACATTAGAGTTCAAAGCATTCGGTTTTGTAGTTCCTGATTAAATCAATAAAATAAATTTGCGCATTCATTAAATTTTTTGAGTCACCCTGTATATCCGAATCCAAAAAATATGAATGGAATGATAAATTACAAGAAGAGACTCATCATATTTTGTAAATTTTAAATAGGATTATACGGCAAACTTTTGAGCTGACGTCATCAATTTTTTGGAGGGGATAAGCAAATATATTTGGACTAAAAATTTATTATGCTCTTTATAACCTTAAAACATCTGCAAGATTTCAAAGCATTGGGTTCTGTAGTTCCTGATTAAATCAATAAAATAAATTTACGCATTCATTAATTTTTGGGGTCATCCTGTATATGCAAATCCAAAAAACATGAATGGAATGATAAATCACAAGAAGAGACTCATCATATTTTATACAATTTAGATAGGATTTATTCAGCAAAATTTTCTGGTGACGTCATCAATTTTTTAGAGGGGATAAGTAAATATATTGTGATTAAAACGGTCCTGGTTTAATAACAAAAAAATATTGTTCGTCTATAAAACAAGCTCGTCTTAGACAAAGTATTCGTAAAAAATATGTCGTAAAAAAATTTACGTATGCTGGTCCCGACTGCGATTATAGTTTAAATATTTTTTAGAAAATCCTGTCATGGATGTAGAAACATTTGTCACAGCCAAAGAGGTTTTTTTAAGAAAATTATCTTTGAATTTAGACCAAATTTAAATAGACACTAGGCAACAGGCACATTTGGGCAAAAGAAAGAGAAATTAGGGTTACGGCTTCAAATTTTGGACGTATTTACAAACTTAGACCAACTACAACAATAGCTAAAACTGTGGAGTCTCTGTTGTACAGTACATTTAGAGGTAACAGTTATACATACTATGGACAGCAAAGTGAGGAAAAAGCTGTCAAGTGTTTTGAAATAAATAAAAATATAAAAACTGAACGGTGTGGCTTGTTTATTTCAAAAGAATTTCCTTACTTAGCTGCTAGTCCAGACAGGGTTCTAGAGGATAGGAGTGCATTAGTCGAAATTAAATTCCCTTCAAAATCGCAAGATTTGTCTCCCGAAGAAGCGGTTAGAAAAAAAATAATCAAACTTTGTACATTGACAGACAGAGAATTGAAACTAAAACAAAATCATGATTACTACTTTCAAGTCCAGGGACAAATGCTTGTTACGGGTATTTCACAAGTTTATTTTGTTGTGTGGACACCCAAAGAAATAAATATAGAAAAAATTTATAAAGACGAAGAAATATGTGAAAAGATGGCACATAAACTTGGCAGATTTTGCTTTGGCGCATTCTTGCCCGAAATAATTGATTCAAGAAGAAAGAGGAACCTGCCTTTGCGAGAGATTTTTTTTAATAAATAAAATTTGTTTCCATTTTTTTTATGTACTTTAATAATTTATTAGGAGTACATTTTTCATCACCAAGACTTGCATATTTTTATTATAAATATATTTTGAAAATGATCTCTTGGCAAATGAAAACATAGACGAGCACTTTTTTCGAGTAAACAATGAATGGAGAAGTTACTGGGCGTAGGGCTTTTTTAAAACACCTCCTTTCTGGGATAAGTAGTAGATACACTTAGCTACTTACAGGTGTTAAACAAAAGCTGTATTTTATATATTTTTTATTATTATTATAAATATGTTTATTAGTTTTATTAATTAAGAAAGCAAAATATATACAGGGTGTTATTGAAAGGTACGTACAACAAAATGGGCAGTTCTTCGCGAAGTCTAAGAAGTCGGAAAAACTTATTTTGTGTTATCAAAATTATAAGGGGAAAATTAACCCTTATCCAACCTTTTTAGACGCTACTGAAGGATAAATAGATAAAATTAATTGATACCCATTTTTTTCAATAACTGTTAGTTTTGGTTAAAAACTCTGCTGACCAATAGATCATTAATTTTCCTCTGATATTCCTGTTAAAATTATTCGACGTATTTTGCATTAATTTGTGGTATATTTTGATTTTAATAAACACATTATTATTTAAACAAATTGTACCACTAACAAACATTTAATAATTCTGCGCCCTGTAAAAAGTGATGTTTTATCCATGTGCGAATTTTCAAGCGATTTTATGATGGTTATGACTCAAAAAACTTGAAAAGAAAACATAAAATTGTGCTTTTTTACGATATTTCTCAGCCATATTTTTTTAGTTGATTGAACTGGTTTCTGCGCCCTAGAATATGAAAAAAGCTGCAGTTTGATGTATGACACATCTATATTAATATCATTTTTTCATACAAAAAACCAAAAAAATGTTATACCTCGTCTAGCCCACTTCCGTTTACGAAAAATACCAACAACCTCACGACTAGCATTTTTACGTTCAACCTCAGCCGATTTTTCCCCGGGCGTTTAACCGCCAGATCTCATTGCGAAAATGAAAAATTCCTAATCCCATTATCTCGCACTTTCCCTCCTTTGTAGCCGGTCTTGTTTCCTTTGTGTTCGCGTACTTCATGAAGACGGAAACAAAGCGCGAGCAATTCTATTGTAATAATCTGCGATGACCTATTGATAATAGCACTTGATCCTTTTACACGGCCAATTTGAAGCAAAATACCTGTTCGCAAACACTGTTTCGGGCGTCCCCCATCCTGTTCCACTTGCGGCGAACAAAACGTCCGAGCGGCCCCCTTTTCGTTCGATTGCGTATTCGCAATGCCCCCCTCGACGGACCGCATTCATGCCAATTTATTTCTCCATTGACATTGTTTGCGGACGCATTCTTTCGGCTGATGGTAATTTACATAGAATTAGAGGCGGGGGACTGGATGGGCTAACCGTTTTTGCTGGGGACGCCTGGAGGTCGGATGTGGTAAGAAAAATGTCTAGGTAAAAATAAGTTCTAAATATAAACGTTGTTATTGCAAGTGAAAATAATGATAAAAAGTGTCCGCAGCGGTATTTGTGGTACGTGGACCAAAGAAATTAGAAGGTAAAATTTCTCGGATTTTTTAAACTGCGAAACTGTAAAAATGTGACGTGGTCAGACAGCAGGCGCCCGAAGTAAACTGTAAAGTTAGAATTTTTGTTATTTTGGTTCGAAGATGATGACGATCGTCCTAACTCATATGGACATCTCCAAAAGTTCAAGTTGTGGTAATCATGTGGAGTTAGATCTTAAAGTCAGGTCATGCCAAGTCAGGTTGGATGTCAAAATTTCGTGTTAATTAGATCACAATTTCATGGTTGTAATGGAAAATTTCAAGATAATAAACCGAAATTTCAAGTTAATTTAGGCAAAAATTTTGTGATAGATAGTGAGTCTAGGGTCAATATTTTAAAAAATTGCCTCACTGAAACGAGATGTCAAGATAAGAAGTTGAAATTTGAAGAATTTCAAATTAATTTTCAAAACTTAACAAAGTCTAAATTTCGTGACAAAATAATAAGTGAAAATTTAGTGACATTTCGAGATAACAGCTAGAAATTTCATGCTGAGTGTATTAAACATTCAAAATTTCCTTTTAAATATTTGGAGGTTCAAGATAATAAATGAAACGTTAATTGAAGGACAATTTTGAAACACATTGTAGAATTTTGAAGTTAATATTAAATTTTAATTTAATTGAATCGAAATTTCAAGTCGAAATTTGAGACGTCAAATGGAATTTCGAGTTAATCTTCAAAAGCTAAATTCTCAGTATCATGATAACAGACTGAAATCTGATGACATTAAATGAAAATTTCGAAATAATAATTGAGAGAGACTTTTCAATTTTTCGTGTCTTCAATTTTTGATATTTTGATTTTTTCCATTGATCAATTTCAACTTTTAATTTTAAAAATTTCAGATTCCTTCATTTTTACAACTTTTGAATTTTTAACTTTTTAATTTTTCAATGATTTAATTTTTCGAGATTGGTATTTTTCGATTTTTCAGTAATCAACATCTCGATTTAAAATTTTCTGATTCTTCATTTTTTCGTTTTTTCAATTAGTCAATTTTTCAGTTTTTCGATTTTCCATCTTTTGAATTTTTCAATTTTCCGTTTCTTCAATTTTTAGATATTTTGCTTTTTCATTTGCTCATTTTTTTCCATTTTTTCAATGTCGCGTTTTTCAATGTATCAATTTCAAAATTTTTCAATCATGCGATTTTTCAGTACCTTGATTTTTAAATTTTCGTTTCTTCAAACTTTCGATTAACAATTTTTTATTTCATTATTTTTCGTTTTTTCAATTTTCAGTTGTTCAGTATCTCGATTTTCAATTCTTCGAATTTTCAATTTTTCGCTTGTTCAGTTTTTTAATGTGCAATATTTGGAGCTTTCAAGTTTGAAATTTACAACTTTTGAATTTTTAACTTTTTAATTTTTCAATGATTAAAATTTGTTTACTATTTTTGGATTTTCCAGTAATCAGTATCTCAGTTTTAAGTTTTTTGATTCTTCACTTTTTTGATTCTTCACTTTTTCGTTTTTTCAATTTGTCAATTTTTCAGTTTTTCGATATTTTGGTTTTTCATCTGTTCATTTTTTTTTTATTTTTTCAATGTTTCTGTTTACTTTTTCGATTTCCGTCGATCGGTTTTAATTTTCAAATTTTTCAATCATGGAATTTTTTAGTATCTCGATTATTAATCCTTCAATTTTTTTTTCAATTTTTCTAATTTTAAGTAATCTGTATCTCAATTTTAAATTTTTTGATTCTTGACTTTTTCATTTTTTTAATTTGTCAATTTTTCAATCTTCTCTTTCTTCAATTTTTAGATATTTTGCTTTTTCGTTTGTTCAGTTTTTTAATTTTTTCACTGTTTCACTGAAAAACTACAATTTAAAATTTTTCCGTTGATCGATTTCAATTTAAAAATGTTTTAATCCCTTGATTTTTCAATTTTTTGATTTTTCACTACCTCGATTTTTAAATTTTCATTTCTTCAAACTTTCGATTAACAAATTTTTATTTCACTATTTTTCGTTTTTTCAATTGTTCAGTATCTCAATTTTTAATCTTTTTTTTTAATTTTTCGTTCCTTCAGTTTTTTAATTGACTTAACTCTGAAATTTACAACTTTTGAATTTCTAGCTTTTTAATGTTTCAGTGATAGAATTTTTCGGTCCTAATATTAGACATTCGATTTTACAATTTTTTGATTTTTCATTACCTGGATTTTTAATTTTTTGATTCTTCAATTTTTCGTTTTTTAAATGTGTCAATTTGTCAGTTTTTCCATCTTCGAACTTTTGGATTTCAATTGTAGGTATTTTGTTTTCTGATTTGTCCAGTTTTTTAATTTTTTCAATGTTTCGACTATTTAGTTTTTCAACAGAAAATTTTTCCGTTCATCGATTTCAATTTTTGAATTTTTCAATCTTTTGATTTTTCTATTTTTTGTTTCTTTTGTTTTTTAATATGCGATATTTGGAGCTTTCAGTCTGAAATTTACAACTTTTGGATTTCTAGCTTTTTAATTTTTCAGTGATTCAATTTTTCGATTTTTCAGTGTCTGAATTTTTAATTTTTTGAATCTTCAATTTTTCGTTTTTTAAATGTCTCAATTTTTCAGTTTTTTGATTTTTCAACTTTTCAGTTTCAATTGTGGATATTTTGTTTTCTCATTTCTTCAGTTTTTTAATTTTTTCATTGTTTTAGTTATTTAGTTTGACAATTTATAATTTTTCCGTTCATCGATTTCAATTTTTGAATTTTTCAATCTTTCGATTTTTCAATTTTTTTTTCTTTTGTTTTTTAATGTGTGATATTTGCAGCTTTCAGTTTGAAATTTACAACTTTTGAATTTCTGGCTTTTTAATTTTTCAATGATTCAATTTTTCGACTTTTCAGTATTTGAATTTTTAATTTTTGTGATCCTTCAATTTTTCGTTTTTTAAATGTCTCAATTTTTCAATTTTTTTATTTTTCGACTTTTCAATTTCAATTGTAGATATTGTTTTCTCATTTGTTCAGTTTTTTAACTTTTTCAATGTTTCGATTATTTAGTTTGACACTTTATAATTTTTCCCTTCATTGATTTCAATTTTTGAATTTTTCAATCTTTCGATTTTTCAGTTTTTTGTTTCTTTTGTTTTTTAATACGCAATATTTGGAGCTTTCAGTTTGAATCAATTTTTCCATTTTTCAGTATCTGAATTTTTAATTTTTTGATTCTTCAACTTTTCGTTTTTTAAATTTCTCAATTTTTCTGATTTTTCAGTTTTTGAATTTCAATTGTAGATGTTATTGTTTTTTCATTTGTTCAGTTTTCTAATTCTTCCAATGTTTCCATTATTTAGTTTTACGATTTATAAGTTTTCCGTTCATCGATTTTAATTTTTGAATTTTTCAAACATCCGATTTTTTAATTTTTCGATTTTTCAGTACCTCGACTTTTAAATTTTCGTTTCTTAAAGCTTTCGATTAACAATTTTTTATTTCCCTATTTTTCGTTTTTCAATTTTCAATTGTTCATTATCTCGATTTTCAATCATTTTTTCGTTTCTTCAGTTTTTCAATATACAACATTTCAAGTTTTAAATTTAGAACTTTTGAATTTTTAACTTTTTAATTTTTCACTGATTCAATCTTTGTTAGTATTTCTCGTTTTTTCAGTAATCAGTATCTCGATTTTAAATTTTTTTATTTTTCACTCTTTCGTTTTTTCCAGCATCTGAATTTTTCAATTTTCCAGTTCCTCAACTTTTAGATATTTTACTTTTTCATTTGTTAAGTTTTTTAAATTTTTTCCATGTTTTGATTTAGTTTTTCGATTTAAAATTTTTCCATTGATCGGTTTCAATTTTTGAATTTTTCAATCATGCGATTTTTTAATATCTCGGTTTTTAAATTTTCGTTTCTTCAAATTTTCGATTAACAATTTTTTATTTCTCTATTTTTCGTTTTTTCAATTTTCAGTATCTCGATTTTCAGTCTTTCGAATGTTCAATTTTTTGTTTCTTTTGTTTTTCAATATGCAATATTTGGAGCTTTCAGTTTGAAATTTAGGTACAGCTTTTGAATTTATAGCTTTTTAATTTTTCAATCATTCAATTTTTCGATTTTTCAGTATCTGGATTTTGAAAGTTTTGATTCTTCAATTTTTCGTTTTTTCATTGTGCCAATTTTTCAGTTTTTTGATTTTCCAACTTTTGAATTTCAATTGTAGATATTTTGCTTTCTCATTTGTGCAATTTTTTAATTTTTTCAATGTTTCGACTATTTAGTTTTTCAACTGAAAATTTTTCCGTTCATCGATTTCAATTTTTGAATTTTTCAATATTCCGATTTTCAATTTTTTGTTTCTTTTGTTTTTTAATATGTGATATTTGGAGCTTTCAGTTTGAAATTTACAACTTTTGAATTTCTAGCTTTTTAATTTTTCAATGATTCAATTTTTCGATTTTTCAGTATCTGAATTTTTAATTTTTGTGATTCTTCAATTTTTCATTTTTTAAATGTCTCAATTTTTCAATTTGTTTATTTTTCAACTTTTCAATTTCAATTGTAGATATTTTGTTTTCTCATTTGTTCAGTTTTTTAATTTTTTCATTGTTTCGATTATCTAGTTTGACAATTTATAATTTTTCCGTTCATAGATTTCAATTTTTGAATTTTTCAATCTTCCGATTTTCAGTCCGATTTTCAGTTTTTTGTTTCTTTTGTTTTTTAATACGCAATATTTGGAGCTTTCAGTTTGAAATCTACAACTTTTGAATTTCTAGCTTTTTAATTTTTCAATTATTCAATTTTTAGATTTTTCATTATCTGAATTTTTAATTTTTTGGTTCTTCAATTTTTCGTTTTTTAAATTTCTCAATTTTTCTGATTTTTCAGTTTTTGAATTTCAATTGTAAATGTTTTGTTTTTACAATTTATAACTTTTCCGTTCATCGATTTTAATTTTTGAATTTTTCAAAAATCGATTTTTTAATTTTTCCCTTTTTCAAAGTACCTCGACTTTTAAATTTTCATTTCTTAAAGCTTTCGATTAACAATTTTTTATTTCACTATTTTTCGTTTTTCAATCCTTAGATTTTTCAGTTTTTCGTTTCTTCAGTTTTTCAATATACATTTCAAATTTTAAATTTAAAACTTTTGAAGTTTTAATTTTTTAATTTTTCACTGATATAATCTTTTTTACCATTTCTCGTTTTTTCAGTAATCGGTATCTCGATTTTAAATTTTTTGATTCTTCACTTTTTCGTTTTTTCCAGCATCTGAATTTTTCAATTTTCCGGTTCCTCAATTTTTAGGTATTTTGCTTTTTCGTTTGTTCCGTTTTTTAAATTTTTTCAATATTTTGATTTAGTTTTTCGATTTAAAATTTTTCCGTTGATCGGTTTCAATTTTTGAATTTTTCAATCATGCAATTTTTTCATATCCCGATTTTTAAATTTTTGTTTCTTCAAACTTTCGATTAACAATTTTTTATTTCACTATTTTTAGTTTTTTCAATTTTCAGTATCTCGATTTTCAGTCTTTCGAATTTGCAATTTTTTGTTTCTTTTGTTTTTCAATATGCAATATTTGGAGCTTCAGTTTGAAATTTACAACTTTTGAATTTATAGCTTTTTTTTCAGATCATTCAATTTTTCGATTTTTCAGTATCTGGATCTTTAAATTTTTGATTCTTCAATTTTTCGTTTTTTCATTGTGGCAATTTTTCAGTTTTTTGATTTTCCAACTTTTGAATTTCAATTTTAGATATTTTGCTTTCTCATTTGTTCAATTTTTTATTTTTTCAATGTTTCGAGTAGTTAGTTTCACAATTTAGATTTTTCCGTTCATCGATTGCAATTTTCGAATTTTGTAATCATTCGATTTTTCAGTTTTGCGTTTCTTCAATTTTTCCACATTTTAGTTTTTTCCGTTGATCGATTTCAGCCACTTAATTTTTAGATTTTTCAATATCTCGATTGTTAATTTTTTGCTTCTTCAATTTTACATTTTTCCAATTTGTCAATTATTGAGTTTTTGGATTTTCCACCTTTTGAATTTTTCAATTTGCCACTTCTTCAATATGCAGATGTTCTGATTTTTCCTTTGTTCAGTTTTAGTTTTTGATTTCTGTTCATCGATTTCAATTTTTGAAGTTTTCGATAACATATTCGATTTTTCAGTATGTCGATTTTTAAATTTTCGTTTCTTCAACAAGCATCGTAATGAGTTGAAATTTCAAAATATTAAGTAGAACTTCAAGTCAATACATATGTAGAAAATTTGAGATAATTAATTTGAAACTTTCAAAATTTTAAAAATTAGACATTTTAAATTTTCTGAACAAAATAATATAAAAAACCTGATGGAACAATTTCGAGAAAGGAATTGTTATACGTATTAAATAACCTGGAGTTGGCCTAATTCGTATGTGGTGGATGAAATTGCCATGAAAAATGGTCATACATTGTTATACCTACCACCTTACTACTGTCTGCTTAATCCTATAGAATTAATATGGGGTTCTTTAAAAAGGCAACTAGGAGGAAGAATATCAACGAGTTCACGGGTTTATTGCTGCCACATAACCTCAGAAAAGTGGCCTACTATACTATAGTTTTTATTTCTAACAAAACAAATGACGAAACTCCGATCGCCGAAAAAGAAAAAATCGTTCTCACTTTTAAGATGTACTCCCAACAGGTTTTGAAGGTTACAACTACGTCAGAAACACTCTGTTTACACTGAAGTGCGAAATGTATTGCCACAGGTCACTTTTTCAGTTTGACCCTCGCCAACCATCACACTTCTTTCCACTCGTTCCTGTTTCCTCTGAATCAGCAACCATTCACTTTCTACTTCATTCCGAGAGGCCAGGAAATCGGAAAACGCCAGTCCGCACCGACCGAAAGAAAGTAAAGTACTTTCGCAACGCCCGACACCCGCCAGAGAAATTGTTAAATTTTAGATTCGCATTCGGCTGAGCCTCCAACAGGTGACCTTAACATTCGCCAACCTTGACTTTCTACCATGCAAGAATTTCGTATCCCCATAATATTAAGAAGATTAAAAACAAAAGGCACGACATTGTCCCACGTTTACATTGTTAGAGAGCGAGTCAAAGGTACTACATGGGAACTATTCGCTTGTTCGCTGAGAAACAAAGCCGCGAAGAGTGGGAATTGATTCTAATGGTTGTTTATTTGGCGATCCTGCAATTGTCGGTGTCACAGGTGAATTTCAGCAGGGGCGGACTGGGCTTGAAAATCACCTGGAGTTGTAATTTTTTGTGTTATGATGACAGTTATTTTGAAAAAAACGCCAATAAAATTTGAATAAAGTACCTCCTCCACTGATGCCTCTCCAAATTTTACGACTGCCATCAAGCCCCATCAAACATCGCTTTGTTTTTGTGCGACGCAAACCGGCTTGCCTACTTCGTCTTCCATCTATTACGGTACCCTCTATTTTGCATTTATTTTAATTCTTAATTTACATCTTTGCCACTTTTCGTCGCTAATCCAAGAACCGTAATTCGTTTCGAAACTTCGGTACGACCACCAAGCATCTACATAACAATGAATAGTAAACCTCCATTGGCGTTTCCATGGCACCTTTTGTTTTTAAGTGAAGCAATTAAACAAAGCAAAAACGAACAACACATGTCGCCACTTTCTACCATTAACACACAACCCAGGCCGGCCGGAGTGAAAGTGAAATAATTCTGAAATTTGCGCACAAGTTCAATGCACTCGTACTATTCCCAGACATTGATGACAAATCACGTACCACGAGATTAAAGACTGTCATCAGTGGAATGATGCTCATTGTGTTGTTTCCATGGAGAATGGCTAGAAAATGACTTCATTGTCGGAAGGTTATCTTAATGGCGGTGGATAATTACTCGGTACTAATGTCGTACCTTCCAAAATTTGTTCGCACGCGTAACTCCGGACGAACAATGGCTCAAAATGTCACAAACCTGATAATAACAGCTCGCGCTAAAGTCGTACCTTCTGAAAGCTTGTTGGGTACCACCTGCGACACGATTACAATTCGAGAATTGTCGCAAATTTCGTTCGTTTCAGACGAACGACCCCCATAATAAAGACAATACGGATATTTAGCTCGGTACTAACGTAGTACCGACATTCCTTCCGCAAATAGTGGACGCTGTCGGCACTCTGTCTTCAATCAGTGTTGCACAATCATAATATTTGACTTAAATATTTGTGTCTCTGGTGGCCAAAGAACAACTTCCTAATTTCGAGCCGGCCGAAAATAAAGTCAATCATTCTATTAGTTCTATTAACATTCTGCGCCGCATTATTCTAAAAATACATGTGCGTATTATCCAGTTGAGCTGGTACTTGAAGAGTTCGAGGCAATTTTTAGTACCTGAGCAAACGCAGTAGTTCAAGGCCCTCTCGACTTAATCGCTCCCATTACTGAAACTCAAAACTGGTGCAATTATCTAATTACGAATGATTAAATTTTCATTTTTAAACTAATTAGATCGTTCCGTAATCGGTCGTTGCCGAGGCGTTTATTTCTGTATTCGTCATAATTATTCAATCAGCCTCAAAACGGTGTCCGGGAGAAGTGTGTTAATTTTAAAATGGTGTAGTTCGTTTATCGAACAGATGGAGCCACCACGATTTGATCGAAACCTCGAGAAATCGCAGAGAAGCACCATAATTACGCATTCCAGGAAGCCCCTAAAAATCAGGAACTGCCTCGGCTTCATCCACCATAAAATGAAGCATGATCAGATGATGAAATTATACAGAACCGGGGAGAATAATTAGTAATTACGGTGCTGTACCCGTAATATCCATCAATCATGGCCAGAGACACCACTCTATGGATTATTTTTGCACCTGATGCGTAGTATCTTAAATTGCTGTCGAGATTAAATAAATATTAATAAAAACCATCTGACGTCATTAGTCATCGGAATGAAATTCTTCGCATAAACAAATTCAGTTGTCAGTCGTGAGTGGAAAAAAAGAAAAATAAGTTCGACATCATTCATCATCTTTCGATTAGACATTATTGATTTGTCGTATGAGTTACGTAAGGTTAACCTACGCGGTTTTTTAATTAGGCGCAATCAATTAAAATGTGACACTACCTTTTACGGCAGCGGCGGCGCTGTGGGAGGGCTGGGGGACAGTGAAAACATTATTAAAATGCGAAGCCGCAAAACGATTGACTAACTGGGAGAAGATTTTTTTTAGTGTGAAAACAATAATGGGTTTGTTTTTCGAGTGGCATTTGTGGAATTATGGAGTGGGTTTCGGTTTTAAAAAATTGGACCACACGTGAAGCACGATCAGACAAGTCTAGATCTGGATTGTGTTTAACCCGAAGTCAATGTGACGACTGGTTTTCGAAATATTCGATTTCAAAGACAAATTTTTTAAAATATCAAAAATTTCCGTTTCTCATTTTGGCGATTCTGGAACCGGGGAGTTTTCGAAGAAATGAAACCGAAAATAAATTGTGAGGGTTGTAATCTACAGCAAAATTGCTTTGGGGAGTTTTCGAAGGACATAGACGTGCTGCTTGGAAAAATATAGGGTGTTATTCTTCAGGATCTAGATTTTCGAAATATTCGGTTTGATAATGAATTTTTTTTTATCCTAAAAATTGACATATTTCGTATCGAAAATGAATTCTTGAACTCGTAACCTACAGAAGATTCTCTTAAAATCATTTTTGAAGGTGGTGGAAAAAAGGTAGACACTTCCACAAGAAATTCAATAAAATAGGCCAATGAAATTCAAAAGCGGAGGTGGGTGGAGTTAGGTTTACCTTTTTTGTCTAGATTCCACTCTTAATCAATTTAAAATCCATTTTTTGTCCAATAAATTGGGTGAGCAAAAAGAAAACCGGGTGGGTGGGCGGGGCCAAATTTGATTTTTTTTTTAATAATATACCCGACCACTTGACGAAATAAAATTCCATTTTTATCTCACAGTAAATAAAATAAGCCACCACAATTCAAAAGTGCAGGTGGGTGGGCTTAGTTTTATGTTTTGTCTATATTTCATTGTTTACCAAAGTAGATCAGCTTCTCGTCCAATAAAATGAATGATTTATTTACTTAACTTTTTTTTTCCTCACAGTAAATAAAATAAGCCAATTAACTTCGAAAGCAGAAGTGAATAGGGAAATATTGGGTTTCAAAGACAAATTTTTAAAAATCCCAAAAATTGCCGTATTTTATTTTGGGGATTCTGGCACGTGGTAGGAGTTTTGAAGAAAAATGAAGCCGAAAATAAATTCTGGGTGTCGAAAAATTTTCAAAGGTGATATTGAACAATTGAGTTTTTGGAAAGGTTACCTAAAAATCTACAAGAAATTCTAAGATATAGATCTCGATGTGCTGATTCGAAAAATATGTGGTGTTATTTTACAGGACCTATATTTTCGAAATATTGGGTTTGATGATCTTTTTTTTTTAATTTAAAAATTGACATTTTATATGAACGATTTTGGAAAAATGGGACGAATTTTGGAAAAAACGAAGCCGAAAATGAATTCTGGAGCTCGTAACCTAAAGAAGATTCTCTTAACACAATTTTCGAAGGCGATCGAAAAAAGCTAGAACCTTAAATAAAATTCAAAAGTGGAGGGGGTCGAGTTATTTAAAATTTTTTGTTTGTTTAGATTCCAATGTTTATCAATCCACTTTTCGTCCAATAAAATGGATGATCAAAAAGAAAACGGGGTGGGTGGGCGGGGCTACTTTGATATTTTTTAATGTAGATTTGTTCACTTGGGAAAATAAAATTCCATTTTCTTTTCACAGTATATAAAATAAGTCATTAAACTACAAAAACGGAACTGGGTGGGGTTACTTTACCTTTTCTGTCTAGATTCAACTGATACTTTTCAACGTTAAATCTAAAAAGAAAACCGGGTGGGTGGGCGGGGTCATTTTGAAGTTCTTCCTTCAATTCGGCGATCTAAGAATCTCTCAATCCGATAAAAGTCCACTTTTTCACCTACGCGACCTAAAAATTTTTCGATCCAAAAAAATCCCCTCTTTCACTTCAGAGACAGACAGTTTTTCAATTCGACAAAGTCCCCATTCTCCACTTCAGGGACCTAACATTCTTTTGATCCACAAAGTCTCCTTTCTCCACTTTAAGGACCTAACAGCCTTTCGATCCCACAAATCCACAACTCCACCTCCGCGACCCAACAATCTTTCAACCCGACAAAATACTCTTTTTCCACTTCAGAGACCTAACATTCTTTCAATACCTCAAAGTCTCCTTCCTTCACTTCTGGGACCCAATAATCTTTAGATCGCACAAAGTCCCTTTATTCCACTTCGATGATATAAGAGCCTTTAAATCGCACAAAGTTCCCTTTCTCCACTTTCGCAACTTAACAGTCTTTCAATGCGATAAAGACCCATTTCTCCACTTCAGAGGCCTACACTTTTTCAATCCGACAAAATTCAGTTTCTCCACTTCAGATACCTACAAGTTTTCAATCCGACAAAGTCCTCTTTCTCCACTTCCGCGCTCTAACACTCTTTCAATCCGATAAAGTCTCCTTTCTCCACTTTAAGGACCTAACAGTCCTTAAAGTGGAGAAAATCCCACAAAATCGCCTTTCTCTACTTCTTTCGATCCCACAAAGTCCCCTCTCTCCACTTCGGTGATGTAAGAGTCTCTGGATCCCCTTTCTCCACTTCAGAGACCTATAGTTTTACAATCCGACAAAGTCCCCTTTCTCCACCATCGATCTAACAATCTTTCAATCCGACAAAGTCTCCTTCCTCCACTTTAAGGACCTACCAGTCTTGCAATCCCACGAAATCCCATTTCTCCACTTCCGCTACCCAACAATCTTTCAATCGGACAAAATACCCTTTTTCCACTTCGGGGACCTAACATTCTTGCGATCCCACAAAGTCCCTTTTCTGCACTTGATGGACGTAACATTCTTTCGATCCGCGAAGTCGCCTTTCTCGATTTTCGCGACCTAAAAGACTTTCAATCCCACAAAGTCTCCTTCCTCCACTTATGGGATCTAACAATCTATAGATTCCACAAGTCTCCATTCTCCACTTCGGTGATGTAAGAGTTTCTAGATTCCATAAAGTCCCCTTCCTCCACTTCCGCTATATAACAATCCCTCAATCCGACAGTCTTCTTCCTCCATTTTAAGGACTTAACAGTCTCTCGATCCCACAAATTCCCATTTCTCCACTTCTGGGACCCAACAATCCTTAGATCCCACAAAGTCCCATTACTTCACTCTGGTGATGAAAGAATTTCTATATCCCAGGAAGTCCCCATTCTCCACTTCCGCAATCTAACAGTCTTTCAATGCGATAAAGTCCCCTTTCTCCACTTCCACGATCTAACAATCCTTCAATCCGACAGTCTCCTTTCTCCACTTTAAAGACCTAACAGTCTTTCGATCCCACAAAATTCCATTTTTCCACTTCTGCGACCCAACAATTTTTCAATCCGACAAAATCCTCTTTCTCCAATTCAGGGATTTAATATTCTTTCGATCCCACAAAGTCCCCTTCCTCCACTTCTGGGATCTAACAATCTTTAGATTCCACAAGTCTCTATTCACCATTTCGGTGATGTAAGAGTTTCTAGATCCCACAAAGTCCCCTTCCTCCACTTCCGCGATATAACAATCCCTCAACCCGACAGTTTTCTTCCTCCATTTTAAGGACCTAACAGTCACTCGATCCCACAAATTCCCATTTCTCCACTTCTGGGACCCAACAATCTTTAGATCCCACAAAGTCCCATTACTTCACTTTGGTGATGAAAGAATTTCTATATCCCAGTAAGTCCCCATTCTCCACTTCCGCAATCTAATAGTCTTTCAATACGATAAAGTCCCCTTTCTCCACTTCCACGATCTAACAATCCTTCTATCCGACAGTCTCGTTTCTCCACTTTAAAGACCTAACAGTTTTTCGATCCCACAAAATTCCATTTCTCCACTTCTGCGACCCAACAATCTTTCAATCCGACAAAATTCTCTTTCTCCACTTCAGGGACTTAATATTCTTTCGATCCCACAAAGTCCCCTTCCTCTACTTCTGGAACCTAACAATCCATAGATCTCACAAAGTTCGCTTTCTCCACTTTTACAACCTAACAGCCTTTCAATCCGATAAAGTCCCATTTCTCCACTTCATAGACCTACAAGTTTTCAATCCGACAAAGTCCCGTTTCCCCATTTCGGCGATCTAACAATCCCTCAATCCGAGAAAGTCTCCTTTCTCCACTTTAAGGATAAGGACCTAACAGTCTTTCAATCCCACAAAGTCTTATTTCTCCACATCCGTGTCCCAACAATCTTTCAATCCGACAAAATCCTCTTTCTTCACTTCAGGGATCTAACATTCTTTCGATCCCACAAAGTTTCCTTCCTCCACTTCTGGGATCTAACAATCTTTAGATTCCACAAGTCTCCATTCTCCACTTCGGTGATGTAAGAGTTTCTAGATTCCACAAAGTCCCCTTCCTCTACTTCCGCGATATAACAATCCCTCAATCCGACAGTCTTCGTCCTCCATTTTAAGGACCTAACAGTCTCTCGATCCCACAAATTCCCATTTCTCCACTTCTGGGACCCAACAATCTTTAGATCCCACAAAGTCCCATTACTTCACTCTGGTGATGAAAGAATTTCTATATCCCAGGAAGTCCCATTCTCCACATCCGCAATCTAACAGTCTTTCAATGCGATAAAGTCCCCTTTCTCCACTTCCACGGTCTAACAATCCTTCAATCCGACAGTCTCTTTTCTCCACTTTAAAGACCTAACAGTCTTTCGATCCCCCAAAATTCCATTTCTCCACTTCTGCGACCCAACAATCTTTCAATCCGACAAAATCCTCTTTCTCCACTTCAGGGACTTACATTCTTTCGATCCCACAAAGTCCCCTTCCTCCACTTCTGGAACCTAACAATCTATAGATCTCACAAAGTTTCCTTTCTCCGCTTTTACAACCTAACAGTCTTTCAAGCCGATAAAGTCCCATTTCTCCACTTCATAGACCTACAAGTTTTCAATCCGACAAAGTCCCGTTTCCCCATTTCCGCGATCCAACAATCCCTCAATCCGACAAAGTCTCCTTTCTCCACTTTAAGGATAAGGACCTAACAGTCTTTCAATCCCACAAAGTCCTATTTCTCCACATCCGTGTCCCAACAATCTTTCAATGCGACAAAATCCCCTTTCTTCACTTCAGGGATCTAACATTCTTTCGATCCCACAAAGTCTCCTTCCTCCACTTCTGGGATCTAACAATCTTTAGATTCCACAACTCTCCATTCTTCACTTCGGTGATGTAAGAGTTTCTAGATTCCACAAAGTCCCCATCCTCCACTTCCGCGATATAACAATCCCTCAATCTGACAGTTTTCTTCCTCCATTTTAAGGACCTAACAGTCTCTCGATCCCACAAATTCCCCTTTTTCCACTTCTGGGACCCAACAATCCGTAGATCCCACAAAGTCCCATTACTTCACTCTGGTGATGAAAGAATTTCTATATCCCAGGAAGTCCCCATTCTCCACTTCCGCAATCTAACAGTCCTTCAATGCGATAAAGTCCCCTTTCTCCACTTCCACGATCTAACAATCCTTCAATCCGACAGTCTCCTTTCTCCACTTTAAAGACCTAACAGTCTTTCGATCCCACAAAATTCCATTTCTCCACTTCTGCGCCCCAACAATCTTTCTATCCCACAAAGTCCCCTTCCTCCACTTCTGGAACCTAACAATCTATAGATCTCACAAAGTTCCCTTTCTCCACTTTTACAACCTAACAGTCTTTCAATCCGATAAAGTCCCATTTCTCCACTTCATAGACCTACAAGTTTTCAATCCGACAAAGTCCCGTTTCCCCATTTCCGCGATCTAACAATCCCTCAATCCGACAAAGTCTCCTTTCTCCACTTTAAGGATAAGGACTTAACAGTCTTTCAATCCCACAAAGTCCTATTTCTCCACATCCGTGTCCCAACAATCTTTCAATCCGACGAAATCCTCTTTCTTCACTTCATGCAGGGATATAACATTCTTTCGATCCCACAAAATCTCCTTCCCCCACTTTTGGAATCTAACAATCTTTAGATTCTACAAAGTCTCCGTTCTCCACTTCGGTGATGTAAGAGTTTCTAGATCCCACAAAGTCCGCTTCCTCCACTTCCGCGATATAACAATCCTTCAATCCGACAAAGTCTCCTTCCTCCACTTTAAGGACCTAACAGTCTTTCGATTCCACAAAGTCCCATTTCTCCACTTCCGCGACCCAACAATCTTTCAATCCGACAAAATCCCTTTTCTCCACTTCAGAGTTCTAAGATTCTTTCGATCCCACAAAGTCTCCTTCCTCCACTTCTGGGACCTAACAAATTTTAGATCCCACAATATCCCTTTTCTCCACTTCGGTGATTTAAGAGTCTCTAGATCCCACAACGTCCCTTTTTCCACTTCGGCGACCTAACAGTCCTTCAATCCGATAAATTCCCCTTTCTCCACTTCAGAGACCTACATTTTTTCAATCCGACACAGTTGCCTTTCTCCAGTTAAGGGGTCTAATAGTTTTTCAATCCGACAAAGTCTCCTTTCTCCACTTTAGGGACCTAACATTCTTTCAATCCCACAAAGTCCCCTTCCTTCACTTCCGTGACCCAACTTTCTTTCAATCCGACACAATCGTCTTTCTCCACTTCGGGAACCTAACATTCTTTCAATCCCACAAAGTCTAGTTAATCCATTTATAGGATCTAATAATCTTTAGATCCCACAAAGTTCCCTTTCTGTACTTTAGGGATCTAATAGTCTTTCAATTCGACAAAGTCCCCTTTTTTCACTTCCGCGACTTAAACGCTTTTCGATCCCATTAGGTCCTCTTCCTTCACTGGACAAAATAAAAGACAATTTGCATTCCACAATATAGTCAAGAGGTCAATGAAATTTAAACGCGTAAGTGGTTGGTGTTAGTTTTACCTTTTTTTATCTAGATTACAATGTTTATCAATATAAAATCCACTTCTTGTCCAATAAAATAAGTGATCAAAAAGAAAATGGAGTGGGTGGGCGCCAATTTGAATTTATTTTATGCGTAATCCACAATAAATTCAAGTATGGAGATCTAGACGTGCTGATTCGAAAAATATAGCGTGTTGGAGCAAGATTTTCGAAAAATTTTCTTTAGCAATAATTTTTTTGAATCCGAAAAATTGCCATTTTTCTGGACAATCGTTTGATTTGCAATTCTTTGATTACAAGCCCTACATTTCCGCTGAAGGCTAAACGAGACGAGTCCAAACCCACCCACGCCATGGAATTTTGGTAGAAACCAAATTATCGACCAAGTTACACTAGAGATTAGAACCGTGGTCTTGCAACTCGAGACGTAATCAAACGGAAGTTTCCAGCGAGGTGTAAATTTCGTTTGGGTCATCTCTGCAGCATCCAGTGTCAGAGGTCCCACCCACTCGCTAATTCCATTAATTAAACCTTGAAACGAGTCGCTCCATTGTTCTAGAAATGCATTCATTGCAGCGAACGCAATGATTCAGTTATCACATACGCATTTGCTTAGGCACGTTTGCATTCTTCCATCTCAAACCTAACTGTACTCCGTCATTGATCGCTCTTCTGCTGCTCTTCCCGGGATGACTCCGCCAGATGTCCACAAAACCGCTTCAATTAAAGCGATTTTATTTTTCTTGGACGTAATTGTCTAGAAAGAAAATCGCCGGATGACTCGTCTGAGAGAGTAATGCGTGAGAATGTAACAGCTCATTAAGCGAACACCTCACCTCCATCTGTTAACATTAACTCCGGACAATGAAAAGCATCAACATCGGCAACGCGGAAGCGCCGTTTTCTTCAGCTACCAGATACTATGTTTAGCAAACTACCACTTTTGTATGTGACGGTCATTACGTTTACCAATAACAAAACGGTTCTAATGAAATTATACCTATCCGAAGAGAAGCGAATGGAACGTGACTGGGCAATTGATTCGCGTTTTTTGCAAACGGCTTTTTTTCGGGCCGCGATGCCGAGTCCTGTGTGTTGTCGAGAGGTAATTTCTTTCCCCTTTAGTATAAATTGACTCAATTTGCATGAACAATAAACGGCAATGTTAACATGCAATAAGGTCGGCTAGCATTAAATAATTGAAACAATTTCCTGTTGTAGTCGGTAATGATGGAGAAAACTTGATATGACCGTGCTGCGAGAAAAGAACAATCGACGGCAAAACATGCATTATGCATTGAAAAAATCGCAGCCCTGATTTCTTCCAAACCACAAACCTAGATTCCAGAAATGGCAATTAGTGTTGCTTTTTATTCGAATGGCAAGACGGTGTGGTTTTTGTTATGCAGAGCAGTTCACATATCTCACACAAATACATATGTCAGTCGGAACAATAGGAGTCTTCCGTTCATCTCTGCGCTTCTGCTCTAAAAAACTAATCGAAGTGGAACTTTTTTTCGAAACATTTATTGACGCTTTTATTTTTTTATTGATGCAAAAATTGTAGGCTACAAAATTGGTCTAATATTTTCAAATCTTTTCAAAACTAAATTAAAACACCGGGACACTAGAAGTTCTGAAGGTTTATTAAAAAACAAGGCTTAAGGAGCCCCAAGATTTTTTAAAACTCTCCATAACAACACCAGGAACACCTAAGATGTTTTGACATTGTTTAAAAAACACCAAGAACCCTGAAGATTCTTTTACAAACTTTAAAGAAACCCCTAAGATTCTTTTATTCTTTCAAAAATAAGATATCTGAGATAAAAAAAAACACAAAAGTCCTTAAAACCTCTTCAATGGACTCGAAGAATTTTTATGGTCTTAAAAAAGACGCAACTCCTATACATTCTTTCACATTCTCTAAAAAACAAGGCACTAGAAGCCCCAAAATTCTTTAAAACTTTTTCAGAAACAAAACACCGGGGGCCTCGAATATTATTTGAAATTTTTAAAAAGAACACCAAGAAAACTGAAGATCCTTCAGAAAATAGACACTAGAAACCCCCAGGGTTCTTTTATTCTTTCAAAAATAAGATATCGGAGTTCCTCAGCATATTTTCAAAACAGTAGAAGTCCCTAAGATTCTTTCACATGCTTTAAAAATTATTAAAGCACCTTAAGACTCTTTCAAACTATTTCCAAAAAAAAAAATAAATAAAGAGTCCTCAAGATCTTTTCAAATCTCTTTAAAAATAAAACACAAGAAGGATCCAAAGATCTTTTTACGTTCTTAAAAAAGGCACTAAATTCCGGGACATTCTTTCATACACTTTAAAAAGCAAGGCCCCAAGGAGCCTCAAGATTCTTTCAAAAACAAAACACCAGCAGCCCCGAATTTTATCTGATCTTTAAAAAAAAACACCTTGAAGATTCTTTCACAATTTTTAAAAACAGATACTAGAAACCCAAAAGAATTTTTTATTCTTTCAAAATCAAGATACCGGAAATGGAAATTCCTTAGATTTTTCAAAACAATAGAGGTCCCCAAGATTTTTTTCAAACTACTTCCAAAACAAAACGCAGGAGTCCTTAAGATCTTTTTAGATCTTTTTAAAAATAAAACACAAAACACGAGATTCTTTTATGTTCTTAAAAATGGAATTAAATCCCTGAACATTTTATCACATTCTTTAAAAAACGAGGCACTAGGAGCCCCAAGATTTTTTAAAATTTTTAAAAAACAAGGCGCCAGGGATTCCGAAGATTACTTGAAATTCTTAAAAAAAAACACCAAGTGCTCTGAAGATTCGTTCATATTCTTCAAACAATAAATACTAGGAACCCCCAAGATCCTTTAATTCTTTCAAAAATAAGATATAGGAGATCGTCAAGATTTTTTCAAAACAGTAGGAGTCCTCAAGATTCTTTCACATGCTTTAAAGATTACTAAAGCACCTCAAGATTCTTTCAAACTACTTCCAAAACAAAACAAAGAGTCTTCAAGATCTTTTCAAATCTTTTTAAAAATAAAACACAAGAAGAATCCGAAGATTCTTTTACGTTCTTAAAAAAGGCACTAAATACCGGGACATTCTTTCACATACTTTAACAAGCAAGGCACTGGAACCCTCAAGATTCTTTCAAAAACAAAACACCAGTAGCCCGAATTTTATCTGATCTTAAAAAAAAACGCCTTGAAGATTTTTTCACATTTTTTAAAAACAGATACTAGAAACTAAAAAGAATCTTTTATTCTTTCAAAAACAAGATACCGGAAATGGAAATTCCTTAGATTTTTCAAAACAGTAGGGGTCCCCAAGGTTTTTTTCAAACTACTTCCAAAACAAAACGCAGGAGTCCTTAAGATCTTTTCAGATCTTTTTAAAAATAAAACACAAAACACAAGATTCTTTTATGTTCTTAAAAATGGAATTAAATCCCTGAACATTCTATCACATTCTTTGAAAAACGAGGCACTAGGAGCCCCAAAATTTTTTAAAACTCTTTCAAAAACAAGGCGCCAGGGGCCCTGAAGATTATTTGAAATTCTTAAAAAAAAACTCCAAGAGCTCTGGACACGTTCATATTCTTTAAAAAATAGATACTAGAAACCCCAAGATCCTTTCATTCTTTCAAAAATAAGATATCGTAGATCCTCAAGATTCTTTCACACTGCTTCTAAAAGAAAACACAAGAGTCCTCAAGATCTTTTCAAATCTTTTTAAAATTAAACACAAGAAGAATCCGAAGATTCTTTTGCGTTCTTAAAAAAGGCACTAAATACCGGAACATTCTTTCACATACTTTAAAAAGCAAGGCACTAGAAGCCTCAAGATTCTTTCAAAAACAAAACACCAGTAGCCCGAATTTTATCTGATCTTAAAAAAAACACCTTGAAGATTCTTTCACATTTTTTAAAAACAGATACTAGAAACTCAAAAGAATCTTTTATTCTTTCAAAAACAAGATACTGGAAATGGAAATTCCTTAGATTTTTCAAAACAATAGGGGTCCCCAAGTTCCAAAACAAAACGCAGGAGTCCTTAAGATCTTTTCAAGTCTTTTTAAAAATAAAACTCTAGGGGCCTGAAGATTCTTCTGTTTTTAAAAAAAGACACTAAATTCCTGAAGATTCGTTCATATTCTTTAAAAAATAGATAGTATTTAGAAACCCCCAAGATCCTCCAGATTCTTTCAAACTATTTCTAAAAGAAAACACAGGAATCCTTGATATCTTTTCAAATCTCTTTAAAAACAAAACAGAAGGGATCGGAAGATTTTTTATGTTCTTAAAAAAATATTCTTTCACATTCTTTACAAAACAAGTTCATAAGAGCCCCACAATTCTTTAAAACTCTTGCAAAAATAAAACACCAGGGGTACCGAAGATTATTTAATATTCTAAAAAAAAAAACACCAAGAGCACTGAAGATTGTTTCACATTCTTTCAAAAATAAATCCTAGAAATTCCCAAGATAATTTTATTTTTTCAAAATCAAGATACCGGAGATACCAAAGATTTTTAAAACAGTAGGGGTCTCCAAGATTCTTTCACATGCTTTAAAAATTAATATACAGCACTCCAAGATACTTTCAAACTACTTCCAAAACAAAACACACGTATCTTAAGACCTTTTCAAAAATTTTTAACAATAAAACAAAGGGGGTCCGAAGATTCTTTCATGTTCTTAAAAAGACACTAAATTCCTGAAGATTCTTCCACATTCTTTAAAATCCTTTAAAACTCTTTCAAAATAAAAACACCATCGGCCTCGAAGATTATTTCATATTTTTAAAAATATATCAAGAGCCCTGGAGATTCTTTCACATTCTGTACAAAATAGATACTTGAAGCCCCCAAGATTCTTTCAAACTACGTCCAAAACAAAACACAGGAGTCCTTAAAATCTTTTCAAATCTCTAAAACACTAGGGGCCCGATGATTCTTTTATGTCTTTAAAAAGACACTTAAATTCCTGAAGATTCTTTAACATTCTTTAAAAAACAAGACACTGGAAGCTCCAAGATTCTTAAAAATCTTATTTTTTTAATCATCGTACAGATCGCAATATGTATTTCATATGGGCGATTCTGGAAAAATGGTAGGAATTTTTGGAGAAATGTGGCCGAAAATAAATTCTGGAAGACGTGGTCTAAAAAACGGGATAATTTTTTAAATGCATTTTTCAACAGTGTCCCACAAGATTTGTGTGACAAAATGGCTTAAAAAAAATAAATTCCACTCTTTTTTCAAAGAATCAATCGGGGATAAACAAAAGCTTATTTAGTGATAATAAAAGGAAAATAAAACGAACTTTGATTACAAAAAAGTGTCATTTTCGGATAAATCAAAGGCGGTATAATACTGTCTGTTCTATGTTTATAAATAAATGAGACATTAGAGTGGATCAAGTAAACTGGGACATTCGATAGATATATTGCTAAATTATAAAATGACGTCATCGCATTTTTGGTGGGGACACAATAGACAAATTCGTGAGCGTTTTATCAGTACACGCCACGTTCGAGAGGCAATAATTGAAAACTTCAACTCAAGCCTTAAATTAATAAACTTTTAATAACTTTTTAACTCAACTACAGCCAATCGAGCCCTTCGGGAACAACTCACTCGATCAGTAATTATCTCCATCACGCGATCCAAATCCAACCCACGTTTCCTCTATAAACTAAAAATCTCCTATAAAAAAATCCCCATAAAACCCGCTGCCACACTTTTGCTCAATTACCTCTCTTTAATAAAACACCGCATAACGGTCCCCTGCAATTTATCCAAAGCCCACATCGATAAAATCGCTACACCATAATAAACGACCGCTTCTCCACACGACACCAAATCACCATCCAAATTGTAGAACAATTTTCTTTTTTGCCCATATTCCCCACACGTGCAGCCGCCTGGGAGTGTGCAGGTCATGGTCTCGATGCAAGAGCCACTCACTCAAGGATGACTCCGGCGCGACCTGTCGTCGAAATTTCCCGCAATACGGCCGCTCTGAAAACTGGAAGCTGCTTGCATGTCCGGCAAAACCGCCCCTCGCTAATAAATCTTCAAAAAAGCGCACTTAAGCTAGTGCACAGATGTCGTAACGCCACCCAGCTTGCGGCACGCAACGCTTTTTTCCATTGTGCTGTTATATTCCCGCATTTAAATTGATCAGGTTTGCAACTGGTCGCGGAATGAGACGGTGATCCTGTCGGAAAAATGTTATGTTATAACGTCGTTAAGGTTTTTGATTTTTGTTGTTTTTTGCGACATGTGTTCGCACCGTTATCTGTTATCTGTGTGCTCAGCGGATCTTACTGTCGATGTTTGTTTGATTGAGGAGAGCCGGAACAGTGGCTTGATCTATTTGTATTCTGTGTAAACGGATACACGGTTTTCCTATTCTCCGTGAGCGGGTTATTGTGTTAGCTAATGTGGCGTTGATGTTATGATTTCGCTCAAACCGCGTCTCGATTTTCTTCGTGGAATAATTAACTCGGTTTCGTTCTCTTCGTTCGGCCTTCACTTGCATGACTATGTGGTAGTTTACATTTATATTATAATGGTAATTGCATTATTACAAGTTGTTTAATCAAGCAGCTGAAATAATTACGCAGCCTGATTTCGCATGGAATTATTCACTAATTTCGTGATTGATTATTTTCATTTTAAACCTGGTCGCAAGCGACTGCTCACATTGGAGCCATTTTTCGTGCGGGGGCAGCGCCTTAATAGTAAAATTGCTGCTTGTTTGCGACGTTTCTTGTTAACACCCGGCTTTTAAGGCTTGTTTGTTACTCGTAGGACTATTATCTAATTCACGACGTAAAAATTATTTCATTTTGTGTCTAATTCCACAAACTGTTTTGCATAACACGTATTTTTGATTCGTGGATTCACTCAACTGAAAAGTTAAAAATTTGGTCGGAAAAAACGTGCAGAAATGATGTGAATAACTTCTGGTGTCTTATGATAATTAATACGTGGATATTCCTTTTGCGATGAAGGACAAATAACATACATTGTAATATTAATAATAACATAGACATATCATCAGAGTGTTTATTTCTCGTGATAGTCTCCTTAATAATATGTTACAACAGAGTAGAGAAGAGTGAATACCCACGAACTAATGAATACAGGGGCGATCCTACATTTTTTTAACGTTGGTCGACAGGTAATTAATGATTTTGTAAAAATTCAAAGTGTACTTATTTCATCTCCAGTTTCAATTATTAGGTTTGTAATTGTTTTACACATTCTAATATTCTGTATTTAATGATTTTGCCCTCTAGACATGAATATTTGCATACGACAATGTATAGTAGAGTCGTAATAATTTCAGAAACTTAAATAGTTATTCCAACTTTCCAAGTACTCCATAAATATGTATGTAACACATATGTCGACAAAACTGTAGATTCTGTTCTGGGTTTTGCCCTCGGTTTTCTGCTGCTTGCGTGTTTTAAAATAATTATTATAATTGAAAATGGTAAAAAATTGTTCATTCATCCCTTTCAAAAAAGTGCTGACGTCATGACAAAATTTTGTTAAGTAAATTTCACTATATTTAAATATGGAATTGAGATCCCTCGCTCCTAAACCATGGAAATAAAACAAATTCAGTTTTTTAGACAACTCTGACAGCACTATCAAACAAAACACTAGAAAGCCCTGAAGATTTTTTCAAAAATAAAACACTACGGAGACACTGAAAAGTCGAAAGATCGAGCAATCGGAACATCAAAAAATTCCTGTGTGTATTGAAAAAAAATAAAGAGACATCGCGAAATCTTCAGTTTAATATAGTTATCATAAAAAAATCGAAAAATTGAAAAATGGAAAAATTAAAAAAACGAGAAATTGCAAAATCCTAAAACTGAAATATCGATAAATTCGGAAATCGAAAAACAGAAAAATTGAAAAATTGGAAAATCAAAAAACTCGAAAAGCCGAAAAATCGAATACTCAAAAAACCGAGATATCGAAAAACTTTCAGTTTCAAAAAGAGAAATTAAAAAAGCCAAAATCGAAAAACCGAAAAATTGAAAAATCGGGAATAGAACAACCGAATAATCAAAACGTCGAAAACTCGATAAACTGAGAAATGAAAAAAACTTAAAGATCTGAGAAAAAATTCAAAAATCTGAAAATAAAAATTTTAACAATGGAAAAACTGAAAAATCAAAAAATGAAAAATCAAGAAATCTACGTTTAATATATGAAAAAATCGAAAAATTGGAGAATCGAAAAATTAAAAAATCGAGAAATTGAAAAATCCCAAAAGTGAAATGTTGAAAAATTCGGAAATCGAAAAATCGAAGAACCGAAATATCGAAAAATTGAAACATCAAGAAATCGAAACATGAAAAGATGGAGAAATCGAAAAGTCAAGAAGTCGAAAAATCGAGAATTTGAAATAGCCCAAAATGGAAAAATTAAATGTTAAAAAAATTTAAATTTAAAAAAATCAAAACGAAAAATGGAAAAAGTGAAAAATCGGGAAACTGAACAATCGAATAATCGAAACGTCGAAATCTCGATAAATTGAGAAATGAAAAAAAATGAAAAATCGAAAAATTGGAAAACTGAGATGTCAAGAAATCGAAAAATTGAAAAATGTTAAAATTCAAAAAGGTTGAAAAACTGAAAAATCTAGAAAATGAAAAACCAAAAAACAAGAAATTGAAAAATCGAAAACTTGAAAAGGAAAAATTGAAGAATCGAAAAATAAATAATCGGGAAATTGAAAACTTCCAAAACCGAAATGTCGAAAAATTGTAAAATCGAAAAGTCAAAAAACTGAGAAATGGAAAAACTGAAACATCGAGAAATAAAAGCATTAAAAGATCGAGAAATTGAAAACCTGAGAATTGAAAATCGAGTCAATCAAAATAGCCCAAAATCGAAAAAACACATATTGAAAAATAGAAAAATCGGGTAATTGAACAATCGAATAATCGAAATATCGAAATCTCGATATATCGAGAAATCAAAAATTGAAGAATTGGAAGATACAAATTTTGAAAACTCGGAAAATCAAAAATCCGAAAAAGCTAAACCGAATAGTGGAAACATCGAAAGATCAAGAAGTCGCAATATCAGAAAATTGAAAAATCCAAAATTAAAAAATAGTAAAAACGAAAATTCGTAAAATTAAAACACCATCGAAATATTGAGAAAATCTGAAAAATCGAAACATGAAAACTTGAGAAAAATCGACAAATTGAAAAATTTTAAATTGAAAATTCTAAAATTTAGAAAATCGTATAATTGAAAAATTGATAAATCGAAAAATCGAGAAATCGAAAAATTTTAAATTGAAAAATCTAAAATTTTAAAAATCGAATAATTGAAAAATTGATAAATTGATAAATCGAAAAATTGATAAATTGACAAATCGGAAAACTGATAAATCCCCAAACAGAAAAATCGAAAAAATGGAAAACAACAAATGAGAAATCGAAAAATCCAAAAACTGAAAAACCAGGAAACTGAACAGTCTAATAATCGAAACGTCGAAATATCGATAAACTGAGAAATGAAAAACAAATGAAAAATTGAAGAATCGAGAAATTGAAAAATCCTAAAACTGAAATGTCGAAAAACTGAAAAATTGGAAAATGAAAAAATCGAAAAACCGAAAAATCAAAAAACCGAGATATCGAAAAATTGAAACATCGGGAAATCGAAACATGAAAAGATGGAAAAATTGAAAAGTCAAGAAATCGAAAAATTGAGAAACCGAAAAATCGAGAAATCGAAATATTCCAAAAAATTTGAAATTAAAAAAATCGAAAAATTTAAATCGAATAATCGTAACGTCGAAATCTCGATGAACTGAGAAATAAAAAAATTGAAAAATCGGAAAATACAAAATTTTAAAAATCTAAAAAGAAAAAAATTAAAAAATGAGAAATCGAGAAACCTACAATTTAATACTCCTATTTTAAAAAATCGAAAAATTGAAGAATCGAAAAACTGAAGAACTAAAAAATGAAAAATCGAGAAATTAAAAAATCCCAAAACTGAAATGTCGAAAAATTCGGAAAACGAAAAACTGAAAAATCGATTGAAAAAAATTGAAAAATTGGAAAATACTTACAAGATTTTAAAAACTGAAAAAGTGAAAAATCAAAAAATGAGAAATCGTGAAATCTACAATTTAATACATCAAAAAATCGAAAAATTGAAGAATCGAAAAATTAAAAAATCCCAAAACTGAAATGTCGCAAAATTCGTAAATCGAGAAACTGAAAAATCGAAACATTGAAAAATTGAAAATCAAAAAAATGGAAAAGCCGAGAAAACGAAAAATCAAAAAATCGAGATATCGAAAAATTGAAACATGAAAAGGTGAAGAAATCGAAAATTCAAAAAGTCGAAACATCGAGAAATTGAAAGCCCAAAATCGAAAAATTAAATATTGATAACTCTTAAATTAAAAAAAAAGATAAATCAAAAAAATCAAAAAACTGAAACATCGGGAAAACGAACAATTGAATAAACGAAACGTCCAAATCTCAATAAAGTGAAAAATGTAAAATTTAAAAAGTTGAAAAACTCAAAATTCGAAAAAAGTAAAAACTAAAAAAAAAAGAAATCGAAAAATCAAAACTTTAAGAACCCGAAAAATTAAATAATCGAGAAATAGAAAAATTCCAAAACCAAAATATCGAAAAATTTCAAAATCGAAAAATCGAAAAATTGAAAAATCGAGAAATAAAAACATGAAAAGATGGAGAAATTGGAAAAATAAATATTGAACAAGTTTAAATTAAAAAAAAATCGATAAATCGAAAAATTGAAAAATCGGGAAATTGAACAATCGAGTAAACGAAACGTCCAAATCTCAATAAAGTGAAAAATGAAAATAATTGAAAAATTGGAAAATAAAAAATTTTAAGAACCGAAAAATTGAAAAACCGAGATGTCGAGAAATCGAAAAATGTAAAATTTAAAAAGTCGAATAACTGAAAAATCGAAAAAATGAAAAACTAAAAAAAAGAGAAATCGAAAAATCAAAACTTTAAGAAACCGAAACATGAAATAATTAAGAAATTGAAATATCCCAAAACCGAAATATCGAAAAATTTCAAAATCGAAAAATCTAAAAATCAGAAAACCGAGAAATCGAAAAATTGAAACATGGAGAAATAAAAACATGAAAAGATCGGGAAATCGGAAAAATAAATATTGAAAAATTTTAAATTTAAAAATAAATCGATAAATCGAAAAATTGAAAAATCGGGAAATTGAACAATCGAATAAACGAAACGTCCAAATCTCAATAAAGTGAAAAATGAAAAAAATTGAAAAATTGTAAAATAAAAAATTTTAAGAACCGAAAAATTGAAAAACCGAGATGTCGAGAAATCGAAAAATGTAAAATTTAAAAAGTCGAAAAACTGAAAATTCCAAAAAATGAAAAACCAAAAAAAAAGAAATCGAAAAATCAAAACTTAAAGAAACCGAAAAATTAAATAATCGAGAAATTGAAAAACCCCCGAAACCGAAATATCGAAAAATTTCAAAATCGAAAAATCTAAAAATTAGAAAACCGAGAAATCGAAAAATTGAATAAAATCGAAAAATAAAAACATGAAAAGATCGAGAAATCGGAAAAATAAATATTGAACATTTTTAAATTAAAAAAAATCGATAAATCGAAAAATTGAAAAATCGGGAAATCGAAACATGAAAAGATGAAGAAATCGAAAAGCCAAGAAGTCAAATAATCGAGAAATCGAAATGCCCCCAAAAATTTTAAATTTAAAAAAATCGACAAATCGAAAAATTGAAAAATTGGGAAATTGAACAATCTAATAATCAAAACGTCGAAATCTCGATAAATTGAGCAGTGAAACAAAAATTGGAAAATACAAAATTTTAAAAACTGAAAAACTGAAAAATCAAAAAATGAGAAATCGAGAAATCGACAATTTAATACATCAAAAAGTCGAAAAATTAAAAAATCCCAAAACTGAAATGTCGAAAAATTCGGAAATCGAGAAATTGAAAAATCGAAAAATCAAAAAAATGGAAAAGCCGAAAAAACGAAAAAACCGAGATATCGAAAATTGAAGGTGAAGAAATTGAAAATTCAAAAAGTCGAAAAATCGAGAAATTGAAAAAGCCCAAAATCTAAAAATTAAATACATATTCAAAATCTTAAATTAAAAAAAAATCGATAAATCAAAAAATCTGAAAATTGAAACATCGGGAAACCGAACAATCGAATAAACGAAACGTCCAAATCTCAATAAACTCAGAAATGAAAAAAATTGAAAAATTGGAAAATAAAAATTTTAAGAACCGAAAAATTGAAAAACCTAGATGTCGAGAAATCGAAAAATGTAAAATTTAAAATGTCGAAAAACTGAAAAATCGAAAAAATGAAAAACCAAAAAAAGAGAAATCGAAAAATCAAAACTTTAAGAACCCGAAAAATTTAATAATCGAGAAATTGAAAAATTCCAAAACCGAAATATCGAAAAATTTCAAAATCGAAAAATCTAAAAATCAGAAAACCGAAAAATCGGAAAATAAATGTTGAAAATTTTTCAATTTAAAAAAAAATCGATAAATCGAAAAATTGAAAAATCGGGAAATTGAACAATCGAATAATCGAAACGTCGAAATCTCGATAAATCGAGAAATAAAAACATGGAAACATCCAGAAATCGAAAAGTCGAGAAGTCGAAAATCGAAATAGCCCAAAATCGAAAAAACCAATATTGACAAATTGAAAAAATCGATAAGCCAGAAAATCGAAAAATTGAAAAATCGGGAAATTGAACAACTGAGTAATCGAACTAAATTGAGAAATGAAAAAAATTGGAAAACCAAAAAATAAAAAAATTTAAAAACCGAAAAATTGAAAAATCGAGAAGTCGTGAAATCGAAAAACAAAAAATTTAAATATTTAAATTTGAAAAGTCGAAAAACTGAAAAATGGAAAATGAAGATGAGAAATAGAAAAATCGAAAATTTAAAAAATCGAAAAATTGAAGAATCGAAAAATTTCAAAATCGAAAAATCAAAAACCGAGCAATCGAAAAATTGAAAAATCGAGAAATAAAAACATGAAAAGATTGAGAAATGGAAAAGTCGATAAGTCGAAATAACCCAAAATCGAAAAAACAAATATTGACAAATTGAAAAAAATCGATAAGACGAAAATGGAAAAATTAAAAAATTGGGAAATTGAATAATCGGAGTAATCGAAATGTCGAAATCTTCATAAATCGAGAAATTAAAAATTGAAACGTCAAAAAATTGAAAAATCTTAAATTAAAAAATTCACAAAATTAAAAAACAGAAAAATCGAATAATCGTAAAATTAAAACACTATCGAAATGTTGAAAAAAATCTGAAAATCGGAAAATGGAAACATCAAAACTCGAAAAACTGTAAAATTTTAAATCGAAAATTTAAAATTTAAAAAATCTAATAATTGAAAAATCCCAAAACTGAAATATCGAAAAATTGGTCAATTGATAAATCTAGAAATTGATAAACTGATAAATCGAAAAATTGGTAAATCGCAAAACTGAATTGAAAACTTCGGAAACCGAAAAACTGGAAAAATCGAAAAATTGAAGAACTGAAAAACTGAAACATCAAAAAGTCAAGAAATGGGGAAATGGGAATGCTAAAAAATTTAAAAATCAAGAAGTCGAAAAATCTACACATCGAAAAGTCGAAAAATCTAAAATTTAAATACCCCAAAAATTAAAAAACTACAAAACCAGAAAATTTAAGGGTCGAAAATTGAAAAATCCCAAAAATTAAATATAGAAAAAAAATTGAGTCATCGAAAAAATGAAGAATCAAAAAACTGAAAAATTCCAAAACAGAAAAATTGTCACAATTTTAATTTTTTTTTTACAAAAATCTGGATGCCTATAGGGTGACACGGATTCATAAGCCACAAGTCGAAAAATTTGGGGATGGCGTCATTCATTGTTGATGGGGATAATCGAACATATTATAGTTAGCGTTTTATCATCCACACGATATTCCTAAAATACATATAAAATTCGACAGCAATCGGTCCTGTAGTTTTGGAGTAGCAACGTTATTGTTAGGTGGTGGTTGTTTTGGTCTTCTTTGGCAGAAATTCTTTATTTTTTCCATTATCTTCTACTTCTAGATATATCATATCTTTTTGTGAAGTAAATAAAATTCGTTGGTCTTGAAAAAGACTATTTTCCACTAAAGAAAGGAAACATACTAAAGAAAAGCACAAATTATGACATGCACGTGAGGTTGCTGAAAGCATATTTACAACAAAAAAATTAATGTCTCTATAACCAGCAACGAGAAAGTACCATACGCAGCTTGACTATGAACATGAACGGGTAAGCTTTTAAGAATTTGATGTCATAAATATTTTCGTAGAACATGAGTCACCTATCGGTTTAGGTTTAATATTTACCTATTGTTATCGGACACTTTGGAAATTGTAAGAAAACTAATTGAGGTATTGTTTTAAAGCGCAATAAAAACTCTCTCAATAATGTGCTCGCAAGCTTAATTCTTTTAACAGTTTAATTTTAGTCGTACGTAACTCCCTTACTGATTTTTCTCACTTGATAATGATACTCGACTTAGTGCCTCCCCAAGATAAAGGTTTAATGAACCACCACCACTATCAAGATGGTCTAACGCGTCAAAGGAAATTTGCGTCTGGCCATGCCCACCATTGTGGTACATAACATTATGTCATGTTTCCGGTTCGTGATAAGGTTAAGGAAAAGGGCCATTGTTTCACAATTACAGGAAAACAAAAACGCGCTCCTGTGATGATATAATCGACGCGATCCTGACGCGTGACGCCGTAGATTTTGACAAAGTTTCTTAATGAGGTAACAAAATTGTTGAAACAATGCGGTTTTGGAATGCAGAATTTGGCTTGAATATTTCATGATTAATATGGGTAGGTGTGGAACTTTCAAATTTACATAAGCAGGCGTTTTTGCTGTAAATGTGTCGATTCGAAATGGTGTTATCAGATGTTGGTTTTGCCAACGCGACGACGGCTGCGATAAATTCCGATTTCATAGGCAATGTGTTTCAGTAATCGTGTTGACATTATCAGGGCGATAATCACTTTTTTAGCGTTTATGTATCACGGGATTTATTTGTAAAGCGAGCCGGCGGTTTCGCTCGATGTTAAAACTGTACCGGAACAATGTAACGTTATCAATGGCTACTTCCTTTATTGTTAGTAGAGCATATGATTGACGGTAGGTTTGTTTTGGGTAATTTTTTTTGGCGCATAATGGATGGATAAATAACAATAAAACAGCGAGTTTGCGGGCAATCGCTAAAATAAATATTGGACACAGTTGATTCATCAGTTTTTTTTATATTTTGATGACAAAATTTCAAATATCGCCCTTCAGAGTAGCTTGCACGTTTTGGTTTTTTTATGATAAAATGATATTAATAGAGATGTATTAAACAACAAAAAGTGTATCAAAGAAATATCGTAAAAAAGCAACATTGTCTTCTGTTTTTTTTTTCCTCTTTTTTGTGTGTTAAAGATTATAGAATCGTTGAAAATCCTCACACTGAACAAAGAACGTATGTAAAGGCCTCTGTTATATTCAATTTTTGTTAGTAGTACAGTTTATTCGAAAACTAATGTGTTTTTTAAAATCAAAATATCCATAAATTAATTTGAAATAGGTACGTCGAATAATTTTAACAGGAGTATTAGTGGAAAATTATCGATACAGTCCTTGGCAGATTTTTTAACAAAAACTAACAATTATTGAAAAAAATGGTTCAGGGTCATATCGCTGGGAGCGCGAAGATATTTATAAAAAAGACAGACAAAAACCTATCTGAGAAGACTGGTTTTTCTAATTTATGAGGACGAATTCGATTTTATACAAATCGTCGGGAACCATAAATGCTATTGTGTCGATGATTATGTTAGAAACTGGCAGATTTGGATTTATATAATTCTTAATATTTCTAGTGCAGGGTATATTTAGAATGTAGGTACGGACTATTTCACTATTACTACACATTTACTGCAATATTTTTAATTTAAATTTCGCGTTGTTAGTAATTAAACTACACAGCCATTTTTTAACACGTATCAGCAGCTAAGATTACTACTACTTACATAATCGTAGTCAGGATATTTCGTTTTTTCGATTTTTCAATTTTTCTATATTTAAATTTCTCGTTTAATATTTTTACGATTTTTTAATTTTTCCTGTTCTTAATTCCAAGTTTTATCTTTTTGAAAGTTTTCGTTTCCCCAATTTTTCAAGTTCTTGATTTTAATTTTTCATTTTCTCGATTTTTTATTTTCATATTCTCGATTTTATATAATGATTTTTCGTTTTTTCATTTCCCGCATTTTTCAACGTTTCTTTCGATCGACTAGTTTTTCGTTGATTCTATTCTTCAAATTTTCAACTTTGTTTTTTCAATTCCTCGATTTTCCAATTTTTTAAATTTTCATTTCGTGGATTTCTCAATTAACCGACTTTTCGACTTCTTTAATTTTCAATATTTCGATTTTACAATATTTAATTTTTTCGATTTTGCTATTTTTCTTTTTTTCAGTTTCTCAATTTTTAATTTTTCGATCTTTCAATTTTTCTTTTAAATATTTTCAAGTTCTTGAATTTTATTTTCTATTTTTTCAATTCTTTTATTTTTATTTTCTCGATTTTATATCACAAATTTTGGTTTTTCCATCCTTCTCTTCTCTTTTTCAATGTTTCCTTCGATTTTATAATTTTTCGTTTCATCAATTTTTCAAATTTTCAATCTTCGATTTTTCAATTTTTCAATTTTCGTATTTCTCATTCCATTTTCCGATTTCTTAAATGTTCAATTGTTCGATATTTAAATTTCTTCGTTGATTCTATTCTTCAAATTTTCAAACTTATTTTCTCAATTTTTCCATTTTCCAATTTTTAAATTTTTGTATTTCTCTATTAACCGACTTTCCGACTCTTTTAATTTTCAATATTTTGATTTTACAATATGTATTTAGTTTTTCCGATATTGCTATTTTTCGATTTTCAGTTTCTTAATTTTTAATTTTTGGATTTTTAAATTTTTCGTTTCCTCAAGTTTTCAAATTCTTGAATTTTATTTTCAATTTTCTTAATTTTTTTATTTTTACTTTCTTGATTTTATATCAAAATTTTTTGTTTTTTCATTTCCATTAATTTTTAATGTATCTTTCGGTTTTATAATTTTTAAAAATTTTACTCAATTCTTCAAATTTTAAATCTTTAATTTTTCAATTCCTCGATTTTCCAATGTTTAAATCTTCCAACCTCGCAATTTTTGAGCTTCTCAATTATCCAATTTTCCGATTTCTTTTATTCTCAACATTTCGATTTTACAATATTTCGTTTTTTCCATTTTGCTATTTTTCGATTTTCCAGTTTCTCAATTGTTAATTTTTCGATTTTTCAATTTTTCGTTTCCTCGATTTTTTAATTCCAATGTTTAAATCTTCCAATTTTGCAGTTTTTGGATTTCTTAATTATCCAATTTTCCAATTTTTTTAATTTTCAATATTTCAAAGATTTTTCAAAGTTTCATTTTTGATTTTTCCATTTCACAAGTTTACAATTTTTCCATCTTTTGATTCCAAAAATCAAAAAATTAAAAATCGAAAACCAAAAATCTGAAAAAATTGAAAAATCGAAAACTGCAAAAATGAAAAATTGGAAAATTACAAATCGAAGAACTGAAAAAACGAAAAGTTAAAACATTGAAAAACTAAAAATCGAGAAATTTCAAAGTTGGAAAAAATTAAAAAATTGTAAAATCGAAAAAGTATGCAATCGTCAAAATTGTAATATTGAAAGATCGAAAAATTGAGAAATTATCGAGAAATTGGAAAACTTAAAATTGAAAAACTGAAAAATGGAATAAATGAAAAATTCTGAAACCGTGAAACTGAAAGTCTGAAAAATTTTGCATATTATAATTATTATTAGATACATATTTAAAATGAAATCTATAAAAATTGAACTGAAAAATTTTATACTGAACAAACGACAAAATTAAAAATTCTAGAAGTTGAAAAATCGAAAGTTGAATACCGAAAAATTGAAAAATCCAAAAACTGAAAAATTTCACATTAAAAAGACAAAAATTATAAAATTTGAACATTGAAAAATCGAGTGATTTAAAATAAATTAATTAAATTGAAAATTTGAAGAAGAGAAAAATTAAAAACTGAAAAATTTCAAAATCGGTAGATCTAATAACAAAAAAAAAAATCGAAAAATTTTAAAAATTGAAGAAAGGGGAATTATAAAACAAAAGAAATCGAAAAGATGAAATGTGGAGAAATCGAAAAATCAAAAATTGAGAAATTGAAAAATTGACGAATCGGAAAAACGAAATATTGTAAAATTAAAGAAAATAAAAACCGGACTCAAAAGTTGCAAGAGGTGGAAAATTAAGGAATCAAAACATTGAAAATTTAAAAATTGAAAACTCGAGAAATTTTAAAATGAAAATTTGAAAAATCCCAAATCGAAACAAATATGAAAACGAAAAATTGAAAAATCGAGAAACTGAAAAATCTAAAAAACGATAAAATTAAAAATTCTAAGTTGAAAAATCGAAAGTTGAAAACCGAAAAATTGCAATTAGGAAAATTGAACCATCGAAAAACTGAAAAATTTCACATTGGAAAGAGAAAAATTATAAAATCAGAACATTAAAAAATCAGTCAAAAAATTTAAAAAATTGAAAAATGAAGTAATTAAAACATCGACAAATTGGAAAAATGGCGTAACTGAAAAAAAATATACAAAAATCAAAAATCTGAAAAACTGAAAAATTCAAAAATTGAAAAATTTCAAAATTGGTAATCTAATAAAGAATAAAAAATCAAAAATTTTAAAAATCACAAATGAAAACTCCATAAATTGCACAATTTTCGAATTGAAAAAAATGAAAAACTGAAAAATCAGAAAAATGGAAGATCGATAAATTGCAAAATCGAAAAATAAAAAATGAAAATTAAAAAACTGAAGAAGTGAGAAATGTAAACCTTAAGAAATCGAAAAGATGAAATGCGGAGAAACCGAAAAATAAAAAATTGAGAAATTGAAAAATTGACGAATCGGAAAAACGAAAAATTGTAGAAATAAAGAAAATAAAAACCGAACTCAAAAGTTGCAAGAGTTGGAGAATTAAAAAAAAATTGAAAAGTTAAAAATTGGAATCTTCAGAAATTTAAAAAAAAAAAATTGGAGAATCCCAAATTGAAAAAATTATGAACACGAAAAATTGAAAAATTGAGAAAATAAAAAATCTAAAACAACCAACGACAAAATTAAAAATTCTAAGAGTTGAAAACCGAAAAATTGAAAAATCTAAAACCTGAAAAATTTCACACTGAAAAATTATAAAATCGGAACACTGAAAAATTTATCAAAAAAATTAAAAATTGAAAAAGGAAACAATTAAAACTTCAGCAAATTGAAGAACTGAAAATTCGAACAATGGAGTAATTGAAAAAAAAAATAATAAAAAACAAAAATTTTTAAAAAGTGAAAAATTTAAAAATTGAAAAATTTCAAAATCGGTAGATCTAATAAACAATAAAAAAAACTGAAAAATTTTAAGAAGCAAAAATTTAAAAAACCATAAATAGCAAAATTTTCGAATTGAAAAAAATGAAAAATTGAACAATCGGAAAAAAGGAAGATCAAGAAATTGCAAACTCCAGAAATAAAAATTGAAAATTAAAAAAATGAAGAAAAGAGAATTCTAAAACTCAAGAAACCGAAAAGATGAGATCGAAAAATCCACAAATTGCAAAATTTTCGAATTGAAAAAATTGAAAAATTGGGAAAATGGATGATCGAGAAATTTAAAAATCGAGAAAAAGAAATTGAATAATAAAAAATTGGAAAAACAAAATCCAAAACTTTAAGAAATCGAAAAGATGAAATGCGGAGAAATCGAAAAATTAAAAATTGAGAAATTGACGAATCGGAAAAACGAAAAATTGTAGAAATAAAGAAAATAAAAACCAAACTCAAAAGTTGCAAGAGCTGGAAAATTAAAGAATAAAAAAATTGAAAAGTTAAAAATTGAAGACTTGAGAATTTTAAAACGAAAAATTGAAAAATCCCAAATCGAAAAATTGAAAAATTCAAAAACTAAAAAATTTCACATTGAAAAGAGCAAAAATGATAAAATCAGAACACTGAAAAATCAATAAAATTGAAAAATGAAATAATTAAAACATCAGCAAATTGAAGAACTGAAAATTCGAAAAATCGAGTAACTGAAAAAAAATATAATTAAAATCGAAAATTTGAAAAACTGAAAAATTGAAAAATTTCTAAATCGGTAGATCTAATAAACAATAAAAAAATCGAAATATTTTAAAAATCAAAAATTGAAAACTCCATAAATTGCAAAATTTTCAAATTGAAAAAAAGGAAAAATGGAAGATCGAGAAACTGAAAAATCGGAAAATAAAAATTGAAAATTAAAAAATTGAAGAAACTGAAGAAATGAGAAATCGAAAAATCAAAAACTGAGAAATTGAACGAATATAAAAAACGAACTCAAAAATTGCAAGAGTTGGAAAATTAATGAATCAAAAAATTGAATAGTTAAAAATTAAAAACTCCTGAAATTTTAAAATGAAAAACTGAAAAAATTTTGTTTGAAAAAAATATATAAAAGTTGAAAAACTATTACTGAAAGATCAAAAATGGAAAAATTAAATATCGAGAAATTGAAAAATCGAATAAGTTTTAAAATCCAAAAATGAAAACATTCTAAAATCGTAAAATTGAAAAACTGAATAATAATAATTAGTTACGTAAATTTCAAAAAGATACAACGTTCAGTTAGATGGGCGACCTAATCCGACCCTGGAATCGGAGCAAGAATATTCACTTTAATGGGCACTGTTACTACCGCATATTGCAGTAATTTTCGCCACTTCTATCCACTCTACGGTTCTGTAACCTCATAACAACAGCCCTTTGTAGTTAACAAATAGTAAGATTGTGAAAGTTAATAACCACTTCGGGCCATAATCACACCGTAAGCTTAGCCGAACTATATACAGCGAAAATATTTAAAGACGCTCGTTAGCTCAAAAAGGCAGTCTACCACTTATTTATTTAGTGAGTCGCACGTTGAGGAATGCATTTTTCCTCAAGACAAACAACAGTTACGATAAAGTAGGCCTTCTTAGCAATCACCACATAAAAATTAAATTATGATGGTTACTACAGCCGTACTCATGTAGCCGTTATGCAGGATTTAAGTACCCGGATTTGGAGTTATTACCCTACATATGGGCCATTACACCTGTGGTACTTTAACACAATGACTCAATTCGCTTACTATTATTATTATCATCATCATCATACAGTGAACGTCATTCTAGCCGCTGCTGTAATAAACAAACAAACACAGACCTTGTACGTCCCTCCGTCCACTTTTTCGAAAAAGTCCTCAAACAACGCCACTAAACGCACTCATCTCGGCAGGCATTCCGTAAACAAAAACGGCACAAGTTTTCATTCATCACTTCCAACACAACACACCTAGTTCGGAGATGTTGAAATTACTGGTACGAAGATAAATAGATACAACTAAGACCTACGTCAGTCAAATACCTCAAGTAAACAAAATGTAACGAAGAAGGTCGTACTTCCTAGCTTAAGCCGCACAGGCTAAAGGAAAGGTAACACGTATTAATCCGGCAGGTATTCGAATTCTTCTTCTCCAGAATGCGTCTAGTAGTCAACCTTCAATTCATGAGCCTACCAGAAATCGGCAGTGCGAGGATCTAACCAGGACGTGTTAATTTGTTTAAGGACGGTTTCGGGCTCTTCTGGTTTGCTAGATTTGCATAAATAATAGCGCTTGTATGGTAATTGGCGAGTTGAAGGATCAAGTACCACCCAGATACGTTCCCTTTGACACCCAGAAACTCGTTTCGGATGCTTATTAAAATAATGAACTGTTTTTGCGTGTTGTTGTATACAATTTGATTAAGTTGAGTTATGCGTGTTTATTGTAAAAGTTGCTGTTGTGTGAATGCAAATGGGGAATTGAATTTATGAGAAAGTGGTTTTAAAATAATCGGTAATTATAGTAAGGTAATGTTATGTTATTAAGGTGAGTGCTAAATGCGGAGAATAATGTCGTGTATATTACGCAAATTAAATGGAATATTAGATGAGAATAATTATTTATAGCTTTCTACTAAATGTGTTAGGTTAATTGAATTAAATTTGCCGGTTGCGTAAAATTGGCTGCGAAACCGAAATATATGGATTTATTCTTTTTTTACACAAAATTATTATTTTAGTAGGTTAGTGGTATGGGATTAGTATGCAGGTGCGTATAGTGTGTTGCATATCCGCTACAACATGAGTGTTTTATATTATTATTAAATTTCGTTTTTGAAAGAATCTTGGGGCACCTACTTTTCTTTAACATGTAGAAAACTTTTGAGGACCCCTGGTGCCTTATTTTTCAGAGAATTAAAAAAAAACTTGGAACCCTCCTTTTTTTTTCAAGAATTTGAAAGTATCTTGGAAGAGAAATTTAGCGGTCCTGCTATTTTAATTTTCACATACTTTGAACTTTTTTTAATTAGATTCGACCACTTACAATAGAATTGAATTTTCATCACCCAATAAGTACAATAAGCCAATGAAATGCAAACGCAGGTAGGTGGGATTAATTGTACCTTTTAGTCTATTTTACCATTGTTTGTCAATATAAAATCCACTCTTCGTCTCTCAGCCAATAAAATGCGTGCTTAATTTCATTGGTTCTTAATTAAAGACGAATCTCATCATGACAAACATGACACTCTAGCTAGAACAGGTAATGTAACCGTAAATTATGTGTGATTAAAATTTTACCGGAAATATCCAGAATTCAGCAGAGACTTTCAAAAATAAATACCAACTTAATAAATGTTATAAATTCAGAATATTTAAAGTTAGGGTCAACACCAACACAATATAGTAAACATTCAAAATTTTGAGAAAAATGATTTTGATTAAGAAAATTAAAATCCTGAGATCAGAGCCGTTTTGGCAAAAAATAAGAACCAAATAATAATTTTTTTATCGTTTTTGGAACAGTTTGAAAGAATCTCCGGGGTCCTTCTGTTTTAGCTTCTAGTGTAGTTTTTTCGAAATATGCTGTTTTGTATTTTTAAAAATTAAAAAAAAATCTTTGAGGCCTCTGACGTCGTTTTTAATTTTTAAAGAAAATATTTTGGCGGGTCCCTGATGGTTCGTTTTCGAAAAATTTTACAGGCTTCTATTTTTTTTAAAGCATATGAAAAAAAAATTGAGGGCCCCTGGTATCCTATTTTTAAAGAAATTTGAAAAAATCTTGCAGGTTACTAGTAGGTACCAAAAAATCTCAGGGCCCCTTTTTGCTTTAGTAATTAAAGATTTTGAAAAATCTTGAGAGCTCCTGGTACGTTTTTTTCGAAATATGAAAAACTTTTAGGGGCATTTGCTGTTTTATATTTTTCAAAATTCAAAAAAGCTTTTGATGTTCGTTTTTGAAAAATCTTGGAACCCTGCTGTTTTTTCAAGAATTTGAAAGTATCTTGGAAGCTCCTAATAGTTATACTTTTTAATAATAATAGAGAAATTTAGGGGTCTGCTACTTTAATTTTCACAAAATTTGAACGAATCGCTGGAACCCTTGTTTTTTTTTGAAAAAAAAATTACAGGATGTTGGTGTCTTTTTTTATAGAATGTAGAAAAATGTTGAACCTTGGTGTCTTATTGTTTATACAATTTGAAAACATAATTTTTTAATTGTTATTGGAATAGTTTGAAAGAATCTCGGGGGTGTTTCTGTTTTATTTGGAAGAATTTCAAGAATCTTGTGGAGTTCTAGTGTTCTTTTTTCGAAATATAAAAAAATCTTGGGGGAGTTTGCTGTTTTATATGTATTTAAAAAAATTTAAAAAAATCTTTGAGGCCTCTGATGTCGTTTTTAATTTTTACGGAATTTGAAAATATTTTGACGGGTCCCTGATGGTTCGTTTTCGATAAATTTCACAGGCTTCTAATATCTTTTTTTAAAGCATACGAAAAAAATTTTGAGAGGCCCTGGTATCCTATTTTTAAAGAATTTTGAAAAAATTTTTTGGGATCACTGATGGTTCGTTTTCGAAAAATTTTACAGGCTTCTATTTTTTTAAAGCATATGAAAAAAATTTTGAGGGCCCCTGGTATCCGATTTTTAAAGAAATTTGAAAACATTTTTTGGGAACACTGATGTTCGTTTTTTGATAAAATTTGAAAAAATTTCGCACGTTACTAGTAGGTATCAAAAAATCTCAGGGCCCCTTTTTGCTTTAGTAATTAAAGATTTTGAAAAATCTTGAGAGCTCCTGGTACGTTTTTTTCGAAATATGAAAAACTTTTAGGGGCATTTGCTGTTTTATATTTTTAAAAATTCAAAAAAGCTTTTGATGCTCGTTTTTGAAAAATCTTGGAACCCTGCTGTTTTTTCAAGAATTTGAAAGTACATATCTTGGAAGCTCCTAATAGTTATACTTTTTAATAATAATAGAGAAATTTAGGGGTCTGCTATTTTAATTTTCACAAAATTTGAACGAATCGCTGGAACCCTTGTTTTTTTTTTTGAAAAAAAAATTACAGGATGTTGGTGTCTTTTTTTATAGAATGTAGAAAAATGTTGAACCTTGGTGTCTTATTGTTTATACAATTTGAAAACATATTTTTTTAATTGTTACTAGAATAGTTTGAAAAAATCTCGGGGGTGCTTCTGTTTTATTTGGAAGAATTGCAAGAATTTTGTGGAGTTCTAGTGTTCTTTTTTCGAAATATAAAAAAATTTTGGGGGAGTTTGCTGTTTTATATGTATTTAAAAAAATTTAAAAAAATCTTTGAGGCCTCTGATGTCGTTTTTAATTTTTACGGAATTTGAAAATATTTTGACGGGTCCCTGATGGTTCGTTTTCGATAAATTTCACAGGCTTCTAATATCTTTTTTTAAAGCATACGAAAAAAATTTTGAGAGGCCCTAGTATCCTATTTTTAAAGAATTTTGAAAAAATTTTTTGGGATCACTGATGGTTCGTTTTCGAAAAATTTTACAGGCTTCTATTTTTTTAAAGCATATGAAAAAAATTTTGAGGGCCCCTGGTATCCGATTTTTAAAGAAATTTGAAAACATTTTTTGGGAACACTGATGTTCGTTTTTTGATAAAATTTGAAAAAATTTCGCACGTTACTAGTAGGTATCAAAAAATCTCAGGGCCCCTTTTTGCTTTAGTAATTAAAGATTTTGAAAAATCTTGAGAGCTCCTGGTACGTTTTTTTCGAAATATGAAAGACTTTTAGGGGCATTTGCTGTTTTATATTTTTAAAAATTCAAAAAAGCTTTTGATGCTCGTTTTTGAAAAATCTTGGAACCCTGCTGTTTTTTCAAGAATTTGAAAGTACATATCTTGGAAGCTCCTAATAGTTATACTTTTTAATAATAATAGAGAAATTTAGGGGTCTGCTATTTTAATTTTCACAAAATTTGAACAAATCCCTGGAACCCTTTTTTTTTGAAAAAAAAAAAAATTACAGGATGTTGGTGTCTTTTTTGATAGAATGTAGACAAATTTTGAATCTTGGTGTCTTATTGTGTATACAATTTGAAAACATATTTTTTTAATTGTTACTAGAATAGTTTGAAAAAATCTCGGGGGTGCTTCTGTTTTATTTGGAAGAATTGCAAGAATTTTGTGGAGTTCTAGTGTTCTTTTTTCGAAATATAAAAAAATCTTGGGGGAGTTTGCTGTTTTATATGTATTTTAAAAAATTTAAAAATATCTTTGAGGCCTTTGATGTCGTTTTTAATTTTTACGGAATTTGAAAATATTTTGGCGGGTCGCTGATGGTTCGTTTTCGAAAAATTTTACAAGCTTCTAATATCTTTTTTTAAAGCATACGAAAAAAATTTTGAGAGGCCCTGGTATCCTATTTTTAAAGAAATTTGAAAACATTTTTTGGGAACACTGATGTTCGTTTTTTGATAAAATTTGAAAAAATTTCGCGTTACTAGTAGGTATCAAAAAATCTCAGGGCGGCTTTTTGCTTTAGTAATTAAAGATTTTGAAAAATCTTGAGAGCTCCTAGTACGTTTTTTTCGAAATATGAAAAACTTTTAGGGGCATTTGCTGTTTCATATTTTTAAAAATTCAAAAAACTTTTGATGTTCTTTTTTGAAAAATCTTGGAACCCTGCTGTTTTTCTTCAAGAATTTGAAAGTATCTTGGAAGCTCCTAATAGTTATACTTTTTAATAATAATAGAGAAATTTAGGGGTCTGCTATTTTAATTTTCACAAAATTTGAACGATTCTCAGGAACCCTTTTGAAAAAAAATTACAGGATGTTGGTGTCTTATTGTTTATACAATTTATAAATCTTGGAAGTTTCTGTTGTTTTAGTTTCTAAAGAATTTGAAAATATTTTGAGGGCTCCACGTAACAGTATCTTGGAAACTCCTAATATACTTTTTAGAAATATTCAAGAAATTTAGGGAATCTGCTATTTTAATTTTCACAAAATTTGAACGAATTTCTGGAACCCTTTGTGTTTTTCTTTTTACATATGAAAAAATCTTAATAGCTAATGTTTTGTTTTTGAAAAAATTTTAGGTGATGTTGGTGTCTTTTTTTACAGCATGTAGAAAAATTTCGAACCTTAATGTCTTATTGTTTCAGCAATTTGAAAACATTTTGGAGACCCTAGTGTTCTGTTTTTGAAAAAGAAATTGAAAGAATCCTGGAGTATTTTCAGTTTTATGTTTAAAAATCAAAATAATCTTTCAATTGATTTTGGAATAGTTTGAAAGCATCTTGGGGGCCCTTCTGTTTTATTTGAAAGAATTTCAAGAACCTTGGAAGTTCCTAGTGTAGTTTTTTCGAAATATGACAAAATCTTGGGGAAATTTGATGTTTTAATTTTTAACGAATTTGAAAATACATATTTTGCGAGCTCTGGATGTTTTTTTTTTTCAAAAAACTCTTAGGGGCTCCTAGTGTCTTATTTTAAAGCATACGAAAAGTTTTTGAGGGTTTCTGGTGTCCCATTTTTGAAGAAATTTGAAAAAATCTTGGGAATCCTGATGTCTTGTTTTTTGATAAAATTTGAAAGAGTCTTGAGGGTTACTAGTCAGGATCAAAAAATCTCAGGGGCCATTTTTGTTTCAATAATTACAGATTTTGAAAAACCTTGAGAGCTCCTCGTACCCTTTTTTCGAAATATGAAAAAAATTGGAGGGCATTATATTTTTAAAAATTCAAAAAATCATTGAAGCCTCTGATGTTCGTTTTTGAAAGAATCTTGGGAGCCTCTGCTGTTTTAATTTTTAAAGAATTTGAAAATATTTTGGGGCTCCTAATATTTTGTTTTCTAAAATCTTAGAAACTTCTAGTGTTTTTTAAGCATGTGAAAGAGTTTTTAGGCGCCTCGATTGCCCTGTTTTTGAAGGAATTTGAAAAAATTTTGGGAGTTACTTCGTAAAGAATGTCGAAGGCATTTTCTGTTTCAGTGATTAAGGAATTTGAAAGAATCTTAAAAATCTTTGTATAATATATTTCAAAGAAAAGTGTCCGAATTACAAAAGTTATACAAGGCACCACTGGTACGCCATATATTTTTTACGTCGTTCCGCTCAGCTGTTCCTCTTCTCTCTGCGCCGGTCCACGCCAGCGGCGCCAGCATCACGGGGGCCGGTCCAGTGGCGGCCACGTGGCGGCAGCGATAACAGTCGGCTACGCTACCAGCCTCCGCGTCCCCGTGGAGCGAGTTGCCCTAAAAGAAGAGGGACCAGTTAACAAACAAATTAGGCTAAATCTCGCCTCAACTATTCCCGAGTTAGTAACCCTATATAACTTATTCTAGACTTATAATAACATAACCTGTTGCTAGGGGATACTAAGACAGCAACGTAGTGATCTTAGAATTCCACTAGCTGACCTTATGACGAAGAACCCTCATGGCTAGTCTCAGATTCTCCGTCGGATTCTGAACTAACTCTCACGTTGTAGGGCTTTAGCTTATCGAGGGAAACGACTCCTCTGTAGCTTCTCTGCGATCGAGAAGAACCTGTCATGTCCTCGACTACATAGCGATCATGTGTCAGGACTTCTGTAATGACAAAGGGCCCACTATACTTTGGCAGAAGCTTCTTGCTTTGGCCCTGGTTACTAGCAGCAATCGTTCGCACTAGAACCTGTTCACCTTTCTTATACGTTCGCCCCGCACGTCGATGTGCATCGAAGGAAGCTTTGCGTTTGCTTTGATGGGCGTCTATACGAGCTTTTGCGTTCGCTCTCATTGCTTGGACGTCTCCTGCATTCTCTGGTTCAATTGCCACTTCGTTGGCCAGAAATGCAGTACCAGTGCTTCTTGGCACGCATCCGAACAGCAACTCGTACGGCGATTTTCCCGTAGACGAATTCGCCGTAGAATTCAGTCCCCATCGCACTGCCGAGACGGCTTCGTCCCATCTTTGTTCATCTTCCATAGATGACGCCAGTGAGGCTAATATCGTGCGGTTGTAACGTTCAACCTGACCATTTGCTCTCGGGGTTGCCGTTGCGTTCAAAACATGCTTTATGTTTAGAGTCTTGCAGTATTCCGTGAACTGCTTACTAGTAAAACAGCTACCTCTATCTGAGATGATTCTTCTAGGAACACCAAAATTGTCTATCATGCTATTCAAGAAGTTAACCACGAGTCGTGCCTTAGTTGATGGGACTGCCTTCATGAACACGAACTTTGTAAAAGCATCTACAAGCACTATTAAATATGCATTCTTTCGTTTCGACTTGACAAAAGGGCCCAGATGATCAACGTGAAGTGTGTCAAAGGGCACCGCAATTTTCTCGATAGGGTGCATGTAGCCTGGCTTTTTCCCACCCATGTCTTTGTTGTACAAGCACGGTAGGCAACTCGATATATACTTCTTGACGTATCTACGCATTCCAGGAAACCAGTATGATGCCGATATGGCCGATATCGTCTTCATATCTGCCAAGTGGCCATTCTCGTCATGGAAATGCGAGACGACGTTTCGTCTTGCCGTCTTAGGCACAACCCACTTATTCCCGTTGTTTGTAATCTTATACAGTCTATTGTTGATAAGACGATAGTTTGCATGTATATCTCGTTCTTCCTTATCCTCTGGCTTCCGTTGCAGAGTCTCGATAAGGTACTTGCACCTATCGTCCAACATCTGAGCGGTTAGAACCCAATCATCTTCGTTGATGTTTACGGCACCTGCAATCGTTACTTCTAAACCGACAGGGTTTCTGCTCAAAGCATCAGCGTGTGACATTTTGTGTCCCGGACGATATTCGACGTCAAACGTATAATCTTGGATGCTTAGCCACCATCTTCCAATTCTAGGGACCAAATCACGCTTCGATAGAGTGGCGCGAATCGCGCTACAATCCGTCACAACCTTAAATTTCAGACCAATCAAATATATTCTAAATGCTTTCAATGTATACACCACTGCCATTGTCTCTAACTCGTATGAGTGGTATCGTTGTTCTTCCTTCGTAGTCTGTCTGGAATAATATAGTACTGGTCGAACAGTACCGTCCCTTTGCCTTTGTAATAGAATGCCACCTATTCCCCATTTGGATGCGTCAGTGTGAACCTCCGTCGTCAATTGCGGGTCGTAAATCGCCAATAGAGGTCGTGATGTTAATGACTTTTTGAGGGCGTCAAAAGCTATCCGTTGTTCGTCACCCCATGTGAAAACAGTGTCCTTTTTTGTTAGGATTGTTAGCGGTTTAGCGATTTTAGCGAAATCTCTAACATACTTTCTGAAATAACTAGCCAAGCCAAGAAACTGTCTGACACCGCGTACATCAGTCGGCGTTGGGAAATTCTCGACTGCGACTGTCTTTGCTTTCCCTGGTCGTATGCCTTGGCCACTAATCTCATGTCCTAAGTATTCAACTTTTTCCATAAAAAACTGGCACTTGGCCGGGCGTAAAGTAAGTCCAGCAGTGCGAAGTGACTGTAAGACCAGTCTTAGATTAGCCATGCCACTTTCGATGTCTTCTGTCGGCAGCAATATGTCGTCCATATAAGCTAGCGCCTTCCCGTAACGCAAATTCCCCAAAACCTTGTTTATAGTTCTTTGGAACACAGCTGGTGCGTTACACAATCCAAGTGGAACTCTGAGGAATTCGTAGTGACCGTCTGGAGTGACAAAAGCCGTTTTAGGAACAGAAGAAGCTTCTATTTGCAATTGGTGGTATCCGCTGGCCAGGTCCAGACTTGTAAAGTACCTACATCCTTTCAATTTTTCTACGAATTCGTCAACGTGTGGAAGAGGGAACCTGTCCTTTACTGTTTTGGCGTTTAAGGCTCTGTAGTCGACGCACATACGCTGCTCACCGTTTTTCTTCTTCACGAGGACTATAGGGCTCGAGTAAGGCGAATCCGATTCTTGGATGATCTCATTTTCGAGTAGATCTTTTACGATGTCTCTCACAACTTGGCGTTCATAGTGAGAGAGACGATATGGCCGATAGACCACAGGATTGTCATCCTGAAGATGTATCGACATCTTCAACACGTCGGTTTTGCCTAGATGTTTAGTGGTTGACGCAAAACAATCGCTAAATTCGTTTATTAAACTAACTAAATCACGGACCTGCGTTGGCGTGAGATGTTGATTGTATATCAGATTATGGAAATCGAAAACATCGACTACATCAACGGATTGTGTCGCTAACGGCAATGCAGTTGTTACTTTTGACACCGGAGACGACTTTTCCTCAAAACAAACTACAGACCTAACTAAGATTGTTTTGGGACTTACCTCGATATGCCGGTACGAAAGATTCGTGATGGCGACGTAGCCATCCTCCCCCCTTCGTAATACATTCGTGTACGACGTGTTCTCCATCAGGCAGCGGTCGTAAGCCACCTCTTACGTATACGTCGTCGGCACAGGCACCTCGAGAAGTCACGGCGACGAGAGCCGTTGTTCTCGGTTCTAACACGATTGATTCCTTTGCCCATAAAGGAATTTTCCTGGGAGGAACATCGAGAGTTTCGCACAAGTCACTTCCTCTTTGGGTAACTCGTACGGTCTGTCCAGAAACAATCATCATGATCTCATCTTGATTTAAGAAAGTTTGGCCCACCAGCACAGGAATTTCTTGAGCAGTATTGGGTACTATCAGGCTCTCAACTTCAGCCTCTGCACCATCTATCTTGAGTCGGATGGTCAGTTTTCCGAGAGTTTTCGTGGCTACTCCGCCGTAACCTATTACATATTTCGTGCAGGGACTGCGTTCCATGTTCAGCATGTTGGCGGTATCTTCCCGGATCAGAACAGCGCCGCACCCCGAATCAACATATGCCTGGGAGGGCGTTTCATTAACCCAGCAGTCAAAAAAATAACTACTGTTGACGGGTGCCAAGTCTTTCTCAAGGACAACTTGATTCTTGATGGACTGCCTGCGGCAATCTTTTGTAAGGTGGCCCAACCGCTTACAACTGGCACATTCCACTTTGGGTTTCGGACACTTATCGGCAAAGTGACCCTCATCCCTACAGTTATAGCATTTTGGGGGTCTTCTGGCCGGTGGTTTCGCTTTTTTTGAAGGCGGCTCATTCGATCGCTCCCTTTCGCTCAAAGGACGGCGATGTGCAGTTGTAAACGCAGTTTTCGCTACAGTCGTGCTCGAGACGGACTTTTCAGGTTTTAGAACAGAGATATATTCAGCGTAGAGCCGGTCTGGGCTCGTATATCTACCTGCTCTGGCCCCTGCTTGGACGCTTGGATCTTCAATACCATCAATAATACACGACACGGCTCTATGTCCATTAATATCGCAAGCATTTGTAAGTTCTACCTTGTCAAAGTAATATCTTTCCCATGATTCTGTAGGCAACTTCATCCGATTTACGAGGGCACGTAACGTAGTGGCGAAATCTCTGTGTTCAGGGAAGGATTTTACGAGCAATTTCTTCCACTCTTTCCAACTCAGTCGATATGTTGATAAATTATCATACCAGCGTCGAGCTAATCCACTTAGACGACTCTGCATTAAAAATATCATGGTTGGCTCATCCCAGTTATTAATTTTTGCCAACTGTTCGATTTTTGCGATCCATTTCGCTGAACTCAAATTTGGATTTCCAGGCGTGAACTCGGATATACTTTCCGGTTTTATAGCAACCCTAATTCCACGATGGTGTTTGTCTTTCGCCTTTGTTTGGTGCTTAATCAACTTTTCCACCAACGCTTCTAACATGACTTATGGTCGCTGCCCCGGCTCGTACCAGGTGCGGGACGCTTTGGAAGGTGATCGAGTACGCTTCTGTCTGCGCTTGTAGTTCCCATCCGCTGAACTCGATCTGGAGCTCGAGCTACTGGAGTAACTATCACGATCCATCGCATTCACATCACTCCCGAACTCTCACAGAAAAGCACAAGGGCTATCCCACCGCTGCCCTATAATATATTTCAAAGAAAAGTGTCCGAATTACAAAAGTTATACAAGGCACCACTGGTACGCCATATATTTTTTACGTCGTTCCGCTCAGCTGTTCCTCTTCTCTCTGCGCCGGTCCACGCCAGCGGCGCCAGCATCACGGGGGCCGGTCCAGTGGCGGCCACGTGGCGGCAGCGATAACATTTGGAGCTCTTGGTATCTTTTTTGAGATATGAAAAAGTGTCGGGGGCATTTGCTGTTTTAATCTTTAAAGAATTTGAAAAAATTTTGGGCTCCTAGTCGCTGTTTAAAGCATGTGGAAGAATTTTGAGGGCCCCTAGTATACCATTTTAAAGGAATTTGAAAAAATCTTGGGAATCCTGGTTTGCTTTTCAAAAAATTTGTAAAGAATCTCGGGGGCCCTTTCTGGTTCAATGATAAAAAATTTGAAAGAATCTTAAAAATCCTCGGAGCTCCTGAATTTGAAAAATAAAAAAATCTTGGGGGGATTTGCTATTTTATATTTTTAAAAATTGCAAACATTTTTGAAAGAACCTTCTGGTGTTTTGTTTTCGAAAAAATTTAGAGGTTCCTAGTGTCTTATTTTAAAGCATATGAAAGAATTTTGAGGGGCCCTAGTGTTCTATTTTTGAAGAAATTTGAAAAAAAATCTGGAACCCTGATGTTTTTTGACAAAATTTTAAAGAAACTTGGAGGTTACTAGTCAGTAGCAAAGGATCTTAAGGGCCCTTTTTGTTTCAGTAATTAAAGATTTTGAAAAACCTTGACAGCTCCTGGTGCGATATTTTTCGAAATATGAAAAAAATTAGGGAGCATTTGTTGTTTTATATTTTTAAAAATTAAATAAACCTTTGAAGTCTCTGATGTTCGTTTTTGAAACAATCTCGAGGGCCTCTGCCGTTTTAGTTTTTAAATAATTTGAGGGCTCCTAACGTTTTGCTTTCGAAAAAATCTTACAGGCTCCTTGTGTCTTATTTTAAAGCATATGAAATAATTTTGAGGGCCCTGGTGTCCTATTTTTGAAGAAATTTGAAAAAATCTTGGGACCCTGATGTTTTGTTTTTTGATAAAATTTAAATGAATCCTGAGGGTTACTAGTCAGTATCAAAGAATCTCAGAGGCCCTTTTTCATTCCGTAATTAAAAATTTTGAAAAATCTTGAGCTCCTGGTACCTTTTTTTTTGAAATATGAAAAAACATTGGGAACATTTGCCGTTTTATCATTTTAAAAATTAAAAAAATCTTTGAGGCCTTATTTTTGAAGAAATTTGAAAAAATCTCGGGAACCCTGATGTTGTGTTATTTGATAAAATTTGAAAGTATCTTGGGGTTACTAGTCGATCTGAAAGACTCTCAGGGACCTTTTTGTTTCAATAATTAAAGATTTTAAAAAATCTTGAGAGCTCCTGGTACCCTTTTTTCGAAATACGAAAAATTTTTGGGGGCATTTACTGTTTTATATTTTTAAAATTTTTAAAAATCTTTAAAATCTCTAATGTTTGTTTTTGGTCTTTTTTTAAACACGTTAAAAAATTTTGGGGCCACCAGTGTTTTATTTTTTAACGAATTTTATTTTTTGGGAACCCTGATATTTTGTTTTTGGAAAAAAAAGTGGAAGAATCTTGAGGGTTACTACTAAGCATCAAAGAATTTCGGGGGCCCTTCGAATCTTGGGAGTCCCTGGTGCCTTTTTTTTTGAAATATGAAAAAATCTTGGGGGTGTTTGTCGTTTTCTTTTTAAAAATTAAAAAAATCTTTGAGGCCTCTGACGCTCCTTTTCAAAAGAATCTTGGGCTCCCCTTCTGTTTTATTGTTTAAGAAAAAATCTTTGGGGTCTCTGATGATGTTTTGTATTTAAAAGAGTTTGAAGGAATCTTGGGAGTTCCTGATGTCTGAAATTAATATTAAATAACTCTAAAGCAATTTTTAAAAATCGCACTTAATGTTTTGACATGTCATCAGTTTTTGAAAGTGGACAATTTTTTGGGTTTTTTTTTTAACATTAAGATAATTTTAAAATACGACGACACAGGACAGACAAATTCTGAGGAAAAACGTCTTTTGTTCTACAAGATTAACATCTTTAATTATGACTGATTTAAATAAAAATGTTTATTAACGAATGTTTTTACCATTTTTGAATATGCAAATCTACACAACATTTTTAATTTACATGAATTTCAAAACTGCTTGGAGCTCCTGGTCTTGATTATTCTTTGTAAAAAATGATACGAGCTGAGATTTTTCAGATAAATTAAGTTTTTTTGTTCTTATCTCAATACACACATGCTGTTTATATACACACAGTGGTAAGATTTTCCGCTGTGGGTAAGGTTCGGGCTACCACACACTATCAGACGCAATAAAACCTAATAATAGTTATGTAAAAGTTTATTAACAATAATGTCCGGCAATAAAAATAAAAGTATAAAAATATAAAATGTCATTGTATCATTCCTTATAAAAATACTTTCTCTTTTCACAATCACACAACAATCAAAGGCTCGTCATGGCGGGTGGTCTCGCATAAGCCTTTGGAATAAATCCATACTTCCTAGTTTTCGGTGCATACGCCCACAACCATCCATCAACAGTTTGATTATTAAGATCAGCATATATCCAATCACCTCTTCTTACAGTTAAATCGTCAGGAGCTTGAGCTTTATAATCGTACAACATGACCAACTCCGTCCCGTGATAACGCAAATCATCCACACTGGACGTGGTCAGCAAATGCGAGTTATTTTGATTCGTCAAGTTTCCGCTCAGATTTTGATTAGCGACGCGGTTCAAATGACCTTGTATCACATTATCAGCCGGATAAACGAACCCGGACGGGATGAAGCCTTCCTGGCCGTCGCTGCGCACGATCCAGTACCAGTCGGGGTCCTCCTTGTTCAGTACTGCGACGGAAGCTTTAGCTGCTCGCGCTTTCAAGAAAGCTCATACTTACCAGTCACGAACTCCCCCCGCTCCACGGATACGTCGTTCTCGTCCCTCGCTATGAAAGTATACAGCACTATGTAACGCCCTGACGGATCTTTCGAAAATGGCAACATATCGGGTTCCGATCGGATACTAATCGGCGATCCAGCACCTCTCACTTGTTTTTTCCCCAAAGAATCGCAATCACTAGTGTCTAAACCGGCTAGATCACACTCATGATTAGTATCCGAGCTTTCCCCTGATGGCAGCTGGGTTTCCCTTGGCAGTTTTTTCTTTATGGCCAGTTCGGCTAAATGGCTGTTGTATGGCGAACAGTAGGAGTACGGGATGAACCCCTCCTGCCTGGTGTCTAGACCGATGACGTAGACCCAGTCGTTCTCGCGGTAGAGGATGTTGACGATCTTCGAAAAGCAAAGTTAGCTGTGGCCAGGTCGAAAAAGCGCAACACTCAGTAGAAGCATACTTTTCCAAATTTTGAATCAGAATGTGTTGTTTACCACATCCACCATATATGTATTTAGTAAAAATTTAATAATGGGTGTATTTCCTCCAAGTGTTGCGCGTTTTTTGTCTTGATTTAGTACCTGGCCGCGTTTGACTTCGAGCTCGTCGTCTACGCAAGGCGTGAAGTCGTGAAGAACGACCATTTTGCTGTCGGGCGACAGCCCGTGCTCTTTTTCGATTCCGACCCTGACCAGGGTCTCGATGCTGGCAGAGCCCGTGATTCGACCCATCCCCGGAGCTCCATTTATGGGTCGGTTGAGCTCCTTGTCTAGGTCTGAGATGGTGGCTGCAAATGTACCACCAAAGTTCTTATGTTGGTTAAAGTGTGGTTAGTGTATTACTCGGAGGTGGGTCAAACCAACACCGCTACTAGAGTTTCTGGTTTCTAATTTACTGTTACGTAAGTACGGCTATAACAAAGAAATAGAGAAATATAAAAGTGTGTTAGGTGTGTGAAGTATCTACTGGTTAAGTCATCGATGTCCATTTGGACGCCCACGATCGGTCGTAATAGGCAGAATTGTTTGTCGATGGAGATAATCGAGTGTTGAGTTGGTAATGGGCCTAGAAGATGAGATAATAAAGATTATCCGTATTTGGGGTTATGTCTTATCTAACAAGCTCTTCTGGCTTCTTGCGAACTTCGGATTTATTGACTTGAAATTCTTACGAAAGTTCGTTCCTGAATTATTTGTGTTATTTTTGCTCGAAATGCCAAACTTGTTAGTATTAAGTACCACAATTCGTAAAATTCCTTCATTTATAAACGATTTGCGATAAAATTGTTTCGTTGTTGCTGTTTTTTTACAAACAGGTGCAATATTTTTATGATTAACCGCAATCAAAGACAGCGTCCTTTTTCAATATTCACATATCATTTAAATTTACTACCAACTTAGCAGTGTAAAAATGTGTCTTGGAGTTTTATCAGGTACCAACCTCATTCAACACGTGGGGTATTTTTAATTTTTGAACCGACAGTAACTAATATTTTTAACGTAATGAACTCAAAAGAATGAATAGATATTTACTGAGAATCCTTATCTTTAAATACGTAATACTTTAAACTCCGAATTAAGGATCCATTACTGTTACACAACGTCATAATGAGTAACACTTTATAACTTAAATGTCATGATAACCACAGAATTGATAAAAATAACTAAACCTTAGATTAAGGAAATCACTGGAGTTCCTAAACATATCCCAACAGTTTATAAACAAAATTTTGTTTTTAGTGTATTTACGATACATTTATGTTTCAGTTTTATTATTGTTCAATTTTGAGACTTTTCAATTTTTCGAGTTCTCAATTTCACAATTAATTATTTTTTTTATTTTCCAATTTCTCGAGTTCTCGGTGTTTCGATTTTTCAATATTTTGCTTTTTTGACTTCGACGTTTCAACTTTGATTTCTGGATTTTTCAATTTTTCGATGTCAGTGTTGGGATTTTTCAGCATGTATTTCGATTTTTCAGTTCTTCGATTACCCGATTTTTGAAAATTGTTTCAATTTTTTACTTTCCGATTTTGGCCGTTTCGATTTCCCAATTTATTCGATATTTCGAATTTCAATTTTTCGATTCCCCAATTTTTCGTCATTTCAGTTTTGGAAATTTTCAATTTTTTGGTTCTTCAGTTTTTCTTCCATTTCAGTTTTTAGTTTCCAACTTCTCGATTTTTATCGTTTTCAATTTCTTGATTTCTTTGATATTTTTGTTTCTCAATTATTCAAATTTTTAACTTTTTGATGTTTCAGTTTAGGGATTTTTCAATTATGTTTTTGGTTCTTCAGTTTTTCTTCCATTTCAATTTATGGTTTTTCAACTTCTCGATTTTTTGATGTTTCGATGTGTCGATTTTTCAATTTTTCGATATTATAATTTTTCCATTTATAAAATTTTGAATTTTTCGATTTCTTGATTTCTTTCTTTGATATTTTTGTTTCTGGATTTTTCAAATATTTAAGTTTTCGATTTTTCAGTTTTTCGATTTATCGATTTTTTAAAAATTTTTTCAATATTTTACTTTCCAATTTTGGCCATTACGATTTCTCAACTTTTCGATGTTACAATTTCCCAATTATTTGTCATTTCAGTTTTAGAGATCTTCAATTTTTTGATGTTTCAGTTTTGGGATTTTGAAATTTTTTGGTTCTTTAGTTTTTCTTCCATTTTAAGTTTTAGTTTTTCAACTTACCGATTTTTACTTTTTCGAATTTTTCGTTTTTCTATTTTTAAAATTCTAGATTTTTGGATTTCCTGATTTCTTTGATATTTCTGTTTTACAATTCTTCAAATTTTTAACTTTACGATTTTTCAGTTTTTGGATTTATCGATTTTTTCAATCTCTTCAATTTTTTAATTTCCGATTTTGGCCATTTTGATATCTCAATTTTCCGATTTCACAATTTTTTGTCATTTCAGTTTTGGAAATTTTCAATTTCCCGATTTTCAATTTTTTGATGTTTCAGTTTTAGGATTTTTCAGTTTTATTCCATTGCAATTTTTAATTTTACATCTCGATTTTTTACATTTTCGATTTTTTCATGTTTCGATTTCTTGATTTCTTGGATATTTCTGTTTTACAATTTTTAGAATTTTTAACTTTTCGATTTTTCAGTTTTTCGATTTATCGATTTTTTTTTTTTTCAATTATTTTACTTTCCGATTATGGCCATTTTGAAAGCTCAATTTTCCGATTTCACAATTTTTCGTCATTTCAGTTTTGGAAATTTTCAATCTCTCGATTTTTCAGATTTTCAATTAAATTTTCCAATTTTTTTAAATTTTGAATTTTCTATTTTCAATTTTTTGGTGTTTCAGGTTTGGGATTTTTCAGTTTTTTCCATTTCAATTTGTAGTTTTTCAACTTCTCGATTTTTTACATTTTTGATTTTTTAGTTTTTTGAATTATCGATTTTTTTCATTTTTTTCAATTTTTTACTTTCCAATTTTGGCCATTTCGGTTTTACAGATTTTCAATTTCTTCATTTTTCAGATTTTCGATTTAATTTTCCTATTTATTTAAATTTTGGATTTTCGATTTTCAATTCTTTGATGTTTTTTCAGTTTTGGGATTTTTCAGTTGTTTGGTTCTTCAGTTTTTCTTTCATTTCAATTTTTAATTTTTGAATTTGTCGATTTTTTAGTTTTTAGATTTTTGAATTTTGCGATTTTTATGATGTTCCAATGTCTCGATTTCCCAATATTTCAATAATTTAATTTTTCTATTTTAAACATTTTAGATTTTTCGATTTTTTGACTTCTTTAATATACCTGTTATTCAATTTTTCAAATTTTTAACTTTTTGATTTTTTAGTTTTTGGATTCATCGATTTTTAGATTTTTTTCAATTTTCTACTTTCCAATTTTGGCCATTTTGATATCTCACTTCTCCGATTTACAAATTTTTGATGTTTCAGTTTTGGAATTTTTCAGTTTTTTTTTCCATTTCAATTTTTAGTTTTTTTAACTATTTTTTATTTATTAGAATGAATTGAATTTTTCGATTTTTAAATTATAGATTTATCATTCTTCGATTTCTCGATGTTCCGATTTCTCATTTCTTCGATATTTCAATTTTTCTATTGTTAAAATTCTAGATTTTTCGATTTCTTGATTTCTTTGATATTTGTTTTTCACTTTTCTTTCATTTTTCAATTTTTCGATGTGAGTTTTGGGATTTTTCGATTTCTCGATTTTTTCCTTTTTGGATTCTTCAATTTCCCGATCTTTCGAATTCTGGCTTTCGATTTTTTGAATTCTCGTTTATAGATTTCGATTTTTCAGTTTTTCGATTTATTGATTTTTTAAAATTTTCTCAATTTTTTACTTTCCAATATTGGTCATTTCAATTTCACAATTTTTCGATGTTTCAATTTTTCGATTTCCCAATTGTTTGCACTTCAGTTTTGGAGATTTTCAATTTCCGAATTTTTCAGATTTTCAATTCAATTTTCCTACTTTTTAAAATTTTTCGATTTTTAATTTTTTGATGTTTCAATTTTGGGATTTTTCAGTTTATCTTCCATTTCAATTTTTAAATTTTAGATATATATCAATTTTTTCGATTTCTTGATTTTTTTGATACTTTTGTTTTTCAATTATTCAAATTTTTAACTTTCGGATTTTTCAGTTTTTCGATTTCTGAATTTCTCGATGTTTCAACAATTTTTCGTCATTTCAGTTTTGGAAAATTTTCAAGTTCTCGATTTTTCAGATTATCGATTCAATTTTCCAATTTTCTTAAATTTTGGATTTTCGATTTTCAATTTTTTGATGTTTCAGTTTTTGGATTTTTCAATTTTTTTGATTTTTCAATTTTTCGAATTCTGGCTTTCGATTTCTCGAATTCTCGGTTTTAGATTTTTCGATTTTTCAGTTTTCCGATTTATCGATTTTTTTAAATTTTCTGAATTTTTTATTTTCCGACTTTGGTCACTTCGATTTCTCAATTTTTGGATGTTTCGATTTTTCAATTTTTGGATTTCCCACTTTTTCCTCACTTCAGTTTTGGAGATTTACAATTAAATTTTCCTGTTTTTTTAAATTTTTAGATTTTTAATTTTTTGATGTTTCAATTTTAGGATTTTTCAATTTTTTAGTTTTTCAATTTTTCTTCCGTTTCAATTTTTGGTTTTCCAACGTCTCTATTTTTGAGTTTTTCGGTTTTTAAATTTTAGATTTATCAATTTATTCGATTTCTTGATTTTTTTGATACTTTTGTATTTCGATTATTCAAAATTTTGACTTTCAGATTTTTCAGTTTTTCGATTTATCGATATTGTTAATTTTTTTCAATTTTTTACTTTGCGATTTTGGCCATTTCGATTTCTATATTTTTCAATGTTTCGACAATTTTTCATCATTCCAGTTTTGGAAATTTTCAATTTCTCGATTTCTCAGATTATCGATTCAATTTTTCAATTTTTTTAAATTTTGGACTTTCGATTTTCAATTTTTTGATGTTTCAGTTGTTAAATTTTTCGAATTCTGGCTTTCGAATTGTCGAATTCCCGGTTTTAGATTTTTAAGTTTTCCGATTCATCGATTTTTTAAATTTTCTGAATTTTTTATTTTCCAACTTTGGTCATTTTGATTTCTCAATTTTTCGATGTTTCGATTTCTCCAATTTTTAGTCACTTCAGTTTTGGAGATTTACAATTCAATTTTCCTGTTTTTTTAAATTTTTTGATGTTTCAATTTTTGGATTTTTCAATTTTTTGTTTTTTCAGTTTCTTCCATTTCAATTTTTGGTTTTCCAACTTCTCGATTTTTGAGTGTTTCGACTTTTAAATTTTAGATTTATCAATTTTTTCGATTTCTTGATTTTTTTGAGACTTTTGCTTTTCAATTATTCAAATTTTTAACATTCAGATTTTTCAGTTTTTAGATTTATCGACATTTTTAAATATTTTCAATTTTTTACTTTGTGATTTTGGATATTTCGATTTCTAAATTTCAGTTTTGGAATTTTTAAATTTTTTGATTTCTCGATGTTCCAATTTCTAGTTTTTTCGATATTTTAATTTTTATATTTATAAAATTTTAGATTTCTCTATTTCTTTAATATTTGTTTTTCAACTGTCGAACTTCTCGATTTTTCAGTTTTTCGATGTATCGATTTTTTTAACTTTTTTCAGTTTTGTACTTTCCCATTTTGGCCATTTCGATTTCTCAATTTTTTGATGATTCGAATTTTCAGTTTTTGGATTTTCGATTTTCAATTTTTTGGTTCTTCAGTTTTTCTTACATTTCAATTTTTACTTTTTCAACTTCTATATTATTGTACCTTTTTGGATTCATGAATTTTTCGATTTTTTGATGTTTCGATGTCTCGATTTCTTGACTTGTTTGATATTTGTCTTTCAATTTTTCAAGTTATTTTAACTTTTCGATTTTTCGGTTTTTCGATTTATCGTTCTTTTTTTCAATGTCTTCCATTTTTTACTTTCCGATTTTGGCCATTTCGATTTCTCAATTTTCTGATGTTTCGATTTCCCAATTTTTGGTCATTTCAGTTTTGAAAATTTTCAATTTCTCGATTTTTCAGATTTTCAATTGAATTTTACTATTTTTTAAATTTTGAATTTTTGATTTTCAATTTTTTGATGTTTCAGTTTTGAGATTTTTCAATTTTTTGTTTCTTCAGTTTTTCTTCCATTTCGATTTTTAGTTTTTCAATTTCTCGAATTTTTGATGTTTCGATGTCTCGATTTCTCAATTTTTCGAATTTTACTTTTTCTATTTTAAAAATTTTAGATTTTTCGATTGTTTTGCTTTTAAGTTTTTCAATTTTTAACTTTCCGATTTTTACATTTTGGCCCACTGCGATTTCTCAATTTTTGATTTCTCGATTTTTTCGTCAATTTATAAATTTCGGATTTTCGATTTCTCGATTTTTTGATCTCTCGGTTTTTTGAGTTTTCGACCTTTTGATTTTCGAATTTTAGATTTTTCAACATTTAAATTTTTCGATATTTTGATGTTTCGATTACTCGATCTTTCGATTTTTCAAATTTTCGGACCTTGGTTTTACAATTTCTCGATTTTTAAAATTTTTTGAAACTTGGAAATTCACAAAATTTCGAAAATCTGGATAATTTTATTTTTAGTATACATTTTTAAATATGTGTCCAGAATTTTGAATTCCAAAATAATAAAAGTAAAATCTCCTGGACTTATGTTATCTCTTTTTGAAATTTTCAGTAGTAGTAGATTTAAAATTTACCGAATTTTCTCAAGTAGCTGCAGTTGATGAACACACTATAAACACAATTATTTCATTCTTAGTGTATTTATGGCATATTTGGAACTCGAATATTCATATAATTTCAAAAATAATGGAAACTTTTATTTTTAGTATGTATTTTCAAATTTAGCTACAAAAATGTGTTTTCGCAATAGTTCAGATTTATGACTAAAATTATATCTAAACTGCATTAATATTTGTTTTTTACGCAAGATTATACACAAAGGTGGAAATATACTGGCAACACATGCGGTTATCTATGTTACGCTTGGTATACAGACCTTCCTTTGTCTCCAAAGCATAACCAATACTAATACTAGTTGTGCTTCAGAAGCAACTATGAACTTCTTTGTTAATGTTAAAATAAACTTATTCCACCATTTTTTTTTTTATAACAATCGAATGAGTTGTTTTCGTGGTATGTAGATATTTCTAAAAAATGTTATCACAAAAACAAGCAAATAAGTGACATTTACGTAATTGGAATTCAATATGACGTCACTTCTGAGAAAACATTAATTTATTGCGTTCCTGGAACTACGTAAATTAGATAAGTTTGTAAGTTTATCTGTAAATCAGATCGCTTACTTCATTTCTTTTAACATAACGTCATGTGCTTTTGGAAATTAAAGTTAATTCTCTGAATGAGGCTTAAAAATTTTTGGCCTGACGTCATCAGTTTTTTGGGGGGGATGAATGACGCACTTACAGTCTAGACAACAACTTGTAACTTCAGACAGATTATCCGTGTGATGAATCACTACTTGACAGAGGACAAACAAGGGAATAAAACCGACTTCTCCTATTCTATGAGCTATAAAACGCTATCACGGGTAGATAGATATTAGTGAAAATAAACCTAGTGATGTTTGAGAATCTTTTTAAATAACGTTTCCGCCCATCATAAACCAAAAAATAAATAACTTCCTCGCTGTCTTATCGCCCATCTCCTTGTATCTATTATGTGACGTATTTACGCACAGCTTAATTATCTTTTTATCTCGCCCATTATAAATTACGTGGTATTGGTATTACACAATATTTAGAATCGTAAAATTAATTAAACGGTACACAAACCCAGAACAGGTTGGAACCTGTTCACAAACAAATGTTTGTCCAAACAACAAATCGTACATATTTTTCCTCCCAAACAAAGCACCATCCACATTTCCCACCGTTTTGCTTTTAAAATAACCCAGTTATCGCTTTTCACGATAAAAAAACCAGCCTTTAACATTATCGTACTGGAAGTTGGGGTAGACCATTGCGATAAAAGATAACTAACAAACCAAACAGAATTTATTTCAGTTTGAACGAAATTATCACTGTGAAAATACAACCACTTCATTAGACCCAATTGGGTACATTTTCCCACGGTTGTTCGCTGCTCCCACTCAGGTCCAGAAGCAACAGGTAGGTGTACCCACACGGTTATTGGTCGCCGAGCTTATTTATTCCACCAAAATATTGCTGTTTTTGTTTTTGCCATAAACAAAAGCTTGGCTTTCTTTGTGTTTGGTCTGGTCAGTGGGAAAAAATGAGGGCACATTCTTCGGGGGGCCAACCGAAACCTTCCACCGCGTCACCCCGTTCATGCTGTTATTGTTGTCGCGGGGCTACTTGTTAGTGTTTTTATTCAAAGGGGGCCCCCTTGTTAACCGCAATGCAACAAGCGTTAAAGGAAATTCGGGTTGTATGAAAATTGGACTAAATTTTACTCACATTTTTTCTTCTTGCCTCGTCTGATACGCACAGGGCATAGAAATGCCATTTTTGCTAATTGTTTATCTCATTTTTAAACAAATCACAGTATTTAACAATTACAACTGTACTTCTGTCAAACACGATGATCTTTTGATCAACGGAGGCTGCGATCAAAGTTTTTAATTGTGGTGCCGCGAGATGGCGCGGTTTCGCAAGTCCTGGCAAAAAATAACTAAACCTCCGCAACGACTGACCTTTGTATTTTCTAGCCCCCACGTTTCGACGTTGCTTCCTCTATAAAAAACGATTTTTTTAATCGCCGCATTCGCGGAAATTTTGTCATTCTAGTGTGAGTAGGGGGCGCCACCAGCGGCTGTCATAAAATGTGTCATGCGAACGTCAAAGTGTCAGTGACTCGAGGCGGCTGTTTTTTACGCTACTTTAAAATTCATAAAATTAGTAAATAACTTTCATTTGGGGCCTGTGCAGGGAAAAAGGTGTGAATAATGAAAATGCCCCCGACTGGTTTCGAGAACAAGTACTCCCGGCTCCTCAACCAAGAAGAAAATTTGCAGGTTTTCAAATTGCTGGGAAATCGGTGTCAGGTAAGGGTATAACGGTACAACTTGGAGCAATTAATTCCGCTAATTGCCGCGATCGTAATCTCGTGAACAGGTCAAAGTCATGTCGAATAATTTTTAGTCAATATGCACAACTGTGGCCCAGCTTTTCTGCACAGAGCCTCCGTATCATTCCCAGTGGCTGAAGAAGGACGTGGGGGTGCTGTGCTTCGTGAAAGACAACAGCAAGAAGAACTACTTCTTTCGGTTGTTTTGCTTGAGGAGGAACATGCTGGTGTGGGAGCAGGAGATGTACAAAAATATGGACTACAACGAGTCGACGTTGTTTTTGCATATTTTTGAAGGAGAAGTACGTAGGCGCGGTGGGTGGTGCGGTTTTTAATGGGTGTTTGTAGGACACGATGGTGGCGTTCAATTTTGCGAGTACCGATGAAGCAAAGGATTTTAAAATGGTCGTGGACGATAAACTCATGGTGCGCAAAAAAAGGGAAGGTTAGTATGAGGAGGGGTTTATGGGTGTGAGTACTTCAGTTGCATTCTAATGAGTAAATATTATGATGGTATTTGATATAGCAACTGATGTGATTAGATTAGTTTAACAATGTTATCCGTTATATAATCAAATCAAAAAAATTTGTTTGGTTTTTTTAGTTCAATTTTGTAAAATTAAAAAGTAGTATTCAAATTTTGGAAAATTATCATTATTCATAGATTGAATGTTTGAACTATAAGGTGTTTATAGTTTGATAGTTTCTACTTGAATTTGTCATTTTCAAGGAGACAGATTCTGCTAATATTGGAGATAAGGAGACTAAAAATACTTTGACGTCATTTAATTACTGGAAAAATATAAGACAACGTTTTACAAAGCCGAGAAGCGTTTTGGGTCTAAAATTCATTCATGAATTTATTTTTTAAAACACTCGTTTTCATATTAAATTAAAAATATTTTAAATATTTTATTAAAAAAAATCTAGATTAAACGGTACAAATATGTAATTCGGAGTAATCTGTTCGCTAGTCCATCTCGTAAAATTATCACCAGACGAAAGATGCATAAGTTGAATTTATTTTTATTACTGTTGGTGTGTTACCTGCTTTTAAAAAAATTGACAAAATACAACAATCTATTTGTAGGGAAGATTCTAAAAATAGTACATACTCAAGCGATATTCAAACACATTGGGTATTTCCAAGATAATCTGATTAAAATCTTTGGACGCAAAATTATATTAGTTTTATAATCAAATTATTTTCGAATTTCTATAATTTTTGGATATCTTTTTGCGATTTTTAATGGTAGAAGATTTAGAATTTACAAAATTTTCTCAAATCATTGCAGATAATAAAGATATCCTGACACATTTTAACCAAAATTTTGTTTATAGTATATTTAGGCCACATTTGGAACTTGGAAATTCACAAAATCTTGAATATATGGAAAATTTTATTTTTAATACATATTTTCAAATAATTGTCCAGAATTTTGGTTTCCAAGTAATCTGACTAAAATTTTCTGGATTTTTAAAATTGCATTACTTTTAGATTCAAATTATTTTATTTATAATTATGGAGTCCTAAGTAAAATTTTTGGATCTTTTTTTTTAAATTATTAGTAGTTGAAAATTTAGAACTTAACGAAATTTTCTCAAATCATTGAAATTAATAAAGATATCCTGACACATTTGGAAATTGGAAATTCACAAAATCTTGAAACTATGGAAAATTTTAATTTTAGTATTTTCAAGTAGTGTCCAGAATTTTGGTTTCCAAAATAATCTGACTAATATTTTCTGGACTTTTAAAATTATGTTACGTTTAGAATAAAATTATTTTCGAATTTCTATCATTTTTGTAGTCATAAGTAAAACTTTTGGATTTCTTTTTGCAATTTTTAGTAGTAAAAAATTTAGAATTTACGAAGTTTTTTCAAATCATTGCAGTTAATAAAGATATCCTAACGCATTTTAGCAAAATTTTGTGTCTGATGTGTTTAGGCCACATATGGAAATTGGAAATTCACAAAATTTCGAAAATATCGAAAATTTTTATTTAATATTTTCAAATATGTATCCAGAATTTTGATTTCCAAGATAATCTTACTAAAATTTTCTGGAGTTTTAAAATTATATTACTTTTAGAATGAAATTATTTTCGAATTTCTATCATTTTTGGAGTCATAAGTAAAACTTTTGGATTTCTTTATGCAAATTTTAGTAGTAAAAAATTTTGAATTTACGAAATTTTTTCAAATCATTGCAGTTAATAAAGATATTCTAACGCATTTTAGCAAAATTTTGTGCCTGTTGTATTTAGGCCACATTTGGAACTAGGAAATTCACAAAATTTCGAAAATATCGAAAATTTTATTTTTAGTATTTTCAAATATGTGTCCAGAATTTTGATTTCCAAGATAATGCGACTAAAATTTTGTGGACTTTTAAAATTATATTACTTTTAGCATGAAATAATTTTCGAATTTCTATAATGTTTGGAGTGATAAGTAAAATTTTTGGATTTTTTTTTTGTAATTTTTAGTAGTAAAAAATCTAAGTTTACGAATTTTTTTCAAATCAGTGCAGTTAATAAAGCTATCCTGGCACATTTTATATTTAGTATTTTCAACCGTGTATCCAGAATTTTAGTTTCCAAGATAATCTGATTAAAATGTTCTGGATTTTAAAAATTATATTACGTTTAGAGTCAAATTGTTTTCGAATTTCTGTAATTTTTGGGGTCATAAGTAAGGTTTTTGAATCTCTTTTTGAAATTTTTAGTTTTAGAAGATTTAGAATTTACGAAATTTTGTCAGGTCATTGCAAATAATAAAGATACCCTGACGCATTTTGAGCAAATTTTTGTTTTTGGTATATTTAGGCCACATTTGGAACTTGGAAATTTCACAAAATTTCGAAAATATCGAACATTTTATCTTTAGTTTTTTCAAATATGTATCTAGAATTTTTGATTCCAACATAATCTGACTAAAATCGTCTGCTCTTTTAAAATATTGCTACTTTTAGAATCAGGTTATTTTAGAATTTCTATAATTTTTGGAATCCCAAGTAAAACTTTTGGACTTCTTTTTGCAACTTTTAGGAGTAGAACATTTACAATTCACGATATTTTCTCAAATTATTGCAGATAATAAAGATATCTTAATGCATTTTGAACAAAATTTTGTTTCTCGTGTATTTAGGCCACATTTGAAACTTGGAAAATCACAAAATTTCGAAAATATCGAAAATTTTATTTTTAGTATTTTCAATTATGTATCCAGAATTTTGGTTTCCAAGATAATCTGACTGAAATCTTCTGCTCTTTTAAAATAATGCTACTTTTAGAATGAAATTATTTTCGAATTTCTATAATTTTTGGAATCCTAAGTAACATTTTTGGACTTCTTTTTGCAACTTTTAGGAGTAGAAGATATAGAATTTACGAAATTTTCTCAAATCATTGCAGTTAATAAAGATATCCTGACACATTTTGAACAAAATTTTGTTTCTAGCGTATTTAGGCCACATTTGGAACTTTTGTGTTTTCAAGATAATCTGATTAAATTCTTCTGGACTTTTAAAATTATATTATTTTTAGAATAAAATTTTTTTCGAATTTCTATAATTTTTCGATACCCAAGTAAAACTTTTGGATTTATTTTTACAATTTTTGCTAGTAGAAGATTTAGAATTTACGAAATTATTTCAAATCATTGAAGTTAATAAAAATATCTTGACACGTGTTAAGCAAAATTTTGTTTCTAGTGTGTCTAGGCCACAATTGGAACTTGGAAATTCACAAAATTTCGAAAATATCGATCATTTTATTTTTATTTTTTTCAAATATGTATCTAGAATTTTTTTTTACAACATAATCTGACTAAAATCTTTTGTTCTTTTAAAATAATGTTACTTTTAGAATCAAATTATTTTCGAAATTCTATAATGTTCTCAAATCATTGCAGTTAATAACGATATCCTGACACATTTTGAGCATATTTTTTTTCCAGTGTATTATGCCACATTTGGAACTTGAAAATTCACAAAATTTCGAAAATATCGAACTTTTTATTTTTAGCTTTTTCAAATATGTATCCAGAATTTTGGTTTCCGAGATCATCTGACAAAATTTTCTGGATTTTTAAAAAAATATTACTTTTCGCATCAAATTTTTTTCTAATTTCTATAATTTTTGGAATCCTAAGTATCATTTTTTGATCTCTTTTTGCAATTTTTAGCACTAGAAGATTTAGAATTTACGAAATTTTCCCAAATCATTGCAGTTAATAAAGATAACCTGACACATTTTAAGCAAAATTTTGTTTTTGGTCTATTTAGGCCACATTTGGAACTTGGAAATTTACAAAATTTCGAAAATATCGATCATTTTATTTTTACTTTTTTCAAATATGTATCTAGAATCTTTAATTCCAACATAATCTGACTAAAATCTTTTGTTCTTTTAAAATAATGTTACTTTTAGAATCAAATTATTTTCGAATTTCTATAATTTTTGGAGTCCTAAGTACAATTTTGGGATCTCTTTTTGCAATTTTTAGTAGTAGAAGATTCAGAATTTACGAATGTTTCTCAAATCGTTGCAGTTAACAAAGATATCCTGACACATTTTGAACAAAATTTTATTTCTAGTGTATTTAGGCCACATTTGGAACTTGTAAATAAATTCACAAAATTTCGGAAATATCGAAAATTTTATTTTTAGTTTTTTCAAATAAATATATATCCAGAATTTGGGTTTCCAAGATAATCTGACTAAATTCTTCTGGACTTTTAAAATTATATTATTTTTAGAATAACATTGTTTTCGAAATTCTATAATTTTTGGAGTCCAAGTAAAACTGTTCAATCTCATTTTGCAATTTTTAGTAGTAGAAGATTTTAAATTTACCAAAAAAAAAATCGCAAAACCAACATGGTTAAAGTAAAGTAAATACGTGATTTTTAATCTTACTTAAATACGATTTGTTTAATTTGTATATCGTTTAGGACTGTGTCAATAATTTGTTAGAAAAACTAACATTAACAACCGAGATTTGTGTGTTTAGCTTCTTTATAAAATTGGTGATTTTTTATCTGGGGTTTCATAATTCACTGTAGATTATCTCAAAAAAAAAAAACGTAGACATACTATAAATACACTTATTGAGAAAATTATTGTTATCATCACAATTACTTGAAAACAAATAACATATGTTACAACACGAGAGTTACTAAAGTTGGCGTATATAATGGGAAAATTATCCAGCGATGACTCCATTTTACAAATTCAGGTCGCTTAAAAATAATTTTCTGGTAAAGAACCGTACAACTTGCACCTGTGCCTTACTTGATTTTAGTAATCGTAATGAAAATAGTCTTGTCTGAATACCGACCTTTCCCAGATTAGTAATAAAAAATAATAAGGAAAATTACGTTAAAATAAACCTGGCTATCAACTAAAAATAGAGTAAAACCATGTTTCGTGGTTTGTTATCTTTTTGATGAAGATAAGCATAACACAAGCGATGTGGTAAGAACATAAACAAATATTTTCCTTGATACAGCCCTGAAATTTACGCAGGTCCTTGAATGCAACGTGTTTCGAATGTTTTGCAAGTTACACCTGCATCTTCACGTACTAATTTTAGAAAGATTTCACTTCTAGTCAAACACCAATTTGATCAAAATTCTGCTAGAACTGAAATCTTTGATGTTCGAACTGTGGAAAGTGCTTATTTTACTTGTGAGCTGTAGGTAACGAAATCGTTAATGTAGAAAATAAATAAAGTGGGTCCTAGAATTGTTCCTTCTGTTACCCCATTTAAAAAAAAATTTTTTTTTATTATAGAAAAACGTTCCAAACAGCAACAAAAAAGCCCCGTAATCCAACAAAACATAATAAACTCCCACACACTGAAAGAGCCCCACGACTACAGAAGAGTACAAGATCCAGGTAAATTAAATAAAAAAACAGCCAATCAGAGCCCCAAATCACGTTTCTCGTCGTAGCCGTGAAGTTAGCAAAGCGCAAAAGAAACATCACCAAAGCCGACATCGGCGTCCCCCTCGACTTCAAACACATATCTCACGTCGGGTGGAACCCGGACTCGGGCTTCGACATCGACAGCCAAGACGAACAACTCAAATGCTTTTTCGAGAAAGCCGGAATCTCGGAGAAGCAGCTGCAAGACCCCCACACGAAAGAGTTCATTTACGACTTCATCAACAAACACGGGGGACGAGAAGCCATCGAAGAATCCACGAATCGGCTGTCTTTGGGGCGAAAAGCGCCTGCAGTACCACCGGTGCCTCCGGTGCCACCCAGAGGGCCGCCGCGGTCCCACGTGGTACGTACTAGCGACAAGTCTACATTAATGTATTAATTAATTAATTGATTTAGCGTGTGGCACCGCCCCCACCGCCAGTCCCATCACCGAATGCCGTCAACCATGTGGAAAGTACGTCTGCTCTTGTACTCGTTGTATTTTTTAACTGTGCGTGTGCCACTTGTAGATGAGAAACCCATCCCGCCGCCGCCTCCAGTGGTCGACTTCGGCGCCGTGCCGCCCCCTCCGCCCGTGCCTATGTTCAACGATATGTCCCACGGGGACTCCATACCGCCCCCGGCGCCAGCTATGGGTTCCGCGCTTTTGGAGAGTATCAAAACTGGTACTACTTTGAAGCCCGTGGAGGATCGGAAGATGCCTCCTTCGCCGGTGGAGGATTCGCGTGGGCAGTTGTTGAAGGAGATTCGTGAAGGCACGAAGTTGAAGCCTGTTTGTGTACGTATAGGGTGAATTTGGAGGGGATTGGGGTGATTTTTGGTTGATTTTTTTTAGGAGAGGGATGTCAAACCGGTTAGTACTGTGGTGGAGCCGAGGCATGGGGATTTGGCAGAGGCTTTGGCCAGGGCGTTGGCCGAGAGGAGTAAGGCGATACATTCGGAGGACGATGATGATGAGGATGATTCGAACGACGATGAATGGGAAGACTAAATTTTATCGAATAATAGATGATATTTATATTAATGGTGTTAATCAGAGGTTCTATGTCTAATAGAAAGTTATAACTGTTATTGGGGGTGTTTTATTGAGGCGGTGTCTGAGTGATCTATTGATTTTTTTACAAAAAGTTAAGTTCAATCTTGAAGAAAATGATTTTTTTTAACTTATAAATTCTACGAACAAATTAATAAAAAAAGAAATTCTAGCAATTTACATGCACACTGCATTTGCACTCTCGAGGTTGTTTTTTTCATAATATTCTTATGAGACCGTAGTATTCCAAAAAGAGTATTTAGAATGCGAGCGCAGCGAGCTCGTTTAGGTGTAATTTAAAAAAATATATTTACAGGTATCCGTGAGAAGCTAAATCATCAAGAAAAATTTTATTATTTAAAAATGTGAGATTAAGATCACTGTAATATCTCTGGAGTTGAAACATTCGAAACGTGATCGCTACGCTCACATTTTAGAGTTTGATTTTGTAATTTACCTTCATAGGAAGATCTCGAAAATTATTATAATAAAATCTAATAATAGTTAGCCTTGCTGACCGTTCATTCTTAAGTGTTTTATTGATACTAAATTAATTAAAAAAAAAAAAAAATGATAAGAATGCGAGTGTAGCGAGCACATTTGAAATCTTAGAAACATTAAGCACGTCAAAAATGTGTAATTTTTCTGTCAGAAAATCTGTCAAGATTCCCTCATATTTCGTCAAAAATTTTCAGCTCCTTACAAATCGTTTCAGATCCTATCGAATTTTTCCAGATAGCTTTAGATCCTTTCAAATCCCTGCAGACTGTTCTAGATTCTTCCAGTTCTTTTTTTTTGGATTCTTCTAGAGTCTTACAAGTTCCCTCAGATTCTTTCATATTCCTTCAGATTCTTTTCGAATGTTTCAATTTCTCGCAGATTCTCCCAGATTCCCTCAGATTCCTTCAAATTCTCTTAGATTTTCTCAGATTCTCTCCATCTTCTCACATTCTCTTAGATTTTTCCAGAGTTTTTCAGATTCCTTCCGATTTTTTCCGATTGTCTCAGATTCTCAAGAATTTTTCACCTTTCATCAGATCACTTCAGATTCATGCAAACTCGTTCAGCTTCTTCCAGATTCTTTCAGATGCCTTCAGAATTTTACATTTTCTTGCTGATTCTCTCCTTCAATTCGATTTTTTTAGATTATTTCGGATGCTTTTCGTTGCTTCCGGATTATTTCAGATTCTTTCGAATTTTTTCAGCGTCAGGAAGCCTCAAGATTCTTTCAAATATTTCAGTTTTTTTTTTAGATTCTTTTAGATTTTTCTAAATTCTTCGAAATTCCTCAATATTCGCTCAGATTCTCGCAGGTTCCTTTAGATTCTTTCAGATTCTTTTCCAATCTTCTAATTTCTCTCAGATTTTCGCAGATTCTCCCAGATTCCCTCAGATTCTCTCCATTTTCTTACATTCTCTTAGATTCTCTCAGTCTTTTAGATTCCTTCAAATTCTTTCCGAATCTCCCTGATTCTTTCCGAATATCCCAATTTCTTTCAAGTTCTCTTAGATTCCCTCAAATTCCTCGGATGGTTTCAAATTCTTTAATTTTCTTTCTAATTCTCACTTTCAGACTCTTTCGATTTTTTTTTTATTCTTTCGGAATATTTCGGGTACTTTTTGATGCTTCTGGATTGTTTAAGATTCTTTCGAATATTTTCGGATTCTTTCAAAGAAACCATCAGGAATCCTTAAGATTCTTTCAAATTTTTCAGTTCTATTCACATCGTTTCAGATCCTTATAGATCCTTTCAGATTCTTCAAAATTCTTCCAGTTGTTTTTTAGATTCTTTAAAATTTTTCTTAATTCTTCGAAATTCCTCAATATTTGCTCAGATTCTCACAAGCTCCCTCAGATTTTTTCAGATTCCTTCAGATTCTTTTCGAATCTTCCAATTTCTCTCAGATTTTTGCAGATTCTCTCAGATTCCCTCAGATCCTCTCGATTTTTTTCACAACCTCGTAGATTCTCTCAGAGTCTTTCAGATTGCTTCAGATTTTTTGCAATTCTCTCCGATTCTCAAGCATCCTAGCTTTTTTTTAGATTTTTCTAGATTCCTTCAAATTCTTTCCGAATTTCTCCGATTCTTTCCGAATATCCCAATTTCTCTCTTAAATGCCCTCAAATTTTTCAAATGCTTTCAGATTCTTTCATTTTATTTCTGATTCTCTCCTTCAAATTCTTTCTATTTTCTTCATTCTTTTGGATTATTTTGGATGCTTTTCGATGTTTCCGGATTGTTTCAGATTCTTCCAAAGAAACCGTCAAGAATCCTCGACATTCTTTTAAATTTTTCAGTTCTATTCAGATCGGTTCAGATTCCTACAGATTCTTCAAAATTCTTCCAAATTCGTGAAGTTTTTTTTTATTCTTTTCTTTCAGATTTTTATAAATTCTTCTAAATTCCTCATTATTCGCTCAGATTCTCACAAGCTCCCTCAGATTCTGTCAAATTGCTTCAGATTCTTTTCAAATCTTCCAATTTCTCTCAGATTTTCGCAGATTCTTCCAGATTCCCTCAGATTCCTTCCGATTCTCTTAGACTATCTCAGATTCTTTCGATTTTGCCATATCCTCTTAGATTATCACAGTCTTTCAGATTCCTTCAGATTTTTTGCGATTCTCTCGGATTCTCAAGAATCCCAGTTTTTTTTAGATTTTTCTCTACTCAAAAACTCCTCCAGATTCCTTCAAATTCTTTCCGGATGTCTCAGATTTTTTTCGAATATCCCAATTTCTTTTAAATTCTCTTGGATTCCCTCAAATTCCTCAGATGGTTTCAGATTCTTTCATTTTCTTTCTGATTCTCACCTTCAGATTCTTTCGATTTTTCTAATTCTTTCAAAGAAACCGTCAGGAATCCTCAAGATTCTTTCAAATTTATCAGTTCTATTCAGATCGTTTCAGATCCTTACAGATCCTTTCAGATACCTGCAGATTCTTCAAAATTCTTCCAGTTTTTTTTAGATTCTTTTAGATTTTTCTAAATTCTTCGAAATTCCTCAATATTCGCTCTCTCAGATTATTTCAAATTCCTTCAGATTCTTTTCAAATCTTCCAATACTTCTCAGATTTTCGCAGATTCTTCCAGATTCCCTCAGATTCCTTCCGATTCTCTTAGACTATCTCAGATTCTTTCAATTTTCTCATATCCTCTTAGATTCTCTCAGAATCTTTCAGATTTTTTCCGATTCTCTCGGATTCTCAAGAATCCCAATGTTTTTTTAGATTTTCCTCTACTCACAAGTTTCTGCAAATTCCTTCAAATTCTTTCCGAATCTCTCAGATTTTTTCCGAATATCTCAATTTCTTTTAAATTTTCTTAGATTCCCTCAAATTACTCAGATGGTTTCAGATTCTTTCATTTTCTTTCTGATTCTCACCTTAAGATTCTTCCGATTTTTTCTAATTCTTTCAAAGAAACTGTCAGGAATTCTTAAGATTCTTTCAAATTTTTCAGTTCTGTTCACATCGTTTCAGATACCTGCAGATTCTTCAAAATTCTTCCAACTCCTTCCAGGTTTTTTTAGATTCTTTTAGATTTTTCTAAATTCTTTGAAATTCCTCAATATTCGCTCAGGACGAAGGACGAAAAGGACGAGAAGGACGAAAAGGACGAGAAGGACGAAAAGGAAGAAAAGGACTAAAAGGACGAAGGACGAAAAGGACGAAGGACGAAAAGGACGAAGGACGAAAAGGACGAAGGACGAAAAGGACGAAGGACGAAAAGGACGAAGGACGAAAAGGACGAAGGACGAAAAAGACGAAGGACGAAGGACGAAAAGGACGAAAAAGCCAAAGGACGAAAAGGACAAAGGGCGAAAAGGAAAAAAGGGACGAAGGACGAAAAGGACGAAGGACGAAGGACGAAAAAGGCGAAAGACGAAAAGGAAAAAAATAACGAAGGACGAGAAGAACGAAAACGAAAAAGGCGAAAAGAATGAAGGATGAAAAGGACGAAAGACCCAAAGGACGACGGGCGAAAAGGACGAAGGCCGAAAAGGACGAAAAAAAATACGGAAAGGACGAAAAGGACGAAGAGAACGAAAAGGACGAAAAGGACGAAGGACGAAAAGGACGAAGGACGAAAAGGACGAAGGACGAAAAGGACGAATTTTCCGATTTCTCTCAGATTTTCGCAGATTCTCCCAGATTCCCTCAGATTTCTTCAGATTCTCTTAGATTCCCTCAGATTCTCTCGATTTTTTCGCATACTCTTAAATTCTTCCGGACTCTTTCAGATTCCTTCAGATTTTTTCCGATTCTCTCAGATTCTCAAGAATTTTTCAACTTTCCTCACATCGCTTCAGATTCCTGCAAAATACATTCAGATTCTTCCAGATTTCCTCAAATTCCTTCATTTTCTTTCTGACTCTCTCCTTCAGACTTTTTCGATTTTTTTTTATTCCTTCGGATTATTTCGGATGCTTTTGATGCTTCATCTGGATTGTTTCATATTTTTTCGAATTTTTTCAAATTCTATCAAAGACACCATCAGGGATCCTCAAGATTCTTTCAAATTGTTCAATTCTATTCAGACCATTACAGATCCTTTCAGATCCCTGCAGATTCTTCAAAATTCTTCCAAATACTCCCAGTTTTTTCTTTGGGTTCTCTTAGATTTTTCTAAACTCTTCGAAATTTCTCAACATTCCTTCAGATTCTCTCAAATTCTCAAAAATTTTTCACTTTTCATCACATCGCTTCAAATTCCTGCAAACTCGTTCAGATTGTTCCAGATTTTTTCAAATTCTTCCATTTTCTATACGACTTTCAGATAACGTAATGATTTTAAACAAGTAACACTAATAATTTAAAATTAGTGTTAAAATCTCTAATATTTAAAAAAATAACATTTTAAAAAATATTTTTTGTTTAAAAGTTTCATTAATTATTAATCTGTCTTTGTTTAAATTCGATTCAGATGAGGTTATGCAACACATAAGACACAGTTGTATATTTAGAATGGACAAGTTAGGTCCAGAAGTTTGAATAGTTTTTGTAAATTTCAAATTTGGAGTCGTAATAATAATATCACATAATATATAAACATTCTCCAGTGTTATCACGTGTCCATTCAACGTAAATTGTGGGGTTAAGTATTAATATAAGTGTATGTAATTTTATAAAATTAAAAACAAAGTCACTGTTGTCAATTTTGGAGATGATTAACGTTTTACCATTTACATGATAGTCCTAATATACATACATTTCGCAACAATAAGTCCGGTAGTTTCGGAGTTTACCTGTTTTGAAATTTTTAGCAAATGGTCCCATTTTTTGCAGCAATTATTTGAAAACTAGCAAAAATTTGTAGTAACGAATACGGTTTACGTATTACTGAGTTTTAAAAAATAAAAATGAGGCAATTACATATTTCAAATAAGTGTCAATAATCATTTAAAATTAGTGGTAAAATCTGCAATATTTTAAAAAATGACATTTTAAATAACATTTTTTGTATAAAAGTTTAATCTTGTCTCTCTTTCAACACAAATGTATGTATAAGGACAACGTTTATCTTGAACATATATTTGTTTAATACAACTTTCTATTTCAACACTATGCAAGAACACTAAAAGACAATATATTTATTGTTATAACATTTAAATTATTACATTACGTATTAAAATTTAAATCGATTCAGAGGATATTATGCAACACACAATACACACTGGTATTTTCAGAATATGCATATAATTCAGATACAAACTTTCACGGCATGGAAACAACAAAAAAAATTCTGGTTTGGAATAGTTTTTGAAAAAAAAAAAGTGACGGGATTGGTTATTATTTGTGTGACTAAAAACAATCTATAGTGGAAATAGTATGAGAAGAACATGCTAGGTCGTCATAATCTGTCACTTTGGCTTTGGCCAGTGGCGCCTGGACACTTTTAGGTCTGTTGGTGTGTTCTTCTCCAGGTATTTTCACTCTACATAATTATAATTGTATTTGTTATAAGTATTTAAAAGTTACTTAAAAAAATAATAATATGAAAACCTAATATTATCTATATTTTCAGTGAAAATGGAGCTGCTGAATAATGTTCTAAAACAAACTTTTTGTTTCGGCAATTTTTTCTTATATAGGATTTTGTACCACTGGACTTCCAATTTAGCTCACTCTCCCCTACAAACAACGTCTAAACATTCAACCTACGAAACAAAACAAACAATACAGGAAAAACTTGAGACATTTCAAAGCACAAAAACACATTTTTTGCTGCAGATTCCGGAGATAACGCTAACTGGAACGTAGTAAAAAATAAACCAAAGAAAAAATATGCAAAGTGATTGGCGGATATGCGAGAAGGATAACGATAAGCTATAAATAAAAGCAGTTCAAAATATAATTACCGAGATGACAAACGCGGAAAAATTCTTGCCTGTTGTGTGACCGGTGGAGAACAACCTTAACAGAATCATAATATAATAAAAGTATATATCGCGTCATAATTAAACCATCTCAAAAAAACTATACCGACAGTAATAAATGCCGCACTTTATTGAAGGTTGTGCTTCCATTAACCCACCCACACCACGTATTCGAGCCAAAACCCTTCCTACTTCACCATCCCACATCCATCACACCTGTAATTGCTCTTAACATCGCGAGAATTTTAACACCTCGGCGCCAAGACCCGAGAAACCGCAAACTTTTACTTTCCATTAACTCCTTATCACCCGTGGTATGTACACATGCCAAAAAAGCAAAATTTTACGTAACGCGGCCGTAGTGCGATTTTTACTCCCAGCAGACTGGGTAGAAACCATAGGTTTAGTGATTACCCATTCACCTGTCACTGTCAGTAGGTCGCCCCATTGTCCCCACCTATTACTCTAATAAGTAGGTTCTTGTATATGTGAGATACTTGTTGGTAGCGCACATGTCGATGCATATTGACCCTTAGCGAAGCTAATCTTTGCCGCAAAACTCCTCGTGTCGGTTCCTCTTTGTTAGTTCTCGTTCCTGGTGAAGTGATGAGTGAAACAAAGCTCCAAATTTTTCTCACAGTAAGTACACTGAAACTTTTCGCGGAAGACCCACTTCTTCAAATATTTGCCCAGTCGAGCACGCTTTTTCCATTAGCGGACGCAAAATCAACAAATTCCGTCTTCTGGATATCGGCAAACAGACAATTAGCGAATTTATCTGGTTTATGTCTTCGCCGGAATTACGCTTTGGCGGGTCGGATTTCAATGGGTCTGTGGGTTCTAATTGGTGTTTGTTTCTGTTAAGGCAAAGGAGGGCATGCAAATTCTTGCTGGGACGGTTTTGGGTTCTGTGGATATTCTATTCCGGACTCATCGTAATTATCACTTTCTAAGCGAGCGTGCTCTCTATTACCCATCGAGAAATTATTGAATTATTGCAAAATGGGGCGCGGTGCGGACGCCCACCGGGTCGGAAGATGGATGGCAATAAATTTTGGCAAGGTTGCTGGGCGAATTTTGGAAATTTATTCAGGATATTCTAATTTGGAGAGTAGAATAAACAATAAACGATACTGCGATAATAACAAGGAATATGAAATTATTATTAGTTAATAAAATTAATTTTTTATTTATTTATTTATATTTCACGATAATTGCATTTCCATTAAAAAACATGGTTACAAAAAATCAGCAATTGCGCCACTTTTAAAGATGGTCGTAATTTTCAACTGTAGCGAAAAAAGCTCGTTTTGAAAACAATTTGTTTTTATTTTTAAAAAAGAGGTTTAAATTTTCTCTAACATCAAAAATTGGATATGAAAAATAATATAGCTTGGAAACAATTTTTGAGTTAAATTAAAAAAAAAACTCAAAATATTAATTTGTCAGTACAAAAGAACTCCAGAAACGGTTTCTTCTCACACTTCTGAAGGAAGGAGAGCGAATTTTGACCATTTTATCGGAATTAGATTAATTAAAACCGCTGAAATTGCAGACAAAAAAAAAAATAAAACTGCCGGTTGTTTACTTTTACTTCTTGTAGTGTCGCCAAAGCTGATAGTGAGCGGATTTCAGTCTTGTTTTTTCCGGCAACAAATTAAGATTTGCAGAACTGGTTTCCCTGTAACATCAAAAGAAATATGAAAATAATCAACAACTTCTTTGCGATTTTTACGAGCTATGAAGAAACCCTAGGAACAAAAATATAAAAAATCATTTTAATAACTGTAGAAAAAATCTTCAAGCGTAAAGTGTCAGCAAGTTTTTTCGAAAATTGCAAGATTGTTTCAGAATTCATTGAAAATGAGTAAAAGGTCCGGATTTGGAAAAAATAATAAAATCTCTCTTGCTGATTTCCAATTTTATTTTACTTTTGTTGTATTATATTAAGTGAGAGTTGCAGAAGAGGTATTTTTGATACTTCCGGAGGACGGAAGATGAATCACAGTTTATAATTTCCTTGTAATTAATTTAATTAAAGAGCTCTGAAAGTCCAAGTAAAAAAACACAAAAAAATAGTAGAGCCGTCAGGCAATTAAGACTTGAAGAACAGGCTTCTACATAACACTAATAGCAATAAAAAATTGGTCTAATATATTAGACAGAAATTAAAGTTACAGTGTTCGTAGCTTTTAAAATACCCTCTTTAAAATTTATGTGGTATATGCTGTATACACTGCTAATATAAAATTTAAAATAATGAATTTCTAGCGTAAAAAATAAAAACGGATTCATAAGCTACAAGTATGAAAGGATGTTATTTCAGGAAATTTTGAATAAACTTATAAATTTGTATATGCATATATTACACAGGTACTTTTTTCGTAATATCACTTTGAAAGTTATTAAAAAAACATTGTGGTTAGAACTCCGTTATTGTTTGTCATACAAAATTGTTTTTGGACTCACTGTAAAGCCCATAAAATGCGCTTGTTTTTAGGTACCTAGACAAAATTAAGTTCATGCCGTCTTAAAAACTTTTTTGTAATTTTCAAAACACCTATTTAAAATTTTTTCAAAAAATCGTGTGTTTAAATCCAATGCTTTTTGAGTGTATGATCAAAATTTCATGGTAGATAACAACGGGATTATACCTACAAAAAAGCAAAGTGTAAAAACCAAAAAAAAAAAAAATTGGTAGATCAAATTTTCTCCTATACTTAAAATCCATTTTTTTTCAATTTATCAATTTATTTATTTAGTGATATTATTGCCTGTGTGATATCATGTCACAGACAAAAGTCGCTTTTAAAAATGGGCTTTGCGAAATACGCGATTTTGAAAGTTAAAAAAAAAGAAAAATATTTTTTCAAAGAGTAATTGATGTAATACATATTTTACGTTGACGCCCATTCTACTAACTTTAAAATGGGTACCGTCCCGTTATCACACTACGTTTCTTACTAAGTGGATTTTAACATAATTTTTTTCAAAAAGTTTGAAATTTTTTTTCAAAAAATTATGTTAATTTTTTTTTTGAAATTGTAAATTAAAATCCAATGTTTCTTGAGTGTATGATCACAATTTCATGATAGATAACTTTGGGATTATACCAACAAAAAAAATTAAAAATGCAAAGTGTAAAAAAAAACAAAAAAATTATTTGGTGGATCAGATTTCATCCATTTTTTCAATCAATTTATTTGTTTAGCAACATTATTACCTACGAAATATCATGGGACCGAAAAAAACGCGTTTTCATACAAAATTATAAATGCGTTTTTCGAAATACAGGATTTTGAAAAAAAAAAAAAAAGATTTTACAAGTTTTAAAATGAGCATCATCTTGTTGTCATAACAATAAAATATAAATAAACAATTATATATCAAGGTGTTATGAATTTTGTAACTAAATTCACACTAAGTTTCTTAATAAACGTTTAAAAAATCTAGATACATGTTTTTAGAATTAATCTTCTACTGAGCACTCACTGATAAAAATATAAAATACAAAAATTAAAAACATGTGTTCAAAATTAATGTTTAGATTTCAAAAGAAATGATCCTTAAATAACATTTACTATGCAAAATATTTTTTGGTGTACCACGGCTATTGATGTTGCTTTTGAAGTCACTTGAAAGAATTTTGGGGACCCCCTATGTTTTTTTAAGTAGCTTGAAAGAATTTCGGAGACTCCCTGTGGATGTGGATATTGTTTTTGAAGTAATTTGAAAGAATCCCCGGGACCACTTATGTTTTGTTTTTGAAGTAATTTGAAAAAATTTCCGGGACCACTTGTGTTTTGTTTTTGAAGTAGTTTCAAAGAATCTCGGGCACTTTTTGTGTTTTTTTAAGTAATTTGAAAGAATCTCCGGGACCCATTATGTTTTTTTTTTAAAGTACTTTAAAAGAATCTCGGGGGGACTTCCTGTATATTTTGTTTTTGAAGTAATTTGAAAGAATCTCCGAGATCCCTTACGTTTTGTTTTTGAAGTAGATTGAAAGAATCTCGCGAACTTCTTGTGTTTTTTTTTGAGGTAATTTGAAAAAATTTCGGGAACCTCTCGTGGGTTTTTTTGAAGTAATTTGAAAGAATTTTGGAGACCCCCTGTGTTTTTTAAGTAGCTTGAAAGAATTTTGGAGACTCCCTGTGGATATTGTTTTTGAAGTAATTTGAAAGATTCTCTGGGATCCCTCATGTTTTGTTTTTGAAGTAGTTTCAAAGAATGTCGGACATATTTTGTGCTTTTTTAAGTAAGTTGAAAGAATTTTCGGGACCACTTATGTTTTTTTTTGAAGTACTTCGTAAGAATCTCGGGAGGACTTCCTGTATATTTTGTTTTTGAAGTAATTTGAAGGAATCTTCGGGATCCCTTACGTTTTGTTTTTGAAGTAATTTGAAAAAATTTCCGGGACCACTTGTGTTTTGTTTTTGAAGTAGTTTCAAAGAATCTCGGGCACTTTTTGTGTTTTTTTAAGTAATTTGAAAGAATCTCCGGGACCCATTATGGTTTTTTTTAAAGTACTTTAAAAGAATCTCGGGGGGACTTCCTGTATATTTTGTTTTTGAAGTAATTTGAAAGAATCTCCGAGATCCCTTACGTTTTGTTTTTGAAGTATATTGAAAGAATCTCGCGAACTTCTTGTGTTTTTTTTTTGAGGTAATTTGAAAGAATTTTGGAGACCCCCTGTGTTTTTTTAAGTAGTTTGAAAGAATTTTGGAGACTCCCTGTGGATATTGTTTTTGAAGTAATTTGAAAGATTCTCTGGGATCCCTCATGTTTTGTTTTTGAAGTAGTTTCAAAGAATGTCGGACATCTTTTGTGCTTTTTTAAGTAATTTGAAAGAATCTTCGGGACCACTTATGTTTTTTTTTTGAAGTACTTCGTAAGAATCTCGGGAGGACTTCCTGTATATTTTGTTTTTGAAGTAATTTGAAAGAATCTCCGGGATCCCTTACATTTTGTTTTTGAAGTAGCTTGAAAGAATCTCGCGGACTTCTTGTGTGTTTTTTTTTGAGGTAATTAGAAAGAATCTCGGGAACCTCCTGTGGGTTTTATTTTTGAAGTAATTTTAAAGAATTTTGGGGACCCCCTGTGTTTTTTTAAGTAGCTTGAGAGAATTTTGGAGACTCCCTGTGGATATTGTTTTTGAAGTAATTTGAAAGATTCTCGGGGATCCCTTATGTTTTGTTTTTGAAGTAATGTGAAAGAATTTCCGGGACCACTTGTGTTTTGTTTTTGAAGTAATTTGAAAAAATCTCCGGGACCACTTGTGTTTTGTTTTTGAAGTAGTTTCAAAGAATCTTGGGCACCTTTTGTGTTTTTTTAAGTAATTTGAAAAAATCCCTGGGACCCCTTATGGTTTTTTTTTTGAAGTAATTTGAAAGAATCTCGAGGGAACTTCCTGTATATTTTGTTTTTGAAGTAATTTGAAAGAATCTCCGGGATTCTTTACGTTTTGTTTTTGAAGTAGTTTGAAAGAATCTCGCGGACTTCTTGTGTTTTTTTTTAAGGTAATTTGAAAGAATCTCGGGAACCTCCTGTGGGTTTTGTTTTCGAAGTAATTTGAAAGAATTTTGGGGACCACTTGTGTCTTGTTTTAAGTAGTTTGAAAGAATCTCGGGGACCTCTCGTGTTTTTTTGAAGTAATTTGAAAGAATCTCGCGGTCCATTGTGGGTTTTGTTTTTGACGCAATTTGAAAAAATCTCGGGGACTTCTTGTGTTTTTCTTTTGAAATATCTTGAAAGAATCTCGAGGGATGTTCCTGTGGATTTTGTTTTCGAAGTAATTTGAAAGAATTTTGGGGACATCCTGTGTTTTTTTAAGTAGCTTGAAAGAATTTTGGAGATTCCCTGTGGGTTTTGTCTTAGAAGCATTTTGAAAGAATATCGGGGACCTTGCTGTTTTGGTTTTTTGAAGTAGTTTTAAACAATCCCGGAGAGTCCTTGCGGATCTTGTTTTTGCAGTAATTTCCAAGAATCTCGAGGACATTCTGTGGTTTTTTTCTTCTTTGAAATAGATTGAAAGAATATCGGGGACTCCCTGTGGATCTTGTTTTTGAAGTAATTTGAATTATATATTTTTATACATTTTAAATAGGTACTTTTTTCGTAATGTCAGTTTGAATGTTTGTCATACGAAATTGTTCTGGACTCATTTTAAAGCCCATAAAATATGCTTGTTTTTAGATACTGACACAGGAATTGTAAAGACAAAATTAAGTTCACGTCGAATTGAAAACTTTTTTTTAATTGTTCAAAACAAGTATTTAAATTTTCAAAAAAAAAAAATATTATTACCTATGTGATATCATGGGACAAAAAAAATCGCTTTTTAATATAAAATTAAAAATGCGTTTTTCGGAATACGCTATTTTAAAAGTCAAAATAAGGAAAAATATTTTTTAAAAAAGTAATTCATGCTATATATTTTATATTAACGCCAATATTAAGAGCTTTATATGTCAAGATGTTATGAATTTTGTACTAAATTCATACTACGTTCTTTACTAAACGTTTAAGAATTCTTAAAACATGTTTTTAGAAAAATTCAATTACCCTCACACTCAGCACTCACTGATAAAAATATAAAATACATAAATTAAAAACACAAGATTTCGAAATTAATTTTTAACACAACAAAACACAACCGTTCCGGAAAATTCCCGATTTTCAGAACGGTTGTGTTTTTTTTAAGTAGTTTGAAAGCATCTCGGGAACTCCCTATCGATCTTGTTTTTGAAGTAGTTTGAAAAAAATTTGAGGACTTCCTGTGGATTTTATTTTTGAAGTATTTTGAACCAATCTCGGGCGTTTTTTATGTCTTGTTTTGGAAGTAATTTGAAACAATCTCCGGCACCACTTGTGTTTTGTTTTTTAAGTAGTTTGAAAGAATCTCAGGGACTCCCTGTGGGTCTTCTTTTTGAAGTAATTTAAAGAATTTCGGGAATAATTATGTTTTGGATTTGAAGTAATTTGAAAGAATCTCGGGTATCATTCGTGTTTTGATTTGGAAGTAGTTCGACAGAATCTCGGGGACGCCCTACGGATCTTATTTTTGAAGTAGAAAAAGCAAAAAACGTAAAAACACTCAGTTTCAAAATGTAGAAAAGATCTTGAGAGAACCTCGAACATTCCTTTCGTTCTAAAACAATAAAAGTATCATTTTGTATTTTGGATACAGATAGCAATATTTTTTTTACGAGATTGGAAATAATTTTTAGTACTTTTCCTTTTACACTTGTTTGCTTCATTTTTAGCTCGTTACTGTGTGGGAATTAATACTTATTGCGCCCTTTATCTTATTTTATTTCTTCCTTTCTCTTTTACCTATTGACATGACAAACATCAATTGATTAGAAGTGCCTCTGAAACCAATTTATTTAGCTACAACTACGTATTTCTTGCCTGTTACGAAGGTTGCAATCTCCATAATGCAACCATTAGTGTGATAACGTTGTAGACTGAGAGGGTGATATTGTTTTACCTAGTGTTGCTTGTCAATTAAAATTTTTTTATGAACGATTTTTTTTATTTAAAAAATTAACAATTCTTTACTACCCAGAGAGAGTGGCCTGGAATGACTGATAGTTATAGATTATGAGTCATATTTACAGCGAAAACTTTCTCCGAATTCTCAAATTGGAACAATGGGAATTTTGCCCCTTAATAAAAATACAGTTGCCAAAAGATTACCAAAACTTGACTCACTGGATAATTCAGAGTAAAAGTAAATCAACATCCACAATACAAACGACGGATAATAAAATTTTATGTCAGACAGCGTGGAATAATTGAATTAATTCACGACGTAGCTAATTTATCAATGCAATACTTACTACTAGAGTAATGTTGATTGGTCATATTGTATAATAAATAACGTTGCGTCGGCTGCAAACTGCATATTTGCTTTACTTTTTATTGAGTTAAAAAGAAGTGGGTTAAAATGTAATAATAACGTACATTAATTCGATCGGTTTTAAAAAAATTCAATAAGAGTAAATTTCTAACGTAAATTATTTTTAAAACATGACGCTATATCTCAAACTGACGTCAGTTCTGGTTCAGCAAAATTAAGCATTGTTTGCAAACTACTTCAGGAACATTACCTTCGTTTTACCAAAACCAGTAATTTCTGTTTCATTGTAAATTAGGTGAATGTCAATATGAATCAAAACTGGAAGTGCTCGTTTAATTGTGTTTTAACAACTTATTTTGAAACTTGTTCAATGATTTTTTAATCGTTTTTGATTTATCTCTGACAAGGTAAATTATTTCAAAATAGGAATTTTTTAAGAAGTGTTTAAAGCACGAGAAATAAATTTTTAATAAACAATTATATTTAATAACGTTTGTAATAAATATATTAATAACACTAATCATTACGTTGCGGTGTTCCCAGAATTTCTGGTCTGAGATAATCTTTAAAATAACTCGCTTCGCACATTCGTTGTTTTTCTGTCAAAACGATTAAAAAAAAAAAAGAATAATATTACTGAAGCTGAACCAATACAATTAATAATGAGATGTAAATTTCTCTATAGTGTGATATTTTAATGGATTTTGTACGATAAACCTTAAAATAAAAACCGACGTTAGAGAACGAATGATAATGCAGTTGCATTAGTGCAATCAGACACTGCTTTTGTTTCAAAGCATTGTTCCATGACCACCTAGCACATTTTTTTTTCAAGTTTAGAGGGTATTTAATAAAAAAAAGTGAGTAATTTAATTACCTACTTTTTATTTTAATGGTTGTTGCGACTCGTGAATAAAGCAACAATTACCAGTCGGAAAACCGTCTTCCTTTTTTATGACAGATGATTTATCCTCCAATTTTTGATTGAAGACTTGGATATCCCGACCGTGTCAACAACACAACAATGTCGATTTGCGTCATAAACTCAATCTTTTGTTGCTTTTTGGTTCCGCAACCATGGGAACACTTTATCCAATGGGTGTTTTGACCATTCACGTTGGCACGTATGTGGAGTATGCAAAAAATGCGCTCATTAAACGTCCGCAACACATTTATCACGCTATCTTTATGACCATACCTGGCCGGATTTGCATAAAGACAATAAATTTCAAAGAACCCCGCCTAAGCTTAATTACCGCAACACAATCATAATACAGAGAACAGAAGCAGGAAGTCTGTATCTTTCGCCTCCTGCTGCGAAAAATTGTGACAGGCGATACGTCAATATGTAAATGTTTGCACCAGTTTTGCCCGTTGCGTAGAACATTTTTTCTAAGGCGACAATAGTAGGAAGCAGGAAGTGTAGCAATTTGTTCGCAGCTAATTAACCTTAACCTTGCAAAACGGCGGTTTAATTGAGAAATTACATAACGATTGCGTACGGAATTTTAATGAAAATTCGCCAAATTTAAAATTCTCGGATCGCGCTAAAAGAAAGCTAATTTATTATTTCCAAGTACGGTTCATTGTTTTATGAGTTTATAGTGGGTGTTTGCCTTTTGGAAATCCCCTAAACACTTTCACTGGCTTTCTTTTCGTCTGTTCATACATAAAACGGTGATTTTTTTAATCGATAATCCGGCGAATTTTAATGGCTGTTTAACATAACGCAACGCATTCCATACAAAGTGTTTTTGTAGAATTCCGAAATTGTAGCATGGTTTGTTTGTTTGATGACACGCTGTTGCATAAAGCATCCACTTTCTAAAAGGGTCTTTGGGAAACGAAGATTTTTTACGCAACGCTTTCTATCAAAGCAAACTGTTTAATAAAAACATTTATCATAAATATTGCGGTGAGGAAATAGTGGTTTGTGTACAATGAATAATGCAAATCAAACACCCACTAGATGCCAAATTTGAGGCGGCGAGGAAGCGGCTAGCCGGAGTAGGGGAGACGAGGAAAAGAAAAATATTAAGTATAACTTATTTGGAATAAATTTTAGCCGAATTCGGCGAAAACATTCCGGACGTCAGCTGACTGATGGGTTGCGTCACGAATTTGCATTTTTTGACAATAATTAAAATTATTTTCGCGTTAAATGTGGCATTTTCATTTTCATGGTGATCGAGATTGGAAGTTCTGGGTTTGTATTGTTTATAATTTTGATAGAACTGACGTAATGGGAAATATTTTAGCGAGATTAGTGAGTTATGAAACGAGCCTCAAACAATGAAATGTCAATATAATAAAATATAAAATAATGCAGATGTTGTGTTTCGGTCGAGAATTTATGGCTTTAAATGGTAAAAGTTCTGCGGGTATGCAGATTATCCAAAAATGCATGCATCGAGTAGAGGAAAATAATAAAAAAGCTAATTTTGAAAAACAGATTTATTTCTGATTATAAATAATTGTGTGGGTATTTTCGGATTAATATAACAGTTTTTTCTAAAATTAATTTGTAGTAAAGAGATTTTGAAATTGTCAAGCACAGTGTTCTATTAAATATTTTGACAAAATTATGAATCTGATCGACAGGTTAGAATTATTTCTGCATTGAAAAAAAAAAAAAAAAATTCTGTTCACATTCAAGCCATTAACTTTTTTTTCTGAAAATCCGTCTTGGAATTTTTTCAAGTGCTTTTACCATGAAAATTATATAAGTTTGGTGTATTTTAAGGTTTATTGTATTTCAGTTAATACTATTTATAAAATACAGGGTGTTCTATATGAGTATACTAGTTGAAAATTATATCTTCTATAAACACTCTATATATTAAACTAATATATTGGTAAAATATTGACACACAAATGTCAACAATAATCTTGCTGCAATTTTTTGTAAATTTTGCTTTCTTTCAATATTTTTCACTTGGCAACGTCGCAACAGGATTTAAAAAATAAAATGTGTTTGTAAAGACCAAGAAAATCAGGCCTTATATAAATATATAGGGTGTTCTATTTAAAAAACTAAGTTGTTTGTTGTACTCTTTGTCTAGCATACACTAAACTTATTTTCAACTATCCAGAGTGTTCTATGCTTGGACCATAACATACAGCTAGTTTTAATTGAAAAACCCTATGTATTTTTACATACTCCGACTCATTATAGGTTTTATAACATAGCTTCCTTTTGAAATTCCGATATTAAATTATTGTTTTATTCCTACTTTTTGCATTTTTTTAGCCAATGCAACGGGTTACAAAAAATCACAATAGGGTTATTTTTTATAAACACTCTATATACTAAAATTCAGTTTTCTTGACTCTACAACAAAACTTATAACTTCGTAAATTTATTTATAAAACATTGAAACGCAGATGTCAAAATTAACTTTGATGCAATTTTTGCAAATTTTACTTTTTTCAAAATTTTGTGTAAAATTAGAATCACTTGGCAACGTCGCAACTGGATTTCAAAAATTAAATATATTTGTAGAGGTCAAGAAGATCAAGTTTTGTATAAATATATAGTGTTCTATTTAAAAGATTAAGGTGTTTGTTGCACTTATATACAGGGTGAGTCACTAATTCTGTCGTTCTTTATATCTCCTTAGTTATCAGAAACATAGTAAAAGTTAAATAAAGACAAGGATACACTAAAATTATGTTCAGTTTTACAGAGTGTTCTGATTTTGAAGTATAACATATAGTTAGTTTTTTAAATGAAAAACCCTATATATTTTTACATATTCTGATAGGTTTTATAACTATAGCTGATTTTTGAAATTTCGATATTGCCACATTATTTCTACTTTTTGGAATTTTTTAGCCAATGCAAAAGTTCATAAAAAAATCACAATAAGGTTATTTTTTATGAACACTCTATATACTAAAGTTCAATTTTCTTGACACTACAACCTTTGTGAATTTATTTATAAAATGTTGGTACACAGATGTCAAAAATAACCTTGTTGGAATTTTTGCAAATTTTACTTTTTTCAAAATTTTGTACAAACTTAGAATCACTTGGCAACGTCGCAACTTGATTTAAAAAATAAAATATATTTGTAGAGGTCAAGAAGATCAAGTTTTGTATAAATATATAGAGTGTTCTATTTAAAAGATTAAGGTGTTTGTTGCACTTATATACACGGTGAGTCACTAATTCTGTCGTTCTTTATATCTCCTTAGTTATCAGAAATATATTAAAAGTTAAAGAATAAAGACAAGGAAACACCAAAATTATGTTCAGTTTTACAGAGTGTTCTGTTTTTGAAGCATAACATATAGTTAGTTTTTTAAATGGAAAACCCTATATATTTTTACATACTCTGATAGGTTTTATAACTATAGCTGATTTTTCAAATTCCGATGTTAAATTGCCACATTATTTCTACTTTTTGGAATTTTCTAGCCAATGCAAAAGTTCACAAAAAAATCACAATAAGGTTATTTTTTATGAACAGTCTATATACTAAAGTTCAATTTTCTTGACACTACAACCTTTGTGAATTTATTTATAAAATGTTGGTACACAGATGTCAAAAATAACCTTGTTGGAATTTTTGCAAATTTTACTTTTTTCAAAATTGTGTACAAACTTAGAATCACTTGGCAACGTCGCAACTGGATTTAAAAAATAAAATATATTTGTAGAGGTCAAGAAGATCAAGTTTTGTATAAATATATAGAGTGTTCTATTTAAAAGATTAAGGTGTTTGTTGCACTTATATACATGGTGAGTCACTAATTCTGTCGTTCTTTATATCTCCTTAGTTATCAGAAATATATTAAAAGTTAAAGAATAAAGATAAGGAAACACCAAAATTATGTTCAGTTTTACAGAGTGTTCTGTTTTTGAAGCATAACATATAGTTAGTTTTTTAAATGGAAAACCCTATATATTTTTACATACTCTGATAGGTTTCATAACTATAGCTGATTTTTGAAATTCCGATGTTAAATTGCCATATTATTTCTACTTTTTGGAATTTTCTAGCCAATGCAAAAGTTCACAAAAAAATCACAATAAGGTTATTTTTATGAACAGTCTATATATTAAAGTTCAATTTTCTTGACTCTACAACCTTTGTGAATTTATTTATAAAATGTTGGTACACAGATGTCAAAAATAAGTTTGTTGGAATTTTTGCAAATTTTACTTTTTTCAAAATTTTGTACAAACTTAGAATCACTTGGCAACGTCGCAACTGGATTTAAAAAATAAAATATATTTGTAGAGGTCAAGAAGATCAAGTTTTGTATAAATGCATAGTGTTCTATTTAAAAGATTAAGGTGTTTATTGCACTTATATACAGGGTGAGTCACTAATTCTCTCGTTCTTTATATTTCCTTAGTTATCAGAAATATAGTAAAAGTAAAAGTTAAACAATAAAGACAAGGATACACTAAAATTATGTTCAGTTTTACAGAGTGTTCTGTTTTTGAAGCATAACATATAGTTAGTTTTTTAAATGGAAAACCCTATATATTTTTACATACTCTGATAGGTTTTATAACTATAGCTGATTTTTGAAATTCCGATGTTAAATTGCCACTTTATTTCTACTTTTTGGAATTTTTTAGCCAATGCAAAAGTTCACAAAAAAATCACAATAAGGTTATTTTTTATGAACACTCTATATACTAAAGTTCAATTTTCTTGACACTACAACCTTTGTGAATTTATTTATAAAATGTTGGTACACAGATGTCAAAAATAACCTTGTTGGAATTTTTGCAAATTTTACTTTTTTCAAAATTGTGTACAAACTTAGAATCACTTGGCAACGTCGCAACTGGATTTAAAAAATAAAATATATTTGTAGAGGTCAAGAAGATCAAGTTTTGTATAAATATATAGAGTGTTCTATTTAAAAGATTAAGGTGTTTGTTGCACTTATATACATGGTGAGTCACTAATTCTGTCGTTCTTTATATCTCCTTAGTTATCAGAAATATATTAAAAGTTAAAGAATAAAGATAAGGAAACACCAAAATTATGTTCAGTTTTACAGAGTGTTCTGTTTTTGAAGCATAACATATAGTTAGTTTTTTAAATGGAAAACCCTATATATTTTTACATACTCTGATAGGTTTCATAACTATAGCTGATTTTTGAAATTCCGATGTTAAATTGCCATATTATTTCTACTTTTTGGAATTTTCTAGCCAATGCAAAAGTTCACAAAAAAATCACAATAAGGTTATTTTTATGAACAGTCTATATATTAAAGTTCAATTTTCTTGACTCTACAACCTTTGTGAATTTATTTATAAAATGTTGGTACACAGATGTCAAAAATAAGTTTGTTGGAATTTTTGCAAATTTTACTTTTTTCAAAATTTTGTACAAACTTAGAATCACTTGGCAACGTCGCAACTGGATTTAAAAAATAAAATATATTTGTAGAGGTCAAGAAGATCAAGTTTTGTATAAATGCATAGTGTTCTATTTAAAAGATTAAGGTGTTTATTGCACTTATATACAGGGTGAGTCACTAATTCTCTCGTTCTTTATATTTCCTTAGTTATCAGAAATATAGTAAAAGTAAAAGTTAAACAATAAAGACAAGGATACACTAAAATTATGTTCAGTTTTACAGAGTGTTCTGTTTTTGAAGCATAACATATAGTTAGTTTTTTAAATGGAAAACCCTATATATTTTTACATACTCTGATAGGTTTTATAACTATAGCTGATTTTTGAAATTCCGATGTTAAATTGCCACTTTATTTCTACTTTTTGGAATTTTTTAGCCAATGCAAAAGTTCACAAAAAAATCACAATAAGGTTATTTTTTATGAACACTCTATATACTAAAGTTCAATTTTCTTGACACTACAACCTTTGTGAATTTATTTATAAAATGTTGGTACACAGATGTCAAAAATAACTTTGTTGGAATTTTTGCAAATTTTACTTTTTTCAAAATTTTGTACAAACTTAGAATCACTTGGCAACGTCGCAACTGGATTTAAAAAATAAAATATATTTGTAGAGGTCAAGAAGATCAAGTTTTGTATAAATATATAGAGTGTTCTATTTAAAAGATTAAGGTGTTTGTTGCACTTACATACACGGTGAGTCACTAATTCTGTCGTTCTTTATATCTCTATATCTCCTTAGTTATCAGAAATATAGAAAAAGTTGAAGAATAAAGACATAGTTGTTTGACAAGTGTACAGTAAAATTATTTTCAACTTTACAGAGTGTTCTGTTTTTGAAGCATAATGTTCAGCTAGTTTTATTAATCATATACCCTATATATTTTGCAGCCAATACAATTCACAATAAATCTAAATACGGTTATTTTTATAGACACTCTATATACTAAAGTTCAATTTTCTTGACAATACTGTTTTTATTATTTTTTTTTTTTTTGAAATTTTAATATAAACTAATTTACAGATAAATCGTAACTTAAATTTCGATTTTTGTGGATTTAATAACCTATTAAATTAAACAATCAACCTCAATTATTAGCGGGAAAACAATATTTTTAATAGCAGCTTTAACGTGTAAAAGTTGGTGTTCCGCTCCATAGCAACAACGGACAGAAAGCAGACTTTAAGCTACCGGCGCGTTTATCACAAAATAACTAGCAAACTAATTCTGAATATGATTTTACTTTTCCAGTGTAAAAATTGATGGTTAATAAGTAATTTAAAATTTCCGTGACGCTGTTTTTCTATTGATCAGTTTTAATTAATGTATTCTGTTGTACAAAAGGGCATCCTTGAAGTTTTCAATTTTGTGAACGTCAGTAATTAAAATCCAATCAAAAATAAATCATCAAGGTCCATAAAACCTGTAGAATTTGTAAATTTTTAACGAGCAGGTGTGTGTGTTCAAAAAATGACCGCCCGATACCACGTTCTTTTTAATCACCCAATTCATTTAAGTGCCTCTTAATCAGAATAAAAACAATATTTATGCACAGTAATTAATAATATAAAATTCCGCGCACATTTTTCTCTAGAAATCAGCTCTCCGCGAAGTCCATTTCTCGTCGTGCACACGCGATTTCGTCCGCGCTTTGGTGAAATTCCCAGAACCCACCATCCCAATTCTCGGAACATGTCCCCTGATTCACGAACTTTCATTAACCTTCTGAACCAAAGAACGTGCAAAATTCCGAGAAACGCATATCTAATCCAGGCATCTCGCAAAAAGTCGCCCTTGCTCTCAGCTATCGGATGAATGCTATAAATAGGAAATGGGTTCTGCACTATTGAAGGATTTCCTACCACTTACAATGACTAGACACAAAAAATCGAACAATTAGCTCTGATGACATTCTTAAACTGACAATCGATTAGTTAAAGTGAAGGTGATTTATTAATTTTTTTTGAGAGCGTTGACGAACGCGTAATTGGAATTGGATGCCGGGGACGCTTTGACAAATTATTTTGTTGGAGGCGGCGATTGGGTAGGATTAATAAGTGGAAGGTTTTTTCATTTATCATCGCTGAAATGTCAATGATTTCTGAACAATTCCGTGAAATTGCAGGTATGCGTTTGTTTGGTATTAAGATCGAGGGGTCATTCGTACTGCACGAGCAGCTATGGGAGGGAAATTTGCAGTTTTCTGCCCGCAGCGCCGGGGAAAACGCCGCCCTGCGCCCTGCCGGGGCTGACGTACTGTGAACACCCGCATCATTATCCAGGGTAAGCTTTTGCAGAGTTTATTTTTCAGGTTTTGACATTTTAGTTGATTTGTAGAAGAGTTTGTGAATTTTAGTACTTTGAAAAATATTTTCGGTTTTTTTCTTCTAACTTCTAACTTGTAATCACCCTGTATGTTAGTCGCTTTCGCAATGTTGATTTCTTAGTCCAATTTAAACCAATGACGTTTACAAAATTTAATATTTAATTAAAATTTAATATTAATTAAAATTCTCAAAATTAATATATACATTTTTTTTTTAAATGTGGCCACTGTTGCCAGAATAACAGTCACCCTACTTTGAAGGTAACCAATTGGAAACATTTACTTCTCGAACGAAGTATTGCAACAGGGTTTAAACATTTTCACGGAATCTAAAGAGCCCTAGTGTTTTTTTTTTTTTAAGTGACAGAATCTTCGGTTCTCTTGGCGTTTTGTTTTTGAAAGTTTGAACAAATTTTTGGGTCTTTTGTATAAGTTTTAAGAGTGTCAAAGAATCTTCCGGGTCTCTGATGGTTTGTTTTTGAAAGATTTACAAAGAATCTTGATGGCCCTTGGTCTCTTTTTTTTTGAAAGATTTTTACAGAATCTGAGGAACCGTAGTTTTTTTTTTAACTCACAGATTTTTCGGCGCCCTTGATGTTTTATTTTTAAAATAGTTTGAAAACAATTTGGGAGCCTTTAAGTAGTGTCTCTTTTTTCAAGAGCGTGAAACATTTTTCGGCAATTCTTGTTTTTTTAAGATTTTGAAAAAACTTGAGCCCTAGTGTCTTCTTTTTAAAGGTTGTAAAAGAGTTTTGAGAACCCTTGGTATTTTACTTTTGCAAACATCTGAAACATCCTCTGAACCCTGAAAATGCTTTGTTTTGAAATAGTTTGCAAACAATCTTAAGGATCCTTTTTTTTTGAAAGATTTTTAAAGAATCTTCATGATCCCTGAATTTTGTACTTAAAAAATCTTCAAAGAATTTTGACTATTGTTCTTTTTTAAGAATGGGAATGGAAACCCTTTGTATTTCACATTTTAAACATTTGAAAAAAAATCTCTGGACCCTTGATTCCTCTATTTTGAAAAAGTTTGAATAAAACAAAAGGGCGTTTAGTGTCTTTTTATGTAAAGAATCTGAAAGAATCTTGAAAACTTTGAGTGTTGAATTGAAGAAAAAAATGGAATAATTCTCTGGGCCCCTGATATTTTGTTTATTATTGAAATAATCTATATACTACTTTTTAAAGAATGTGAAAGAGTTTTGGAGACCTCTAGTATTTTACTTTTGAGAGTATTTGAAAAGATTTTGTGGATCTCTGATTGCTTTGTTTTGAAAGAGTTTGGAAAAAATCTTAAGGGTCCTAAATGTTTTTTTAAATGACAGAATCTTTATCCTTGTGTTTTTTTTTTGAAAGGTTTTTAAAGAATCTTCATCGTTCCTGAGTTTTGTTTTTGAAAAACCTTCAAAGAATTTTGACGGCTTTTGGCCGTTTTTTTTTTAACATTTTAACATAATTTGAAGATCCCTATAGTTTTTTTTAACAATGTGAAAGCGTTTTAGAAACCCCCTAGTATTTTACATTTTAAACATTTGAAAACATTCTCTAGACCCCTGATTGCCCTATTTTGAAAAAAATTCAAAGGATCTTTAGTGTATTTTTATTTAAAGAACGTGAAAGTCTTGAAAACCCCAAAATTTTTATATAAAAAAAAAAAATTGGAACAATTCTCTGGGCCCCTGATATTTTGTTTATTGTTGAAATAAACTTTAGAATATTTTTAAAGATTCTGAAAAAATCTTTAGAACTCACAGTGGTTTTGTTTTTGCAAGAATTGAAAAAATCTTGGGCACTTGGAGTACTCTGTGATTGAAAGAGTTTTAAAGAATTTTCGGGGTATCTAGTGTTTTGTTTAGAAAGAATTTCAAAGAGTCTTGGCTACCTTTAGTTTCTTTTTTTGAAAGTGTTTGAAAAAACTTGGAGGACTTTTGGTGTTTTTTTAAACATCTTCAAAGAATCTTGTAGGCCCTTGGGCTCTTTGTTTTTGAAAGATTTTGATTGAATCTAAGAGGCCTTAGTGTTTTTTTAACCTGACAAAATCAGAAGTCTTAATGTTTCGTTTTTGAAAGAGTTTGAAGTGATTTTGGGGGCCTCTGGTGTCTAATTTTTAAAGAGTATGGAAGATCGTACCTAGTGTTTTGTTTCTGAAAATTTCAAAAAATTTTGACGGCTTTGGTTTTTTTTTCGGAAGAAGTTCAATTTTGTTTTTTTTTAAGTGAAAGAGTTTTGTGAACCTCTAATATTTTCCTTTTGAAAACAATTGAAAACATTTTCTGGACCCCTGATTGCTCTGTTTTAATAGAGTTTGAAAAAATGTAAAGAGCCTTTAGTGTCTTTTTATTTAAAGAATGTGAAAGAGCCTTGAAAATCCCTAATGCCTTTTTGAAAAAAGAAAAATGGGGGTGACTGGTGTTCTGTCTAGAAAAATTTTTAAAGTGTCTTGGCGTCCTCTACTTTCCTTTTTTGAAAGTGTTTGAAAAAACCTTGGTGCTTTTTCTTTTAAATGACAGAATAAGTCCTTTGGGGCTTTTTTTTTGATAGATCTTCAAAGAATCCTTGGAGTCCTTGGTCTTTTATTTTTGAAAGATTTCGATAGAATCTAAGACGCCTTAGTGTTTTTTAACCGACAGAATTATCGGTGGCCTTGATTTCTTGTTTTTGAAAAAGTCTGAAATAATTTTGGAAGCTTCTGGTGTCTAATGTTCAAAGATGTGGAAAAATGTTTATGATCGTCCGTGGAGTTTTGTTTCAGAAAGACTTAAAAAAAAATTTCGACGGCCCTTGGTCTTTTTTTTTTGGAAATTTTTAACAGAATCTGGGGAGTTACATTTTTTATATATTTTTTTAATAAGAAAGAGTTTTGTAGACCCCTAATAGTATACCTTTGAAGATATTTGAAAAGATTTTCTGGATCCATGGTTGCTCTGTTTTGAAAGAGATTGAAAAAATCTTAAGAGTCTTTTTATTTAAAGAATGTGAAAGAGTTTTGAAAACCCTGAGTATCTTATTAAAAAAAATGGAACTAAGTACTCTTCGTGTCTAGAATTTAAAAAAATCTTGGCGACTTTTCATTTGTTTTTTTGAAAGTTTTTAAAAGAGCCTGAGGGGCCTTTAGTGTTTTTTCTTTTAAATAACAGAATTTTTGTACCTTTGGTGTGCTATTTTTGATAAAACTCCAAAGAATCCTTGGATACCTTTGGTATTATTATTGTTGAAAGATTTTGATAGAATCTAAGAGACCTTAGTATTTTTCAGATGACGCTCTTGGTCTTTTTTTCGGAAGATTTTGACAGATTTTGGGGAGTTCTATTTTTTTTAACTGAAAGAGTTTTGTAGAGCCCTAGTATTTTACTTTTGAAGACATTTGAAAACATTTTCTGGCTTCCCTAATTGCTCTGTTTTGAAAGAATTTGAAAAATGTAAAGAGCCTTTAGTGTCTTTTTATTTAAAGAATGTGAAAAAGCCTTGAGAACTCCAAGTGTCTTTTGGAAAAAAAAATTGTTTTGTTTTTTCAAGAATTTTAAAAAATCTTGGGTACTTCGAGTATTTTGTTTAGAAAGAATTTCAAAGAATCTTGGCGACCTTTCACCCGTTTTTTGAAAGTGTTTAAAAGAGCCTTTAGTGTCTTTTTATTTAAAGAATGTGAAAGAGCCTTGAAAACCCCTAATGTCTTTTTGAAAAAAGAAAAATGGGGGTGTCTGGTGTTCTGTTTAGAAAATTTTTTAAAGTGTCTTGGCGACCTCTAGTTTCCTTTTTTTGAAAGTGTTTGAAAAAACCTTGGTGTTTTTTGTTTTAAATGACAGAAAAAAAACCTTTGGGGTTTTGTTTTTGAAAGAATTTCAAAGAATCCTTGGAGGCTCTTAGTCTCTTTATTTTTGACAGATTTTGATAGAATCTAAGAGGCCTTAGTGTTTTTTAACTGACAGAATCATCGGTGGCCTTGATCTTGTTTTTGAAAGAGTATGAAATAATTTTGGAAGCCTCTGGTGTCTAATGTTTAAAGAGGTGGAAAAATATTTACGATCGTCCGTAGAGTTTTGTTTCAGAAAAACTTTTAAAAAGTCTTGACGGCCTTTGCTGTTTTTTTTTTGGAAAATTTTAACAGAATTTGAGGAGTTCTATTTTCTATTTTTTTTTTAACATGAAAGAGTTTTGTAGACCCCTAATAGTTTACCTTTGAAGACATTTGAAAAGATTTTCTGGAACCATGATTGCTCTGTTTTGAAAGAGGTTGAAGAAATCTTAAGGGTTCTTGCTATCTTTTTATTCAAAGAATGTGAAAGAGTTTTGAAAACCTTAAGTGTCTTATTAAAAAAAATGGAACTACTCTTAGTGTCTAGAATTTCAAAGAATTTTGGCGAACTTTGACCGGTTTTTTGAAAGTGTTTGAAAGAGCCCAAGGGGCCTTTAGTGTTTTTTCATTTAAAGAGAATTTTTGTACCTTTAGTGTATTATTTTTGAAAGAACTCCAAAGAATTCTTGGAGACCTTTGGTATTATTATTTTTGAAAGATTTTGATAGAATCTAAGAGGCCTTAGTATTTTTCAGATGACGCCCTTGGTCTTTTTTTTTTGGAGATTTTGACAGATTTTGGGGAGTTCTATTTTTTTGAACTAAAAGAGCCCTAATATTTTACTTTTGAAGACATTTGAAAAGATTTTCTCGATCCGTGATTGCTCTGTTTTAAAAGAATTTGAAAAAATGTAAAGAGCCTTTAGTGTCTTTTTATTTAAAGAATGTGAAAGAGCCTTGAAAACTCCAAGTGTCTTTTGGAAAAAAAAATTGTTTTGTTTTTTCAAGAATTTTAAAAAATCTTGGGTACTTGGAGTATTTTGTTTAGAAAGAAGTTCAGAGAATCTTGGCGACCTTTGATCTGTTTTTTTTTTAAAGTGTTTAAAAGAGCCCGAGGGGCCTTTGGTGTTTTTTTTAAATAACAGAATTTTTATACCTTTGGTGTGTTATTTTTAAAAGACTGATAGAATCTACGAGGTTTTAGTGTTTTTCAGCTAACAGAATTTTCGGTGAACTTGATGTTTTATTTTATAAAGAGTTTGAAATAATTTTGGGGACCTCTGATGTCTAATTTTTAAAGAGTGTGGAAGAATCTTCATGGTTGTTCCTGGTGTTTTGTTTTAGAGCGATTGCAAACAATCTTGACGGCCTTGGTCTTTTTTTTGGAAGATTTTGACTCAGTCTTGGAAGTTCTGTTTCCTTTTTTTTAATGAAAGAATTTTGTAAAGATCTAATAATTTTATTTACTTTTGAAGATATTTGAAAACATTTTTTGGATCCCTGATAGTTCTATTTTGAACGAGTTTGAAAAAAAAGAGCCTTTAGTGCCCTTTTATTTAAAAAATGTGAAAAGGTCTTGAAAACCCCAAGTGTCTTATTGAAAAAAAAAAAAAATAGAACAATTCTCTGGGCCCCTGATATTTTGCTTATTGTTGAAATAATCTTTAAATTATGTTCTAAAAAGAATGTGAAAAAATCTTGACACCTCACAATGGTTTTGTTTTTGCAAGAATTTGGAAAAAGTCTTGAGTACTTTGAATGTTTGGTTTTTGAAATGGTTTTAAAGAAGCTTCGGGGTGTCTGGTGTTTTGTTTAGAAAGATTTTCAAAGAGTCTTGGTGACCTTTAGTTCCTTTTTTGAAAGTGTTTGAAAGAGCCTTGGAATCTTTTTCTTTTAAATGACAGAATATTTGTACTTTTGGTGTTTTCTGTTTTGTTTTTGAAAGATCTTCAAAGAATCTTGGAGGCACTTGGCATTTTTATTTTTTAAAGATTTTGATAAAATCTCAGGGGCTCTATGTTTTTTAATTGACAGAATCTTCCGTGGACAAATAATTTTGGAGCCTCTAATGTCTAATTTTCAAAGAGTGTGGAAAAATCTTCATGGTTGCTCCTGGTGTTTTGTTTCTGAAAGACTATTAAAAAAACTTGATGGCCCTTGGTCTTTTTTTTTAAGATTTTGACAGAACCTGAGAAGTTCTATTTTCTTCCTCTAATATTTTACTTTAGAAGACATTTGACACGATTTTTTGGATGCCTGATTGCTTTATTTTGAATGAGTTTGAGGATCCTTAGTGTCTTTTTATTTAAGGAATGTGAAAGAGTTTTGAAAACCCTAAGTGTCTCATTAAAAAAAATATATATGGAACAATTCTCTGACTTCTTGATATTTTTTTGTTGAAATAATCTTTTCACCATTTTTTAAAGAATGTAGAAAACATTTGAGAACTGGCAGTGATTTTGTTTTTGAAAGAATTTTTAAAAATCTTGGGCACTTCGCTTGTTTTGTTTTGAGAGTTCTAAAGACTCTTCGGGGTGTCTGGTGTTTTGTTTAGAAATAATTTCAAAGAATCTTGACGACCATTGGTTTCTTTTTTTAAACCTATAGTTTTCTAGATGTTTTATTTTTGGAAAAGTATGAAAAAAAATTGGAGGTTCCTAGTGCCTATTTTTTGAAGAATTTGTAAAAAATCGAAAGGGTTCTTGGTGTATTTTTATTTAAAAATTATGAAAGAATCGTGAAAACCAAAAGTGTCTTATTAAAAAAATGAAACAATTCTCTAGGTCCCTGGTATTTTGTTTATTGTCAAAATAACCCCTGGACCACTTTTTTAAAGATTGTGAAATAATTTTGGTAATTTCTGATATTTTATTTTGAAAAAAAAAAAAAAATCTCTGGGCTCCTGATGCTTTGTTTTGAAAGAGGTGAGGACCAGTACTGACTTATGAATAAAAAAACTTGAAACAATCCTTTAGACTCCTGATATTTTTAGATACATATTTTAAAGAATGTGAACGAAACTTGAGAGGCCATGGTTTATTTTTGAGAAAATTTAAAAAAACTTTAGGCGCTTTTTGTTTCTTCTTTTTGAAAGAATTTGAAAAAATCTTAGGGGGCCTTGGTGTCTTTCTACTTAAAAAATGTGAAAGGATCTTGAAGACCTCTATTGTTTCATTAAGAAAAATTGAAACAATCGTCTGGATCCATGACATTTTGCTTAGTGTTGAAATATCTTTAGATACATGTTTAAAAAAATGTGAAAGGTTACTAAGTATCCACGGTGATTTATTTTTTAAAAAATTTGAAAAAATCTTGGGCACACTTATTTTTGAAAGAGTTTTAAAGAATCGTGGTGACCTTTGATGTCTTCTGTTTAAAATAGTTTCGAAGAATTTAGAGAGTTCCCAGTATCTTTTTTTTTCCAAAGAATGTTACAAAATTTTCGGGGCCCCTTGTTTTTTGTTGCTGAAATAGTTTGAATGAATTTTGGGGACCTCTTGTACCTCCACAGTACGAAGAAATAGGTTTCCCGTTTCCGTCTGTCTGTCTGTCTGTCTGTCTGTCTGCCGTCCCGGATTTTTAGATAATCTTAGGGACCCTAGGTATTTTTTTTTTAAATATGAAAGAATCTCCGGAACTCAGTCCAATTTTTGAAAAATTTTGAAAAATTCTTTGACCCCTGATATTTGGTTTTTGAAAGAGTTTGAAAGACTCTTAGGGTCTTCTACTGTCTTTTTCTAAAGAATATAAAAGAGCCCTGAACACTTCTATTGTCTTATTTAAAAACAAAAATCAAAACATTCATCTGAACTCCTGATACTGAATAACTTCAGACCACGTTTTTTGGTTTTGGGACCACTTCATGATTTTCCTTTATTCTATGAAAATACCTACTTTCCCACACTTTGATTACTCTTAAGTAACAACTAGTTGTTAATTTGGCGTTGTTTAAATTTGCACTTTTTTCATTGTCTTGTGCAACTACAAAGATAATTCCTTTAATTAAAGTGTACACACATTTGCGAACTCTGTTTGACATACTTTTGGGGAAAATACTAAAGATTAAACTGTAGATGGATATTTTACAAAGCCAAACCTGACCTGACCTGTCCCGACCTGATCTGACCTGACCTGACCTGATATGTCATAACCGGAAAAATGTACAATTTCAGCATCAGTTGCAACTCTTGTGACCTTTATTTTGTTTCAGCCAAAGAATCCAATACCTAATCCAAAAATGGCGCTTCGACCACTCCACCACCCTCATCGATGAATCCAAAGAAGACTTCACCTCCTACTACTACCCACCCCCTTCGTACAAATACGGCCCCAGCAACACCATCAAACCCGAAAACTTCTACCCAGAACCCATCTACATCCCCAAACCCAACTACGTCTTTGACCAAAGCTCCCGCGTAGGAAACACCTACATCCCCCCGCAACCCCCCGTCAACTACAACACAACCCAGCTCTTCACCGGCTACCCCGACCGAAGACACCCCCAAACCAGAATAGAAAACTACAAATACTCCAACGACATCCCCCCAAGCACCTCCCCTAGAGACACCTACGGCCCCCCAAACCTGTACACGTCTCTGTCTTTACCCCAAACCAACCCCTACATAAAAGTCTGGAACAGAAAAGACGAAAACAAATTCGGGAAAGCGGTTTTGATCCGCCGGAAGAGATCCACTCACTTGAGGAAACTCAAGTCGATAAATTTTGCGAATAGTACTGTGCATGAACGAACGAAGCGGCAAAGCGCTTTGACTGGTCAGACTCTCTGCGAGACCCGCTCTCAGTTCATCATGCCCCGAGCCGCTTTGAACAACAAAGGCAACTGGATGTACGTTGTCAACATGCCGGAATTAGATAACAGGTTTACTCAACTCGTCAAAAGTGAAACTTGTGCGTAAGTATTGTGTGTTTTGGTAAATTTTGTGCAAACTAAGAGGTTTTTATTTAGGTCGCAGACCTGCAGCGGGCTTTGCAGTCTTCCTGTCGGCTACGCTTCCCGGTGCGAGCAGAAGTACGTCCAGAAGAGGCTCGTCGCTTTGGAGGGGGCCGGGAGCGAGCTCTACACCGACGTGTTCTGGTTTCCTAGTTGTTGTGTGTGCACGATTTCGAACGGTTAGGTCTTTGCGCAGTCAGTAGGTCCAATTTTGTAATTTTAGTAGTTCTTGTGTTCATTTAATTGCAATTTCAAAATCTAGGTTGAGGCAATGGGACATTTTTCATGTAAATGATAAGTTCCTATTAGCTATAAATTCGCTCTGTCTATTATTGTTGTGTGATTATGTAATTATACGTGTAAAAACGTTGTGGCTAATTTCAAATTACTATCATTATCTGTTGTGGGCCAATGCTATTAGCACGTATTTCATTATTAATTGTGAAATCTTTGTTCGATAAAGGAAAATTCGTGTTTATAGGTTGTGTTTTGATGACCGTTGACTTTTTAGCTGTTGGGGGCTTCGTGCACACGATTTTGGCAACGATGATCAAAATTTCCGAATAAATTGGCGAATTTATAAGATTTTTTTATGTGTTCAAGTTTATTTTGGAATAAAACTATTATCAGAAACAGAATTCTTTATATGATATAACAATATGAGGGCAATGCAATAAGACTGTTAATAAAGATGGCATGTGTAAATAAATAATACTTCTATATTGTTCACAGGTAAGGTGTGATCAACAAAAACGTCTTCACACGGGCGTTTTATTGATCCCACCTTATTTTCCTAATCTGTATAAATAAATATATATGTGTATCTATATCGTTTTAAGATTCCTTTTATGTGTATGCTTTTTTGATTTATGTTTAATCTATTGCTGTGTTTTGTGTTTAGTAGTATATATTATTAATTATACTTATTATTGTATTATAGCCTAGGAATTTTTTTCACATCTTATGGGAAATATCTCTAGGTTTTTGTCTTATGTTAAGTTCGGTAAGAGCAAGAGCTAATAATCCAAAACATGGTAGATAGTAGCCCTCACTATTCATTTACTTAATTTATTTCGGTCACACTGTAGTTATTACATAGTGATTTAGATTAGAAAAAATTAAATCTCTTTTGCTATCTATACTAGTGCACGTAGAGTGACATTTAAATAGAATTATTATTTGATTTTCAAATCTTTACACGTTATATAAAACTTACAACTTTAATATGCAATTCATATTTGGCAGTGTTCCAAGATTATAGTTAGAATTAGTTCCAAGGTATGTGATGTACAGCATAATCTAGACAACTTAATAATAACAATAAACTTCAAGACAGATGGTGTTTAACAAACTGTGTGGTTTGAAATTAAGATAAATAAATCATTCCACCAATATATCAGTGTTATTTACACCTTCCTGGAGTAAGATTAGGGCACAATATTGTTATAATCCTGTAAATCTCTGTTCAATTTTTGTTTCCAATAACGCATTTTAATCGTTGGATATTCTTTCAGTTTTACTTATGTGCACAGTTGGTTGCATATCCAAAGAAGTTCTGTCATGTAGAATAATTATTTACGTAGTGGCCACATTATTGTTACAATATAATCTGTAACAATAAGTATTATTATGTCGATTTGTACTTTTCTTAAATTTTGTAGAATAACAAAATGTCGCATAGAAGGTTTGTGGAAAATATTTTGAAGAGGACCTTAATCTTCGAAATTACTGAAGTCATTCCTTTAATATTGTCACGAAGATGGTAAAAAGTGGCTACCAAAAACTGACGACGTAATCTAAAAGTTTTGACAAGCAAATGTTTCGTCTAGAAATAAAAGATCTTTGGTTAGATATTAACTCAAACATGAATGGTTGCATAAAATACAGGGGGTTTAATTTAACTCATTTCTTTTAAATAAATTTTGCTGTTGACGTTGACGTTTCTTTTGGAGCTGAAAATTGTCATTTATAAACTCCGTTGCCAAGTTGCCGTTGATCTGCCAAGTTTTAACTTTCTTGTTGTCGAAATAAGTCACCACATATTAAGAAAAAAAGGCAAAATGTAGCCCCGCCCACCCGCCCTATCTCAATTGTGATAATTTTTTTATTTGTCGTGAGCCAAGAGGGCGGAGCTTAACTGCAAAATCCTTATTTCTCTACGAAAAACTAAAAACATGTGTTTGACTATCGTGCTGTTCAAAGAATGCTATGTATATTAAGAAAAAAATAAAGCCAAAGAATTCTCAATTGTGATGAAGTTTTCATTCGTTGTCAGATCGAGAGGCGGGGCTTAATTGTAAGATCCATATTTGTCTAAAAAATCCACCATTTTAAACATGTTTTAAGTTTCTTGATCTGAAAAAACGACCACGTATATTAAGGAAAAATGCAAAATATAAGCCCCGCCCACTCGCCCTATCTCAATTCTGATGATTTTGTTTTTTAATCGTCGAGAGTCAAAGGAGCGGAATTTAATTGCAAAAGATATGGTTTTGAGTATCGCGTTATTCAAAGAATACTATGTATTTTAAAAAAATTAGGCCAAAGATTAAGCTCCACCCACACCTGCCCTGATCTAAATAGTAATGAAGTTTTCATTCGTTGGCAGACCTAGAGGCGGAGTCTAAGTGCAAAATTCATATCTCCTTACAAAAATTTACCATTTTAAACGTGTTTTAGGTTTTAAAGAATAAAAAAATTATCACAATTGAGATGGGGAAATAAGTATTTTGCAGTTAAGTTCCGCCCCTTGATTCAGGACGAATAAAAAAAATCATCACAATTGAGATAGGGCGGGTGGGCGGGCTTAAATTTTGCCTTTATGTTTTAATATGTGTAGACTTCTTTTCACAACATCAAACTTAAAACATGTCTAAAATGGAAAATTTGTATAAGAACAGTTTGATACGGGACTAATTTTCGTACTAAATTGTATGCGAGAAATTAGAACCAGTTCTAAATTCTTGTATACAAGCAGGCTCAATGTGGGCGCGCATTCTATCGTATACAATTTATAACGAAAATTTGTCCTGTGTCAAACGGCTCTAAGGAAATATCGATTTTGTAATTAGGCTCCGCCCCATAATTGCAAAACCCATATTTCCTTACAAAAATGTACCATTCTAATCACGTTTAATTTCTTGTTGTGAAAAGACGGCTATGTGTATAAAAAAAAAAAAAACAAAATATAAGCCCCGCCCACCCGCCCTATCGCAATTCTGATGATCTTTTTATTCGTCGTAAGCCAAGGGGGCGATCCTTAACTGCAAAATCCTTATTTCTTTCTAAGTGTGATAAAATCTCTTATAAACGAGTATCATACAGTATTTTTTCTATTTTGTGCCTTTTTAAACAAAACGATGAAATTGCGATTTCGAAATCTAGGGAATTTTACGAGAGTTGGCAAGATTTGCAGAATATAAGAAGGGCGGCTGTGAAAAAAGATGATAGACAGTTATAACAGCTAGCAGCTATCTCCTCCGTAATGACAACAGTAAGAAAATTAATTTCACTAGGTTTAGTGTAATTATTATAGCACCTAGTGTATTTATTACGACACGCGATTGCGTATCGTAATAGACTTATTAAGAACGCAAAGTAGAAAAAGATATTTTTAAGAATCGTGCTGTTCAAAGAATACTATGTACCTATATTAAGAAAATAATAAAGCCAAAGATTAGGCTCCACCCATACCCACCCCGACCTCAATTATCAATTGTAATGAATTTTTCACTCGTTGACAGATCGAGGGGCAGAGCTTAATTGCAAAATCCATGTCTGTCTCAAGAATTTACCATTTTAAAGATGTTCTAAGTTTCTTGTTCTGAAAAGACGACTATACGTAGACTACTAAAGAAAAAAAGCAAAATATAAGCCCCGCCTACCCGCCCTATCTAAATTGTGATGATTTTTTTTATTTGCCGTGAACCAGCTACAAACTACAACTACAAAATTTTTAGTTTTTTTACAAGAAATTAAACACATGTTTTTGAGTGTGAAAGAATACTATGTATATTAAGAAAAAATTAAAACCAAAGATATATTTTTTTTAACCATCGAAAGCCGAAAGGGCAGATTTTAATTGCAAAATCATTGTTATTTCTTTACAAGAAATTACTATGGAAAATATGTTTTTGAGTATCGTATTATTAAAAGAATACTATGTATATTAACCACCCATGTCTTCCCTGATCTAAATAGTAATGAAGCCTAATTGCAAAATCCATATTTTCTTACAAAAATTTATCATTTTAAACGCGTTTTAAGTTTCTAAGAATAAAAAAATCATCACAATTGAAATGGGGTGGGTGGGCGGGGTTTATATTTTCCCTTATTTTCTTAATATACGTGGTATTCTTTGAACAACACGATGCTCAAACACTTGTTTTTAATTTTTTGTAAACAAATAAGTATTTTGCAGTTTAGCTCCCCACAATTGAAATAGGGCGGGTGGGCGGGCTTACATTTTGCCTTTTTGTTTTAATATGTGTAGACTTCTTTTTACAACCTGAAACTTAACAAATGGATAATTTGTTCAAGGAAATATCAGTTTTGCAATTAGGCTCCGTCCCAAAATTGCAAAATCCATATTTCTTTGCAAAAACCATTTTAACCATGTTTTAAGTTTCTTCTTGTGAAAAGATGATTATGTATATTAAGAAAAAAGGCAAAATATAAGCCCCACCCACCCACCCTATCTCAATTCTGATGATTTTTTTTAATCGTCGTAAGCCGAGAGGCGGAGTTTAATAGTAAAATCTTTATTTTTATACGAGAAATTACCATATTACCAAATATGTTCTTAAGTAATTGTGTCACAATATACAATGAAAATAAAAATTTTTTGATTTTTCCCTGTACAAATTTGCCATTTTAAACATGTTTTAAGTTTCTGGACCATATCGTCAAAATACTTTTCACTATTTTGAGTAGCCGCAGATATTGGTGTTGCGCTTTATAATAATAACGATCAATAAGTCGCAACTACCTCGTTTTTGGGCAAACTTGATGTCTTGTTTTGCACGGAAACGATTAATATCCAGTTGACAAAATCATTCTGCCTTGTTCTAGTTAGTTGACCTAAAAATATTATGTAAAGCTACCTTCGTACGAAAAGTCAACAGCATTTTATTTATCTGTCCATCCCATTTTCGAACCTTTCCGAAAATAGATCAACAGTTAAACACGCAATCATTGTTTTATTGCAAAAACGGTATCCTTGACTTGGGGCATGACTCAAGCATTGGAAGCCCACTCAAACTACCTCTTTTGTGCCAAACTGTGAGTCCATTATCCAACAAGAACCACTTGGTGGGTCGACATGGAGGTGGCCAATTTTCCAAGAAGATTCATCAAGCTAGCCGAACAACCCAACACAGGAAATAGTATCGCCACATCTTAATAACTTTCTTTTTGATTAAGAATGCAGTCATTTTCGTTCGATTTTGTAACACGCGACACAAAATTCACATTACTTTTTTTCTACAAACACGAAGTCGACTTAATTACAAACCGATTTTCCTTTTACCTTGTCGGTACCCAACCCATACATGGTCGAGATCGTATCAACATACCGCGAAGTACCAACAAATTTTTTACGACGCTAATCTCGCATATTAACTAATTAAAACCATTAAATACAACCCAACGCACGGCTCCACCAAATCCATAAATCTCCCCCCACGCTGAGTCCAGACCAAGCTTCCATAAAAAGATCGCGAAAATTTTCAACTACCGACCACGCCTCTGGTTTTGGTCCATCGAAAAGTCAGCCAAGATCGCAGCTTCAAGAGCAAATATCTTCTTTTGTAACGTTATAAATATTTGATTTCTATTGTCACCCATCGTGGTCCATTCATTAGACCAAACCTACACCATATTGTCTTCCTATATGAAAAATCCACCCAGTTCAAGGTTAACAGCAACTGAAACAAAAGATTATGACACTGTAAGTAGGTGCGTAAAGGTCGAAGAAAACTAAGAACGCTTGAAAGGGTGGCAATTTCTTTGCAAAAATTTCGACACGACGTGTTCCCACGTCACATACCAAGACTCGCTTTCTTTTATTATTTATGGTAGTTCTGGGGCTGGTGCTCTGGACTGGCATTTGGGTGCTAAGTGTTGGTACTGTTCCATAAGTGGTTTCACCACAGAGGTAATTTTGCAAAAAAGCTGAGGTGGCACGTGTTTACAACCATCCATGACTAAGTATGACGTTACTAAACCACAATACAACAATGACGTCAAGGACGCTCTCCGCCAGCCATACCTAAAATAGAGATTACAGTTAATGAGATCAAAGTACTAAATTAGCAGCCAATCCAAACGGTCAACAACCCCCTAACTGTACCCATTGGTCGTATTTTGATCAAGATTGCCAAAACTGTCAAATTATAAACAATACCTACGCATAAAGCGCCCACAAAACGTTAAGTTCAGAAGGCGTCCACTTGAATTCCAGGTTACGAATTGCGATTACTGTTCTTTGTGGCAATTAAATGGAAAACATTCCCACGTTGTCGATGTGTTGAAAAGCGATCAAATTATTTGTTTCCGTTAATTTTGGCTCGATGTTAATTTAACACGATCTAATTGCTGGGTGTCTTAGCACATGAGGATTTGGAAGGTGATTGATGTGGTGAGTGAATGAAAGTGCGTTTGGGAGTTTCGATTACTAATGACTGATTAATCACGCAGCGATCATATCAAGTCAAATTAATTTTAACGAAGAAATTAGCGTTTTAATGATTTTGCGTGTGAGAGTAAGGCATGTCTTGTCTTTTGGTAGCTGGTTTGTGTTAATTATGTCGGGTCAGATGTGGCCTGAATTTTTAAGTGGTGTTCAATGAAAGTGTTATCAGTTAGGTAGTAAACATCCGCATTTACAGTCATTAGCTATTACACATGCTAAGTACAGTACAAGGATGGTAAAGGTAATCGTGACGAACAAAAATAAATATAAAGTCGGTTCTGGATATTTTGTGAGAAAATTCGTAGTGTGCAAACAGGATGAGTCAGCTCACTAAAAGGCAAAATTAACATTTCCAGGAACAAAAAATTGAAGGTTGTGGGGTTGTCTTGTTTTTTATTGTACGATTATTCCAAGATCGTGAACTAAATTAAATGATGTAGAAATGTAGACGCTTCGATCAACCTCATTTTTTTATGATTACAAAGTACAACTAATACAAAAAAAATCAGTGAGTATATGAATTTCTGAAATTATTTATCTAATAAAGCGTTATTTATAATTTGCTTAATGCCAATGGTCAAAAATGGTTCGAAATTTGAAATATGGGGGACCTTTGGAAAAATTTCATTTTTGAAAAAGTTGTCTAAAATTTTCAAAAAATTCAGGGATGTGGATTTCGACGTGCTGATTCCAAAAATATAGCGTGCTTATGTTCATCGTGCAACATTTTAAAAATATTCGGGTTTAAAATCAAATTTTTCAAAAGTTCAAAAAATTTCGATGTTTCAACGACTGATTCTGGAAAAACAGTTGGAGTTATTAATGAAATGAAGCCGAAATTTGAAGAACTAATTGTTAAGATAAAACTGACTTTGGCAAGTGATTTATCTCTAAGAAAATAGAGAGTGGGTGGGCGGGGCTAGTACTTGGGATGATAAGAATATAAGTGTAGTAACTGGAATGAAATCGGTGAGTGTGGGCGGGGCTACCTCTGCTTGCCTATAAAACATTGTAGGAAAAGTTAAATTTAGCCCCACCCACCCACCCGTTTTCTATTTTTTTTTCTTCTTAAATAAGAAATAAATCTTATGACAAATAATACACAAGACTTTTTTTACAGTCTAATTTCGATCAGTTCCCACTTCCACTCTCCAAAAGAACATGTACCTAAACTCCGCCCACTCACCCACTTCCATTTCGGTGATTAATTTTATCTGCTCTGAATGAAAGATGAATCTTATGCATAACTAAAATTAGTCGCTATAATGAGAAGAGGGAGGGTGGGCGCGGCTAGTACTTGTTAAGATAAGACTGATTTTGGCAAGTAATATACTCTCTAAGAAAAGAGAGGGCGGGTGGGCGGGGTTAGTACTTGCAACGATAAGACTGATTTTGGCACGTGACATACCTCTAGGAAAATAGAGGGTGGGTGGGTGGGGCTAGTGCTTGCAACGATAAGATTAAACAATATTAAGAGTAGTAACTGGAATGAAATGGGGGGGGGGGGCTATTGCTTGTGCCTTATAAAAGACTGTAGGAAAAAGTTATGTCACCAAGTAACATGATAACAAAGAGACAAAGTCATACATACTGTCGTGTAATTTATTTTTTGCTCTTCTGAAATAAGAAACAAATCTTATAACAAATATTACAACAAAAAAGTTACGATTAGCGCTTTTTTACACCTTACTTCTATCAGTTACCACTCCCACTCTAAAGAAAAACATATAAGAAACCCCGCCCACCCACCCGCTTCCATTTCAGTGATTAATTTTATAAAAAAAAATAGTACTACCAAAATTTATTGCAGCAGAAAGAAGCAGGAATTTATTTAAAAGAAAAAATTAACAGTTTTAAGTTGCGAAAATGATCAAAAATAGGCCAAAATTTGAAGAAAGAAAAAATTTAATTTTTAAAAAGTTGTATAAAAATTCTCAAAATATTCAGAGATGTAGATCTCGACGTGTTGATTCCAAAAATATAGCGTGTTTATTATCATCGCACCTCATTTACCAAATGTTCGTCTACAAAATAAAAATTTTTTAAAAATTAAAAAAAAACCATATTTTAACGGCCGATTCTGGAAAACTGTTGGAGTTATAAAAGAAACGTGGTCAGAAGTGGGTTCTAGAGCTCGAAATCTACAAGAAAATGTATTTAGTTTACAGTTGAAAATGGTCAAGAATGGGTCGAAATTTGAAGAAGTAATTGTTAAGATAAGACTGATTTTGGCAAGTGACATACCTCTAAGAAAATAAGGGTGGGTGGGTGGGGCTAGTACTTGCAACGATATGACTGAACAATATTAAGAGTAGTAAATTGAATGAAAAGGGTTAGGGTGGGCGGGGCTATTACTTGCTTATAAAACATTCTAGAAAAAAGTTAAACTTAGCCCCACCCACCCACCCTTTTTCTTTTTTTTTTCTTCTGAAAAAAGAAATAAATCTCATGACAAATAATACAACAAAAAGTTACAATTAGCGCTTTTTTAGACGTTATTTCTATACCCTGCCCACCCACCCGCCTTGCAGTGATTAATTTTATAAAAAAATAGTACTACCAAAATTTATTGCAGCAGAAAGCCGAAATTTATTTAAAAGGAAAAATTAACACCTTTAAGTTTCGAAAATATTCAAAAATGGGCCAAAATTTGAAGAAGGAAAAACTTTACTTTTAAAAAAATTGTCTAAAAATTCTCAAAAAATTGAGGGATGTAGATCTCGACGTGTTGATCCCAAAAATATACCGTGTATATCTTCATCACACATCATTTTCAAAATGTTCGTCTTGAAAATCAAAATTTTTAAAAGTTCCAAAAATTTCGATATTTCAAAGGCCCATTTTGGTAAAACGGTTTGAGTTAGTAAAGAAGCGACGTTGGAAGTGGGTTCTAGAGCTCGAAATCTATAAGAAAATGTATTTAGTTCAGTTTCTCAAATAGTGAAAAATGGGTCGAAATTTGAAGAAGTAATTGTTAAGATAAGACAGATTTTGACAAGGGACATACCTCTAAGAAAATAGAGGGTGGGTGGGTGGGGCTAGTACTTGTAATGATAAGAGTGAACAATATTAAGAGTAGTAACTGGAATGAAATGGGGGGGGGGGGGCTATTGCTTGCTTATTATAAAAGACTGTGGGAAGAAGTTATGTCACTAAGGAACATGGTAACAAAGAGACAAAGTCATACATACTGTCGTGTAATTTATTTTTTCTCTTCTGTAATAAGAAATAAATCTTACAACAAATAGTACAACAAAAAAGTTACGATTAGCGTTTTTTTTACACCTTATTTCTATCAGTTACCACTCCCACTCTAAAGAAGAACATAATATAAACCCCGCCCACCCACCCGCCTCGATTTCGGTGATTAATTTTATTTAAAAAAATAGTACTACCAAAATTTATTGCAGCAGAAAGAAGCCGAAATTTAATTAAAAGAAAAAATTAACAGTTCTAAGTTTCGAAAATGGTCAAAAATGGGCCAAAATTTGAAGAAGGGAAAAATTTCATTTTAAAAAAGTTGTATAAAAATTCTCAAAAAATTCAGAGATGTATATCTCGACGTGTTGATGTCAAAAATATAGCGTGCTTATGTTCATCGCACATTATTTTCAAAATACTCGTCTTCAAAATCACAATTTTTAAAAAATTCAAACATTTCCATATTTCAACGGCCGATTCTGGAAAAACGGTTGGAATTATTAAAGAAACGAGGTCAGAAGTGGGTTCTAGAGCTCGAAATCTACAAGAAAATGTATTTAGTTCAGTAATAGTAATAGTAATATATATTTGTGTCACCATACAAAATATTTACACACGTCATAAAATAACACTATGCAACACTAAAAAATTCACAGAAAGTTCAGATAGTGTTTGAGGTTGGGTATACTCCATACTCTAAAGAAAAAAATGTTTTATACTCATATCACATCACAAAACATAGATAACGGGTGTTTTGTTTTTCTTACTTTTTGGGACACTTGATTGCATTTAATCGTAAAAATATCGCTTTTATGTATCCACCCATGCTTGCAGACTTCTGTTGATGTCTTCAGAGGGATACCGCGAGATCTGGCTACAATAGGAATGCCAATCGTTCGAAAAAAAAGACATTTTCTAATGAAAAATGAAGTATTGTTTTATTAATTTTGTATGATTTCAAAAAATTCAATAAACACATTCCATTGTGATACCTGATGTGATAGGTTGGGTACATATACTCCATATACTAAAGAAAAAAATGTTTTATACCCATATCACATCATAAAACATAGATAACGGGTGTTTTGTTTTTCTTACTTAATGGGACACTTGATTGCATTTAATCGTAAAAATATCGCTTTTATGTATCCACCCATGTTTGCAGACTTCTGTTGGTGTCTTCAGAGGGATACTGCGAGATTTGGCTACAATAGGAATGCCAATCGTTCGAAAAAAAAGACATTTTCTAATGAAAAATGAAGTATTGTTTTATTAATTTTGTATGATTTCAAAAAATTCAATAAACACTTTTCATTGTGATACCTGATGTGATAGGTTGGGTACCTATACTCCATATGCTAAAGAACAAAATGTTTTATACCCATATCACATCATAAAACATAGATAACGGGTGTTTTGTTTTTCTTACTTTTTGGGACACTTGATTGTAGTTAATCGTAAAAATATCGCTTTTATGTATCCACCCATGCTTGCAGACTTCTGTTGGTGTCTTCAGAGGGATACTGCGAGATCTGGCTACAATAGGAATGCCAATCGTTCGAAAAAAAAAGACCTTTTTCAATGAAAAATGCAGTATTGTTTTATTAATTTTGTATGATTTCAAAAAATTCAATAAACACTTTTCATTGTGATACCTGATGTGATAGGTTGGGTACCTATACTCCATATACTAAAGAAAAAAATGTTTTATACTCATATCACATCACAAAACATAGATAACGGGTGTTTTGTTTTTCTTACTTTTTGGGACACTTGATTGCATTTAATCGTAAAAATATCGCTTTTATGTATCCACCCATGCTTGTAGAATTCTGTTGGTGTCTTCAGAGGGGTACTGCGAGATCTGGCTACAATAAGAATGCCAATCGTTCGAAAAAAAAGACCTTTTTTAATAAAAAATGAAGTTTTGTTTTATTAATTTTGTATGATTTCAAAAAATTCAATAAACACTTTTCACTTTGAAACCTGATGTGATACGACTCTTTCAAGCACAATCCTCAATTGAGTTTGAGGTAAGAAATGTTAACTACATACTGTGCATTCTGTGAATTTTATTTTTTTTTAATTTGTTGCATAGTGTAATTAACAAAAGCTTAATACTAAATCATTACTAACAAAGGAAAAGCACACTAGTTTTGCATTGATTTCATAAATTGAAAATCAATCAGTTTCGAAAGTGATCAAAAATGGGTCGAAATTTGAATAAGTAATTGTTAAGATAAGACTGATTTTGGCAAGTCACATACCTCTAACCAAATAAGAGTGGGTGGGTGGGGCTAGTACTTGCAACGATAAGACTGAACAATATTAAGAGTTGCAAATGGAATGAAAAGGGTTAAGGTGGGCGGGGCTATTGCTTTCCTATAAATCATTCTAGGAGAAAGTCAAATTTAGCCCCACCCACCCACCCACCCGTTTTCTCATTTTTTTTCCTTCTGAAATAAGAAATATATCTTATGACAAATAATACAAATTACGATTAGCGCTTTTTTTCAGCCTAATTTCGATCAGTTCCCACTTCCACTCTCCAAAAGAACGTATACCTAAACTCCGCCCACTCACCCGCCTCTATTACGGTGATTAATTTTATCTGCTCTGAGTGAAAGGTGGACCTTATGCATAAAATTAGTCGCTCTAATGAGAAGAGGGAGGGTGGGCGGGGCTAGTACTTTGTAAGATAAGACTGATTTTGGCAAGTAATCTACTCTCTAAGAAAAAAGAGGGCGGATGGGCGGGGTTAGTACTTGCCATGATAAGACTGAACAATATTAAGAATAGTAACTGGAATGAAATGGGTTAGGGTGGGCGGGGCTATTGCTTGCTTATAAAACATTCTAGGAAAAAGTTAAACTTAGCCCCACGCACCCAACCGTTTTCTCATTTTCTTTTCTTCTGAAATAAGAAATTAATCTAAATAATACACCAACAAAAAAATGTCTTCTATATGCTGACGACCTAAAAATCTTTAGAAAAATAACAACATTTTCTGACCACCTTCTCCTTCAAGCTGATCTTTATAAATTAGAACAAGCATGCAATGTAAAAGGGTTGTCGCTGAATCTTCCTAAATGTAGTGTAATGACATATTCTCTAAAGCATATCAATAGTATATATGACTATAAAATTGGCGGCTTCATTTTGAAACGTGTTTCCACTGTGAGAGATTTAGGCATTATATTTGATCAAAAATTATCCTTCATTAATCATTATGATGAGATATTTTCCTCATCAATTAGGGCGTTAGGATTTATCATTCGTAATTGCAAAAGCTTTCAACTTAATAGTACTCTCCTTAGTTTGTATACTTCATTTGTTAGATCAAAACTAGAGTATGGTTGTGTTATTTGGTCCCCAGGGTACGATGTTCATTGTCTCAAATTAGAAAAGTTACAAAGGAAATTTTTAAAATTCCTCCATTTCAAATCATTTAGCTATTACCCTTGTAGAGGTTTTCCTCAAAATGAGCTTTTGGTACTCTTTTCCATTCAAAGCTTGGAAAAGAGGAGAGAAACTTTGTCTCTCTGTTTTCTTTTTAAATTGGTGAATGGTGTTGTAAATTCAAGTGCTTTAGTTGAAAAATTATGCTTTCTAGTTCCCCGGTCAAACATTAAAAACCCTTTATGTTTTTATACTGAAATTTCTAGAACTAATGTACATGTGTTCTCGCCCATTACAACTATGTGCAGAATTTATAATAATTATCGGAATAAATTTGATATCTTCAATTGTAGTTTACGCCAGATCAAAAATGCACATCTATAACAGTCTCCTAATTTTTAACTATTTAATTATGCATTTCCAAAAATCTAAGTTAGCCCTAATATACCACCCTAATAATTGGTTTATCTGTAGGGGTGGTCAACAATAATAATAATAATAATAATAATAATAATAATAATTACGATAAGCGCTCTTTTTACAGCCTAATTTCGATCACTTCCTACTTCCACTCTCCAAAAATCATATATCTAAACTCCGCCCACTTACCCGCCTCCATTTCGGTGATTAAGTTTTTCTGCTCTGAATGAAAGGTGGATCTTATGTAGAAATAAAATTAGTCGCTAGAATGAGAAGAGGAAGGGTGGGCGGGGCTAGTACTTGTTAAGATAAGACTGATTTTGGCAAGTAATATTCTCTCTAAGAAAATAGAGGGTGGGTGGGCGGGGCTAGTACTTGAGATGATAAGACTGAACATTATTAAGAGTAGTAACCGGAATGAAATGTGGGGGGACTATTGCTTGTTTATTATAAAACACTGTAGGAAAAAGTTATGTCACTAAGGAATATGATAACAAATTGACAAAGTCATACATGCTGTGATGTAATTTATTTTTTTCTCTTCTAAAATAAGAAATAAATCTTACAACAAATACTACAACAAAAAAGTGACGATTACCACTTTTTTACACCTCATTTCTATCAGTTACCACTCCCACTCGAGAAGAACATATAATAAATCCCGCCCACCCACCCGCTTATATTTCAGTGATTAATTTTATATAAAAAAATAGTACTACCAAAATTTATTGCAGCAGAAAGGAGACGAAATTTATTTAAAACAAAAATTAACATTTTTAAGTTTCGAAAAAGGTCAAAAATGGGCCAAAATGTGAAGGAGGGAAAAATTTCATTTGTAAAAAAGTTGTCTAAAAATTCTCAAAAATTCAGGGATGTAGATCTTGACGTGTAGATTCCAAAAATATAGTGTGTTTAGGTTCATCGCGCAACATTTTCAAAATGTTTGTGTTTAAAATCAAATTTTTTTTAAATTCCAAAATTCTCGATATTTCAACGACCAATTCTGGAAAACGGGTTGGAGTTATTAAAGAAACGTCGGAACTGAGTTCTAGAGCTAGAAATCTACAAGAAAATGTATTTAGTTCAGTTTCAAAAATGGTGAAAAATGGGTCGAAATTTGAAGAAATATTTGTTAAGATAAGACTGATTTTGGCAAGTGATATACCTCTAAGAAAATAGAGGGTGGGTGGGTGGGGCTAGTTCTTGTAACGATAAGACTGAACAATATTAAGAGCAGTAACTGGAATGAAATGGGTGAGGGTGGGCGGGGCATTGCTTGCCTATAAATCACTATAGGAAAAAGTTAGACTATGCCCCACCCACCTACATGTTTTCTATTTTTTTTTCTGAAATAAGAAATTATTCTTATGACAAATAATACAACAACAAAAAAATTACGATTAGCGCTCTTTTTACAGCCTAATTTCGATCAGTTCCCGCTTCCACTCTCCAAAAGAATATATACCTTAACTCCGCCCACTCGCTCACCTCCATTTCGATAATTAATTTTATCTTTTCTGAATGAAAGGTGGATCTTATGCAGAAATAAAATTAGTCGCTAGAATGAGAAGAGGGAGAGTGGGCGGGGCTAGTATTTGTTAAGATAACACTGATTTTGGCAAGTAATATACTCTCTAAGAAAATACAGGGCGGGTGGACGGAGCTAGTACTTGATTACTATAAAAGACTGTGGGAGAAAGTTGTCACTAAGGAACATGATAACAAAGAGACAAAGACATACATAGAGTCTTGTAATTTATTTTTTTCTCTTTTGAAATAAGAAATAAATCTTATAACAAATAGTACAATAAAAAAGTTACGATTAGCGCTCATTTTACACTTTACTTCTATGAGTTACCACTCTCACTCTAAACAAGAACCCCGCCCACTCACCCGCCTCTATTTCAGTGATTAATTTTATAAAAAAAATTGTACTACCAAAATTTATTGCAGCAGAAAGAAGACGAAATTTATTTAAAAGAAAAAATTAATAGCTTTAAGTTTCTAAAAAATTGAAGAAGTAAAAAATTTCACTTTTAAAAAAGTTGTCTAAAAATTCTCAAAAAATTCCAAAAATTTCGATATTTCAACGGTGGATTCTGGAAAAACGGTTGGAGTTATCAAAGAAAGAACGTCGGAAGTGGTTCTAGAGTTCGAAATCTACAAAAAAAAATACATCTGTTTAGTTAAGTTTTGAAAATGGTGAAAATGGACCGAAATTTAAAGAATTCGAAAAAATTCACATTTGAAAAAGTTGATCAAACATCAAAAAAAAAAATATGGGAATATAGATTTCGGTGTGCTGCTTCCAAATGGACAGCGTGTTTATGTTCATCTACCAACATTTTCGAAATGTTCGGAATTAAAATAAAAATTTTTGAAAATTCCAAAAATTTCTATATTTCGAAGTCGATTCACAAAAACCGCGTAGACTTCGAAAATGGTCAAAAAGGTGTCGAAATTTGAGAAAGAGGGGAGTAGTGTAAAAATTTCCCCTTTGAAAAAGTTGTCCAAAAATCCACAAAAAATTTTGGAATATATATCTCGACGAACTGCTTCCAAAAATATAGCGTGTTTATGTTCATCGAGCAAAATTTTCGAAATACTCAGGATTAAAGTGAGAATTGTTAAAAATTTCAAAAATTCGATTTTTCAAAGTAACTTCTGTAGCTCAAAATCTACAAGAAAATGTATTTAGTTAAGTTTCGAAAATAATTACTTCTTAGATTGTCAAACTGCATTTTTAACTTTCTCTGACATTATTCACGGCATTTTGTGTTGTACCAACTGTACAAAAAATTTGTCTATAGCTCGTTCGCGAAATGCCTTCGACGCTAAAGTTCCAGTTACACAAGTAACGACTTTTGCTGGAACACTTACACAAGAGCATTTTTTTAGGAATACCTCTGGCTGTGAGAAATTCCGAGAAATATTTAGTTGCACATCGGCAGTCTCTCAATGGACTAGTTTATATTTAAAAACGTGATCAGTTGGACTTGTAAGGTGCATACATAAGAATGCGTGTGTAAACTGCCAATGACCCTTTTTTTTAATTATCCTTATCAAATATAATATTGATATTTACAGTGAATAAACACTTCAGGGAATAGTAAATATTATAAAAGAAAAACATAATCCGTCGGTTCACATTATTTGGAATTTTTCGTGTGAATAATGGTTACAAGGAATTTCCATATTTTAAAGATCTCTAAGCGGTTTTATAACATTAATAACGGTCAAAAACGCTATCCATCTGTTAATTCTTTTTATTAATTGCATTAAAATGTTTTTATTAATTTTGTGTAATTAGCACACTTCGATCAAATTTTTTTTAAAATACACAGTTATTGCAACGTTTATCTTAATATGCGATTATATAATTATGCAAAGCAGATCAAGAAAAAACCAGAAAGAGAAGAAAAGAATACAAAAATTAAAATTAAAACCGTTGAGAGAATAAAAAATACAAAATTTTAGGAAATATTGTAGGTACTGAGCTGTATCAACAACACAAGGTGATTACAAAATTTGAAATTTCGTAAGGTTTGCCGCTTTGTTGCGATAAATAACAACTACACGTCACTTGTCACAAATGTCAATCATAATCTAACTTCCTTAAGTGTGAGAATGTGCTTTGAAGCAAAATGGAAACCCATTTGAAGATTTCTTGCAAGAATATCTGATTAAATAGAACCAAACAAAGCCTGTGATCCTCACACAACATTCCTATTTATATTATTTTTGGACTGAATTAAATTATTTGGAATTTACTTTTAGTTAGCATTGTCAAATAACGTGACGGTTTTTTAGTAAGAATGCACAGACAAAAATACCTTTAAAGTTGCAAGGACGACAGAAGCACGAAAAGCGGAATTTGTACTCTACAGTGGTGATGTCATCAGTTTTTTGGAAGGAATTCGTGCAATGTTAGGTCAGTGTTATAATTTCTGAGAAATATTTTTTGCTAGAAATACAACCTATAAATCAAATTAATAGTGCTGGACAATAAACCAGAAGTAAATAGCGAAAAATTTTCCAACAGATAAACGTCCAGAAGAAACAGACAAAGAGGAACAGGAAACGATTAAAATTATATACCGAAGAAAAATTAAAAAAAAAAAAAACAGAAACGTGTATTATTATCCAAAATTATTTTCTTTAAATTCTTGAAAATATCTTAGAATCTGAAATATGTTATTAGTGTTATTTTATTACAATTTATGTTGTTTAATTACAAATAACACAAATATTGAAATAATTTTTTTTAAGTGTACCAAATTTTTTCTAAACTCCTCTTAATTTATACAAAACTATTCCCAGATACACCTTTTAGCTGCATTAATTACACGTCAATTTTTTCGCCGCATAAATATTCATGGTCTGTAAAAATTTCATCCACTTATGTAACAATAAAATATGCTTCTACATGGTTTTGTGAACACCGGAAACATCAGCTATCAAGCTTAACCGATTATTAAATTTTTCAATGACCTTAAATGCTATAAATTAGTAGATAAAACAATACTTCGGATTCAAACAATGAACGCTTAATGTTGCCGCATTAATATCGCTATTAACATTATCCTGTTATTAGCACCTTACTGAAAAAAAGAGCAAAGACCAACAACATAATAAACAACAATCACCTGGACAAAAAAAAGAAAAGAAAGGAAACGCAACCTGTAAAAGGTACTCGACAAACAGCCATCGATTGTTCCGAATAAGTCCCTCGCACTAAGTAGCTTTTACTTTAGTTCTAATTATTGTTATTAGTGTGAGTTAACTCTTTTCACTATTGTTCCGTTAAAACCCAAACAAACAATGTTAATTTTCTTGCATAATGGTAATTTAAATGACTCGTCATAACAGAAAACATCAAAATTTTCGCCGAAATTCAACTACGAAGACCCAAAATTTCGAAATTCGTTTTGTTCAAAATTGAGGTTAATTTCGGGCGTCGCATTTGCATGTCGCAGCAACCACTCCATTAGCAACCCGGTGATATAACCGGCAAATTAGCAAAAATAGAGATGTGTGCGGCAATTTAGCGTGACCTCAGGCAGGCATTATCGCAAATCCATGTCACTCGAGAATAATGGTCGAGAAGAAAAAAGTGTAATACACGCACAACCTTGCCTCCGCCGACCTCTGACTTGTGACGCGGCACGCCCACATCTCTACTCCGGCCCGGAGCGCCCGGACTATTCGCGCGCTGGTCAGTGCGATAGTTAGTGCAGTACGCAACTGTGTCAGTGCAGCACGAATGCTGTGGTAAAGAAAAGATGGTTTTTTATGCCGCCGCTATACTGGTTCGTATTGTCATTTGCATTGCAATTATCGGATTATTGTAAAGGTTTTTTTGAAAATGGAAAGGTGATGGTGTTGGGTAAGATAAGTGCGACTGAGTAATGGTAAATAGAGAAATTAGCGTTTTCGCGGGGGTCAAGGATGGGGTTTTCTGGAAAAAAAAAACAGAATTTTGTGCCGATAAAAAAATGTCTATGAAGTATTCGTTATTCTGTAAAGCGGTAAAAATTTTAAATGTTGAAACTCAAAAATCTGTACCGGGTTTTTTTGTAAATAATTAATGTGTGTTATCCAAAAATAAAATGTCGTAATATAAAATAAATTCCTTATGTTTTTTATACTGTAATTAATGGGTATTTTTCATCGTGAAATAAATAATTAGTTGTTATTTTTAATGACGTTGTTGGTTTTTTCTAAATTATAATAACTGCTTAAAAAATTCGACAAAAGTATACTTTTTGATTATATAAAAAAATGATGAAGATCATAAAATATGTACAGGGTGAATCACAAAATGCGGTTTCCTCAATATCTTATTTTTTGTTGAACGTCCTGTATATTTTCATATATTCTCATCGGCCACTTCTTTTGCTTTAGAACTAATGCGACGTTGACACGTTATTCTATGTTTTTTGATTATATGTGTTACAATAATTTGTAGAAATATAAACCAAAGTGCGCTTTGTTGTGGTGTAAATTGAACAAAAACTTAATATACAAAATGTTTATAAGAAATTCTAAATTATTACAATATCCAAATATCGATTTTTCAATCTTTTTAACTAGAACACCCTATATATCTAAAGATGAGTGTTTCCGAAATTTTTGAGTTTATTAAAATACACATTGACAAAATAATAATGAATAATCTGGTAACGTCGCACTGAAAATTAAAAAATAAGACGTTGTCTTTAACTTTTTCTCTAATAAACAGTGATTAATTAATAAGTTAAAATTACGGAACTGAAACATCGGAATATTGAAAATTTCAAACATCGAGGAATTAAAACATCAAAAGATTTAGAAATCCAGAAATCGAAAATCGATAAATCGAGAAATTGACCAACCGAAAAATCTGAAAAAATTATCGAAAAAATGAAAAAAAAAAATGGAAAAATTCCCAAAATTGAAGTGATGACGACTTGAGAAATTGATAACTTGAAAAATCGAGAAATAAACAAATTTTGAACATTGGAAAACCGAGAAATTAAAAATTGAAAAATCGAAAAATGTAACATGTGAACCGAAATCACCAAAAATTTGAAATTTAAAAAATCCAAAAACCGAGAAATAGAAAAATCGAAACGTCGAGCAATTGGAAAATTAAAACATGGAGAAATTGAAGCATCAAAATATTAAGAATTCGAAAAGTCGAGAAGTCGAAAAATTGAAAAATCGAGAAATCGAAATAGCCCAAAATCCAAAAATTAAAATTTGAAATATTGAATAATTGGAATTGAAAAAAAAAGAAAAATCGGGCTATCGAAAAGCTGAAAAATTAAAAAAATTAAAAACCGAAAAATTGAAAAATCGAAAAATGTAAAATTTAAAAAACGAAATTTTGAAAATTGAAAATCTGAAAAATTAAAAACCATAAATCAAGAAATCGCAAAATCTAAAATTTATGAAATCAAAAAATTGAAGAATCGAAAATTGAAAAAAGGAAACTCGAAAAATTTAAATTTGAAAAATCGAACCACGTAAAATTTAAAAAACGAAAAATTAAAAAATCGAAAATCTGAAGAGCCAAAAAATTGAATAATCGAAAAATTGAAAAATCCCAAAACTGAAAAACTGATTAATCGAAGACAAATCGAAAAACAGACAAATTCCAAAACTGAACGTTGAAAAACTGAGATATAGAAAAACTGGAAGATCGAGAAATAGAAAAATCGACAAATCTCGAAAAAATGAAAAATCAAAAACCTGGAAAATTGAAAAATCGGAAATTTGAAGTCGAGAAGTCGAAAAATTGAGAAATCCAGAAATCGAAACGGCTCAATATCGAAAGAAAAATCGAAAATTAAAATTTGAGAAATTGAAAAACTTAAATTAAAAAAAAATTGAAAAATCGAAAAATTGGAAAAATGTAAAATTTAAAAACGACAGATTGAAAAATTGCAAGTATGAAAAATCAAAAAACCAGAACTTCTTCTTTTCAGAAATCAAAGAATTGAAGAATCGAAAAATTTAAAATTCCCAAAATTGGAAAATTGAATAATTGAAGAAAAATTGAAAAATCGAAAAACAGAAAAATTCCAGAATTGAACATCGAAAAACTGAGAAAATTGAAAAATCGAGAAATCGAAAAATTGAAAATCTCGAAAAATTGCAAAATCAAAAACCTGAAAAATTGAAGTCGAGAAGTCGAAAAATTGAGAAATCGAGAAATCGAAATAGGCCAAATCGAAAAATCGAAAAATTTAAATTTAAAAAATTGAAAACTTTAAATTAAAAAAAAAAGAAAAATCGAGAAATCGAAATAGCCCAAAATTCAATTAAAAAATTTAAATTTAAAAAGAATCGAAAAAGCAAAAAATCGAAAAATTGAAAAATTTTTAACTGTAAAATTGAAAAAACGAAAAACTGAAAAATCGAAAAATGTAAAATTTAAAAAACGAAAGATTGAAAATTGAAAATCTGAAAAATCAAAGAACGAGAAATCAAGGAATTGAAAAATCTAAAATTTAAGAATTCAAAAAATTGAAAAATCAAAAAATGTAAAATTTAAAAAACGATTTTATAAAATATAGGGTTAAACACTTGAAAAAGATGGAAAGATTACAATTTGAATTTGAATTTTGAATTTAGTCATCTTGAATAACCACGTTTTAACCTATTTTCTTTGTTTTTTTTTTCTGAAAATTTACACACCTGAATTTTTGAAAATGGTGGAACTGTCACTTTTTAATTTTTTAAATGCAAGTATTAAAAAAATATATTAAAATTTCGTTTATTCTTTTTTCACAAAAAGATCAGACATACAATGTATACAGGCTGATCAAAAAATGACAGCCACGTAGTCAAGAAGGCTCTGAAAAACTCAAAAAAATTGTCAAAAAATCTCCGAACCAAATTTTTGAAAACATTCCTTGTAATTCTGATTTGTATTATTGAACTACATGTTTATTTAATACAGTTAAATAATTAGTTATTGATAATTTAATAATAATTAGCAGAAATATTCTATTTGAAAATTTTTATTTTTATTATAAATTCACATTGAAACATATCAGAATCACGAAATTAATTCTTCAAATTTGGAATTTAGTATTTCGAAAAATTTGGTTCAGGGATTTTTTAACTTTTTTTTAGAGTTCTTCAGAGTCTTTTTAACAACGTACAATTGAGTTTATCATTTATCATTTCTTGATCACCCTGTAGAGACTGAAATAAATATAATGAAGTCTGGTGTGTAACACTTGTACACTTGAAGGTAATTTTTTCCTAAACAAATTTTCTTGGACTGTGTTAAAAAATTTACCTCTAAAACACCTTGCATAACAATTAAAAGTGTAAAAATTACCTAAATTAAAATAATTTACTGTTATTTATGTAAAACTATTGTCGGAAATAAGCGTTTAACGGGAGACTAAGTTAAAGAAATCTTTAAGGCAAGTGATGAAATTTTCAGTACTAAAAAAAATCGGTAATATTAATTTATTTTAATTTCTTCAATAAACACACATTTAAATAAAACTAAAAAGTCTTGTAGTTTCTAATATGAATTTTCTTTTTTTTTTTGAACAAAGCTCAAACTTGACTCCTTTCTTACGCTTTATTAGTTTGAAATAAAAATAAAAAAAAATGTAGATAACTTAATTGATGCAGATGTTCTCGTATAGGAAGAAAATCATGAAGAAACTTTCATTCTAAAAACTACAATTTTTTCAGTTGTGTGCAATCAAATTAAAAATAATAAAAAAACTGTAGCTTTTTTGAAATTTTTCAAACAAACAATTTCTAATTTCGCTGTGATTCCATATGTTCCATGCATTGCATAATAAGAATTAGTTGAAATCTTTGTTCATAAACCTTAATGCCCACATGAAACCTTCGTACTACTTTATTAAACGTTTACAAGGTTCAAGAAACAATAGAATGATAATAACAGCAAAATCCAGAAAAGTATTACAAATTACAAATATGAATACGATGTTGTAAGGAGCTGATGGAGAAAATTCAACGAAGTTATTAATTTCTGCAAAATAAAAATTTCTCTTAAAGAGATAAATTTCAAGTTTCCCAACCTCTTGACAAACAAAAATGGTGAAAACTAGTTCCATGGAAATAGATTGTAAGTCTCGAGGCATCATAAATCTATCAATTTACGTCGGTATTTTTAAAAACACGACTATAATATTAGAATAGTTGATTGTTATTCGAGACATTCAAATTTTCGTATTGGCTTTCAGAACTAATTTGTCTACGATGTTGCTATTCTTAGAACAACTTTGGACTACATTTGAATATGTAAATATTTCTGTAACTGACAAGAGACAAAATAAAGCGGGCTTGTCTTTCCAAATATCTTTAATTTCATATTTTTCTTATTGTAACACTTGTCTAAGATTTTATTTGCCACCTCTAATTGGGCCAGCAAAATCCCAAAACCTTGGTTTTTTAATTACTCTATTAATTTTCGTAAAAGTTGCATATCCCTCGACGTACCCATTGGTCAAAAGTCATTCCATACAAGGAAAACGTGCTCTGGATAATTACTATTCAATAAGTAGGTTAATTTAAGACCAGCTCGGCCCCAAGCCACATTGATCAAGAACCCATTCGAGGAAAATTTTGCAACAACTCATTGTTAAATGGACCAGATGACTATTTCTGTTTTATTGTTATTAAGTAACAGCACCGAGTAAACAAACTTTCTTGCTTTTTTAACAACTCGATACAGTAAATGAATAATTCAAGCAACCGTATTTAAGGAAACTTGACATGAAGTAGCCGTGTAGGACTACCTTCTAGTAAAAAACGACAACAAAGAACACGGATCCTGGACCTATAAAAAATCGCATGGGCGTGCTATCTAGATCAAGTTTTGAAAAAGTGAGGCGACCTTGAAACGAACTAGTAGGTGTCCAAAATCGTGTATTTCACCCACAATTGATGACGTGATGAACCATGAAATGGACTTCTCGCTTTGTGTTAACCACCAAGTTGAATTTTTTTTCGAAAACCTGCTGAGTTATTATCGAGTTTATTGCTGGGATAGGCGTCCAAGCGTACAAGGGCAGGGCGGTATTAAAATTAATTGCGTACGTTGAACGACGTGTCGATGCTTTAGGATTTAGCCATATTCGTCGCAAAGTATTTCAACCCACTCCAATCCCACGTGTGTCAATAAACAAATGTAAATAATTTCCGCTTCTCATGGAAGTTTTTATCTAGATTTTCGCAAAAAGCTAAACGTGTGCCGAGATTCGGTTCAGATAATCTGATTCCAACCCGACTTTCTCCTTTTAAGATCGCTTTTCATGTAGTGCCAGTAAAAGTCCGAACAGGTTGACAATTTTAATGCCATATGGGATGGACGGTCGACTCGAACACGACAACGCTTTTGGAGAAATTTTGTAACTGAATAATTTATACCAACCGAAAGTTAGAAAAGCAAATTTTCGTAACTTTTCTTTATGTAACTTTATGGCTTTTTTCCAAAAAGCAAAAACGCAGGAATTTTACAAGAATCGCCGATATTACGAAATAATTAACGGGAATGAAAGTACTCTATGACGCTGCTCACGAAGTAAAAGGCACACACCCAAGTGATCTCACCGAAAAAAATCGGTTTTCCACTGAAAAGTAAATCCGCGTTGGGTTGGTTTTCCTTACGTAACGCACCATTCATTGTGTGAAGAAGCGGTTATTGTTTAAGAAGCCGTGAAAATGCCAGGCCAAATTAATGAATACGTAACAGTTATAATTCGACGGATCGAACTTTCGCTATTTTTTTGTAGCGATGGAGCTAACCTTGCGAGAAATGTTTCAATGATAGCGTCAGCGGCGAACTTTTTACCCCAAAATTTTAGCACTTGTAGCGAAAATGGCAAGGACGAGTCGCGTGCGACATAAATTTGTTTATAAATAAAGCTGATGGGGTAAAACTGCGGAAGTGGATGTTGTGAATGGGAATAATTAGTAGCGGTAGTGTTTAAGAAAGTGAATTGGAAAGAAAGGCGGGCAAGAGTAAAAAAACACGAACGTGTACAGACGTGGACGAATATTTAAATCGGGTTATTCTTTATGGGAGAAATAAATTTTTACGGTTGCTTTTAATGGTATTAATTACTTTGTATTGGCCAAAGGAAATTACTTTTCCTTATAGAGATTTCACACATTTTAGTTTGAGTTCTTGCTCTCAGTGTTGATATTTGAAAAATCGACAGCTAATAACCATACGTAAATAACGATTATTTAGACTCATATTTATTACCATTAAGTACCCACTTAGTTAAATTTATAGCACGTGGCTTTTACAGACGAGATGGCCTTCATGTTAAAAAAAAAACACTTTTACTCTTAGATGTTAATGTTTTGCTTCCCATATTTCAGTAAACGCTTGAAAATTTGTGTGAATCATAATAGTGAGTTTAAAATTAAAATTTTTCCTGTTTATGTGCTCTGTTTAAAACTAATGCCAAATGTGAACTCAAAAATACTCATTCTATGGAACGTGGTAGTTTCTTTTATCAGTTTCATCAAAATGAAATTTGTGTTATTAATAAAAAAGATTTGTTCTGTCTCATAAAAAAAATATTGTTGATAAAATTATGGGTTATTAAGTAAATAATAAAGACGTGTTTTTAATTCCCCATTACCTAGAAGGTCGCAGAAAATACCGCATTAGTTTTGATTTTTATGTCAGTGCAGTACAGAGAAAAAATCCTATTTATCAACAAAAATCTAAAAAGTTCGACAAAAGTATACATTTTAATTATATAAAAAAAAAGAATTGATTTGTAAAATAAGAAAATTAAAAAAAAATCAAAGACTGAATTTGTAAGGTTCTCTGAGTAGCATACATTAAAACTATTTCCAGCCATACACAGTGTTCTATTTTCGAGAAATAACACATTTATTTTTTTATAGAACATCCTGTATATTTTAACATATTCTCACTGGCCACTTCCTTGGCTTTAGAACTGATGGGACGTTGCCACGTTATTCCATTTTTCTTGATAAGTTATAATATTATGTAGAAATATAAACAAAACTACATGCTTATAAAAATTTGAATATATGACAATATCCAAATATCGATATTTCAATGTTTTCAACTATTTATTCTACATTTAAAGTTCATAGTTTTTTTAAATACCGGTATTTGAAAATTGTGGAATAATCTGGCAACGTCGCACTGAAAATTCAAAAATAAGACACGGTTATAAAACCTACAACGAGGCCACTTACAAAATACAACACTCTGTATATGTAAAAATTATATTAGATGTACTACTCAAAGAACTGTCTTTAACTAATTTTCTGTCTCTAAGAAATAATCATTAATTGGTTAGTGAAATTTTCAGAACAGTGTGCTTAGTGCTCACCCTGTATATATATGATCTAACGGTTTGGTGGCATAGGATTTGGTGTCCCCGTAATTAGTGAAACTTTTTTTGCATGCAGTCTGATAAAACTCACTTCGGGCTAAAATTGAAAATTATTTTTTACTGTACAGGGTGCTTCTTTTAAAATTTAAAGGAGAAAATTTATGTCGGACACAAAGTTTTTGATCAATAGTTTTCAACATAATTTGTATTTTTGTTTGAAAAAGTTTTATTTATGATCACATTCTCCACTCCACCATGTTTAAAGATTGTGGTCTGGAATTTTGGACACAATTTTTAGTTAATTTACCTTGGCAAATGTGTAAATAATTGAGGAATCTTTAAATTATCTATACAGGGTGACTAAATTTTTACATGTTATTCAAATGAGACACTCTGTATTTTATAGCAGTTTCTAGCTCATCTCTAAGTAAGCTTTCTTTTAAAGTAAAATTTTTGCTTGCTTAACGTAAGCTAAGGAAGTATTGTAACAGGATCCTAGAGTGCGAAAAAATAGGTCCCCGTTTCCGTCTGCCTGGACCAATTCAAAGACGAGGGAAATTCTGCCTAAATAACTTTCGATCAATTTTTTTGGAATTTTTTTTAGGGCAAAAGCCGTCAAACCCGATATTATTATCACTTAAATTTACTTGAAAACAAGTTCGAAATTTTTACGAAAGTACAGGGAATACGTAATTCCCTGTGACTTGAAAATTGACAGTCTTCTTGACGTGATGCAGGACTAAAATTTAGAATGATTTTCAAATATACAGGGTGTTTTATTTGAAAATACACAACATAGTTGTTCATTTTTGGAACACAAATGCTTTTTTTATTAACATTTTTACGTAAAAAATCTTCATTTCTAAAAATTTAAAGACAAAGGTTTGGGATTTTGTATATTGGAAATAAAAAAAAAGTCAAAAACCAAAATAATACAGTTCTTTAAAGCCCATATTACTAAAATTATTTTCATGTATACAGAGTGTTCTGTTATAAGGTATAACACACAATATTTCGATTGAGCTCTTCTTAAGCTTAATTTTTGAAATTCCGATGCGACGTTGCTACGTTATTCCAATTTTCCTGAATTTATTTAGCAAAGCAACGATTCACAAAAAAATCTCAATAAGGTTCTTATTAAGATCTGTGTTGCAATATTTTATTGAGAGATAAGCAGAAGTACGCGCTTTGTTGTGATATAACCAAAATTGAGTTTCAATATACAGAAAAAAATAAGTTACAATTTTCAAATAACGATGTTATTTCTGCTTTTTGATCTCTTTCTGTTTTGTTGAGTAGTTTCTATATTTAAAGTTGATAGTTACTGCGATTGTGTAATTTTTTTAAGGGACACCGGACTCTGAAATATCGATATTTCAAACTTGGGACGTTTATACATTTTGTATCAACATTGTCTATGTTTAAATTTGAATTAATTTGCCTGTTTATTTCTCCATATAATAGTGCAATACAGATTTTAAAAATATCATTACTTAAATTTTTTTGTGGACTCTTGCTTTTTTTTTAAAAATTAAAAAAAAAAATAGATTATAGTATAGTGGATTATAATAAATAATAATTACACAGATTTTAAAATAAACACATTTTTGTAATTATAGCTATTAACAATAATTATCTCAGTTGGTAGAAACATATAATTTGAAAAATTATCGTGTGAAATATCAGTCAATTAGAGAAAATTTAAGGCTGAATGATACCGGAAAAAAATTGTAAAATTATCGTCTTCGTTTATGGTCTTATCATTGAATTTATTCATAGAATACACTTGCTAGCCATGATTATACGGTAAAACCCTAACCAAAATTTACCCACTCATTTCCTTTAAAAAACTGGTGACGTCACCCGAAAAAAATTGTAGGCGAATTTCACCTAATACGTACACCACATAACATTTCTTTATCTGCGGTTTCATGATTCACCGTAATTTTTATTTATGCGTTTACGTGTCACACTAAATTCGACAGTTCATCTGAAAATATGCATACCGGACTTCTTCGAAATTCTTGATGTGTTTAAACTGATATTCATTCATTTTTACAATCTTAACTACATCTTAATACTGTACGGTCCACGATTCTCACCTTTATATTTACGAATAACAAATGCTCATAAATTTTGTTGATTTTGAATGGTACTAAATCTCTTTGCTTGTCATTTTACGACGATTGTTATATTGACTGAAACACAATTTTTGAACAAACCATTGACCTCTTACACAACTGCAGGAACACCAGAAGCCATGAAAAGAATATGAAAACCCAATTACAAACAAATTTACCATTCCTACAATAACGAGAACCTTCAAATAGGTGAAAACAGCAGCTGGTTTATCGGAATCCAGTTTGCAAATTCCTCCCACAATGACTGATTAACAACAAAATCGCTCACAGGTTTCTCGGTGAACGGAACCCCAGTCCAGTTTAACAGCTTATTACGCATTTATTAATAATTATACTTTGAATATATCACGTTATAATTATTGTTCTTGTCAAAATAATAATCCGTTAATGCGAAATCATGACTGCAATATCCTTGTCGACTGTAAATGGCACTAAAGTACACATCATTATGAATCGAAACGCCGTTTCCATCGACAAAAATTTAAAAGTTGCACTGTATCTATAAACAGCGAAAGTGAAGCAGCCTTTGGCGTGTTTGCGTGATTTCCGGTTGAACGTGATATCACAAACTGAATTATATCAAATTACTCCACAGTTCCCCGAGACGTAAAAAAATCAACAAAAGTTATAAAAATTTATAAGATTATTATTAGGTATTAGATAATAATTGGTGAAGTAGGCACGCAGTTACCTAATCGCCGCGTCAATTACTAATTATTATTTTATTTTTAATGTCCAAATACTTCATCCACGTGCTGCGGAATTCGTATATCCGGTTCTGGCTTGAGCAACCTCTAGACCAGACACCTTGGTAAATTTAAATCTAACACACTCTAGACCCACATTCTTGACCTAGACGGAACTAGACCGCTATAACTCATCCCAAATCTATTACACAATTTGTGTGATTTACGATTACATAGTCAGTCATTAAAAGAAAAAAAAAAAAAAAAACACCGCCTCGTGACATACCCCAAAGACATGACATTTAAACCAGTAACATTTAAATCTTTCACCAGTTTGGTCAAACCAATCCTCAATGACATTACTCAACTTTACACACTCGATTATAAGTGATCTGTTTGTTTCGATTTTTCTTCTTCGGTGGGTATAGACAGTCCTCCCAGTCCTTATAAGGACCGGCTCCTGCGTCACCCACTCGCAAATTATGCGATGTGTAATGATATTACGTAGATCTGTTCGATATGCTCTGAAAATTGCGCTTATCTCGCTTCTACATCAACGTTCCATGAGTATTGTTGAGTTATCTTTTTTTCGCATTCGTGGCACACACTCGGAGAATTCGGTCCCTAAATGGGTGGACGAGGTCGCACGTACCAAAACGTAAAATGGTGTCATCTCTGAGAACTTGGATGCCTCAACGTTTTATTTATGTTGGTTGCGGGAGAAGATGGGAGGAAAAGAGATCTACATGACTGATTAAGTGATTAAGATAAGAGTGGTCTAGTTTTTCTGGGTTCGTAAATGGGGTACATGCAAATGGGCTTGTTGCAAAGATAAGACTGTTGGTTGGTCTATTGATGAATTTCCCTTTTGTCTTTAGTTTTATGGACTTTTTATCTTCTAGAGCTTATTTTCCGACCCCAAACACTGACTTACTAAGACAACTTAGTCACTCGGTTTGAATGTTAGTCAGACTGGTGTTGTATTGGTATTGTACGCAATTTTGGCATTGTATTGTGGTGCGTTCATGGTTTAATTATCTTGGTGACGAATATAAATTATATATAATTGTAGTTTTAAGTTATCATCATTATTTTTAACTTTATTAATGCCGGCGAAGAACTAAGTGGGAATTCATTAATTCATAAAAAATAAACATATTTGGAATTAATTAGGAAGGGAACAAATAAATACAACTCAATTATAACGCTCCATGTTTTATATGTACACCGTGCAACAAAAGTATTGAACACGCTAGAGAATAAGTAAACCACTTTTGTTGGAAAAAAATATCAAAGCAGGTATGTTTTTTGAGTTCTTAATGAATATATAATAATAATAATATATAATCTTTATCTTCTCCAGAAAGTTCATGAGGTAATCTCAAAAAGCTGCCAATTTTCGTAAAAATAATTTTGAAATCCGGTCCTGCCTATGTTCTCCGGAAACTTATCCAAATTTTTTCAAAAAATTACTTATAAAATGTTAAAAAATAATTATTGTGCAAGCAGATTAATTGATTTTCTCAAAAGCTATAAGTCTAATTTTCCTAAAATTTTGGAGACACTTGAAATTAATGTTACTTTGATTATTGAAATACAAACTAAAGTATTTATTCATACGATAAAGTTTTTGAAATCATTAAACAAATCTTTGTAAAAAAATTTCAAAGATAATCACAGAGCCCTCGATATCTCATGAATTATTATTATTAGTGGTAGATTTCTTTCCCTATTTATTAATTTTCTAATTATTTTTTCTGTCGCTTTTCACAGTTCTGAATATTTTTATATTTTTTGTTCTCATTGTGTTAGTCGTTTTAATTTTTTCTAAATTTTACTATCTTCATCTGTCTTAATAATCTTAATTACCTATGTGTTAATTTTTTCATAATAATTTTTTACTCTTCCTAGGAATATTTGGTCTACAATAATTTTCCATTTTCACTGATAACTTATCATATATTTATTTTTAGTTAGTAGTTTCAACATAATTTTAGGTGGAGTTTTTTTTTTGCTTTAAAGTTTTTTTTTTCATATGGATTTTTCTGTTTTCAATTATTGTTTTTATTTCATTAAATTCATATGTATTTCTTTTCTTATTTATTTAATTCGAAAATCTTGCAAGATGAATTTTATTAATTTTTGCGTTCTTTATTTTTATTTCTTCTGAATCTTTTTGTAATAGGGTTTTTCATTCTGTTATACTTGTTGTAAAGGATGATTTTTTATGTATTTATTTGCATTCTCTTTGTTTGTATCTTTTAATGTAGTTTTAGTTCTTTCGAAACTCGAAAAAATGGTTAAAAATCCCTGAACCAAATTTTTGAAAATATTAAACTTCAATATTGAATTCTGATATGTTTTAATGTGAATTTAATTGAAAGCCTAAAATTCCGAACAAAAATGTCATCTGCCAATAGTAAAAAATACGTTGGAAGAATTACGAAGTTAATTCTTCAATTTTGAGGTTTAATATTTTCAAAAATTTGGTTCAGGGATTCTTTTAACCGCTTTTTTTAGTTCTTCAGAGCCTTTTCCACAACGTACCATTCAATTTATGCGTCCTTTTTGGAACATCCTGTATATATAGGTACAGTGTTTGATTTTAAGGCATAGCACACAACGTAGTTTGTTGTAAATAGAACACCCCATATGTTTTTACAAATTCTCGTCAGCTTCTTCTTTAACTTTACAACCATTGTATATTTTTTAAATTCCGCTGCGACGTTGCCACGTTATTCCGATTTTCACAAAAACCGACATAATGCAATTTTTAAAACCTGTATCCCAATAATTTATAGAGAGATAAACACTTTGTTGTGGTATCAATTAAATCAAATTTTAATATACAGAGTGTTTATAAAAATGTTATGAAACGTTATAACTTCAAGGAGAACACCTGTATTTTATTATCGCATTTTACTCCATTTTTGTTCTTTTTCTTTCTTCCAAAAAGTCGATGTGTGTATCAAAAATATATAAAACGCACTAACCATCAACTTTAAATATAGAAAATACAAAAAAAAAGATAACAAAAAACATAATTAAATGCAACAATAAAACATAGGGTGTTCTATGTATTAAAAAAAAACTGGAATATCGAAAATTGAAAATTGTAATTATTTAAAACATTCTGTATATTCAGATTCAGTTTAGTTCTATCATGACCAAGCGCGCACTTTTAATTAACTCTCCACAAGATATTACAACAAAGATTTTAAAAATAACCCTACTTACTACCATCCATGAATTCCATTGCCAAAAAATTTAAGAACACTCGAATAACGTGGCAACGTTGCACTGAAATTTCAAAAATAAACTGTAGTTATAAAGCCAAAGAGGATAGTCTTAGAATCTATAAAAATATATCATATTTTTTTATTTCCTAAGTCTTTGATTTATTTTTTTGTTTTGTTATAATTAAGCAGCTATCGAGGAGAGTGCACTTAGTGACTCACCCTGTATATATATTAGTATATTACTGATGTCTCTATAATATTTTCTAATTTTTAGAACTACGATATTAAATATTATCTCCAAAAGGTTTAACGTAATTTTAATTTTGCCAAAATCTGGGTGCTATTTTTTGGTTAGTGTTACATTGTACTTTCTGCAATTAATATATTTGCCACCACTGACCTACATCGTTTCAAAATTACAATTTATCCTCAACATGTTCAGGGAGAGAAATTTCGAAATTTTTTGCTAATGATTGATTTTTTTGTGTTTCAGTTTTTAACTTTTTCTTAAAATCAACATAATTTAAAAACTTGAAATCGTTAATAAAAAATACATAGCGGCAGAACATCTGTGCATCTTCGGTTATACGTACAAAGGATGCGATTATTTCTCGTTTTTTATGTCCCTGTGTTGTTTTCGATTTTTTTTAATTACCTATATGCTTTTCATTGTTTATTTTTGATCTTTCAGTATTAGTTCGCCAAATATTTTTTTTTTATTTTCAGTCGTCTTTTTTTGTTTATATTTTTCTGTTTAATTTATTTTACTTTATAAATGAACAATATGTCGACCACCATAGTCCTGTATTTTTTTGTTCAAATTTATTTGTTGTTGATAAGATATCAGATCGTCAGTGTTTTAAAAAGAAACAAAAAAGCATATTTTCAAACAAAAGTAAGAAGGAAAAAAAACAAAGAAAGTTTCTAATTTACAGTTAAAAAATTGTTTTACTTACTTGAGTAGGACATCTCTTTAGTCATTTTTTCTTCCTCTTTTCATTTTTTTAAACACAAATACTGAGATGCCTTGGTGTATTTTTTGACATTTGTCACTCTGAACTTTTTTGTGTTTTATTTTATTTATGTGTTTTGTTTTGCCCTTTCTACTATAATATTTTGGCTGCATTGGTTCAACTAATTATTTATATTTTGTATATTTTTTAATTACCTATTATTTTTGCGTTCATTAAATCTCACGAAAAATTATAAATTATGTAACAAAAAAATTTAATTTTGAGAAAATCAATGAAAAAAATTGGTCCAAGGTTACTTCGACATAACCTAGCCCTTGAAGTACAATCCAACAAATTTCCCTTCTTTGAAAAATTATATTATTATACTTATTATTAATTATTATACAATCGAACGAAATTTTCTGAATATTATTATTAATTTTCGAAAAAATGGGGTGACTTGTTCTTAATTTGACCAATAAAAAATTTGTGATGACGTCGTCAATATGAATAATTGTAGTCACGGCCAGTGCCGAAACTAGCTATAGGCTAAGTAGGCCCTTGCCTAGGGGCGCCAACGACAAGGGGCGCCAAATTCGTCCAAAAATTATGTTGTATAGTTTTGGAAATTTCATTGTACCCTATAAAATTTTATTGGCAATAACGAGACGGACAGTAGTACAATAGCAAGAGATATTTACAACTTAAGTTGTCGGGTGCCGGTAATCCCCAGATGAAAACCAGAATAATCCAGGTCCTAGCAGGGACCATCGTTACTTCTGAACGGAAATGACCATTATTTTATGAGTATAACTATCTGCCAAATGTTCTCAGACAAATTCGAGTGAACTGGTGTGAGCCATAAATATTTCTTACCATTGTACTGCTGTCCATCTCATTATCGTCAATAAAATTATATAGGGTAGAATGAAATTTCCAAAGCTATACTAAGAATTATGTCATATTATTTTTTTTTTATTTTGAACGGAAGCTCAGAAACATGTAACCGGTGCGACAGGTTTTTGAATGTTTATTTTATTTTGAACTTACATAATATTTATAGATTTATACATATTATATACCTACATGTATAATCTCGAATTTTTTTTTCTTTTTTTTATATTTTATCATAGTATCTGTTTTGCATACTTAAAAAATATACATAAAACTGTTCTGTAAAATTGGGGGGGGGGGGGGGCGCATAACGCAAGGTTCGCCTATAACTAAATATTCTTTGGTTTCGGCACTGGTCACGGCGCAAAAGAAAAGTAGTCACGGGGTTATACCAATGCAAGAAAAAAAAAGAAAAGGGCCACATTCGCAGTCGAACTCACAATTCTCTTCGATACATCCACTGTTCTACAAGGACGTACAAACCGTGTTGGGAATAAAATGTTATTATAGCTTCCAAATGTTTTTGGGAAAATTTGAACTTTTAGGAAAAAAAACTGAAAGTGGATTCGTAAGTACGAAAATATTTTTTCTTCAATTTATTTTAAAATACCATTCATTGAAATGATGTACTTAAATTGTTGGTAGGCATGATTAGCCAAATTTTGGTTGCATTTAATCATCTACATGTTATTTCTAATATACATACCAAATTTGACAACAATCGGTCCAGCAGTTTCGGAGAATACGTGGGGGTCATGAAACGTCGAGAAAATATAAAAGTGGCCATTCGTCTGATGCACTCTCTTACTATATTTTCTTAGCTTACGCTCGGGAAGTAAAAATGGCATCTATCAGCAATATTTTCTGTTATAACACATGCAGTTTATTAAAACAAATCAGAATTATGAAAGTTTGAGCTTTATTATCTTCAAAAATTTGGTTCAGGGATTTTTTTACCATTTTTTTGAGTTTTTCGGAGTCTTCTTCACAAAGTACCATCGAGCTTATACGTCTTTCTTGGAACATCCTGTATAGTGTTTGGTTTTGAGGCATAGCACACAACGTACTTTGTTGTAAATAGAACACCCTATATTTTTTTGACATATTTTCGTTGGCCTCTTCTTTAACTTTATTTATTTTTTTGTTTATTTTTTAAATTCCACTGCGACATTGCCACGTTATTCTAATTTTCACAAAAAAAAAAAACGAAATATTGTTAGTTTAAAATCTGTGTAGCAATCATTTGTGGAGAGATAAATACTTTGTCGTTGTATAAATTATATACAATTGTAATATACAGAGTGTTTATAAAAAAGTTATAAAACCCTACAGTTTTCAAATATGTATTGATATTTGAGTTTTTTCAAAAGGAACACCTATGTTTTATTATTGCATCTTACTCTATTTTTGTTCTCTTTCTTCAAAATTTCGATGTGTCTCTCAAAAATATATAAAGTGCACTAATCATCGACTTTACATATAGAAATTACTTACCAAAAAAAAAAAAGATAACAAAAAACATAATAAGATGAAGGAATAAATGTAGGGTATTCTATGTATTTGAAAAAACTGAAGATTTGAAAACTGTAAATTTTTAAAAAGTTTATAAACACTCTGTATATTAAGTCTGAGTTTATTTCTACCACGACAAATCTCGTACTTTTGTAGTTTAATATATGGTTCTCAAAGAACAGTGCAACTTTAGTCTTTGATTTATTTTTATATTTCTTATAACAAATGAGTTATCGAATAGAGCGCATTGACTGAGTCACCCTGTATATATAATACTGAAATCTCGATAATGTTTTCTCTTTTATTAAACTCCGGTATTAAATATTATCTCAGAAAGAGTGAATGTAACTTTAATTTTGCCTAAATCTGGGTGCAATGTTGTGATTAGTGTTACATTGTACTTTCCGCAATTAATGTATTCGCCACCATTGAAAAGAATACTTAAATCATTTCAATATTTATCAAATATATTCAGCGAGAGAAATTTGGAAATTTTTTTCCAATGAACCATTTTCTGTTTTTCAATTTTTAACTTTTTTGAAAATCAATACACTTTAAAAGCTAGAACTAAAATGTCAAAAAGTATCGTTAATAAAAATAATTCATGAACGCCAAATTAATTTTTTATTTCAAATGTTTTACTTCAGTTGTCTTTTTTCTTTATCTTTTTCTGTTTAGTTTATTTTACTTTATAAATGAACAATATGACAACAAACTAGTCCGGTATTTTTTTTTGTTCCAGTTTAATTAAATTTAAAAAATGTTTTATTTACTTGAGTAGAAAATTTCCTTAACCATTTTTTCTTCCATTTTAATTTTTTTTACAAAATAAATACTGACGTGTTTTAATGTGTTTTTTGACATTTGTTACTTTGTATTTTTTTGTGTTTTATTTATTTATTTGTTTTCCAATTCTACTTTCATATTTCGGCTGCATTGGTTTAAGTTATTATTTTTTACATTTTGTCTGTTTTTTAATTACCTATTATTTTTAAGTTCATTAAGAACCTCACGAAAAATCTTAATTATGTAAGATCATTTATTTCAGTTACCTACAAAACTACAACTGAATTTAATTTTGAGAAAATTAATGAAAAACGTTTGGAATAGTTGTAGACATTTCACGTTTACGTAACACTCTCCGAATTGCCTAAATATCATGTGTTACAAAAAACCAAAAAACCCAAAAATCGCAAAAGCGAAACAAGTCATAAAAGTTCTTAACACCACATCCCGCATCGCAAATTCCCAACCATCTCGAAAACCATAAAATACCCAACAACCAAACAAAACAACGTTTCTAAGCGTTTAGAAAGTTGAACTTGTACAAACACCAAACGCAAAAAACCTTGTTTTCCGTTAATTACGATCCACATTAAAACTTCCACAACACTCGATTTATCGCTGCCCGATAAAAGCCGCTATTTATGTAACACGCAAGAATTCGAATAAATATGCAATCACATGTGCAGATCAATTAAGTACTACAAACAGGTGTTTAATTTTTGCAAAGTGCATTTTCAGTTTTTGCAATTCTAATCAATGCGTGTGGCATATTACCACACGGATCCATTTACTCCTCAACCTAAACTTTAAATGGTAAATTAATTACGACAATTTTCGTGATGGATTGCAGTTCTGAATGCGAGTTCACACAGACAAGTGCTTGCTGTCTTTGACCCTAGAGACATCGTTATGCAATTCTTCTGCAATCTCCCGTAACGGCTGACGCTTGATTTAAAAGTACGACTTTTGAAATTTTTATGGTACCGATAGTTCGTCGCAGGGGACTCATAATTGGATTTTTGCTGACATTTGACCACACCTGTGTGGCTACTTGTGACATCATTTGGGCTAGACGGTGAAAGAGGATTTGCACTCTTGAAGTAGTACCTTGAGAAAAATTTGATCTATGCGTTGTATACAGAATCAATCTTGTCTGGCTTAATTGCTCTGTTAACCTTAATTCGCCACAAAAACATCCTATTTTATTCAAAGACGCAGTACCGATCGACTTGACATCAAAATTATGGATTCAGTTCCATGCGTCTTTCATTCAATAAAATAAAAGTTACTCTTGTGTCAAAATTCAATGTTATCTACCATTTCGTCATTCATTCACAGTTAAGGTCATGGGCCACATTATGTGCTGCGTAATGGTACTGGCAAAAAATCGCCCATTTACATTCATTGGTCGTACCCATCAATTAAAAGTGTAACACGGTTCATTATTCTATAACTAGCTTTATTTTTATCCGATGATGCTACTCTATTTTGAAGTGGATGCAAATGAGGTGCTCTTGACCCAACTGTCGCTTGGATTAAGACCTTCACCATTTATATTGTCCGAGGAATGCAAAATCGAAGGTAATCTTAATCTCGTTCTTCGGACATTTAAAACAATGACGCAAGTCAAACTGGAATATTGTTACCTAATTCTTCCTTCATAACTGTGTTCACTTTCAGTTTCCGGTAATTGTTATCGGTACCACTTTTAACAAAACTATTTTTGTTTCAGTTGATGCTAGCTATTGCTCGTCCGATCGAATCATCGACCAGTGACTGGAACAACCCATCGAGCAACCAGTACCACATCCAGACTGACGAGGGTCCTGAACGGTACTTCCGTTACCAGACCCAGAGCGGTCAGTACCGGAAGGAAAAGCGTCTGGAGGATGGGAGCGTCGTTGGTACTTACGCTTGGATCGACGATAATGGGTTTCTGAGACAAAGGGACTACATTGCGGACAATGAGGGTTACAGGATCTTGAAAACTAAGAATCTGTTCGTTGGACGGGACACTCCGATTAATGTGGCGATCAAGTCGGCGAAGAAAGTACCGGCGTCTGCTGGTACTTTGGTGAAGACGAATAGTGTGCCTAAGCCTACTGCTAACCCTGTGGCGACGCCATATGTTGAGATTAAACAGAACTCGATACCGTCGTCGACCCCGGCGCCGTTCGAGTATCCAACGACGCCGGTACCACTCGCTAGTACCGCGTCTCCGCTTAACAATTTGTATCTTCCAGCGAATACAGGTGAGTTTTTACTACCAAGTTTTAATGGACACTTCTAATTGGTACGACGTTTACAGTGGCCTTGGACCCTCAACGCAGTACCATCATCCCATCTCCATCGCCCCCCACTCCCTTCAGCGTGAGCCCGTGGTACTCCAGCGACCCTCAGTACGAAAACAACCGCAAGGACCCCTACCCCTTCCACTTCGAGAACGGTCCGACGTACCCCATCGACAACCGCGGCCAGACTTATACTGGTAACGGTAACAATCTGGGCAACGGGTACGACCCTCAGTACGACTACTACGACGGAGTTTCGGTGACCAATGACGGCTTCCGGTACTACATCCCGAGGGCCTATCACGAAGAGCAGAACCTCCCCAACGATAAAAAATCCGGGAGTTTCGGGTACATAGACCCTTTTGGTATCCGAAGGGTGATCTACTACAACGCGGCTCCTGGTACTGGGTTCCAGCACAGGAAAAATAATAGATATGTAGGTTTCGATGCGACGCCTTACGACCCAAGGCCTTACTAAATGAATCGATTTGAATAATTGCGATATTTATGCACGCCAACATGAACGATTTTAACATACTAAACACGTGCTTGTGACAAATTTAACCGGTGGTTCCTGCTGCAGTTCGTAATTGCAGGTCTGTGTCGTTAATCACTGCCGAATGGAGTCAGTAGGTGGATTTTTTTGGATGATTTGTGGCGGTTGCTAAATCGTCTGGTTGTAGAGTAGGACTAATTTTTTGCACTTATTTATTTAATTAGAGTGGATTAGAGTAAGAATTTTAATGAGAGCGTGTTGCACAAGTTGTAAGGTCCTATGAATCACAGTTTATAATTGTCGCACGCCATTAATGTACATAATTTTATTAATTTCTTCTGTTGTTATAAACTCTAGTTCGAGGACCTGGTTTATCAGCAGTGTGTTTTAAGTTATAGTAATTTATGTTTTTGTAAATAAATAATGAATGAACGTCCTTCTGTATTTCTTCCGGGTTAGACGATAAATAAAAACTCCCTAGTGGTTGACCATGAGTTTTGAAAAATTTGAATCGTGGAATAATTTAGTCAAAATTTTCGACTATTTGACTAAGTTGTTATGAATTGACCTGACATCTGTTATGGAGTCTTTATTTTCCTTTACCTGTTTTATAATTTTCTTTTATGTTTAGATGTTCCCATTTCGTGTACTTCCTCGTGTCAAAATTTGGAAAATAAATTTTATTACTTTCAAATACATAAAATACTGATCTGTCTGAACTTAAATCGCTTTATTGAACACCTTAGACCTCGTAATACAAATATTAAAGTCAAAATTCATTTCTGAACTTGAAAAATTAAAAACTAAAAAATTTAAAATCGAGAAGTTTGAAAACTGAAAAATTGAAATACAGTACAATTCGAAAAAATGAAAAATTAAAATCTAGATACTGAAAACCGAAAAACTGAAAAATTTTAAAAGTAAAAATTGAAAATAAAATATTGAAAAGCTGGAAAATTAAATTTGGGAAGATCAAAGTGATGTAACGGAATCACTAAAAATTTTGGAAAATTGAAAAATCGAAAAGTTAGAAAACGAAATAATTCTATGGAAAAATTGAGGCAATATAAAATTGAAAAATTAAAAATTGAGAAACTGACAAACGAAAATGTGGAAACTTCCAAGTTGAAAAATCGCAACCGAAAAGTTTAAATTTGAAGACTCTTAAAATTGCAAATCGAAAAATAACAAAATAAGTAGCAAAATAAAAATCGAAAAACTGAGAAATCGTAAAATTGAACGTGAAAAATTAAAAACCGAAAAATTTTAAATCCAAAAATCTCAAAATTCAAAATTTGACAGTTTAAAACTGAAAAATCTAAAAATTGTAAAATAAAAATCGAAAAATGAGACATTTTAAAATTGAAGTTGAAAAATTAAAAACCGAAAAATTTAAAATCGAAAAATCTCAAACTTGGAAAGTCGAAATAGCAAAATTGTAAAATTTATAATTCGGAAATTTGAAAATTTAAAAACATTTGCAAAGCAAAATTGAAAAATCGAAAATTAGGAAAATCGCAAAAGTGTAATATCGAAATATTAGAAAGATAAATTTGAAAAAAATCAAAGTTGGGCGTAAATGAAAAACTAAAAATCACAAAATTGAAAATTCGAAAAATTGTGAAATTGGCAAAATTCAAAAATTTTAAAGTAGCAAAACTAAATTTGAAAAAATTAAAAATCCAGGAATTGAAATACTAAAAAATTTAAAATTGAAAAATTAAAAAATGAAAAATCGAAATACTTATTGCAAAACTGAAATATCGAAAAATCGGGACATTAAAAATCGAAAAAACCATAAATTTAAAAACTGAAAAATGTGAAAATAGAAAAATCAAGAAATTTCGAAAGCTGAAAATGGAATAAATTGTAAAACTGAAAAATCGAGAAAAAAGCTCAACTGAAAAATTGTAAATTTAAAAACTTAAAACTGCAAATCGAAAAATTGCAAAATAAAAATTGAAAAACTCAGAAATTGTAAAATTGAACTTGAAAAATTAAAAACCGAAAAATTTGAAAAAGAAAAATTTCAAATTTGAAAAATCTGAACAGCAAAATTGTAGAATTAATAATTAGAAAATTTAAAATCTCAATAATCTAAAGAATAAAAATCGAAAATTAGGAAAATCTCAAAAGTGTATATCCAAATATTAGGAAATTAAATAAAACAAAAATCAAAGTTGGGTAAATGGAAAACCAAAAATTAAAAAACTGAAAAATCGAAAAATTGTAACATGCGCAAAATTAAAAAAAAAAAATAATTAAAATTGAAATATTAAAAAATGAAAAATCCAAATACCTGTTTAATAATTGCAAAACTGACCAGTCGAAAAATTAAAAATCGACAAATCGATAAATTTAAAAACTGAAAATTGAAAAATCCAGAAATTCCGAAAGCTGAAAATGTAAAAACTGTTAAATTTCAAAAACAAAATTGAAAAATCGAAAAAATAGAAACTGAGAAATAGAAAAATCGAAAAAAGCTCAACTGAAAAATTTTAAACTTCAAAACTAAAAACTGCAAATAGAAAAATTATAAAATAAAAATCGAAAAACTGAGAAATCGTAAAAAAGAAGTTGAAAAATAAAAAGCGTAAAATTTTAAATTCGAAAAATCTAAAAATTGAAAAATTCAAAGCCGGGAAATTGAAATTCCAGAAATCAATGAAACGAACAATGAAAAATCGAGTGATTAAATAATTAAAATCTAAAAATTGACAAGTTTGAAAAATTTAAAGATCGAAAGATTCGGAAGCTGAAAAATTGTAATTCAAAAATTGATGAAACATGAAATTGAAGAATCGAAACATTAAAAATCGAAATTGCAAAATTGAAAAATTAAAAATTGAACAATCTAAAGAGTAAAAATCGAAAAACTAAAATATCGACAAACCGGAAAATTAAATTTGGAAAATTTAAAAAGTGACGTAACCGAAAAAGCAAAAAATTTTGGGACATTGAAAAATCGAAAAATCGATTGGTAAATCTAAAAACTGAAGCTCAAAAAATTTGAAAGCTGGAAAGTTTTATCGAAAAATTAAAAATCAAGAAAATTGACAAATCCAAAATGTGGAAAGTTCAAAGCTGCAAAAATCTCAACTGAAAGAGTCTAAATTTGAAAACTCTTAAAATTGAAAATCGAAAATTTGCGAATCAAAATTGAAAAATCGAAAACCAGGAAAATCGCAAAACTGAAATTCGAAAAATCGGAAAATTAAATTTATAAAAAGTCGGATAACTGAAACACTAAAAATCAAAAAACTGAAAAGCAAAAATTGTAAAATTCGCAAAATTAAATTTTAATCGGAAAATTGAAAAATCAAGAAATTTCAAAAGCTGAAGGTGGAATAAATCGTAAAACTGAAAAATTGCAAAAAATTGAAAAACCGAAAAATTAAAAATTGAGAAATCGTAAAATTCGATTTGAAAAACAAAAATCTAAACATTAAAAATTCTAAACATTAAAAACCGAAAAATTGTGAACCAAATTGAAAAATTGTAAAACTGAAAAATTGAAAAATTAATTTTGAAAAATTTAAAGCCGAGAAAATGAAAAACCAAAAATCGATAAATTGAGCAACTAAAAATCGAGAATTTAAATAATCAAAAAATCTAAAAATTGGAAAATCGGACACTTTAAAGGCAAAATTTGTAAGTTGAAAAATCGAAAAATTCTAATTCAAATATTGAAGGAACATAGAACTGAAAAGTTTAACATAGAACTGAAAAGTTTAAAAGTTGATAAATCAAGCGAAAGATTGAATAATTGAAAAATTCAAAAGTTGGAAAATCTGGATAGTAAAAATTTCTAAAAATTGCAAATCGAAAAACTACAAAATAAAAATCAAAAAATGGAGCCCAATTGAAATGGATTTTAAAGATGGAAAATCTGAGTAATCGTAAAACCGAGGAACTTTAAAAAAATTAAAATTTGTGCAATTTAAGAACAAAAACTTCAACTGAAGCAATATCGTAAATAAACTAAATAAAAAAAAAATGTTAAAAAAGTTAAACACATAATAACCTTCTTAAGAGTGTTTTTTTTGGTATAGTCATATTCAACATGGCATTAAACTTAGGTTTTATGGTACACCAAAGAATATCTAAACCTCTTACGCTTTACTCCTTTCATCTTCGATATGTTGGTTGCCCAGCATGTTGCATCTATTCTTTCCAATATCTTTGTATATCACATTGATTTATTCGGAGGATATGCAACCAACAAAACTTAGACTTACTTCTATAATACACAATACTTACTTTTTTTGACTTCCAAATGAAATTTGCTGCTTTATTTGGAGATGATTTGTTTTAAAGTAATCTTTGATGTTCTTGCCACGTTATTTTTAATGAGAATATAACAATTTTATTATTGTTATGTAGGAAGGTTCCTTGCTTACTCAACTATTGAAATTACCGACTTATACACAGTTATTTCAGAATTTTTATTTAGTTTTTTATTAGTTATTTGGTAAATTTAACCATTTTATCAGTTAAGAAATTCAATTTCAAAATTTGCAAAATTTTTGGCATTGGCTGTTAAATTTTCAGTCTTTGTTAGATAATTTCAGACATTACTTTTGTTATTAACTTATTTATTATTATCATATTGGTGCTTAAACCCCAACAAAAATTAATCCTTTAAAATAAAATTTAGAAAAATAAAACGGTTGAAATTCATTTTGAGCTGTGTGGCATTTTTAGTTGTATGTAACCAACAATACACCTTAAAATCAAGGCTGACATGCGACTTTAGTTTTTTTCAACTTTTATTCGATCAATATTATGTAAATACGTCTGTGAGGTCTAAAGAAGTATTAGTATTTAAACTCTCGGGACCCATTTTTGCATTTTAGGAATTTTTAGTGGTATGCAACCAACAATACAAACTTAAAATCAACTATTAAATGCTCTCTTATTTTTAAATTTTTATTTAATCAAAATACACAATAAGTGAAAAACACACACATTCATTTCAAAACAACAACAACCTCTGTACACCCCTCTTCAACTAATCGGATACCAAATAAACTCGAAGTTCTTCAACCCGAACGTCTTCTCAGACCCTTCTTTTGGAACCTCATCCGAAGCCAAATCCAACCTAACAAACTTAACCTTCGGCCTAAAACCGTTCTCATCCGCCACATAAGTAACAATCCTGCTAATCCCATCGCGTCCCGTCACAAAGTACCCACCAACCTTAGCCCCATTCTTCAAACCCTTCTCGTAGTGACCGTGGAACCCAACAGTATAATTAAACTTATAGAGCAAATCCGTGACATCCTTTTCCGTAATTCCATTCGGAAGCCCATCAACCATCCCTGGGAACTTATCCCGGATTGGAATATCCTGATTACCGGGAACGTGAATAACGCCGTCTTTGACACTAACTTGTGACAGCGGTCGACGAGGGTTGGAGGCGTCGATTTCGTTCTGTCTTTGATTGGAGGGGTAAATGGAATTGGGGACACCTCCACCTGGAGTGGGACTTGAGGGGACGGAACCTCCATGGATGCGATTGGGTGTCAAAGGAGATCCAGGCGTCTGTTGGATGCTTCCTGGTCTTTGATTCGGGAAGCTGGATTTGCTTGGGGTTTGATAATTGGGTCCAGAGGTTTGACCACCACCAACGGCGCCGTTTTGTTGACTAGGCTTCTGGAAAGCGGGTGTTTGGAACGGGAAGCGCTCGCCAGGTCTAGGTTTAGGCGTTGTTACATAGCCGCAGCCTCCACACGCTGGTTTAATGGTTGGTTGCGTGGTAAAAGCGAACGTTGTTTTCGCTGTGGTTTGCACTTGTTGGTTCTGGAATTGGTTTCTTTCGTCTATGGATGGGTATTTTGGTTGCTGGCGAACCGGAGCTGGTGGTTGGGGCTGGACTTTACCCGCTCCTGCGTAGCTCTCGATTTTGGCTCCAGGAGGAAGCGGTGATCCATCAAGCGCTACAATTCTTGTATTAATTTTTTTTAAATTTAATGAGCAATAACTTACGTGCACTTATTCGAATGTTTCTCATGCTGAGAATCTTGAAGTTCCCGTTTTCGTCAGTGGCGTACACCGTCACGTGATAAATACCATCGGCAGTAATGAACCCGAACTCTCCTTGAATAATCCCATTAACATCTGCAACAATAAATAAACGAGGATGAAATTTATGGCGCGCCTGGACGCCGCTAAAACCATTATTTCTGTGTATGGTAATGGGTTTTGGTCAAGGATTTTCGCTGAAAAAATGAATGGGTCCATTGTCCTCACCTTTCTTCTCGTGCCTGTGCTGCTCACCATCGATTGTGAATCCGAACTCGTAAGGCCTACTCTCATCGGCATTTTTTTGACACGCTACTACCAAAAAGGTCACGACGATGCCGAAAACCTGAAACGACGAGAAAATTTCAGCTTTTTATAGACACTGAAAAGGTGAAGGCCGGAACACCCGAACTCAGCTTGGCTTGATCAGATTTTGATATTTTCGACTAATTTTGATTAATTAATTGCGTTGAATAAATCGCAACGATTTATGGACGCGGAACTGTCTTTAATTTAATTTAATTTAATCAAACACGGGTTGCTAATTGCACTGATTAGTAAATTAGTCGTTGTTTATAATGATGTAATCCAATTGATGCAGAGAAAACGAAAGAATTGTTATTTGTGCCATAATATATACGCCCTTGAAGAAACGGATAGAAAGGCAGTTCGCAAGAATTTATTACAAAATGTTAATGAGAGGGATGAAGGCGATGGGCCTGGTCCTATAATTGTTTGACTCTAGGGCATAAGCTATAAAAAACAGCCATCACCTGAATGCGGTTTTTCGATTGGCCAATGTTTAAACATTAGCTAAATCAAGGAGAAGTTTGTCAACATTTGAATTGATGTTCTGCAAATAGCGAATATTTGTGTGGCTCCGGTTTCCTTGATATAAATTTGATAATCAAATAGCGCCAAATGACACGTGCTGGGTAATATTAATGGGCGGTCTTTGTTAATCTCCCTTTCGATTAAACTTCAAGGATGGAATGCATTAAAATCGACGTACTTGTGTCGGTTTTTTATAATTTTGCGTGGCTGCCCACGTTTGCTGATACTTCGGTTGTTATTTTTTTATTTTGGGATTTTATGAGGTGATGGGAATGTTGTTCTCAATGATGATTAAATTGTTTGAATTTTTATTGATAAAATTAACGCTTGAGAGGTATGTGGGATGAAGTGTAAAAATTAAATCATCAAGGTGGTTTGTAGCATAACAGTAGCAAATGGTGGCAAGTTGACATCAAACAAAGTGATTAATTGGATGCCTTGACTTTTGTTTGATACTGTACTTTCATTCATTATTTACTAATTAATTTAGGTCAACACTTGTTTTTTAACAACGTTTTATTGATTTTATCCATTTAAGGTATTATAATTCATTAAAAAAGTGATAATACATTTTTTTTATTGAAAAGGCACAACAGAATTTGTAATTGCACAATATTAGTTATTTTTATTTATGTATCTCTTCTAGAACTTCAATGACGTAATCTTCACGGTAATATTAAATGAATATTTATTACTCTATTGTTTGTGCTTTATTTATTATTGTTTACATGGATGTATTTAACCAATGATTGCCTGATACAATTTTTTTTATTGATTGCCTCAGGAACTTGATTTAAATCTATACTGAAAAGTAGGTTCTCTCATAGGTTGAGGTTTAGCGGCTAGAAAATATATCGATAAAAGATTCTCACTTATTAAAAAAAGGGACTTAATAATAGCAAAGAGTAGCTGCACAAAAATCAAAAAATTAGAAACATTATGAAAAAAATTTTGTACGAAAATAACACCACCACGAATTAGAAGAAATTAGCTAGAGAAATAAAATCAGGGTGTAATCAAAATATTGACTTAACACTTATTACGAAGAATATTCTCTTTTAAAATATTCTCAAGAGACAGACGGACAAAAACAGAGAACGGTATTTTTGTGTTCTACGAGCTGTGAAATTGTGAAATATGGAATTATAGTAAGAATGAAAATATTTAATAGGTGATTCTTAAAGTTTTAACACTGAAGAGAACATAATGTGTTATACAGGATGTTTCATCAAGTTAGTAAAAAATATTAAATTATTAGTTTATTACTATGATATTTGGGATTTTTTTAAAAAGTAAAAATGATAATAAAATGATCAGAACGTGTAGAAGATGCGCTTTAGGTTAAAAAAAAATATATATAAGAACTTTATTGATCTGATTTTTTTAACTTGCTGATTATTTTTAAACAAAGCTTTGAAGATTAAACTTTCATTTAAGGTTTAAACATTATTATTACAAATTGTTCATGCATTTACTTGTTAAACTAATCACCAATAATGAAGATTTATTGTCCTTGAAACGGATCCGCCTTGAAACTCAGAACATTATTTTACATTTGTTTAAAAAAATTCAAGTAGATAGTTTCCATGATTTTTGCTCCTTCTAAATTTTTTAAACAATACCTCAACATGTTTTAGATAAAACACATGTTAAAGGTAATTTAAAAGAAAAAACTATAACGTGTTAATAGAACATGTAGAATTTAGGTTTTTCGTAAAAAAAAATAAATTATTGCTAAATTATTCAGGATTTTGAAAAGTAGAAAAAAATCACAATGAATTGGTTACAACTTGTAGAAGACAATTTTTAGATTGAAAAAATATAACAATTTTATTCATCTGATATTTTTTTTAACTTGCTGAATGTTTTTAAACAAAGCTTCAAACATTTAAGCTTTAATTTATTGTTTAAGGATTGTTATTACAAATTGTTTACGCATTTATCTCTTAAATTAATCATCAGTTATGAAGACATATTGTCTTTGAAACGGATCCGCCTTGAAACCTAGATTATTATTTTAAATCTGTTGCTATTCGTCGCCTGAGAACTTGTTTGATCCACAGACCGGAGTGCACTCAGGGCAATGTCGACTCTAAGCGTTCAGAATTTCTACGGGAAGATGAATTAATTCTTTAATTGTGTTTGATAGTAACAAAACGTCCTCCATTAGCAATACTGGTGGAACCGTAATCATGCAATAGACTTTTTTCGGGAAAGTGCAGTTTTTTTTGTTTTGGAAGCATTGTGTTCTATTTTCTATTAATTTTTGCATATTTTATTCACAATTTTGGTGGTTTTTTATTTTTCATACTGTCTCAATTTTTCGATTTTTCGACTTCTCGACTTCTCGATCTTTTTTGATTTTCGATGCTTCGATTTTTGAATTTGATTTTTCAATTTTCCAATTTCTCAAATTTTCGAGTTTCGATTTCTCGAGTTGTTGATTTTCGAATTTTAATTTTTTTGATTTTTTTGAAATTTGAATTTCCCTATTTTTCAGTTTTACGGTATTTAATGTTTTAAATTTTAGATTTTCCGATTTTCCAGTTTTTCAAATTTTGACGAATCTGAATGTTCTGTTTTCCGATTTCTCAATTAATCTATTTATTTATTTTCCCAATTTTTTGATTTTTCAGTTTTTCGACTTTTCAAGTTTGTGATTTTTCGACTTTACTTTTTTGACTTTTCGATTTCTCAATTTTTCAGTTTTTTAATTTCCCAATTTTTGGGTATTTCGTTCAATTTTGTGATTTTTCAGTTTTCGATTCAATTTTTCTTCTATTTTTCAATTTTTCGATATTTCGGTTTTGGGATTTTAAAGTATTTCGACTTTTCGATTTTTTGAGTTCTGGATTTTTCAATTTCTCGACTTTTACTTTTTTGATGTTTCAATTTTTCGACTGTTTTAGATTTCGATTTCTCAATTTTGCAACTTTTCGATATTTTTACTTTTCAGTTTTTTAAATTTTAGGTTTTTCTATTTCTTGAGTTTTCAGTTCTTCTGTATTTCTATTTTTCAATTTTTGGAATTTTTAAATTTTCGATTTTCCAAATTATTTTTTAATTTTTCAATTTTATAATTTTTCAATATTTCGAAATATAAATGGCCAAATCGAAAAGTTAAAAATGGAAAAATGGATAAATCGAGAGATTGAACAATCAAAACATCGAGACATCCGAAACTCAATAAATCGGGATCTCAAAAAATTGAAAAATCGAAAATTTAAAACTTCGGAAAATTGAACAATTAAAACAGAAGAACTGAAAATCGAGAAATCGAAATATCTAGAATTTTAAAAAGAAAATTGAGATACCCAAAAAATGGGAAATTAAGAAATTGCAAAAAAGCAAAGTGGAAAAATCGGAAATCGAAGAATTGAAGAACTGAAAAATCGAAACTGAAAAGTCGAGAAATGCAAAAATCAAAAATAGATTAATTGAGAAATCGGAAAACTGAAAATTTAGCAACGTCAAATGTTTGAAGAACAGAAAAATAAAAAAGAAATCGGAACCTCAGAATTAAAAAATTTGAAAAATTGAAAAGTCGGTTAACTGAAAAATAGAAACGTCGAAAAATTGGAAAATCAAAAAATTGAAAAGCCCAAAAGTAAAAAATCGATCATTCTCGGTTGATCCAAGAATCGAAACATCGAAAAATTAAAAATCTGAGACATCGAGAAATCGAAAAATCAGAGGATCGACAAATCGGGGAGTCGAAAACCGACAAGAAAAATGAAAAACTGAAATATTGATGAATCTAGAAATTGAACAAACGAAACACCGAAAATCTGAAAAAAGAAAAATTGGAAAATCGAAAAATTAAAAATTCGGAAAATTGAAAAATTGAAATATACATAGAAGAATTGAAAACTCGAGAAATCGAAAACCCTAAAATTTTAAAAATTGAAAAATTTAAATTTCGAAAAGTTGAAAAATTGAAAAATCGAAGTATAAAACAGTGGAAAAATTGAAAAATGTAAGGTTTAAAAAACGAAAAATTCAAAATTCAGAAAGTAAGAAGACGAGAAATCGAAAACTCCAGAACTCGAAAAATCGAAACGTCGAAATACTAAAAAATCGCAAAACTCAAATATCGAAAACTTGAAAAATACAAGAAAAATTGAAGAACCGGAAAGTCAAAAACGCAAAGTCGAAAAACCGCAAACTTAAAAAATTGAAAAATTTGAAAAATCAACAAATCGAGAAATCAAACCCTCAGAATTTAAAAAATTGAAAAATTGAAAAATCGGTTAACTGAAAAATAGAAACATCGAAAAATTGGAAAATCGAAAAATTTTAAACAAGAAAAATTGGAAAATTGAAAATTTAAAAATTCCAACAATTGAAAAACCGAAATAAACAAAAACTGAAAACTCAAGGAATCGAAAAACTTAGAATCATAAAAATTGAAAAAGTTTAAAAACATTGAAAATCCTAAAAATAAAAAATCGAGAAATATTGAAAAATCCCAAAACTGAAATAAATATTCAAAAAATTGAGAAATTAAAAGAGCAATGTCGAAAAACCGCACACTTAAGAAATCGAAAAATTGAAAAATTGAAACATTAAAAATCTGAAAAATTGAAAAACTGAACAATTGAAGAACTGAAAAATCGAAACTTTGGAAAGTCGAGAAATGGGAAAATAAAGAAAAATTACTTCAGAAATCGTAAAACTTAAAATTTAGAAACGTCCAAATTTGAAAAATTAAAAAATCGCAATATTTTTTTAAAAATCGTGAAACTGAAGAGGACAAAGCTTGAGAAATCATCAGTGAGGCATAGAAAAATTGAGAAATCGAAAAATCTAGAATTTTAAAAATAGAAAATTTAAAATATCGAAAAGTTGAAAAATTGAGATACCCAAAAAATGGGAAATCAAGAAATCGCAAAATTAGGAAATTGAAAAACCAAAAAAGCAAAGTCGGAATTCGAAAATCGAAGAATTGAAAAATCGAAACTGAAAAGTCGAGAAATGCAAAAATCAAAAATAGATTAATTGAGAAATCGGAAAACTGAAAATTTAGCAACGTCAAATGTTTGAAGAACAGAAAAATAAAAAAGAAATCGGAACCTCAGAATTAAAAAATTTGAAAAATTGAAAAATCGGTTAACTGAAAAATAGAAACGTCGAAAAATTGGAAAATCAAAAAATTGAAAAGCCCAAAAGTGAAAAATCCATCAACCGAGAAATTCAAGAATCGAAACATCGAAAAAATCAAAAACTGAGACATCGAGAAATCGAAAAATTAGAGGATCGAGAAATTGAGGTCGAAAACCGAGAAGAAAAGTTAAAAATTCAAAAATTGATCGAGATCGAGATCGAGAAATCGAACAATCAAAACATCGAAACACCTGTATAGATAAATCGAGAAATCAAAAAAGTGAAAAATCGAAAAATTTTAAACAAGAAAAATTAGAAAATTCAAAAATTCCAGTAGTTGAAAAATAAAGAAAAAGTCCAGAATTCGAAAAACTTTGAATTATAAAAATGGACAAATTAAAACATCGAAAAGTTGAAAAATCTAAAGTTTAACGAAAAATTGAAAATCCAGAAAGTCAAAAATCGAAAAATATTGAAAAATCCCAAAACTGAAAGAAATATTCAAAAAATTGAGAAATTAAAAAATTGAAATATTGAGACATCGAAAAATTAAAAAAACAAAGTCGAAAAACCGTAAGCTTAAAAAATAGAAAAATTGAAAGATCAAAAACCTGAAAAATCAAAAAATTGAAGAATTGAAGAAGTGAAAAATCGAAACTTTGGAAAGTCGAGAAATTAAAAAAAAGAGTACATCAGAAATCGGAAAACTCAAAATTTAGAAACGTCCAAATTTGAAAAATTGAAAAATCGAAATACTTTTTTAAAAATCGTGAAATTGAAGGGACAAAACTTGAGAAATCGTATCATTGAAGCATAGAAAAATTGAGAAATCGAAAAATCTAGAATTTTAAAAATAGAAAAATTTATATATCGAAAAGTTGAAAAATTGAGATACCCAAAAATTGGGAAATTAAGAAATTGCAAAATTGAGAAATGGAAAAACCAAAAAAGCAAAGTCGAAAAATCGAAAATCGATGAATTGAAGAACTGAAAAATCGAAACTGAGAAGTCGAGAAATGGAAAAATCAAAAATTGATTAATCGAGAAATCGGAACCTCGAATTTAAAAAATTGAAAAATCGGTTAACTGAAAAATAGAAACATCGAAAAATTGGAAAATCAAAAAATTGAAAAGCCCAAAAGTAAAAATCGATCAACCGAGAAATCCAGGAATCGAGACATCGAAAAATTCAAAAACTGAGACATCGAGAAATCCAAGAATCAGAGGATCTAGAAATTGAGGTCGAGAACCGTGAAGAAAAGTTAAAAATTGAAAAATTTAAAAATTGATGACTCATAAATCGAGAAATCAAAAAACTGAAAAATCGAAGAATTTTGAACAAGAAAAATTGGAAATTTGAAAATTTAAAAATTCCAATAATTGAAAAACTGAAATAAAGTAAAACTCGAGAAATCGAAAAACTTAGAATTATAAAAATTGAAAAATTAATACATTGAAAAGTTGAAAAATCTAAAGTTTAACGAAAAATTGAAAATCCAAAAAGTAAAAAATCGAGAAATATTTAAAAATCCCAAAACTGAAGGAAATATCCAAAACATTGAGAAATTAAAAAACTGAAATATTGAGACATCAAAAAACTAAAAAAGCAAATTCGAAAAACCGTAAGCTTAAAAAATCTAAAAATTGAAAAATCAAAAATCTGAAAAATCGAAAAATTGAAGAATTGAAGAAGTGAAAAATCGAAACTTTGGAAAGTCGAGAAATTAGAAAAAAAAAGTACTTCTGAAATCGGAAAACTCAAAATTTAGAAAAGTCAAAAGTTTGAAGAATAGGAAAATGAAAAATCGAGAAATCGAAACCTCAGAATTTAAAAAATTGAAAAATTGAAAAATCGGTTAATTGAAAAATAAAAACATCGAAAAATCAGAGGATCGAAAAATTGAGAAGAAAAGTTAAAAATTGAAAATTTGATGAATCGAGAATTCGAACAATCAAAACATCGAAACACCTGAATTCGATAAATCAAGAAATCAAAAAACTGCAAAATTGAAAAATTTTAAACAAGAAAAATTGGAAAATTGAAAAATTCCAATAATTGAATAATTGAAATAAAGAAAAACTCGAGAAATGGAAAAACTTAGAATTATAAAAATTGAAAAATTAAAACATCGAAAAGTTGAAAAATCTAAAGTTTAACGAAAAATTGAAAATCCAAAATTTAAAAATTGGATTAATTAAAATATAAATTAAAGAAGAATTGAGAAATCGAATATAAAACCGTTGAAAAATTGAAAAATCTAAAGTTTAATGAAAAATTGAAAATCGAAAAACTAAAAAATCGAGAAATATTGAAAAATCCCAAAACTGAAAGAAATATCCAAAAAATTGAGAAATTAAAAAATTGAAAAAATGAGACATTGAAAAGTTAAAAAAGCAAAGTCGAAAAACCGTAAGCTTAAAAAATCGAAAAATTGAAAAATCAAAAACCTGAAAAATCGAAAAATTGAAGAATTGTAGAAGTGAAAAATCGAAAGTTTGGAAAGTCGAGAAATTGGAAAAAAGAATACTTCAGAGATTGGAAAACTAAAAATTTAGAACGTCCAAATTTGAAAAATTGAAAAATCGAAACACTTTTTTAAAAATCGTGAAATTGAAGAGAACAAAACTTGAGAAATCATCACTGAAGCATAGAAAAATTGGGAAATCGAAAATTTGAAAAATGAAAAAATTGAAAAAACCCAAAATTGAAATATCGAAAAATTGAGATATCTAAAGTTGAAAAAATTCCTGGGGGACATGAACGGATAAATTTTGACTAATGATTTAACACGTGTCCAAAAACTAGAAATTGGAAAATGTTGATTTTTTCCAAAAATCTTGGATACAAAACATTATTTAGATTTGTTTAAAAAAAAATCCAAGCAGTCAGTTTCATTTTTTACAACAATACTGTGACATTTTTTTGGATAAAATACATTTAAAAGTAAAAACTAAAATTCAGAGGACATTGAAAATAAACAAGTTGATGACAATGAATTATTACACGAAAATAAAAACGTGTCCAAAAAAACATAAATGACCAACACATCTTTTATTAAAAAATATATGCAAGAATGATCAAAAATGTCAATGCTAGCAAATATTTTAATTCCAACAATAAACAATGTCTTGGTAGAACTTGATAATGATCGCGGTGATTGTATCTGAGCTAAAGTTTAGAGAGGTCATGTTTAAAATTCGCAAAAAATTAAAATTATTTGACATATAAAACAGTCACTTTTTCCATTGTTTGCATTCCTTCCGAAAAAAATAGAAGATAACACTTGTGTTTACACAGGCGACAAAAAATTTTTAGCTCCCAGTTGGTCAAATATTTGTACACAATTTTAAAAGCATCGAACACTTATTTAGAATCAACACAATTCGATTTCTATTTCAATGAATGTGACTTAAAAGCTTCCTGAAGTATAAAATACGTAACAAGCTTGTTTTAAATACAATTATTAAAATATTATTATTAATGACTGCACGTGTTTATAAAATGAGCACACTTGTCAATACATCATAAAAATTAATTTAATTCATTGTCGCACTCTTTTATTAGAAGGTAATTTATAAATGGCCACAATAACTCATAAAATACATTTCAAGTACGCTCATCCCGACTAAGATTAATTACAACAACTTACCAACCATTTGTTAATTCTCTCTCAAACGAAATAAATCTTCTACAAATTACCTCTCACAATTTAAAAAATACGTGTAAACAGCAACTCAAACACCGTCAAATTAGGTTAACAAATCTCACACTAACAAAGAATGGTAAGTAAGCGCGAAAATTATCCTTGTTTACTTACACGTTAATTTTTTCGTCAATACTGGCACTCAATCATTAAAGCTATCCGCTGACCTATGCCTGGGTATTGATGTAACTATTTTCGTGACATTCATAAAAATTATTGTTATTATGGTGCAATTAAAATTTAGTATTCTGAATTTCCGGTTTTTTGCATCGATTGACATTACTGGAAGCTCCTTCAGAAGTCGCTTAATTATTCCATTTCATTCACCTGATAAGTGTCGCTTTGCAAATATGACATCAGAAATGTACACAGAATAGTATTGTGTATAAACGTCCTTACGAGTGATGTCAGCGAAGGTTAGGTATTGACACATAATTAGAAACATTTTCCCTACTTTCAACACTTATTTTTGGAATAAAGTGGAGGAAAATGTGAATTAGCACCTCAGTGTTGTCGCTTAAATTAATAATAATAAAAAAATGTTGGAATGTTTTAATTAGCGTAAACGAAAAAAATATTTACTAAGTTGACACAAATTTTGATAATTTTTTTCGTGATAGAAAATTATTTCAGCTTACCTTAATCAACAACGGTCTGGCCATAATTACGTTACAGCTTCACTCAACTATAATAATTTTCAAATTTTACAACTCGTAGTAAACTCAGTAATTCATAACTAAGCCAACACCGTAATAGTAAGGTGGCATCCTTCTAATATCCTATACTAACCTCCCCGCCACCTCTTTTATCACAGATTCAAAGGCGTTAATCATAGCTTTTATGTAAATCTCCGCAGCCGTCAGAGTCGTCCGAAGCACCAAAAAGACCACCGAAGGCCCCTCCATTGTCTATTTCCTCTCATTTTTCTCGTAAATCGTAACCTTACATCGTTATCCGAGAAACAAACACGCCTACATTGCGCTTAACACGGCCCTGACATCGGTGTTGGCAATCATCAATTACGATTTTTTGGATTGAAGATTTTCCTTCAGTTTGCTTCCGTGACGGATTTTCTTCCGGATGGGTTTCGCTGGAATTGAGATAGTTTAACTAATTTATGGATTATTCACAAGATGAGGGATGAGTTATTGCGAGCGTGACAAACCAAGGATTATTTTTGCGATTTTACGATTTTGTAGAGTGATGGGTTGGCCGAGCGCCTGAAGACAGGTCGAAGACGGGGATTGTTACAAAATTGTTATGTAAATGCGTTATTTTCGTGTAGTAATTGAGTTTGTTCAACAAATCAGCACGCAAAAGATGGATGGCACGAAATTTGAGGAGATGGCCTTTAGAGATACAAATTAACAGGAGTTGTGGTCAGTAGTTAGGGTTTTGATTTATGGTGAAAGATGTGGGAGTGGAAGTTAAAAATTCTTTAGCGTTATTAAGGTAAAATACGGAAACGTATTGTACAAATACAGGAAAACGTTTTTTGTGGAATGGTAGTAGAGATAAAGTGCATGCATTTTCTTCCAGCAAGTCGAAAGCAATTATTGTTAATATTCGTCTTAAATGTTTATGCAAATTTATGTTTTTTTTTTTTGATTTAGTAAAAAGTTTCTACAGTTATTAAGACGTTTCTTTTTCATTACACATTAAGAAAGAAGTATCCTTGAAAAAAAATGACAAGACACTAACTTAATTTTTTTTTATAAATTTGGTGAAATGTAGACGTCTAAAAAACGTAAATTTAGATTTGATTTTAGAAGCATAAAAAGTTGATGTTGTCTTCAGATTTAATAAAATATTAAAACACTGAAAAACTAAAACTCTTACATTATCGCTCAGTCAAAGAGATTGAATTTGAATTTTTCCACAGTCTCAAAAGCAAAAGACCATGAATATAGAATTTTTCGATGGGTTAATAAATCATAGCTACAAAAGAATATTATGATGTACATTTTAATCAGGTCAGGTTAAGTCAAATTTACTTAGTAAAATTTCAAGCCGATGCGATATCATGAAATTTTTGATAAGGATGATCGAATCGCTGCTAGGCATAAAATTGACAACAGACTTCTATATATTCTAGAAAATAATGAAACTCTTTTATTATTGTAAAATGTTGTTATAAAATTTTGATTTATTTTTGCAAAATTTGGCTGCCTAAAAAGTCAAGGCGGATTCATATACCACAGTTACGGGAAACTGATCAAGGATGGACTAGAACCCGCACTACATGATTATTTTACAAAGTGTGCTAAAATCTACTGAAAATTTTAATTTAACTACTTTCATAACGAAATTTTCCACCAAAAATTACTTAAAAAGTATAAACACTTTTTTACTTACTGAACATAAGCCAAGGATGTAATTTCCTAGGGAAATTAAGGAAAAATGTATTAAATTCTACTGAAAATAGTAATTTAACTACTTTCATGACTGAATTTTCCAGCAAAAATGTTCTCAGTTTTTTAGTATTTTTACTTACCGAGTGTAAGCCAAGATGTACATGCAGGGTCCATATGAGGAATGGCTACTTTCATGTTTTCTCAATGTTTGATGCTCGCTACAGTACCGAAAGTATTGTCGTTTGTGTCGACTTCTATTAGACATACATATAATCTTCAAAACCCTTCAGTTTCATATACTATTTTAACTTACAGAAGTACGCTATTTTATACAATTTAGGTAGTATTTATACTTCTGTAAGTTATGTACTTGTAGTTCATGAATCGGCCTTGATTTTTATCGCAATTATTTTTTTCAAACATGTTGTGTAATAGTTGGCGTAGCCGCGTAACCACCTGCAGATGGTTTCCACGTCTATATTCTGTGAGTTCGAATCACGTCCTCGGCCGGGATTTTTCTATCACTACGAATTTGTTAGAACGTTTGAGTTCAGGTGCGAGGGAAGTTCTATCTGAATAACTTTAAGATAATATTTTATTCAATAATTGTTATTGTCAATTATTTTCAATTTTTAAATTATCGAAATTTTTAAAAATGATTAAAACAAAGACCGATTTTTTAGCTGTGCACTTTAATTGACCTTTAAAATAATGTATCAAAGAGTGAAATTGTATTTGTTCATTCTGAAAATAACCAGCTGATTTAATAATTATAATTATTAATAGAGATCGGGTGGGCGGGGCTACACTTTGCCCAGGTAAAGCTGAACAATATTAATAGTAGTCACTGGAATAAAGAGGGGGTAGATGGGCGGAGCTACTGCTTGACAAGCGGTAGTAGCAAATATTTAAAATAAAATAAAAAGTAGTACTCTATTTTGATGATCTATTCTTATTAGCTCTAAAGAGGAAGGGATGAATCTTATATTGATAAATAATAGAATCTAGAATTACATTTTTTTTAAATAACATTTATTTTTTGTTAAATTGTTTCAATTTTTAGATTTTGCAATTTTTCGATCAGAAATTTTACGAGTTTTCAATTTTTAATTTTTCAATTTTACATTTTTTCCACTTTTCGAATTTTTCGAATTGCTTTTTTTCAGTTTTTCTTTTTTTTGTTAGTACTTGCTAAGATAAGACTGATTTTAGCAGATGACATTGCCTCTAAGAAAATAGAGGGCGGGTGGGCGGGCCTAGTACTCGCTAAGATAAGACTAATTTTGGCAAATGACCTACTCTCTAAGAAAATAGAGGGCGGGTGGGTGGGGCTACTATTTGCTAAGAGAAGACTGAACAATATTAAGAGTAATCACTGGAAAAAAGAGGTGGTAGAGATGGACAAGGCTACTGCATGCTTTTAAGACTCTTTAGAAAAAAACCTAAAGTCAGCTCCACCCATCTCGTTTCACTAGTTCACTGACTTATTTTATTTATTGTAAAATGGGAATTGAATTCTATTTTGACAAGCGATAGAATCTAATGTTTAAAAGAAAGTAAAAAGTGGCCCCGCCCACCCACCCCTACTCCATTTTGATCATCTATTCGTATTGGCTCTAAAGAAGCGGAGATGCGTTTTATATTGATAAATAATATAGTCTAGGATTACATTTTTTTAAATAACATTTAATTTTTATTAAATTGTTTCAGTTTTTAGATTTTATAATTTGTCGATCAGCAATTTCACGAGATTTCAATTTTTAATTTTTCAATTTTTCATTTCCTCCCTTTTTCAGTTTTCCATCTTTTTGTTAGTATTTGCTAAGATTTTAGCAGTGACATTGCCATTAAGAAAATAAAGGGCGGGTGGGCGGGCCTAGTGTTCGCTAGAATAAGACTAAATTTAGCAAATGACATACTCTCTAAGAAAATAGAGGGCGGGTGGGCGGGGCTACTACTTGCTAAGATAAGACTGAACAATATTAAGAGTAGTTACTGGAATAAAGAGGGGGCAGATGGGTGGGGCTACTGCTAGCTTATACCCTCTATATTCAGTCCACTAACTTATTTTATTCACTGTAAAATTGGAATTGGATTCTATTTTGACAAATGGTAGAATCTAAGGTTTAAACAAAGTAAAAAGTGGCCCAGCCCACCCATCCTTATTCTGTTTTGATCACCTAGTCTTACTGGCTCTAAAGAAGAGGAGATTAATTTTATATTGATAAAACATAGAATCTAAGATTATATATTTTTAAGTAATATTTAATTTTTATTAAATTGTTTCAATTTTTAGATTTTGTAATTTTTGGATTACCAATTTCACAAGTTTTTAATTTTTCAATTTTTTATTTCTTTCATTTTTCTATTTGCAATTTTTCAGTTTTTAATTTTTTTATTAGGACTTGTTAAGATAAGACTGATTTTAGCGGACGACATTGCCTCTAAAAAGATAGAGGTCGGGTGGGCGGGGCTATGATCAGCTATTCTTATTGGTCCTAAAGAAGGGGAGATGAATTTTACATTGATAAATAACAGAATTTAGGATAATATATCTTTTTTAATAATATTTAATTTGTATTAAATTGTTTAAATTTTTAGATTTTGCAATTTTTCGTCGAGTAATTTTACGAGTTTTCAATTTTTAATTTTTCAATTTTTCATTTCTTCCATTTTTTGATTTACAATTTTTCAGTTTTTAATTTTTTTGTTAGTACTTGCTAAGACAAGACTGATTTTAGCAGATGAGATTGCCTCTAAGAAAATAGTGGGCGGGTGGGCGGGGCTCCGGCTTGCTAAGATAAGACTGAACAATATTAAGAGTAGTTGCTGGAATAAAGCGGGGGTAGGTGGGCGGGGCTACTGCTTGCTTTTTAGAAAAAGGCTAACTCAGCTCCGCCCAACTTATTTTCTCTATTTCACTGAGTTATTTTATTTACTGTAAAATGGGAATTGAGTTCTATTTTGACAAGCGGTAGAATCTGAGGTTTAAAACAAAGTAAAAAATGGCCCCGCCCACCCACCCCTACTCCATTTTGATCATCTAGTCTTATTGGCTTTAAGGAAGCGGAGATGAATTTTATATTGATAAATAATTTAATCTAGGATTACATTTTTTTAAATAACATTTAATTTTTATTAAATTGTTTCAGTTTTTTGATTTTGCAATTTTTCGATCAGTAATTTCACGAGATTTCAATTTTTAATTTTGCATTTCTTCTATTTTTCAGTTTTTCATGTTTTTATTAGTATTTGGTAAGATAAGACTGATCTTAGCAGATGATGACATTGCCTCTAAGAAAATAGTACCTAGTACTCGCTAGGATAAGACAAATTTTGGCAAATGACATACTCTCTAAGAAAATAGAGGGCGGGTGGGTGGGGCTAGTACTTGCTAAGATAGACTGAACTATATTAAGAGTAGTTACTGGAATAAAGAGGGGGTAGGTGGGTGGGGCTACTGCTTGCTTTTTAGAAAAAGACTTACTCAGCTCCGCCAATTTATTTTCTCTATTTCCTGAGTTATTTTATTTAGTGTAAAATGGGAATTGAGTTCTATTTTGACAAGCGGTAGAACCTGAGGTTTAAAACAAAGTAAAAAATGGCCCCGCCCACCCACCCCTACTCCATTTTGATCATCTAGTCTTATTGGCTTTAAGGAAGCGGAGATGAATTTTATATTGATAAATAATTCAATCTAGGATTACATTTTTTTAAATAACATTCAATTTTTATTAAATTGTTTCAATTTTTAGATTTTGCAATTTTTCGATCAGCAATTTCCCGAGATTTCAATTTTTAATTTTTCATTTCTTCTATTTTTCAGTTTTTCATGTTTTTGTTAGTATTTGATAAGATAAGACTGATCTTAGCAGATGATGACCTTGCCTCTAAGAAAATAGAGGGCGGGTGGGCGGGCCTAGTACTCGCTAGGATAACACTAATTTTGGCAAATGACATACTCTCTAAGAAAATAGAGGGCGGGTGGGTGGGGTTAGTACTTGCTAAAATAAGACTGAAAAATATTAAGAGTAGTTACTGGAATAAAGAGGGGGTAGGTGGGTGGGGCTACTGCTAGCCTATAAGAATCTTTAGAATAAAGCTAAATTATTGGTTCTAAAGAAAGGGAGATGAATTTTACATTGATAATTAATAGAATTTAGGATTACATTTTTTTAAATAATATTTAATTTTTATTAAATTGTTTCAATTTTTAGATTTTGCAATTTTTCGTCCAGTAATTTTACGAGTTTTCAATTTTTAATTTTTCAATTTTACATTTTTTCCACTTTTCGAATTTTTCGAATTGCTTTTTTTCAGTTTTTCTTTTTTTTGTTAGTACTTGCTAAGATAAGACTGATTTTAGCAGATGACATTGCCTCTAAGAAAATAGAGGGCGGGTGGGCGGGCCTAGTACTCGCTAAGATAAGACTAATTTTGGCAAATGACCTACTCTCTAAGAAAATAGAGGGCGGGTGGGTGGGGCTACTATTTGCTAAGAGAAGACTGAACAATATTAAGAGTAATCACTGGAAAAAAGAGGTGGTAGAGATGGACAAGGCTACTGCATGCTTTTAAGACTCTTTAGAAAAAAACCTAAAGTCAGCTCCACCCATCTCGTTTCACTAGTTCACTGACTTATTTTATTTATTGTAAAATGGGAATTGAATTCTATTTTGACAAGCGATAGAATCTAATGTTTAAAAGAAAGTAAAAAGTGGCCCCGCCCACCCACCCCTACTCCATTTTGATCATCTATTCGTATTGGCTCTAAAGAAGCGGAGATGCGTTTTATATTGATAAATAATATAGTCTAGGATTACATTTTTTTAAATAACATTTAATTTTTATTAAATTGTTTCAGTTTTTAGATTTTATAATTTGTCGATCAGCAATTTCACGAGATTTCAATTTTTAATTTTTCAATTTTTCATTTCCTCCCTTTTTCAGTTTTCCATCTTTTTGTTAGTATTTGCTAAGATTTTAGCAGTGACATTGCCATTAAGAAAATAAAGGGCGGGTGGGCGGGCCTAGTGTTCGCTAGAATAAGACTAATTTTAGCAAATGACATACTCTCTAAGAAAATAGAGGGCGGGTGGGCGGGGCTACTACTTGCTAAGATAAGACTGAACAATATTAAGAGTAGTTACTGGAATAAAGAGGGGGCAGATGGGTGGGGCTACTGCTAGCTTATACCCTCTATATTCAGTCCACTAACTTATTTTATTCACTGTAAAATTGGAATTGGATTCTATTTTGACAAATGGTAGAATCTAAGGTTTAAACAAAGTAAAAAGTGGCCCAGCCCACCCATCCTTATTCTGTTTTGATCACCTAGTCTTACTGGCTCTAAAGAAGAGGAGATTAATTTTATATTGATAAAACATAGAATCTAAGGGGTCAATTCCAAGTTGGTGGCGCAAGTCAGTGGTGCAGCGCAACTTTATAATGCTAATTTGGGTATCAAATGCTGGTTGCTAGGGGTGACGGAATAAACAAGCGCAATTTTTCGAGATAAATTGCGCCAACTTGCACTGCCTACTAGAGGTGCCGCAACTCCATGGTGCAAATTTCAATGGAAAATTTCAATTTATCTCGAAAAATTGCGCTTGTTTATTCCGTCACCCCTAGCAACCAGCATTTGATACCCAAATTAGCATTATAAAGTTGCGCTGCACCACTGACTTGCGCCACCAACTTGGAATTGGCCCCTAAGATTATATATTTTTAAGTAATATTTAATTTTTATTAAATTGTTTCAATTTTTAGATTTTGTAATTTTTGGATTACCAATTTCACAAGTTTTTAATTTTTCAATTTTTTATTTCTTTCATTTTTCTATTTGCAATTTTTCAGTTTTTAATTTTTTTATTAGGACTTGTTAAGATAAGACTGATTTTAGCGGACGACATTGCCTCTAAAAAGATAGAGGTCGGGTGGGCGGGGCTATGATCAGCTATTCTTATTGGTCCTAAAGAAGGGGAGATGAATTTTACATTGATAAATAACAGAATTTAGGATAATATATCTTTTTTAATAATATTTAATTTGTATTAAATTGTTTAAATTTTTAGATTTTGCAATTTTTCGTCGAGTAATTTTACGAGTTTTCAATTTTTAATTTTTCAATTTTTCATTTCTTCCATTTTTTGATTTACAATTTTTCAGTTTTTAATTTTTTTGTTAGTACTTGCTAAGACAAGACTGATTTTAGCAGATGAGATTGCCTCTAAGAAAATAGTGGGCGGGTGGGCGGGGCTCCGGCTTGCTAAGATAAGACTGAACAATATTAAGAGTAGTTGCTGGAATAAAGCGGGGGTAGGTGGGCGGGGCTACTGCTTGCTTTTTAGAAAAAGGCTAACTCAGCTCCGCCCAACTTATTTTCTCTATTTCACTGAGTTATTTTATTTACTGTAAAATGGGAATTGAGTTCTATTTTGACAAGCGGTAGAATCTGAGGTTTAAAACAAAGTAAAAAATGGCCCCGCCCACCCACCCCTACTCCATTTTGATCATCTATTCGTATTGGCTCTAAAGAAGCGGAGATGCGTTTTATATTGATAAATAATATAGTCTAGGATTACATTTTTTTAAATAACATTTAATTTTTATTAAATTGTTTCAGTTTTTAGATTTTATAATTTGTCGATCAGCAATTTCACGAGATTTCAATTTTTAATTTTTCAATTTTTCATTTCCTCCCTTTTTCAGTTTTCCATCTTTTTGTTAGTATTTGCTAAGATTTTAGCAGTGACATTGCCATTAAGAAAATAAAGGGCGGGTGGGCGGGCCTAGTGTTCGCTAGAATAAGACTAAATTTAGCAAATGACATACTCTCTAAGAAAATAGAGGGCGGGTGGGCGGGGCTACTACTTGCTAAGATAAGACTGAACAATATTAAGAGTAGTTACTGGAATAAAGAGGGGGCAGATGGGTGGGGCTACTGCTAGCTTATACCCTCTATATTCAGTCCACTAACTTATTTTATTCACTGTAAAATTGGAATTGGATTCTATTTTGACAAATGGTAGAATCTAAGGTTTAAACAAAGTAAAAAGTGGCCCAGCCCACCCATCCTTATTCTGTTTTGATCACCTAGTCTTACTGGCTCTAAAGAAGAGGAGATTAATTTTATATTGATAAAACATAGAATCTAAGATTATATATTTTTAAGTAATATTTAATTTTTATTAAATTGTTTCAATTTTTAGATTTTGTAATTTTTGGATTACCAATTTCACAAGTTTTTAATTTTTCAATTTTTTATTTCTTTCATTTTTCTATTTGCAATTTTTCAGTTTTTAATTTTTTTATTAGGACTTGTTAAGATAAGACTGATTTTAGCGGACGACATTGCCTCTAAAAAGATAGAGGTCGGGTGGGCGGGGCTATGATCAGCTATTCTTATTGGTCCTAAAGAAGGGGAGATGAATTTTACATTGATAAATAACAGAATTTAGGATAATATATCTTTTTTAATAATATTTAATTTGTATTAAATTGTTTAAATTTTTAGATTTTGCAATTTTTCGTCGAGTAATTTTACGAGTTTTCAATTTTTAATTTTTCAATTTTTCATTTCTTCCATTTTTTGATTTACAATTTTTCAGTTTTTAATTTTTTTGTTAGTACTTGCTAAGACAAGACTGATTTTAGCAGATGAGATTGCCTCTAAGAAAATAGTGGGCGGGTGGGCGGGGCTCCGGCTTGCTAAGATAAGACTGAACAATATTAAGAGTAGTTGCTGGAATAAAGCGGGGGTAGGTGGGCGGGGCTACTGCTTGCTTTTTAGAAAAAGGCTAACTCAGCTCCGCCCAACTTATTTTCTCTATTTCACTGAGTTATTTTATTTACTGTAAAATGGGAATTGAATTCTATTTTGACAAGCGGATGAATCTGAGGTTTATAACAAAATAAAAAGTGACCCCGCCCACTCTCCCTTATTCCGTTTTGCTCTTCGATTCTAATTGGCTCTAAAGAAAGGGAGATGAATTTTATATTGATAAATAATAGAGTCTAGGATTACATTTTTTTTAATAATATTTAATTTTTATTAAATTATTCCGGTTTTTAGATTTTGCAATTTTTCGATCACCACTTTCACCTGTTTTCAATTCTTAGCTTTTCAATTTTTATCATTTCTTCAATTTTTCGATTTGCAATTTTTCGGTTTTTCAATTTTTGTTAGTATGTACTTGCTAAGATAACACTGATTTTAGCAGATGACGTTGCCTCTAAGAAAACAGAGGGCGGGTGGGCGGGCCTAGTGCTCGGTACGATGACACTAATTTTGGCAGATGACATAATCTCTAAGAAAATAGAGGGTGGGCGGGGCTACTATTTGCTAAAATCAGACTGAACAATATTAAGAGTAGTTGCTCGAGTAAAGAGGTGGGCGGGGTTACTGCTTGCTCTTTAGAAAAATCCTAACTCAGCTCCGCCCACTTATTCTCTCTATTTAACTGACTTATTTTATTTACTGTAAAATGGGAGTTGAATTCTATTTTGACAAGCGATAAAATTTAAGATTTAAAACAAAAAATGTCCCCGCCCACCCACCCCTATTCCGTTTTGATTATTGATTTTTTTCGAAAAAATGTTTCAATTTTTCAGTTTTTGATTGGCAATTTTTCTAGTTTTTATTTTAAAATATGTAGTAATAATAATAATAATAGTAAAAATAGTAATTCTTAACTTTAATTTAGTTTTGTCCAGTCTTATTTTCCAAACAATTTTTTTTTGACTAGTCATTAACTCGTAATTAAAATAAATTGAACCATTGATTCATCGAATTTAGGCTAGCATAGGCCAGTGCTAAGTAGTTCGTGGTCTACAGTTAATCATTTGCGAAACATTACTAAATGTAGCTTTAATTTTCCACGTATTTTCTCTATTGTTTCAATTCGCATATTCAGTAAGTGTTTTTTTTTTAGGAAAATGGACATAGTTTAACATTTGTGTTCATTTTTCATTGATTGGTGTAATGAGAAACGTTTGATTTGTACTCAAACCTCAAAATTTAACATAGGAAATGCTATTTTAATTTCATATTGTTGGTGGTTTATGAATCTGCCTTTAGTTTTTACTCAATTTGCTCAATTAGGTTATATAAGAGCCACGTTTCCCAGCTAAAAATAAAAATTGTTAAACGTTAATCTTAGGTGTTTTATAGATTGTTTATCGATAGGTTCATTGTTAATCAACCATCATTAAAAAAAATTAAAAATTCCAGGAAAAATTTCAAACAAAAAAAAATTATTGAATATTCGAGCGTTTTCCTACTTTTTAACGACCGTGAATTTGTGTGTTAAGGTTTTGTAAATTTTTTGTTTCATCTGATTTTTAGAATATTAATATTTATAATGTTAATTTGTCGCATAAATTATTATCATTTGTGTTTAATATGCATGTACAATCTGAGATGGCTTTCATGTTTTTTTACGTTGCTACAATCGCGATAAAAAAAGTGGTGCAAATGTGATAATTGACGTTATTAATATGACAAATTTTTATTAACGAAAAGCAATTCACTAAAAATTTAAACGATTAAGAGATTAAAAACTGGATTCGCATTTGAATAACATGCCTGTAATTTATTAATAACAATGAGCGCCATCTAAATGTTCTTTTTATAAGTAATGGAAGAGTTCTGTGCTTTAGCAACTTGTGTGTTAGTTGACCACAAATACACGCGCAGTTTCTTGATTTTTAAGGTGGTTTTAAACAAAGCGATCATTTTTTCATTACATTTCCAAATGCTTTTGAAAATTCTTCCATTTAATTAGTTGAATGCAACTCAAAATAGTAACAGTTACATAACAAAGTTTGTTAAACATTTTAAACTTGAGAGGATAGTTTTGACCTTAAATGACACCTATTTTTTCATTTTTAATTTGCCCTTATTTCCTCTTACTGAAAATTTAATATTTAAGGAACGTTGCGCTAGGTAGCATTCAAATCACTGAAATGGTGTCAAGTGGTGGATGCGCCGGGTAAAATAAATCAAAATATTAGCATGTCCATTAGAGATTATGTTTTATTTAATTTTAAATATATTAGTCGTTTAAAATTAATAAAGTATTATCTATTTATTAGTAACAAAAAAGCATAAATTATTACGTTACAAATCAAACATCGTAAATTTCTAAACCTAGAATAATAATAGTGTATGCAACCAGAATTACAGATTTGTTCGCTGTGTGTATAATTTCACGAAACTTGAGTGAAACTGAGGTGTTAGATTTTATTTCTTACGGTTTATTAATAATTTTATACAGCAAAATAGACAATGGGTTGCTAATTATGTTATAAATAAATTAATTAAATTAATGACTATGGACGTCCTTGCTTTACACAATAATAATAAAAAAAATTGGCGTCTATTGAAAAACAGGAATTATAGTAAAATACTTTCAACTATAATTACTTTTTATTTCACGTCTAAAAGGTGTTAATTTTGCACAACTCAACCGCCGTCATGAACTTTAAAACTCACAATTTTAATTACACCTCTTGCATTATGTCACGTCTCCCGGAAAAGGAAACGCAAAAACCAAAATAAAAAACATCGCCGGATAATTTATATAAAATAGGTCACAGAGGTCTTTACGTCTATGAATTAAACAAACCCATAAATAAAGCCCGCCGCTGAAGCGAGGAGAAAGTTCTAAATTGTTCTTTTGAGGACACCCAAGATCTATTATTATCGTCGGGCGTCTTCACGGAAAAAGTGCCATAAATCTCATCTACTCCGAATTTCAGCGCGAAATTGAACTACCACCGATTCAAGACTCAATTGCGGCATTTTTCGCACACGTTACATCTCGTACCAGAAAACAATATTGAATTATGCAAGAAAATGGTAATTTTACAGTTAGCTAATGTGATATTATAATAGTAAAGTTCAGGTATATCACCGAACCCGAAGATAAGCGAGGACGCGAAGATGAAAGTTGCTTCAAGGTTATATCCTATTTACCTTGGAACATCTTCACTTTCGTTTTCTTCATGAAAAGCGCTGTTGCCCAATGGGGCTGAGTGCAGCGGCAATTACGAGGAGGCTCGGATTTAGAGAAAACAACGTGTGCACTTGTGCAATTAACAGCAGGCGGGCAGGTGATGATATTAGAGAAATTATGCAAGAAAAATTTTTATTGGAATTTTTCCCATGCTCGGAGGAAGGTTGCTCGTGCACACGCAAATCCATATCCGTATGAGATCACGACAAAGTCTAATGAGAAAAAATTGAGACGGAAAATGAAGGCTTGAATAAAAATTAGTTTTAAATTACTTAATTAACGTAAATTATTTTTTCCTTTTTTCTATGATCAAATGATATTAATGTAAATTTATTATACATCAAACTGCAGATTTTTTCATTTTCTAATAAGCCCCTGAATACTGTTCAATAAAACAAAAAAGTAGCACAAATTACTATCACAATATTTTCTCAATTAATTGAAAAGTGAAACAAATTCTGATCAAATACTGAATCTTTAATTGTTTTTGCTATATCTCTTCTAATAATCGAGGAAAATGGAGAAAAAAAAATTACAAAAAAAAATTGAAGCAGGCTATATTTTAATGAAAAATACAGTTTTTCGAAGATTCAGAAGTCACTGTTACAATATCTCTCAAATAATCAATAAACAGGGAAATTAAATTCCAAAAAATGTTCAAAACAAAAAAACTTAAAAAGGTTTTATTTGAATTTAAAAATGTTCTGGATTATTAGGAATCCATCGCGAATTACAAATCTGATGTCATTTTCGCTACATTTTTTTCAAATAACCAAAAAGAAAAGCTTAAAATATTTTCCAGAAAATTTTCCAAAATATATTAAAATCCGACACTATTTTAATGAAAAACAGCATAAATTACTATGACAATGAGGCATCAGATGTCATATTTGCTATAATTTTTCAGATAACCGAAAAAAAGGGAAAATAACCAAAAAGAAAATTTTAAATTATTTTCCACAAATTTTCCAAAAAGATATTAAAACCAGACACTATTGTAATGAAAAACAGCATCACAATTAGGAGTCTGATGTCATCTTTGCTATAATCCTTTGGATAACCAAAAAAAATATACATATTTTCTATAAAATTTCCTCGAAATTTTCAAAAATTTCCAAAAATCTTCGAAAAAACTTTACAACAGTTTTCATACAAATGAAAATAAGAACTAACCCATACAAAAATCCTCCACAAATAATGGATCTTTAATGGTTTTTGCTGGATCTCTTCTAATAACCGAGAAAATTGGATAATTATTTTTGAAAAATTAAAAAAAAAAAAATTGGAACAGAATCTACTTTAATGAAAAATACAATTTTTGGTAGATTTAGGCTCTGAAATCATTGTTGAAATTTCCAAAAATTTCCAAAATTTTCTAAAAACTTTCCAAAAAATAACAAAAACATTAAAGAGACTTTATATTTATCAAACAACCAATTTTTTTTAGATTTACAAAACGATTATTGAAATTTAAAAATGTTCTGGATTATTAAGAGTTCCTCACGAATTACAAATCTGATGTTATCTTAGCTACAATTTTTTCAAATAACCCAAAAGAAAATTTTAAATTCTTTTCCAAAAATTTTCCAAAAAGATATTAAAATTAGACACTATTGTAATGAAAAACAGCATCACAATTAGGAATCTGATGTCATCTTTGCTATAATCCTTTGGATAACCAAAAAAAAAAAAACCGATATATATGACAATTACGCATCAGATGTCAGATTTCAGATAACCGAAAAAAAGGAAAACAATTTGCCACAAAATTTCCAAAAATTTCTAAAAAATTCTAAAATATTTCTCAAAACTTTTGAAAAAATAAAAAGACAGAAATCCTCCTCAAATAATGATCTTTAATCGTTTTTGCTGGACCTCTTCTAATAACCGAGGAAATTGGATAATTATTTTTCAAAAATAAAAAAAAAACTGGAACAGAATCTATCCTAATGAAGAAGACCATTTTTCGTAGATTTAAAGCTCTGAAATCATCGTTGAAATCTCCAAAAATTTCCAAAAAATTTCTAAAAACGTTCCAAATAATTTCCAAAAAAATCTGAAAATGACTTTATTTTAATCAAACAATCAGTTTTTTCTAGATTTACAAAACGATTTTTTATATAATATCTCTGTAAACAATAATCCATAAATGGGAATTTAAACTCCAATTAATTTCGAAAACAAAAAATTCCATAATTTTTTTTCCATAAATTTTCCAAAAAGTTATTAAATTCGGATACTATTTTAATGAAAAGATGCATAAATTACTATCACAGTTAGGGATTTGATGTCATTTTTGCTATAACTCCTTTGGATAACTGAAAAAATAAACATATTTTCCACGGAATTTCCAAAAATTTCCAGAAATTTTTGAAAAAACTTTACGACAGTTTTCATACAAATGAAAATAAGGATTAGCTTATACAAGAATTCTTCTCAAATAATGCATCGTATAATGAATAATCGTTTTTGCTGCATCTCTTCTAATAACCGAGGAAACAGGAGAAATATTAAAAAACAAATTTAAAAAAAAATAATAATAAAACAGAATCTATTTTAATGAAGATGACAATTTTTTGTTGATTTAGGCTCTGAAGTCACGGTTGTAATATCTCTTAAACAATCGGTAAATGGGAAATAATTAAATTTATAAAATTATAAATTTCAAAAAGTTTCCAACAAAAAAAAATAAAGAAGGTTTCTTTTGATTTTAAAAATGTTTTGGATTAATATGAATACTTCGTGAATTACAAATCTGATGTCATTTACGTCATATTTCTCAAATAATTAAAAATAAAAGTTAAACATATTGTCCACAATTTTTCCAAAATGATATTAAAAGCAGATTCTATTTTAATGAAAAAGAACATAAATTACCATCACAATTAGGGATTTGATGTCATTTTTGCTAACTTCTTCAGATAACCGAAAAAAAGGAAGCTATTTATCACACAATTTAGAAAAAAATTCAAAACATTTTCAAAAAAATTCCAAAAATTTCCAAAAAATTTCTAAAAACTTTCCACAAAAAAAACCTGGAAGAGAATTTATTTTATTCAAACAGACAATTTGTAGTAGATTTACACACTGCAGTCATTTTTAAGCAATAAAAGAGAATTTAATTTCCAAAAACTTACCAAAAAATTTTCAAAAAAATTCCTAAAAAATTTCCAAAACAAAAAAATGAAAGCGGTTTTACTGGAATTTAAAAATATTCTGGATTATTGAGAATTCCTCGCGAATTACAAATCTGATGTCATCTTCGCTACATTTTTTTGAAATAACAAAAAAAAATATCTGAAAATATTTTCCACAAATGTTCCAAAATGATATTAAAAGCAGATTCTATTTTAATGAAAAAGAACATAAATTAGCATCACAATTAGGGATCTGATGTCATTTTTGCTATACTTCTTCAGATAACCGAAAAAAAGGAAACAATTTATCACACAATTTTAAAACAAAATTAAAAAATTTTCGAAAAATTTCCAAAAATTTCCAAAAAATTTTTAAAAACTTTCCGCAAAAAAAACCTGAAACAGAATTTATTTTATTCAAACAGACAATTTGTCGTAGATTTAGACACTGCAGTCATTTTTAAGCTATAAAAGAGAATTTAATTTCCAAAAACTTACCAAAAAAATTCCTAAAAAGTTTCCAAAACAAAAAAGGAAAGCGGTTTTACTGGAATTTAAAAATATTCTGGATTATTGAGAATTCCTCGCGAATTACAAATCCGATGTCATCTTCGCTACATTTTTTTCAAATAACTAAAAAGAATATCTGAAAATATTGTCCACAAATGTTCCAAAATGATATTAAAAGCAGATTCTATTTTAATGAAAAAGAACATAAATTACCATCACAATTAGGGATCTGATGTCATTTTTGCTATACTTCTTCAGATAACCGAAAAAAAAGAAACAATTTATCACACAATTTTCAAAAAGAATTCAAAAATTTTCAAAAAATTTCCAAAAATTTCCAAAAAATTTCTAAAAGTTTTCCAATAAATTAAAAAAAAACTGAAACAGAATTTATTTTATTCGATCGGATAATTTTTCGTAGATTTAAACACTGCAGTCATTTTTATAAAAACTGTAAGTAAGGGATAAAGGAGAATTTAATTTCCAAAAAATTTCTAAAAACAGACTTTATTTTAATCAGACAATTCTTTTTAGATTTAGACATTAAAGTAAGTTTTATAATACCTCTACAAATAATCGATAAATGGAAATTTAAATTCCAATAAATTTCCAAAACAAAAATATAAAAACGGTTTTACTGGAACTTAAAAATATTCTGAACTATTAAGAATTGCTCGAGAATTACAAATCTGATGTCATATTCGTTACATTTTTTTTTCAAATCACTAAAAATCGGTAAAGAACAATTTAATTTCCAAAAAATTCCCAAAAAAATTCCAAAAAAAATCCAAAAACTTTTCACGAAGTTATAAAAAAACCTGAAACAGACTTTATTTTAATCAAAAAGCCAGCCCGTATAGAAAACATCGTGACTAATCAAGAAGACACTAACATACAGATCGTTAAATAATCACTACCAAGCTCGCCAGAAAAACCTGGAAATGACGACCACGACACAACTTTCTCCCGTCAAGCCCACGTTCGTGGTCTTATTTTTAGCCTGATGGGTCAAATTTGACTAACCCATTAAGTAGTCAAGGTCAGTGCTCATCTTCGTTGACATTTAAGCCCCTCAAATGGCTAAATACTAACATCACCTTTTCGGTCCGTTTGTTAAATGAACTCTATGAATTATGACTTAATCATTATAATTAAGTGTAATTTTCCTAAAGGAAATTTGTTTACCAAATCGCAATTGTGACTGCCTCAACTCCAACTACAGTTGAGTTTTGTGGTATTTACAAACCGCGATGCTCTTATTATGGTGGCTTCAATTACACCCAGCAAAAAGCAGAGTTCACAACCTATAAAGGTCGTCTGCAGCGGTCGTCGACGGAGCCTCAGCCCAAGATCTACTGTTCGTAAAACTAATAATTAGATTATTGCTGCAGAGGTCTTGCGAAAGTTTGCATTAATAACAGCGTTGTTTGAAAGGTGGATGACATAAGTTTGTTAGGAGAATATTGATAATTGACGGTATTACAATCAATTTGTCAATAATTCGGGGTCTGATTTATTGGGAAATTATGCGTGGTGGTTGTGGCTTATCGGTGATTGATGATGTTTATTGATTATGTGAAAGAGTGTAATTGGAATAAAATGCTAATGTGATGAAGATTAGGTGTGTTCTACTTTAGGACTGAAGAGTAAAAAATTCGATGAATATGTATTTTGTGAACTTTTTCGGATGGTTCGGGTGATTTGAAATGGAAATTAGAAGTAGAGTGGTTCGTAGAACTCTCGGCTGCAATGTTGAGAATAATCGAAAATTGGATTCGGTTTATGTTGGCGTAATTAATTTAGACAAATTATGCACTGAAAGGTTAAGCAGGATTCTAATTACATATAACAGTAATACTTAAGTGATGACATTTGAATTTTATTGTGTTTTATTAAGTTGCATTTTTATGATATTTATTCTTGATATTCAACTATAGTGAAGTGGGTTAATTATATGTTGACATTATAGTGTCTACTAGCAGTATTAGCAAAAATTCAGCTTTATACTCGTATATACTTTAATTTAATCGATTTGCTGCTCATCTTTTAAAGATTTTAATTTTATTATTATTACGTTCTATATATCTGGATCTCAGGTTACTTCCTCTGAGCACATTCCAAAAATTACCTGAAATATTTGCGGACTCATTTTTTCGAAAATTCCAACCGTTTTTCCAGGATTGCTAAAATGAAACACCCATTTTCGAGCACTTTAAAAATCACGTAATTTTTCAATGGCTTTTGAGATTTTTTATTTTTTCTGAGCATTTTTTAAAATTACTGGAAAAATTTTTTAATATGAAATTTTTTAGATTATTCCGACCACTTTTGAAAATTATCTAAAGAGATTTTTATTGTTGACTGCGACTTGAAGAATTTATTTTCGACAACATTCTTTTGAAAATTCCGACCATATTTCCAAAATTATCGAAATTAAATATTGCCATTTTTGGATTAGTATGTCTTTTAAAAATGTGATTTTAAAATCCAAAATTTTGAAAATATTGCTCTGGAACCATCGACAAGCTACGTTTTTCGACTAAGCTCTTTGAGATTTATGTGGCAAATTTTTGTGTGGAATTTAAGGCAACTTTGTCTAAAGCTCAATTTTTTAATATTCACCCATTATGAAAATTCTGAGCTTTTTCTGAGTACTTTCGAAATTTATCTAAATTTTTCTTAATTTCTACTTGTAGAAGTCATTTTTCGGTAACATATTTTCGAAAATGTCAACCAATTTTCCAGAATTATTAAAATTAAATATTGCCATTTTCGGGATGTGTCCTAAAAATTTGATTTTGAAATGGAAATTTCGGAAATCTTGGTCTGTGTCAATCAGTAAGCCAGATTTTTCATTACAGCCGGTCGAGGTCTGCATATCAAAATTTTTTGTGAATTTTTCAGCAACGTTGCCAAAAGCCCAATTTTCAATATGAAAATTTTTGGATATTTTGGACTATTTTTAAAAATGATTAGAAGAGACTTTTTTTGATGATTTCGACTTGTGGAACTTATTGTCGGACTAATTTTTTCGAAAAAATCCAACTATTTTTCGAAAATCACCTAAATTAAATGTATCCATTTTTGAGATATAAAAAAAAAATTTTGGAACCGACAATTTCCAAAATCTTGGTCTGAGTCCATCAGAAGGCTATGATTTCGAATTAGGCCGTTGAGATTTATCCCAGAATTTTTCTGTATTTTTTGACGACTTTGCCAAAAAGTCAAATTTTCAATAGCCCCCCAATTTTATGAAATTTTTGATCTTCTCTTAACACTTTCGAAAACTACTTAAAGACATTTTTTCTTCATTTCGACTTGGGAAACTCATTTTCGACATTGTTTGCAAAAGTTTAACCATTTTTCCAAAAAAACTCAATGTGGCCATTTTTGGGATATTTTGAAAAAATTTGATTTTGATACCGAAAATTTTGAAAATTTTGGTCTGGCACCATCCATAGGTTATGTTTTTCCACTCAACTCGTTCGATTTATGTTGCAAATTTTTTATGGAATTTTCAGCAATTTTACCTAAAGCTTAATTTTCAATATGAAAATTTTCAGCTCTAATGGACCATTTTCAACAATCAAGACTTTTTTGTTGATTTCGACTTGCAAAATTTTTTGCAGAACTTATTTTCGGAGAAATTTTTTTGAAAAAAACTATGTCCGTATTTTAGAAATTTTAAAAATTTAATTTTGGACCGAGAATTTTCAAAATCTTGTTCTGAGTCTATCAGCAGGCTATGCTTTTCGAATTAGACCGTTGAAATTTATTCCAAAATTTTTTGTGTAATTTTAGGCAACTTTCCCAAAAAGTCAGATTTTCAATAGCCCCCAATTTTATGAAATTTTTGACCTTTTTTAACTCTTTCGGAAGTTATCTAAGAACATTTTTTCTTCATTTCGACTTGCAGAAGTCATTTTCGGCAACATTTTTTTCAAAATTTCACCATTTTTCCCGAAAAATTCAATATAGCCATTTTCGGGTTATTTTAAAAATCTAATTTTGGCACCGAAAATTTTGGTCTGGGACCACGAATAGGCTGTTTTTCTACTCAGCTAGTTGAGATTTATATGGGAAATTTTTTTGTGGAATTTTAATCAATTTTTTCAAAAGCTCAATTTTCAATATGAAAATTTTTACCTGTTTTGGGCAACTTTTGAAGATTACCTAAGAAACTTTTGTATTGGCTTCAACTTGCAGAATTTATTAACACTTCCGAAAATTATCTAAAGACCTTTTTTCTTCATTTCAACTTGCGGAAGTCATTTTTGGCATTATTTTTTCAAAATTTCAACCATTTTTCTAGAAAAATTCAATATATTTCAAAAATTTGATTGGCAGAGAAAATTTTGAAAATCTTGGCCTGGGACCACCAATAGGCTATGTTTTATACTCAGATTGTTGACATTTATATTACAAAAAAATTTGTGGAATTTTAAGCAATTTTCCAAAAACTCAATTTTCAATATGAAAATTTTTAGTTTTTATAGACTACTTCCGAAAATGATCAAAACAGATTTTTTTGTTGATTTCGACTTGCACAATTTATTTCCGGACAAATTTTTTGAAAAATTCAACTATTTTTCAAGAATCACTAAAATTATATATGGAAATTTTTGAGATATTTTAAAAATTAGATTTTAGAAGAGAAAATTTTCAAAATTAGCAACTCCCGAAAAGTCAAATTTTTAATAGCTCTCCAATTTTTAATTTTTTACCTTTACCTTAATAATTTCGAAAATTAACAAAAGATATTTTTTTTTGATTTCGACTTGCAGAAGTCATTTTTGGCTATTTTTTTTGGAAAATTTCAACCATTTTTCCATCAAAATTAAATTTGATCACTTGTGGGATATTTTGAAAAAAATTTGATTTTGACCCGAAAATTTTGAAAATCTTGATCTGGGGCCATCAGTAAGCTATATTTTTCTATTCAGTTAGTTGAGATGCATAGAGCAACATTTTTTGTGGAATTTTAGGCAACTTTGTCTAAAGCTCAATTTTTTATTAATTATGAAAATTTAGAGCTTTTGACGAGCACTTTCGAAAATTTTCCAAAGAATTTTTTGTTGATTTCGACTCGCATAAATTATTTTCATATTTCTTTTTTAAAATTTCATACATTTTCCAAAAACACCAAAATGAAATGTGGCTATTTTTGAGATATTTTAAAAATTTGCTTTTAGAAACGAGAATTTAATCTTGATCTGGGTGAACAGGATAAGCTTTGGAATTAAACCGATGAGATTTATCTCAGAATTTTTGATGTATTTTTAGGCAACTTCAAAAATTCAAATTTTCAATAGCCCCAAGTTCTATGAAATTTTTACCTTTTTTTTAACACTTTCGAGAACTACCTGAAGGCATTTTTTCTTTATTCGTCTTGCAGAAGCCATTTTCGGCAATATTTTTTCAACCATTTTTCGCCAAAATTGAATATGGCCATTTTGGGAAATTTTTAATATTCGATTTTGGCACCGAAAATTTTGAAAATTTTGGTCTGAGACCAACAACAGGCTATATTTTTGTACTCAGCTCGTTGAGATCTGTATGTTAAAATTTTTGTGGAATTTTAGGCAAATTTGTCTTAAGCTCAACTTTTTATTATGAAAATTTAGAGCTTTTTCCAAGCATTTTCGAAATTTTTTTAAAGAGGTTTTTTGTTCATTTCGACTTGCCGAAGTTATTTATCGATTCATTTTTTCTAGAATTCCAAAAAATTTTCCAGAATTAAAATTAAATGTGGCCATTTATGGGATGTTTTAAAAATTTGGTTTTGAAACCGAAAATTTCGAAAATATTGGTTTGAGACTATCGATAGGCTACGTTTTACCAATTACTCGTTGATATTCTTTTTGACTTCTATTCGACGGAGTCATTTTTGGATTCATTTTTTCGAAAATTCCAACCACTTTTACAAAATCGCCGAGATAAGATAGAGTTGTTTTCGCGACATTTTAAGAATTGAATTTATAAACCGAAAATTTCTAAAATCTTGGCGTTGGTCCATCAATCTATAATATTTTTCACCTTTTGACCCTTTTCTGAACTCTTTCGAAAATTATCCAAAAATAGGGCCATTTGTGAAATTTGGCTTGGGACCATAAACTATGTTTTTAACTGAAGCTTGTCGAGATCTACATGGCAAAATATTTGAGGATTTTTAAACAATTTTGTTAAAAGCCAAATTTTTCAAAAACCCCCATTATGTACATAAATGGTTTGATCAATTGCGAAAATTATATAAAGTTTTCTAGAATTCGATTTGCTGAAGTCATTTTCGCCATTTTTTCGAAAATTTCAAGCATTTTTTAAAAAACACGAAAAATAAATATGGCCATTTTGGGACGTTTTAAAAATTTAAATTTCCAAAATCTTGTTGTGGAACCATCAAACAAAATTTTTGAGGAATTTTCAGCACCTTGCTTTGGGATAGTATGTTTTTCGACTCAGTTCGTAGAGTTATATATAGTAATTTTTTTCTGAATATTTAGAGAACTTTACTAAAAGCTCATTTTTTCCCCTTTTGAAATGTTTTTACCCTTTTTGGAACACTTTTGAAAATCACCTGAAGAGACTTTTTTCTTGATTTCGACTCCCAAATGTCATCAATTTCAATTTCAGTTTTTCGAAAATTCCAATTTTTTTTCCAGAGTCGCCAAAGTTAAATATGATCACTTTTGGGCTATTTTGAAAATTTTAATCTGAAAGCTCAAATTTCGAAAATTTTCATGTGGGACCATCAAATTTTTGGTTTGCAATTCTTCGTTTCGGTTTTTTATTTTCGTTCCAATTTTTGGATTTTTCAATTTTCCAATGTGCAATTTTTTAGTATTTAATTTTCGATTTTTCAATTTATGGATTCTTTAATTTTTCGTTTCCTCAATTTTTCAAGCTTTTCATTTTATTTTTGATTTTTATTGTTCTCGATTTTATACTACAACTTTTCGTTTTCTCTTTTCCTTTATTTTTCAATGTTTATTTCAATTTTATAATGTTTCTTTTATTCAAATTTTCAGTCTTTCATTTTTCAATTCCTCGATTTTCCATTTTTTAAATTTTTCAATATTGCAATCTTTGGATTTTCGAATTTGTGTAATTTTCAATATTGCGATTTTACAATATTTCGTTTTTTATTTTTTCTTTTTCGATTTTTAAGACTATATTTTTCAGTTTTTCCTTTCCTCAATTTTTCAAGTTTTTGAGTTCCTATTTTTAGATTTTTCATATTTTTTTATTCGAAAACTTGAAACATCGAAAAAAATAAGCTGGAAAAACGAAACACTGCAGAATCCAAAAAATGGAAAATGGAAAAATTATAAATCGAAGAACTGAAGAAACGAAAAACCGAAAAATGAAAAACTAAAAATCCAAAGAAACTTAAAAATCAAAAAGATTAATGAATCGAAAAATTAGAAGACAAAAAAAACGAAAAATGAAAAAATCTAAAAGTTGAAAAAGTTGACGTTAAAAAGAGAATAATTGAAAAAACAGAGAAAATAAAACGAACAATTATTGCAAACTGAAAAATTGAAAAATCGTGAAGGTGCAAGTCGAAAAATTGAAGAAATGAAAAATTAAAGAATCGAAAAATTGAAAAATTCGAAAGCAGAAAATTTAAAACCTGAAAAAACTTGAAAACTCGAAAAATTACATACACAAAATAACCCACCCTTATTTTGTGCAACTTCTGATTTAGTTTTAAATCTTAAATGCTATAGTTTTTCAAAATAGAATTCAATTCCCATTTTACAGTTTTATCATTGGCTAAAATCAGTCAATCTTGCAACAACGAAAAGTTGAAAAATTGAAAAATTGAAAACCAAAAAATGCAAATCGAAAATTGAAAAGTTTAAAAATGAAAAATTGAAGATAAAAATCCAAAAATTAAAAAGCCGAAGAAATGAGGAAGTTTTAAAATCTAATAGTTGTGAAATGGAAAAACGTAAAATTTTAAAAACCATTATTATTATTTACTTAAAGTGAAAACTTGAAAATCAAATAACGACAAATTGAAAAATCATGAAACTCAAAGATATAAACTTAAAACACCGAAAAATTAAAAAATTGAAAACCAAAAAAAATTGCAAATTCAAAAACTGAAAAATTCAAAAATGAAAAATTGAAGAATCGAAATATTAAATTAAAATTCGAAAAATTAAGAAGTCGAATAAATGAAGTTTTATGACCCAATTATTTAAATACTTCGATTTTATAGAATTTCGTTTTTTTTCTATTTTTCCCTTTCTCGATTTTTCAAGTTCTTGATTTCTTATTTTTAGATTTTCAGTTTCCATTTTATACTTCGTTTTTTCATGTTTTTGATTCGAAAAAATAAGAAACTGGAAAAAATGCAAAACGAAAAACTGAAAAAATTAACATTCAAAAAGAGAAAAATTGAATAAATAAAGAAAATAAAACGAAAAATTGAAGAAATGAAAAATTGGAAAATCGAAAGTACACAATTTTAAAAACTGAAAAATTTAAACTTGGAAGCCCGGAAAATTGCATGCACGGAATAAGGGTGGGTGGGCTTCTGACTTTGTTTTAAATCTTAGATTCTACCCTTTTTCAAAATAGAATTCGACATTGGCGAAAATTAGTCCTGTTTTACCAATTATTAACCCCCCCACCCCTTCTATTTTCTTTAGTGGTAAATCATTTCCCAAAGACAGTCTTATATTAGCAAATACAAGCCCCAAGCCCCGCCCACCCACCCCCTCTTTTTTAAAGGGATACATCATTTGCCAAAATCAATCTTATCTTCACAAGTACTAGCCCCACACCACAACTTTAAGAAAATAGAGGGCGGGTGGGCGGGTCTTGTATTTGATAAGATAAGATTGATTCCGGCAAATGATATATCCTCTGAGAAAATAGAGGGCGGGCGGTTGGTTGGGGCTAATATTTGTTAAGATAAGACTGATTTTGGCAAAGCTTTGCAACTTCCCTCTTCAGAGCCAATAAAATGAGCGTTCAAAACGGAATAGGGGTGGGTGGGCGGGGCCACATCTGACTCCGTTTTAAATCTTAGATTCTACCGTTTTTCAAAATAGAATTCAATTCCCATTTTACCGTAAATCAAATAAGTCAGTGAAATGGAGGAAAGAGATGGGGGAGGCTGGGTTTAGTTTTTTCTACACTCCTTCTTCATTCTAGTGACTACTCTTGATATTGTTCAGTTTTATCTTAGCAAACGCTAGTACTTGGTAAGATAAGACTGATTTTGGCAAATGACATATCCTCTAAGAAAAGAGAGGGTGGGTGGGTGGGGCCAGTACTTGGTACGATAAGACTGATTTTGGCAAATGACATCCTCTAAGAAAATAGGGGGCGGGTGGGCGGGCCTAGTACTGATAAGGTAAAACTGATTTTGCCCCTATTAATTTTATGAAAACTTGTGAAATTTAAAGGTGTTAAATTGCAAATTTCCATTGTTAAATTTCTAAATCTACCCGAAATGTGCAAAACATGATGAGTTTTTGCTTGTGATTTATAGTATTACAGTGCACCAATCCAAGGCATCCTCCCAAAAATGTTGATGACGTCCACAATAGTACAAAAGGCATTTTTTGAGCAGAACTAATGTAATGTTTCAACTGCAGTCATCAAAATATTTACGACGCTTACTAACTATTCTTGTAGAAGTAAAAGGATGAATAGAATGATCACCAAAAAAAAAGTGATAGTGAACACAAGAAAAACAAAAAAGCTCGAACAAACCATCCAACCATAATTCACACTGTTCCAAAATCATTTAAACCCAACATAAATAATGAAGACATTTATCTTAAAATACCTCAAGTTACGCTTTAAATTCGACATCTCACACATTTATACCCACCATGCACTTACATAAGCGTATAGGTTACGATCCAACTAAGTTCAAAGATCAATGCAAATTTTCCAATGTCCATCAACCTTTCATTCTCAACCATGTTTTTACTTTACATCCATTCATGTCCATCCATCAAGCTTCGCCTATACTTTAAAACAAATTCCCGATAAAACGCACCTACTACTAATCCTCGAACGAATCGCGCTTTAAAATGTTAAAACTTGTTTTGAAATTAACAAGTACATGTCTTCCGATGATGCTCATCATCAATTACGAGAAACCAAACACTGAAATTGTATTTGCAGTTTTTTGTGTTTCGAAATGTCAAGACTTTAACCATCACTGCATTAACGAGGGTTTTGTTTTATTTGTGTTTTATTTTTATGAACGTGACATTGGATAATGTTTCCCTGTTTTACCGAACATTATGATATCATCGAGAGGTGAGCAGCAGGTGAATCCAAGTTCATGGTCGACAGGCTCAAAATTTAATTGTTTGAAATTTTTGTACACACTTTTCAAGTCAAAAATTATAAAAATTCGTAACCCATGTGTTGGTACATGTTTACAAATTTTTGTTACTAAACGCGCGTTCTTGTTATTTTTCATTTTGACGGTATTAGCATATTTCTCGACCCAGATCTTAATTATTTAACCACGAATTCCTCGCAAAATTGACAAATCGTTACAAAATTCTGTCCCGCAATCACGCCGTGATTAATTTGTTTATTTTATTCTCACTTGTTCTAGCCAAATTAAAACGTGCATGCTATCAGATCCCAAACTATGACAAGGTCGGTGTTGAAAAATGTTAACATCCCATAAAACATCACTCAGGAATGTTTATTCGCTGCGCTTCTCAACCTACCTCAAGATGTCAAGAGCGTTAATGCAAATACTTGGCATGACTGCATTCAAAATAAAAAAAGTGTTAACAAGTATGTACATTTTTATTAATTTTTTTACAAAATTTACAAATGCTATGTTTGTAATCTGCTGTACACTAGGCTAGTAGGAAGTCGAAAATCGGGCCGGTTTTTTCAAAAAAGTCTAGCTGGTTTGGGTTTTTGGTCTGTAACCATTTTCGTCGGCGACGAAGGAGACGGTGTGGGTTTTACCGTCTGGGAGCTTGTAGGTGTACTCCCCGTGGACCTCGATGGACTCCTTATCGCTGCCGATGTTGTTCAACGTCCCTTGCTCCGACCGGGAAATCGGGTCGCTTGTTTCATAACTAGAACCCAAAATCAAAAAACGCACCCAAATTTTGCCAAATCTTACGCGAATTTGTATCCATCGACGCCGATGTTTTCGTTCTCAAATCTCAAAATTTGAGCACCGGTTCCTCCTTGGGGGGCAGCTAAAGCCGCGGCTACAACGACACACAGAACGATTGCCTGAAAATATAACTATTAGACACACGGATTTTTGCATTGAGAACAAACTGACCACTTTCATGATTAAAGTAAGTACTAATTAGGAATTACCACGAGCTGGATTTATATACAATTTATGACAGACCAATAACCAAAGTCCCCACTGTTTGTGATGATCCTTCACACTTCACCTTTAGAAGGAAATAAGTTTTTTTCTTGAGATTCACTCCTTTTCGTGACTAATATATTTCAAGTGCGGTAGCGCCGTGACAGGAAGACCTTTTTAATTTGTCGTGGTGTCAAACCACAATTTTTTATTTTATTACTAAGTATAGTCGATAAATTTTCTTTTAATTTTATTGGACGCGCGTTTTTGTGGCGCGTTTATTGCTTAACGTTTTTTTTTCTTTTTTGTTTGTTTGTCGAATGTGTTTGATGAGTGCAAATACCCACTTCTTATAGTGTGTAAACTGCCATTTTAGATGATCTTTTCGTTTTTACCTTGAAACTAAATTTGATTAATCTTGCAATAAATAATGGCGAATGGTGAGATCTAACAAAATAAATTTCGTGATGAGCGGTTTTTTACAGTGTTAGATTTATGGAGCAGGTGTAAATCAGTGCGGCGAAGGACATTTTTGTTTATATGTTTTAATTGGGCTAAAGTGGAGTTGAAAAAAATCGGACTGTAGTATTGGCATTGTTGGTAAACAATAATCATAATAGCAACAAAGATGTGATGTTCAGTAATTATAGTGTTTTGCTGGCCGGGTAATTTAGTTTGTTATTAATAAATGTGGTCGGCTTCTACAAACACGTGTTAAAGTAATGTTAATTTGTTTATAACTGTTGCACTGAATTGTTGTTAAAATATTGACAGTCTGTAAAGAATGGTACATGACGTCATGGTGAATATAGACGGTTCCGTTAGTAGAAACATACCTTTAAAATATATACTAAATTGAATGGGTTTTTAAAATTCACAGGTCCAATTTTCAACAACTCCGAGCTTTCTCCTTGTTTTATAATCAGTTATTCAATTTTGGTTTACTTAGGCGGCATTCAATAATTACGACTACTGTAAATAAAGTTTATGACATATCGGTCAAAAAGTCTGTTACGATGAACAAATAAGTTTAAAGTTTACAGCTTCAAAAAATTGCATAACCTCATATTGCGAGAGCTTTACACCTTTGAAGAAATGACTTTGATCGTCGTGTCATTTTTTAAGCATTCCTGGAATGAAACTTATTAGAAATTGAATTCACTAGAATAAATCGGAGTTTACAAGATTAATATAAATAAAATACGTAGTTGTAGAAACAAAACATTAGTCACGTTTTTCGCAAATATTCTTGTGGTTTTTTACAAAATCATAAACAATTCCAGTTGAAGGTCAAAAACAAAACGAGATTTTTTTATATATGATTAGATTCACTTCAACATGCGGTTGAAGATTATTAAATATTTCTTCGTGAAGATCTAAAAATATTTACGCCAAGGGCCCTACGTTGTGTTTTTTGTATAAGAAAAAATCTTATGACGCATCAATAATTCGTAATAAAACAACAATAACGCTGTTTCAGGATGTTATTTGTGAAAGTTTCTGCAGTGTGAAAAAGTGAGCTCATGTAATTAACTGGATTTAAATTTAAAATATTTTTAATAAGTGCAAATTAAAAGTGAAACTGTGCATTCTATTTAAATTTAGGCTTAAAAAGGTGTGAATTTTTAAAATTAGACGTTTTATCGTACTGCACATATTAGTATATTTTTTGACTTCTACATAGGTTCTACAGGATTAGGCTGATCTTAAATCGGGAAAACATGACCAAAGCAGCCGTAATTATATTCTATAATTCAAAAACAAATGTCGAATCGATTTTATGGAATTTAAAAGTCAGTCTCTAAGTTGGAGGTTAGGGTGAACGTCTGACACTTTAATTGATCACATAATCGAGCCATCTCTTTGTGCATGTGATATATGACTTTCACCAGAAATGACATTTTTAGAATTATTTATTTACTTCCCCGAATCAGTCAACTTCTAATCTCGCATTCGTCACCAGGTTTACTTTTACGAGGTATTTATATAACGTTATGCCAACAGGAACATGAAATAGGAGATTCACAGTGACGTTCTAAATTCAATGAAATTCCAAAAATTAGTTGCATCGGTGCTATAATTATATTTTGTTTATCGTGGATTGTTGAAAAAAAATCAGTCTAACACTGGTTTCATACCAAATTTAAGATTTCTTAGATCCATCATTTTAAAATTTGTTTTATTTTTTAAGGCATTCAAGCATTTGTTTTTGCTAATAAATTTAAGGATGTTGGAAAGTAGTTTCGATGAAGATAATCAAATTTAAAAATTCTGTAGCTCTTCCATTTTTGAAAAATGATCATCATTTTACTAGAACTTTTTACTTATTGTTTGCTTAGATATTAAATGTAGTTCGAATCGCCCTCTATATCTCTTCCTTTTAGTTTTATTTTTTATTTTTTTTACTGCTCAATTATAAATATACATGTTTGTTGGATGTGTGTATAGAAAATTTTTCCTTGAATACGAACATGAAGTGCCTTTTATGATATCTTCAAATAATAAAAAAATGGGAAATTAATTATATAGAAATATTAAAATACTAGGACAGACCGTGCTAATGAGGACAGTTTTTCGTAGCTGATTCTGAAGCCACTTTTGTAATATTTCTTCAAATAATCGAATAATCGATAAAAATGGGAAATTAAATTAAAATAGAAATCCAAAAAAATTATCAAGAGGGCTTTATTCGTGCATAAAATGTTGTGGTTTATTAAATATCAATTTTTACTATGTGTCTTTAGATAATCGAAAATTTCCTACAAAAATCTTAAAACAGGTTCTGTGCACGTTGAAGAAAGAAGAATCTTACAACAAAATCGAGCAAAGAAATATTAAAACGCTCTATTTTAATCAAAAGACGGACAAAGTTATGTAGAAAATTTTCGTGGGTTACGAAGTCACTTTTATTTGCAACAATCTACTCAAATAACAGATAAACATGGGAAATTACGTTCAAAACATTTTTAAAAATATTACATTAGAATGATTACGACACTCCAGTAATTTTTGTGATGCTTTTTCAAATAAAGATAAAAATAAGAGAGCTTTTTCTTGCTTTTGTTTGTTTTTGTCATGTTTTTTAGTCTTTTATTTTGTAGATTTTTTGACGCATTTTTTGTGGACTTTTTGTCAATTTCTTTTTAACCATTTTTCGTTGTCTTTTTTCTGCTTTTTTCTCACTTTTATTTAAAGGCATTTTTGTGGCTTTTCTTTGTAGCATCTTTGTTGAATTGTAAGTAATCCTTTTTAACCATTTTTTGTTTTCGTTTTTCTTGTTGCCCTTTTTTTAGCCTTTTTTGTAGCAATTTTTTGAAATCTCTATCATCTTTTTTGACGCCTTTTTGTCCGTTTTTTATAGCTTTTTTTCTCTTTTTTTTGTCGCCATTTTTCAGTTGTAATAATAGATCTCTAGATAAAAAAAAACACCCTTAGCATTCACAAACATTAATTTTCACGATTAACTTTTTTTGATTAGACACTAAAAGTGCCCTCCTTAATATTAATACTTTAGGATCCCAGAGGCACAGACGAATAATTTTGAATGACACCTAAATGTGGTCGCTTTGAAATATTCGATGTGTTTCACCTTTTGATGTCAGTATTTGACATATCTGACACTTTCACCTATATTTGACATATCATTCTTGGTGATTTTTTTAAAGAATGTTTGACATTTGTATTCTTAAACTTTGACATTCTTACACATTCTCGATATTCTTTACATTTATATAATATTTTTGACGTTTTGTTCTTTTTTTTTACATTTTTTTTCTTTATATTTTTGACAACTGTAACGTGTTTGTTGTTTTGAATATAACTGACATTTTTTATTTTTTTTATAAATTATATTCCTGGCAGTTTGGATGTCTTTAGAGTAGTTGATATCAATCACATTTCTACTATTTTTGCCACAGTCTGATGTTAGGAAGTACTAGCCCCACCCACCCACCCTTTATTTTCTTAGAGGGTATTTCATTTGCCAAAATCAGTCTTATCTTAGAAAGTACTGGCCCCGCCCACCCACCCCTTATTTTCTTGGAGGATATTTTATTTACCAAAATCAGTCTTATTTTAGCAGGTACTGGCCCCACTCACCCACCCTTTATTTTTTTAGAGGGTATTTCATTTGCCAAAATCAGTCATATCTTAGCAAGTACTGGCCCCGCCCACCCGCCCTCTATTTTCTCAAAGGGTATGTATGTCATTTGCCAAAATCAGTCTTATCTTAGTAAGTACTGGCTCTATTTTCTACTTTTTTGACGCATTTTTTTAGCTGTTTTGATCCATTTTTTTTTGTTGTCCTTTTTTTATCGATATTTGTCTCATTTTGTCACTTTTTTAATTTTTTTTGTCGTTTTTTCTGATTTTCGTGTTATTTTGTTTATCCGCTGTTTTTTTTTAGTCCATTTTTCTTCACATTTTTTTGTTGCCTTTCTTTTGACGTTCTTTTTGATTTCGATTTTTTTACACTTTTCTTGTCGGGTTTTTTTTTTGTAGCACACATTTTGTAACTTTTTTTGTTGTCTTCCTTCATAGCTCTCCAATAACTGAGCAAAATGAGAAAAACATCCAAAAATCCGCTTTTTTGTTACCTCTTTTTTGCTTTGTTTGAACTATTCTTTGTGGCATTATTATTACTTCTTTTGTCGTGTTCTTTTGTAGCTATTTCCCAAATTGTTGCGATGTTTCTTGTCACGTTTTTTCCCACCCACCCTTCTTTTATTTTCTTAGAGGATATTTTATTTGCCAAAATCAGTCTTATTTTACCAAGTACTGGCCCCGCCCACCCGCCCCCTATTTTCTTAGAGGGTATGTCCTTCGCCAAAATCAATCTTATCTTAGCAAGTCCTGGCCATATTTCTCACTTTTTTCACGCATTTTTTGTGGACTGATTTGACACATTTTTTATGGACTTTTTTATTGTCCTTTTTTGTCTCATTTTGTCACTTTTTTAATTACTTTTCGTCTTTTTATCCGATTTTATTGTAATTTTGTTTGTCGTGTCTTTTTTTCTGTCCATTTTTCCACATTTTTTTGTTGCCTTTCTTTCAACGTTCTTTGTGATTCCGATTTTTTTACAGTTTTCTTCTCGAGTTTTTTTTGTTGTACATGTTTTTGTAACTTTTTTGTTGTCTTTATTCATTGCTCACCAATAATTAAGAAAAATGATGAAGAATATCCAAACAAATGAAAAAAATATGGAGTAATTTTTGTGATATCTGCTCAGATATTTCAGAAAAATGAAAAAATCCAACAAATTTTTGTAGAAGTTCATATTATAACAGGGTTTTATGGAGAAAGATGAATTTGAATTAATTTTTTTGCAGTTCCTCAAATAAATTCGAAAAATGAGAAAATATTTTTTTTAATTTTGCAAAAAATTTTCATTTTTTTTAATTTGAATCGCATTTTTTGTGAAGTTTTTTGTCATGTTATTTTTATCCCTTTGGTTATTGACTGTTTTTATAGATTTGTATGACCTTCTTTTGTTACTTCTTTTTTCTTGTGTTTTTTTGTCATGTTATTCGCCCTTTTTGCAAATTTTTTTGTCCCTTTTTGTTACTGTTTTGACCCATTTTTGTGGATTTTTTAATCGATATTTGTAGGATTTTGTCACTTATTTGATTATTTTTTGTTTTTTTCTCGAGTTTTTGCTATTTTCTGTGGCGTTTTTTGATGCTTTTTTGTTACGTCTTTTTTTGTCTTGTTTATATCATTCTTTGTGACATTCTTATCACCTTTTTGTCGTCTTCCTTTATATTTATTTTCGGAATTGTTGCGAGTTTTTGTCACGATTTTTGTTCTTTTGCCGCATTTTTTTACGCTTTTTTGCACCTTTTGGTGTGGTTTTATTTATCGACTGTTTTTTGTTTTGGTTCACATTTTTTTCTTGCCTTTCTTTTAACGTTCATTTTTATTCCCATTTTTTTTAGACTTTTCATATTGTCCTTTTTTTGTAGTATGTTCGTAATTTTTTTTGTCTTCCTTTCATAACTTTCTAATAACTGAGAAAAATGAAAAAAAAACCCAAAATTTACTGAAAACGTGTAAAAGTTGTTTTTTTCTTTTCGAAAACAGATTACGAATCTGGAGTCATTTTTGTGATACCTCCTCAGATATTTTACAAAAATAAAAAAATCCAAAATTTGTTAGTTGTCGTTTTTTGACCATTTTTTAACATTCCTGTTAACGGTTCTTTTGTGGCAATTTTTGTCGTGTTTTTTTTGGACCTGTTTTGTTAACTTTTTCCATTTTTTTTGCTTTTTTTATTACTTTTTGTCGTGTCGATGTTTTTTTTGTCTCATTTTTTTGGCACATTTTTTGTTGCTTTTTTCGTCGTATTTTTTCACACTGTCTTTTTCGTGTCGCTTTGTTCGTCGTTTTTTCTTTAGTAATTTTTTGTTATTTTTTGTCAATTTTTCCAATTTTGGTGTCGTTTTGTTTGTCGGCTTTTTATTAGTCACTTTTTGGTATTTTTCTTTTAAGGTTCTTTTTATTCCCATTTTTTAGACTTTGTCCTTTTTGTAGTATTTTCGTAACTTTTTTTTGTTGTCTTCCTTTCATAACTCTCTAATAACTGAAAAAATTGAAGACAAAAATCGAAACTTTTACTAAAAACGTGTAAAAGCTGGAGTAATTTTTATACTTTCTCAGATATTTTTAAAAACTAAAAAAATCCAAAATTTGTTAATCGTCTTTTTTGACCCTTTCTTTTTAACATTATTAGCAATTTTTGTCTCATTTTTCGAAATTTTTGTGGTCTCTTTTGGACGCGTCTTTATCCGCTTTTTTATAGCCTTTCTTTCGCTTTTTTGTTGCCCTTATTTTGTTGTTTTTTATTTCTTTTTTGAATCCTTTTTGTAGCATATTTCTTATTTTTTTGAAGCATTTTTTTTGTATCATTTATTGTTGCCGTTTTTAGTCGTACTTTTTTCCGCCTTTTTTTGCACTTTTTAGTGCCACTTTGTTCGTCGGCTCTTAATTTTAGTCCTTTTTGTGTTCACATTTTTGTTGCCTTTCTTTTAAAGTTATTTTTAATTCCCATTTTTTAAGACTTTTTTGTCGTCTTTTGTTTTAGTATTTTACTAACTTTTCTTCCTTTCATAACTCCTTAATAACTGGTAAAAATGAAAAAAAAAATCCAAAAATTTACTAAAAACGTGTAAAAGCTGGTTCTTTTCGAAAACAAAAATAGATTACTAACCTGGAGTAATTTTTATGATATTTGATACTCAGATATTTAAAAAAATGAGAAAACCCAAAATTTATTAGTCGTCTTTTTTTGATCTTTTTTCAACATTCTTGTTAGCGCTTCTTTTGTAGTAATCTTTGTTGTCTTTTTTTGGAAATTTTTATGGCTTTTTTGGATGCGCTTTTCTCCGCTTTTTATAACATTTCTTTCGCTCTTTTGTCGACCTTCTTTTGTTGACTTTTTTCATCTTTTATGCCCTTTTTTGTATATTTTTTTTAGCATTTTCATTACTTTTTTTCGTATTCCTGTACTATTTTCCGCAATTTTTGCGATGTTTTTTGTCGTTTTTTTTTTGTCAAATTTTTGTGGGCTTTTTTCGACGTATTTTTCCCACTATTTTTTGGAAATTTAAAAAAAAATAATTAATCATAATAAATCATTTAAATAAAATAATTTTTTTCGAAAAAAAAAAACAGATTACTAATCTGGAGTAATTTTTGTGATACCTCCTCAAATATTTTAGAAAAATGATAAAATCCAATATTGTTTATTGTAGAAGTTAATATTATAAGAGGTTTTTATTCATATGGAGAATGGACAATTTAAAATGATTCTCGCTGCGGTTCCCAAATAATTTAGGAAAATGAGAAAATAGTTTCCAAAAATTTTCCAAGAAATGTACAATCTATTCTATTTGAATGGAGAATGCTCGTATTAGCAATGAAGAAACATTTATTTTTACAAATATTTTTCAAAAAGATTTAATAAAAATAATTTTTTTGTTTTCGTAAACTTTGAACCTCGTAAATTAAAATTAAAAAAATTAAGGAAAAAACATTAAAAAACTTGATCAAAAGCAGCGATGAATATCTTTGATAGAATTTTCGTCTGACTTGACCTGACCTGACCTGAATTTAAATGTTTTAGTTTAAAATTAAACACGAAATCAATAAAGTTTTAAAATGCGACAGTAACGATGAAAGATAAACCTTCAAAAAGCCATGACTGCTTTTGATGTTTTTTTTTTGTATTGCTTTCTCCGTATAAATATTTGTATAATCAAGAAAAATAAAAAAATATGTTCAAAAAATAAAAAAAAAAAACTGTAGATTACTAATTAGAATTACTAACATTGACAACCTACTAAAAGAACTAGATGGCCAAGGCATCTAGAATAGAATGAATGAAGAAAGTTCATGAAGAACCCATAGAACCATGAAAAGAAAAAAAAACCTATACATTCCGTGTACAATTATTATCCATAGTGACCTCTCATAAATAATTTCACTATTAAGGTAGATACAAAAAGGTCTAAGGTTTAATGTACACAATCCAATGATGGGAAGAATTCAAGCTAACATCATCGTCTAGAGTACACTTTTTTTGTGACGCAAAATTCTCTTTGTTTGTTAAATTTGTTAGCCTGGACGTTAAAATTGAAGAGAAAGTCGTTTACTGGTGAACATCACCAAAATATTTTTGAAGACTTTGGGTAGTTTTTTACAATCGTATGATTAGTACTTTTATAAAGCAAAAACGCTTGGTGACACCAATCTTTATTCTTCACATAATAACTGACATTAAGAAAATGTGTTCCTGATTTCTAGCTCCTTCTTAACATTAATTGTCTGAAACCTTTGCACAAAGACCGTTCAATTAGCATTTAAAAAATATTTAAAAGCACCGCATAATCTATGGCTCTTTTATAACATAAATTAGTCAAAGGAATTATATAAATTACAATAAAAGTTTAACATTTGAACCTTGTGCGATTCTTCACCGGACCCACCAGCTTCCTCTTTTTTACGACTTTTGAATATTTTTCGTTAATCGCCTCTACGCTACACATAATTTGAAATTTCGCAAGAATGAACCTTTGACCATTCTTCACAAGAATCTAACAATCAAATCACTCTTCATTGAAGAAAGTAATTCGGCTTTTCTCCGGCCTATTATGCAACTTCGTTAGAACCTCTTAATTTGCCTCAAGTTGAATAAACTTTACTTGGTTCATCGTTCCCCATAAACTCATGACGCAACTCAACAATAAGTGACATTTAAGAAGTGTAAGTGCAGATGCGCCTACAATGCAATTTCTTCAATGCACAACATTTAGCAACAAATCTAAGTGGGTTGAGTGTCATCAAATCAAACAAAGCGACTTAACTCGATTCATCTATTCGCAAGATACAAAAAGTGCTCTTAAATACAGGTGCAAGAAGAAACTAAATAATTTACAAAAATTCGCAAGTAAACTATTTGCGGGCAGTCTTGGTTTGGGGCCGGAACCCGTTCTCATCGGCTACGAACGTCACCGTGTGAGTCTTTCCGTCGGGTCCCACGTAGCTGTACTCCCCCTGGACGCTGATGGCCTCGTTGTCAGTCCCCGGGTTCCTCAATTCCCCGACTTCGTTCCTCGAGATGGGGTCGCTGGTCTCGTAGCTACAAAAAAATTTTTCAAAAAAGGTAAAAATTTTTCAAAAATTCGTGGTACCTGAATCTGTATCCATCGACGCCGATGTTTTCGTTCTCGAACTTCAGGATCTGGGCGTCGCGGCCCTGCTGGGGGGCGGCGGCCGCCACCGCCACCAAGACGAAGAACACGGCGACCTGAAACACAGAATTAGCGAAACGTGGCTTCATCTCTCAGTACTAACCACCTTCATGATTGGCAGCTGCTGGACTAATATGGGCACCGAGAGGCTTTGATTTATACTATATATAAAAACCTCCTGAAAAAACCCCACTATTATCGGAGGAGAATCATCCTTCACATTTCACCTTTCGGAATTATTAATTTCTAAAGATTCGCTGCGTTTTTGTGCAACTGCGAAATTGTTGGCGATGCGCAAGGTATCGCTGGGATTCAGACGTCAGTTCAAGCCGTGTTATGTCATGCGATTTTTCTGGGACGTGGTGAATGAAGCAAGTGATAAGGACGGCATTGTTGGCGGTGAAGAGGTCGGAGATGAGGTGTTTTATTGGGGATTAATTAATGGGCTTGCGTAATTTAGGCGATGGGTGTGATTGATTATTTTTTGGGTTGGAGAGACGAAATGGTAAATGGTGGATTTGGAGCTCGATGAGCTGATTAAGATAGATTGCGGACTTGCGGAGGTCTTTTTGGGTTTGTTGTTGACGTGTCTCATTTTATTGGCGTTGCGGCGATTAAGCAAGTGACGAATTTATTACCATTTTAAATAAATTAACAACTTGTTTATGGTGGTTTTTCAAAGTTCGGGTTCGTGTGAGTGTTCATAAATGTTCTTTGTAAGGTATATAAAAGCAAAAGCACATAAAACTTTTTTAAGAAATTTATAAGTCAATCAGTACTTAACAGGTGCGCAAGGAATATATCCAGTTTGAAAAAATTATTAAATTTGATTCAAAATATATAGTAATTGGGCGTATCTTGCAAATTTATATATATTTCAAAGGACGATTCTGGAAAAACGGTTGCAGGTATCAAAAAACCGAAGCCGGATTTGAGTTCTAGAGCTCGAAATCTACAAGAAAATGTATTTAGTTGAGTTTCGAAAATGTCAAAATTTATGCGAAATTTGAAGACCATTAAAAATTTCAATTTTAAAAAAGTTGTCTAAAAATTTTGAAAAAATTCAAGGACGTAGATCTCGACACGCTGATTCCAAAAATATAGTATGTTGATGCTTACGAATCAACCTTTTCCGAAAAATCGCTGCAAAATGCGAATTTTTGAAAATTTCAAAAATTTCGAAATTTCAACGGTCGATTCTGGAAAAACGGTTGCAGGAATTAAAAAACCGAAGCCGGATTTGAGTTCTAGAGCTCGAAATCTACAAGAAAATGTATTTAGTTGAGTTTCGAAAATGTCAAAATTTTTGGGAAATTTGAAGAAGTGGGGACCATTGAAAAATTTCAGTTTTAAAAAAGTTGTCTAAAAATTTTGAAAACATTCAAGGACGTAGATATCGACACGCTGATTCCAAAAATATAGTATGTTGATGCTCACGAATCAACATTTTCCGAAAAATCGCTGCAAAATGCGAATTTTTGAAAATTTCAAAAATTTCGAAATTTCAACGATCGATTTTGGAAAAACGGTTGCAGGTATCAAAACACCGAAGCCGGATTTGAGTTATTGAGCTCGAAATCTACAAGGAAATGTATTTAGTTGAGTTTCAAAAATGTCAAAATTTTTGCGAAATTTGAAGAAGGGGGGGGGACCATTAAAAAATTTCAATTTTAAAAAAGTTGTCTAAAAATTATGAAAAATTCAAGGACGTAGATCTCGACACGCTGATTCCAAAAATATAGCATATTGATGATCACGAAGCAACATTTTCGCAAAAATCACTGGGAAATGCAAATTTTTGAAAATTTCAAAAATTTCGAAATTTTAACAGTCGATTCTGGAAAAGCGGTTGCAGGTATCAAAAAACCCAAGCCGGATTTGAGTTCAAGAGCTCGAAATCAACAAAAAAATATATTTAGTAAAATTTCGAAAATTTTTTTGAAAATTGGTCGAAACTAGGGCGGATTTTGCATATTTTTGAATGTTTCAAAGCACGATTCTGGAAAAACCATTATAGTTATCGAAGAAATGAAAGCGGATATGACTTCTGTGGCCCGAAATCTAGAAGAAAATGAACTTACTCAAATTTCGAAAATTTTTTTGAAAATTGGTCGAAAATTGGGATCTTTTGCTTATTTTTGAATGTTTCAAAGGACGATTCTGGGAAAACCGTTGGAGTCATCGAAGAAATGAAAACGGATATGGTTTTTGCGGCCGGAAATCTACAAGAAAATGTATTTAGTGAAATTTCGAATATTTTGGTGAAAATTGGTCGAAAATTAGAGATATTTTGGATATTTTTGAATGTTTCAAAGGACGATTCTGGAAAAACCATTAGAGTTATAGATGAAATGAAAGCGGGTATGACTTGTGCGGCCCGAAACCTAGAAGAAAATGTATTTAGTGAAATTTCGAAAATTTTGTTGAAAATTGGTCGAAACTTGTTCGGATTTTGCATATTTTTGAATATTTCAAAGGACGATTCTGGAAAAACCATTGGAGTTATCGAAGAAATGAAAGTGGATATGATTTCTGCGGCCCGAAATATCCGAGAAAATATATTTAGTGAAATTTCGAAAATTTTGTTGAAAACTGGTCGAAAATTGGGCGGATTTTGCATATTTTTGAATGTTTCAAAGGACGATTCTGGAAAAACCATTTGAGTTATCGAAGAAATGAAAGCGCATATGATTTCTGCGGCCCAAAATCTACAAGAAAATGTATTTAGTGAAATTTCGAAAATTTTGTTGAAAATTGGTCGAAATTTGGGGTATTGTGCATATTTTTGAATTCAAAGAACGATTTTGGAAGAACCATTGGAGTTATCGAAGAAATGAAAGCGGATATGACTTCTACGTCCCGAAACCTACAAGAAATTGTATATAGTGAAATTTCGAAAATTTTGTTGAAAATTGGGGTATTTTGCATATTTTTGAATGTTTCAAAAGACGATTCTGAAAAAACCATCGGAGTTATCGAAGAAATGAAAGCGGATATGACTTCTGCGTTCCTAAATCTACACGAAAATGAACTTACTCAAATTTCGAAAATTTTTTTGAAAATTGGTCGAAAATTGGGATCTTTTGCTTATTTTTGAATGTTTCAAAGGACGATTCTGGGAAAACCGTTGGAGTCATCGAAGAAATGAAAACGGATATGGTTTTTGCGGCCGGAAATCTACAAGAAAATGTATTTAATAAAATTTCGAAAATTGTGGTGAAAATTGGTGGAAAATTGGGCGGATTTTGCATATTTTTATATATTTCAAAGGACGATTCTGGAAAAACCATTGGAGTTATCGAAGAAATGAAAGCGGACATGACTTCTGCGGCCCAAAATCTACAAGAAAATGTATTTAGTGAAATTTCGAAAATTTTATTGAAAATTGGTCGAAATTTGGGGTATTGTGCATATTTTTGAATGTTTCAAAGAACGATTCTGGAAGAACCATTGGAGTTATCGAAGAAATGAAAGCGGAATTGACTTCTACGTCCCGAAATCTACATGAAAATGTATATAGTGAAATTTCGAAAATTTTGTTGAAAATTGGGGTCTTTTGTTAATTTTTGAATGTTTCAAAGGACGATTCTGGAAAAACCATTGGAGCTATCGAAGAAATGAAAGCGGATATGACCTCTGGGGCCCGAAATCTACAAGAAAATGTATTTAGTGAAATTTCGAAAATTTTGTTGAAAATTGGTTGAAAATTGGGCGGATTTTGCTTATTTTTGAATGTTTCAAACGACGATTCTTGAAAAACCGTTAAAGTTATCAAAGAAATGACAGCGGATATGACTTCTGCGGCCCGAAATCTACAAGAAAATGTATTTAGTAAAATTTCGAAAATTTTGTTGAAAATTGATCGAAATGTGGAGTATTTTGCTTATTTTTGAATGTTTCAGAGGACGATTCTGGAAAAACCGTTGGAGTTATCGAAGAAATAAAAGCGTATATGACTTCGACGAGCCCAAATCTACAAGAAAATGAATTTAGTCAAATTTCGAAAATTTTGTTGAAGATCGGCCGAAAATTGGGCGGATTTTGTATATTTTTATATATTTCAAACGACGATTCTGGAAGAACTATTGGAGTTATCGAAGAAATGAAAGCGGATGTGACCTCTGCGGTCCGAAATCTACAAGAAAATATATTTAGTAAAATTTCGAAAATTTTGTTGAAAATTTGTGGAAAATTGTGTTATTTTGCATATTTTTGAAAGTTTCAAAGGACGATTCTGTCAGAACAATTTGAGTTATCGAAGGAATGAAAGTGGATATGACTTCTACGGCCCGAAATCTACAAGAAAATGTATTTAGTAAAATTTCGAAGATTTTATTAAAAATTTGTCGAAATTTGGGGTATTTTGCTTATTTTTTAATGTTTCAAAGGACGATTCTGGAAGAACCATTGGAGTTATCGAAGAAATGAAAGCGGATATGACCTCTACGGCCCGAAATATACGAGAAAATATATTTAGTGAAATTTCGAAAATTTTGTTGAAAATTGGTCGAAAATTGGGCGGATTTTGAATATTTTTTAATGTTTCAAAGGACGACTCAGGAAAAACCATTTGAGTTATCGAAGAAATGAAAGCGGGTATGACTTCTGCGGTCGTAAATCCACAAGAAAATAAATTTAGTCAAATTTCGAAAATTTTGTTGAAGATCGGCCGAAAATTGGGCGGATTTTGTATATTTTTATATATTTCAAACGACGATTCTGGAAGAACTATTGGAGTTATCGAAGAAATGAAAGCGGATGTGACCTCTGCAGTCCGAAATCTACAAGAAAATATATTTAGTAATAATTCGAAAATTTTGTTGAAAATTGGTGGAAAATTGTGTTATTTTGCATATTTTTGAAAGTTTCAAAGGACGATTCTGTAAGAACCATTTGAGTTATCGAAGGAATGAAAGCGGATATGACTTCTACGGCCCGAAATCTACAAGAAAATGTATTTAGTGAAATTTCGAAAATTTTGTTGAAAATTGGTCGAAAATTGGGTTATTTGGCATATTTTTGAATGTTTCAAAGGTCGATTCTAGTAAACCATTGGAGTTATGGACGAAATGTAAGCGGATATGACTTCTGCGTCCCTAACTCTACAAGAAAATGTATTTATTGAAATTTCGAAAATTTTGATAAAAATTGGTCGAAATTTTGCGGATTTTGCATATTTTTATACATTTCAAAAGTCGATTCTGGAAGAACCATTTGAGTTATTGAAAAGGTGAGAGCGGATATGACTTCTGCGGTCCGAAATCAACAAGAAAATATACTTAGTGAAATTTCAAAAATTTTGGTGAAAATTGGGGTATTTTGTTTATTTTTGAATGTTTCAAAGGACGATTCTGGAAAAACCATTGGAGTTATCGAAGAAATGAAAGCGGATATGACTTCTGCGGTCCGAAATCTACAAGAAAATGTATTTAGTCAAATTTGGAAAATCTTGTTGAAAATTGGTCGAAAATTGGGCGGATTTTGCATATTTTTAAATATTTCAAAAGACGATTCTGAAAGAACCATTGGAGTTATCGAAGAAATGAAAGTGGATATGTCTTCTGCGGTCCTAAATCTTTAAGAAAATGTATTTAGTAAAATTTCGAAAATTATGTTGAAAATTGGGGTATTTTGCTTATTTTTGAATGTTTCAAAGGACGATTCTAGAAAAACCATTGGAGTTCTCGAAGAAATGGAAGCGGTAGCAACTTCTGCGGCTCGGAAAAATGTACTTGGTGAAATTTAGAAAATTTCGTTAAAAATTGGTGGGATTTTGCATTTTGTACTTTTCAAATTATCCCGAATTACGCTGTCATCAAAAAGTTCTCCTAAATATTCTGAATGAAAAATCTGTAGTGAGTAGAAGAAACGTAGCCAGCCTAATATTTCTTCACAAAATACTTAATGGTTCAACTAATAGTGATGAATTACTTAGTCAAATAAAAATAGTTTGCAAAAAATTCGAAAAAAAAATAAATAAAAAAATCCAAAAAATACCAATAAATTCCCAAAATTTCCAAACAATTCCAAAAAATCTACAAAATTCCAATACATTCCATAAAACGTAATAATAATTTTCAAACGAAAACTAGTTTATACGTGAATCCTCTTCAAACTCTATTAAAAAAAAAACAATTTTTTCTAGATTAAAATTCCAAAGACACTTTTGTAGTATCTCTCAAATAATGGATCTGTAATCATGTTTGTAACATCTCCGAAAAATATAAAAATAATTTCCAAAAACGTTCCAAAAAGTAAACATTTCTTAAAAATAAGATAGATAGATATATTGAAGCATGCTATGCTGCATGTTTGATGACGTCATCGACTTTTTGGAGGCGACGAACAAATATAGTCCAATTAACTATTGACAAAGTGTAAATTGCTTTGTAAACTTAACAGTAGTTTAAAATTACTCTCTTAAAACCCCCAAAAAACAGACAAACAGACGGAAGCAGGTTTTATTTTCTCATTTTTTAAATTTCGATGACAAAGTTGCTAACTTGTTGGAATTGACGTCAACCATCCAATTAACTACGTATCCAAAACCACAACACCAACCATATATACCCAACTTCCCATCCCCCCACTCCGAACCCATCTCCTTTTCGCCACGCTGTCACCGTAACCTTTGCCACCGGTTTGGTGCCAATGAGGAAATTCCTGACACAATTCAAGATCCGTGAAGAACACCCTCTATTCATAACCCGGCCACTTAATTATTCGATTGGTACACGCAAAGTTCAAGGACGAACCAGCGATGGCACAACCATCAACCCAAGTAGGTTATGAGAAACAATACCAAATAAATAACCAATACGTATATTTATAAAGCAATTTTTACAAATTGTTGAATGTCAACAGTACTTAAATATCATTGTGATGGTATTGCTGTACAAAACTTAACAGTACTGAAAATCAGGGCCGTATTACTGGGGTATGTGGGCGCCTTGTGGCTGGAAACCGTTCTCGTCAGCGATGTATTGCACAGTGTAGGTGACACCATCGGGGCCCACGAAGCTGAATTGTCCACGGACGGCGATGCTTTCGTCCTCACGGCCTTCGTTCTTCACCTCGCCTTGCTCATCAGAGGAAATGCCGTTACTGGTTTCGTAACTGAAAAAGACATCTTCAGTGACAAAATTGGGGATTTGAGGCCAGTTTTCGTCACAATTGTGGCTACTAGGTGGGCTAAGTACTGGATAATTAGCTACTGTTTGTTTTTATAACAACTATTCATTAATCCTCTTAAATTATCAATAATTTAGGTTCGGATTTTGAAAAATTTTGGAAAATGTTTAAAGAATACGAAATTCGGTGACATTTTAAAACAAACAAAATTGTTCTATGCATTAATCATCTGTGAAGGATAACCTACGTTTTAAAATTATATTGTTATTATAACTAATATACAACAATTTAGGTTCGGATTTTGAAAAATTTTGGAAAATAGTTGAAAAATACGAATTGTAGTGACATATTAAAACAAACAAAATTGCGCACACTACGATCTATCGAAGTAGGCTTGAATTTGCCGCCTTGTCGAAACAGGAACCGTAATTACCGTGTCAAAGTGTACAGTAGAATTAAAAATCGGTGAATTTCGCGGTAGCTCGCAATTATTGACGTTTTTGGCGCTAAAAAATCGAAACCTAACCTATATTTGTATCCTCCGACGCCGATGTTATCCGTATCCGCCCGAACGATCTGAGCGTCCGCATCGCGGTTCTGCGGCCTGGCTAAGGCTACGGCCAAAAGGGCGGCGACGACAACGATCTGAAAGAACAATGACGATTAACACTGTAGCGGCGGCTTAACTCTGCGACTAACCACTTTCATGTTTGATGAAGACTGAGACTAATTTAGGGATGGCTAGCGCTCGATTTATATAGTTTCGAAAAACTTGCGAAAATCTCCCCCCTTCAGGTGGCATCCTTCACATTATTTTTACCAAACCATCCCATAATTTGAAATGGCCAGTTCACCTTTACGGACTAGTTTCAAAAGATTCATGGCGTTTTTATGCAACGACGGAGGCTCATCCGGAGGTTCGTCGTTGGATTCGGCCCGGCGAAGACGAGTTTTGTTCTCACGACGAGTGACTCGCGAAGAATTTCTTCGGATGCTAGGAGTAATGGATGAATAATTAGCGAACGCTGGCATTCGCAAGTACTCGGAGTGTGCTCTTGGTGACCTTTTGTGTTGTTTGTCAATTGCGAGGGAGAAGAGTTTTGACGATTGAGATGTTGCGGATCACCTTGAGCGGCGCGAGGATTATCCGAATTTGGCGGTTAATTATTTTAATTGGTTTAAGTCGGGTTAATTAAGCTGTGTTGGCGAGAGGATTGGAGGATGTCCGTGTTTTGATTGCATTTTTGCGGACTTAATTACGAGCGTGGTACAAATTTTTTGACGGGTCGTAAAATAACTCGGGTGTTTCTTAATAGTTGCAACAAGTACGAAACGGTGTTTATTATTTTATTAATAATGTTTAGGAGCTAGAATTCATAAAAGTAATATCGAAATAGTTTCCTGAGTGGACCAATATTTTGTAATCGTAAATTTTGCTAATAAACAATTTTTTTTAGAACCCACGCTGACATTTTGTGAATCCCGACAGTTGCTGAAATGTCACAGTTTTCGCCCTAGGGCTAAAATAGTTTTGCCTCACGGTTGTTGTTTCTGTTGCTCTCGCTGCTGCTCTTCCTGCTACTACAACAGAAGCGTAACCGTGCCTCTGTTGTAGCTGTACCATTGTTGTTTTTGCTCTTGATTTTAATCTTATTGTATTTAGTTATAATGTTTTAGAAACATAAATCGTATTTCTCAGAATATAGCAAAATTTCCAAAACTTTAGTTTTTTTTTCCAAAATTATTTTGTATAAAGAAAGTTCGATTAATTTCAAGCAGTAAATTAATGGAATATAGTGAAACCCGGAAAAAAAACTTTGACGGCCTACGACTTCTATATTTCAATTTTATTAAACAATACAACAAATTTTTCTAATACTCTATAACATTTTAACACGATTTACCTTAGGTGGCAAAAGTTTGAGTTGACGTCATCTAATTTTTGGAAGGGAATAACAGATAAATTTTAAATAACGATTTAGTATTGTTACGATAATCTTAAAACGTTTGCAAGATTTGTTACGAATTTAAATTTTTCTAAAAATCCAGAACTTCACGGTGAAAAATAAAGACGAATTACGATGACATTAAAATGTTTGCAAGATTTCAAAATAGTCAGGTCAGATCAACTCAGTTCAGGACAGGTCACGTCAGGGCAGGTCAAGTTTAGGTTAAGTCACATTACGGCAGATCAAGTCAAAACAAATTTTTTAAATTTCTTTCCAAAAATCTAGAGGTTCAAGGTAAAAAATAAAAATAAATCAATAAACAAGAATTCCCGGAGCATATAAGTTTATGAGATTTCAACATAATTTACTCAGTAAAATTTTGAGAAAACGTAATCTAATTTTTGAAAGGAGAAATATATTTTTTCAAGATTTGAAAGACATTTTCGATTTTTTTTAATTTCCTTCTAAAAATATAAGGGTTCAAGACAAAACTAAAAACGAATTAATAAACAACAAACACAGACTATATTGTTTTATAAAATTTCAACACGATCTGCTTGGTATAATTTTGAGATGACGTCAACTAATTTTTGGAATCATTTTTTGTAAAAGTTAATCATCAATACTTGCTAAGATAAGACTGATTTTGGCCAATGAGATACCCTCTAAGAAAAGAGGGCGGGTGGGCGAGCCTAGCAGCTGCTAAGATAAGACTGATTTTGGCAAATGAGATACCCTCTAAGAAAATAGCGGGCGGGTGGGCGGGGCTAGTAGCTGCTAAAATAAGACTGATTTTGGCAAATGAGATCTCTCTAAAAAAATAGAAGTCAGATGGGTGGGGCTAGTACCTGCTAAAATCAGTTTTATCTTAGCAGCTACTAGCCCCGCCCACCCACCCTCTCTTTTCTTAGAGAGTATATCATTTGCCAAAATCAGTTTTATATTAGCAGCTACTAGCCCCACCCACCCACCCTCTCTTTTCTTAGAGAGCATGTCATTTGCCAAAATCAGTTTTATCTTAGCAGCTACTAGCCCCACCCACCCACCCTTTCTTTTCTTACAAGGTGTCTCATTTGCCAAAAGCAGTTTTATCTTAACAGCTACTAGATAGGATAAGACTGATTTTATCAAATGAGATAGCCTCTAAGAAAAGAGAGGGCGGGTAGGCGGGTATACTAGCTGTCAAGATAAGACTGATTTTGGCAAATGAAATACCCTCTAAAAAAAGAGAGGTCGGATGGGCGGGGCTAGTACCTGCCAAAGTCAGTTTTATCTTAGCAGCTGCTAGCCCCGCCCACCCACCCTCTCTTTTATTACAAGGTATCTCACTTGCCAAAAATTAGTCTTACCTTGGCAGGTGCTCGCCCCGCCCACCCACCCTCTTTTTACTTAGAGAGTATGTCATTTGCCAAAATCAGTTTTATCTTAGCAGCTACTAGATAGGGTAAGACTGATTTTGGCAAATAAGAGATCCTCTAAGAAAAGAGAGGGCGGGTGGGCGGGGCTAGTACCTGTAAATAAATCAGTCTTACCGTACCAGGTACTAATGCAAAATATTTTTTAAATTTTGATTTCCGTTCTAAAAATTCAAAGTTCAAATTATATCATAAAACAAAATACTAAAACCACAAGTCCATATTATTTTGTAAAATTGAAGCACAATTTATTTGGTAAAATTTTGAGATCTAATATTTGGAAGGGAAAGCAGACAAATTTTGATTCTCGATTGCGAACTATTTCGTTAACTTCAAAACGTTTGCAAGATTTGAAAGCACATGGTTATTTTCTAAGATAATTTTTGAATTTTTTATGAAAAATTTTGATTTTTTTTCAAAAATTTACAGATCTATAATCAAAATTATAAACACGAATTAGTAGGCCGCAAGCATACAAGCATATTATTTTGTAAAATTTAAACACAATTTACTTAGCAAAATTTTGAGATCTAATTTTTGGAGAAGAGAAGCAGTTAAATTTTGATTCACGATTTACCATTGTTACGATAGCTTTAAAACGTTTGGAAGATTTGAAGGTAGTCAGTTTTGCATTTTCTAAACGATTTTTTCTACTTTTTGGAAACATGTTTGTTATTATTTTTTTTAATTTAAAAGTCTAAGTTAAAAGTTATAAAATCGGATTTATAAACCACAAGTACACAAGCATATTATTTTGTAAAATTTAAACATCACATGGTAAAATTTTGAGAAAACGTCATTACTTTTTCAAAGTACAAACAGATCAGTTTTAATTAAAATTTACCATTTCTAAGATAACCTTAAAAGTTTTTCAAGATATGAAACCGGTCAGAATTGTAGTTTGGAAAGTACATTACAATAAATTTTCGAATTTTTTTGAAAAACTTTAAATTTCTTTCCAAAAATCGAGGTTCAAGATAAAAATAAAGACGAATTAATAAACCACAAACACTGGACCAAATTGTTTTATAAAATTTCAACAGGATCTACTTGGTAAAATTTTAAACGACGTCAACTAATTTTGGGACACGCACATAAATTTTGATTAACCACTATTACGATAACCTTGAAACGTTTACAAAATTTGGGAGCAGTCGGTCTTGTATTTTCTAAAATAGATTTTCTAATTATGTATTTTAAAAAATTTACAAATTTTTTATTCCGGTCAAAAATTCTGCAGGTTCAGGGTAATACCTAAGAACGAATTAATAAACCACAAGTACATATTATTTTGCAAAATTTAAATACGATTTTCTTGGCAAAATTGTGAGATGACATCATCTAATTTTTGTATAGGAGAGAGATAAATTTTGATTCACAATTTACCTCAATTAGGACAACCTTAAAACATTGGCAATATTTAAAGGTAGTGCCTTTTGTAGTTTCTAAGATAATTTTAATTTTTTTTCGAAATATTTTAATTGTTTCCAAAAATTTAAAGGTCTAAAATACAAATAAAAAAAAACGAATTACACAAGTACAGAAATGTAGTAAATATTTTGTAAAATTTTAGCATATTATTTCGCAAAATTTTGAGATGACGTTATCTAATTCTTTGCACGGAAAAACAGATAGTAAAGTTTTGAGATTACGTCATTTTTTTAATTTTGAAAGTAGTCGTTTTTTATAAGTCAAATTGTCAAATTTTTTTGAAAAAATTTGAATTTCTTTACAAAAATTTAAGAGTCCAAGGCAAAAAAATAAGAACGAATTAAAAACCACAAGTGCAGAAGCATTTTTTTTTTCGTAAAATTTGAAAAGATTTATTTACTTGATAAAATTGTGAGGTGACGTCACCTAATTCTTGAGAGGAAGGGACAGATAAATTTTGCAAACGATTTTTCATTGCTACGATAACCTTAAAACTTTTGTAAGATTTGAAAATAGTGTCTTTTGTATTTTCTAAGATAATTTTTCGCTTTTTTTCGAAATATTTTGATATTTTTTCCAAAAATTTAAAGGTCTAAAATAAAAATTAAAAAAAAAACGAATTAATAAACCATAACTACAGAAACATATTATTTTGTAAAATTTAAACCCGATTTACTTGGTAAAATTTTGACATGACGTCATCTAATTTTTGGAGGGGACTAACAGATAAATTTTAACTAAAGTGTTAACGGATGACATTCAGATGTTTGCATAATTTGAAAGTGGTCAAGTCAGGTCAAGTCAGGCCATTGAAGTGTTGCAAGATTTCAAAATAATATTCATTTTTGTAGTTTCCAAGATAAATTTTCTATTGTTTGCAAAAATTTAGAGGTCCAAGACAAAAGTTCTAATGAATTAATAAAACCACAAGAACCTTAAAACACTTTCAAAATTTCAAAGTAATGAATTTTGCATTTTCTAACATAAGTTTTCTATTTTTTTTTTAATTTTGAATTTCAATCCAAAAATCTACAGGTCCAGGGTCAAAAATACAGACTAATTTATAAATTACAAGTATAGGAGCAAATTATATTATAAAATTTCAACACGTTTTATTTGGTAAAATTTTAAGATGACGTCATTTGATTCTTAGGATGGATTAACAGTTAAATTTTGATTAATTATATATTTACCATTGACACGATAACTCTGAAACGTTGCACGATTTGAAAGTAGTCTGTTTAGTATTTTTTAAGATAATTTTCCATTTTCTTCCGAAATACTTTTTTTCCCATATTATTTCGAAAAATTTAAACGCGATTTACTTGGTAAAATTTTGAGGTATTATCATCTAATTTCTAAATGGAGAAACGGATAAATTTCACGATTGATTTACGATTTACTATTGTTACGATAATCTTCAAACGTTTGCAAGATCTAAAGTAGTTAATTTTGTCTTTAAAACTTTCAATTTTTTTTGAAAAATTTTCATTTTTTTTTCAAAAAACTTAGAAGCCTAAAGATGACAAAGTTACAAAAGCAAATTAATATAACACAAGTATAGGAGCATATTATTTTGGAAAATTTACTGATTAAAATTTTTAGATGACATCATCGATTTTTTGGAAGGGACAAACAGATAAATTTTGATTGAGGATTTACTATTGTTATGGTAACCTTAAAATTTTAGAACATTTAAAAGTAGTTAGTTTATTTTTAAAAATAAATTACCTTTTTTTTTTGAACAATTTTGAATTATTTCCAAAAACCTAAAGTTCTAAGGTAAAAGATAAAGACGAATTAATAATTGATTCACGATTTCCTTTTGTTACAAGACGTTTATAGCGTTTGAAAGTAGTCCGTACGTGAAAAATAAAGTGCAGAGGCTTATATTTTTCTAATTTTTAGAAGAGATAAACAGAAGAATTTTGATTAACGATTTTTTAACTTTTGTAAGATTTGTATTTTCTAAGACAAATTTTCTAATTTTTTTGAAAAATGTTGGCTTTATTTTTTTGTTTTTTTTCAAAATTCTAAATACATAAAAAAATTAAAACAAATTCCTAAACTACAAGTCCAAGAACGCATTTTTTAGAAAATGTCATCAAAGTGTCGGTATGGAGGATCAGACACTTTTTATTTATCACTATATAAAATATTCTAAACTTTATTGATTAATGAAATCTCCAACAGACATACTCGTACAACGACACGCAGACGGAAATATTTTATTTTTACAGTGACATGCTTAGGAAAGATTAAAACCCAAAACCTTTCCGAAAAATGAAAAAATCAAAATATCATTTTAATTAAACTTAAAAAAATATATTATTTTTTTTGCAGAAGAAAAACAGAGTATCATTTACAGGTATAAAAGAAATAGAGTGAATAAACAAATAATTTACAACTCCAGCTACACACATTTAGTTACGACATGACAATTTTTCATCCTTTGTGTTATTTTATTAAATAAAGAATTGTCAGAAACTGACTTTCGCCACATCGCTTAACGTTTAAACTAAACCCCGGTTGCCAATTTCTAAATCTTCTAGATCCTCCCATGTCAAGCGGTACCTATTACTCACCTTTAAATGCAAACTCGCGACATTAGTGAAATGCTATCACGCGCCTACTCAACAAATGTTCAATTTCTCAAAAGACCATTTAAAACTGTTACCTCTTGTCGCAATCAATCCAACACCAACATCTGCATAGCCGCCAAATGTAAAAATCAGTTACTAGGAGCAAGATGTAGAAAGCAACATCTTCAAAAATTAACCCAATAAAAAAGACTTCAAACAAGTCCGCGACCAGACTTTCCTCTCAGACTTTATGCAATCCTAGTCACATTCAGAAGCAATAACAATAATTTTCAGATAGCTGCCAAGGTCAAAGTTATGGAAATATCAACGTGATGGAACGGATCATTGTCGTTTCTGTGTTATGTATTACTCGAACGTCCTCATTTTCTTGAATAATTAATGCCGGACTCACGTAACAGACTATTTTTAACCGTTTTTTACCAGAAGACGCCAGCATCCATCTCCGACAATGAATTTTTCTACGAATGGAATGTAGGTGGTGTGTACAATTATGCACCAGACATGATAGGACAAGCAAGGATGAGCTAATACTCCTAGCAAATACCGTTGCATAAATAGTATACAGACGATAAAAAATGTTTCCAGTTGAGGTTGATTTACCTTTACCACGTTACACAAGCTTCCATGTATGAATATTCAAGCAGGAGTATAAATAAATATTACAAAAGTATTAAAAGCATTCGCTGTCTTGAGAAGCCTGGCTTCCCATTGGCGTAATTAGGGTCGTTAATATTGACAGTACGGGATGACAATACAATATTATCTGATTTGTCTTATTAGTTGCATGGTTTGGGTTATGAAAGCGCCTCTAATTAATTCCATACTAATAACATTCGCAATCAGAACGATTGTCGTTATGTAAGGGTTCCGTTCGGAGAAATTTGACGGATCATCGCCGAGCGTGAGAATTGAGAATTGTCTGTCTGTCTGTCAGTCTGCGCGTGTGGGTGGGGTCACGTTACTGGAAACAAGATGTCACTGTTAGGCACGAATTTGTAATCAGATGTAGTATTACTCACGCTGGGGTTTGTCAATCAAAATTGAGTTGACTGAATAATTTCCTAAAATAATCGTTGACTCGTAATTTAAAGTACAAGTGGGGCCAAAATGGTTTTTATTTATACTGTTTATCGTAAACTGAATAATAAAATATCGAAATTTAAGATTATTTTAAAAAATATCAAAAATTCTACACAGATTTCAAAAATAACCCTATTGCGTTTTTTATGAACCCTTCAATTGCTAAAAAATTTCAAGAAATTGGAATAACGTGGCAACGTCGCATCCTAGTTTCAAAAATAAACTGTGCTTGTAAACCCTAATGCGTTCTAGTTTCTTTTTTAGATAAACTTAAAATGAAATTTTTGATTTTTTTAATATTTTCGAAGTATGTTAAAGTAAAAATAAAATGTTTGACGTTTCCGTCTGTGGGCGTTTGTCTGTCTGTTGGAGATTTTATTAATCAATAAATTTTAGAGTATCTTATACTAATAACAGTGATAATCAAAAAGTCCCTATTGACAATCTGATGACGTCATTTTATAAAAGAATGTGTTCTTCTTGTTATTTCGAAATCCAAAAAATTGAAAAATTAAAATATGGAAAATTGAAAAATCAAATATATTTAAAAATTCAAAAAATTGAAAAATCTGAATTAAAAAAAAATGAAAAATTAAAATATTGAAGAACCGAAAAATGGAAAAATTGAAGTCAAAAAATCGGAAAATTGAAAAATGAAAAACTGCAAAATCAAAAAAACATTGAAAATTTCAAAACGGAAATGGCGAAAATTTGGGAAAGCGAAAATTGAAAAATCGAAACGATGAAAAATTTAAAAACTGAAACATCCAGAAATCGAAACATCGAAAAATCGATAAATCGAGAAATTGAAAAATTAATAAATCAAATTAGACCAAAGTCCAAAAATTGAAAAATCCAAAAATCGACCCTTGGACACTGTACCGAAAATAAAAAAAAATCTCTATAAATCAATCGAGAAATAGAAAACCGAAAAATTGAAAAATCACTTAACTGGAAAATCAAATAGATATTTAAAAATTCGGAAAATTGACTAAAATTGATAAAATTGAAAAATTGAAAAACCGAAAAATCAAAAAATCGAAAAACAGAGAAATCAAGAAATCGAACATCTGAAATTTGAATAATTGAAAAATTGAAAAATCGGAAAACTGAAAAATTGCAAAACGGAAATGGCGAAAAATTGGGAAATCCAACAGTGAACAATCGAAACATCGAAACGTCGAAAAATTCAAAAACTGAAACATCGAGAAATCAAAAACATCGAAAAATCGGTAAATCGTAAATAAAAAAATTAAGTCAAAAATTGAAAAATTAAAAATTTTATAATTCAAAGATCAACAAATCGAAAAATTGAAAAATTCAAAAATCGAGAAACTGAACAATTAAAAAAATCAAAACTTAGAAATCTTAAGCCCGTTGGGCACTGTACTGAAAATAAAAAAAATCTCCTTTGATCAGTCAAGAAATCGAAAAATTGAAAAATTCCAAAACTGAAATGACGAAAAATTGGAAAATCGAAAAATTGAAAGTTCGAAATACTGAAAATTTAAAAAACCGAGAAACATCGAAAAATTCAAAGTGAAACATCAAAAGATTGAGAAATGGAGAAATCGAAAAGTCTAGAAGTGGAAAACTTGAAAAATTGAAAAATCTCAAATTAAAAAAAATCGAGAAATCGAAAAAATTGAAAAATCGGAAAACTGAAAAATCGAAAAATTTAAACACCGAAAAATTGAAAACAAAAAATCAAGAATTTTAAAAGTCCAAATTTTGTAAAAACGGAAAGATCCAAACCCGATAAGTCGAAAAATCGAAACATTGAGAAATCGGAATGTCAAAAATAGAAAAATCAAGAAGTGGAGAAATCGAGAAATCGAAAAATATAGAATTTTAAACACTGAAAGATTAAATATCGAAAAACTAAAAAATTGTGAAATCGAAACATCAAACACTGAAAAATTGAAAAATCCAAAAAGTAAAAAACGAAAATGAGAAATCAAAAACTGACGAATCGAAATATTGCAAAGTTCCAAAACTGAAATATCGAAAAATTGAGAAATCGAAAAATTCATAAGTCGGGAAATGGAAAAGTTGAAAAATCGAAGTCGAAAATACGAAAATTTAGAAACTCGAAAACCAAAAAAATAAAATTCTTTGAAAAATCGATAAATGGAAAACTTGAAAAATTGAAAAATTTCAAATCGAGAAATCGAATAAATTAAAAAATTGGAAAACTAAAATTCAAAAAATTGAAAACAAAAATATCAAAAATTTTAAAAATCCAAAATTTGTAAAAACGAAAAGATCTAAAACCGAAAAGTCGAAAAATCGAAAGATTGAGAAATCGGAACGTCAAAAAAATTGAAAAATCTGAAGTTTAGAAATTCGATAAATTGAAAAATAGAAAAATCAAGAAGTGGAGAGATCGGGAAATTGAAATATATAGAATTTTAAACGCTGAGAGATTAAATATCGAAAAACTGAAAAATTGTGAAATCGAAACATAAAAAATTGAAAAATTGAAAAATTTAAAATTCAAAAATAAAAAATTTAAAAATCCAAAAAGTATAAAACGAAAAATTGAGAAAACAAAAAATTCAAAAATCGTGAAATGGAAAAGTTGAAAAATGGAAGCCGAAAATTCGAAAATTTAGCAACTCGAAAAACTGAAAAATAAAAAACTTTGAAAAATCGATGAATTGAAGAGTCGAATAACTGAAAAGTCGAAAAATTGAAAATCGTAAAACTCAAACATCGGAAAATTGACTATTCGAAAAATTAAAAAAATGGAAAATCTAAAACATCGAAAATTGAAGAATCTGAACAAGAAAAAATTGAAAAATCCAAAAATTGAAAAATCGAGATATTGACAATTTATAAAACTGAAATATGGAACATCCAAAAATCAGACAATTGAAAAATTGCAAAATCTAAAATTTAAAATTCGAAAAATTGAAAACTCTAAAAAGTAAAAAATCGAGAAATCGAAAAACTGAAAGTGGAACTATTGGGAAAATCCAAAACTGAAATTCTTACTGGAAAATTGAGAAATGGAAAAAATGAAAAATCGAGAAATTGAAAAATTCCAAAACTGAAACATCGGGAAATCGAAAATGTAGAAAATCGAAAAATTGAAAAAAAAACCCTAAAAATCGACATTGAAAAATCGAAAAACTGAGGAATTGAAACGCTAAAAAATCTAGACATTGAAAAGTCGAGAAATCGAGAAACGGGAAAATCAAAAATTCGATTGAGATACCGAAAAATTGAAAATTTAGAAACGTCGAAATATGAAAATCGAAACATTGAAAAATGCAAAAAGGAAAAAATCTAGAAATCGAAAAATCCAAAAAGAAAACAAACAAAAACAAGAAATCGTAACGAATTGAAAAATCCCAAAACTCGAAAACTTGAAAAAATAGTAAATTCATAATTCTAGATATGGATAAGTTGAAAAATCAAAGTCGAAAAATTGAAAAATGAAAAATCTGAAAAATCGTTAAATTGAAAAATTTCAAAATGGAAGTGGCGAAAAATTGGGAAAATGAAAATTGAAAAATCGAAACGATGAAAAATTAAAAAACTGAAACGTCCAGAAATCGAAACATTGAAAAATCGGTAAATCGAGAAATTGAAAAATTAATAAATCAAAATAGACCAAAGTCCAAAAATTGAAAAATCCAAAAATCGACCCTTGGACACTGTACCGAAAATAAAAAAAAATCTCTATAAATCAATCGAGAAATAGAAATCCGAAAAATTGAAAAATTAAAATATGGGAAAATTGAAAAATCACTTAATTGAAAAATCAAATATATTTAAAAATTCAAAAAATTGATAAATCTAAATTTAAAAAAAAATGAAAAATTAAAATATTGAAGAACCGAAAAATGGAAAAATTGAAGTCAAAAAATCGGAAAATTGAAAAATGAAAAACTGCAAAATCAAAAAAACATTGAAAATTTCAAAACGGAAATGGCGAAAATTTGGGAAAGCGAAAATTGAAAAATCGAAACGATGAAAAATTTAAAAACTGAAACATCCAGAAATCGAAACATCGAAAAATCGGTAAATCGAGAAATTGAAAAATTAATAAATCAAATTAGACCAAAGTCCAAAAATTGGAAAATCCAAAAATCGACCCTTGGACACTACTGAAAATAAAAAAAAATCTATAAATCAATCGAGAAATGGAAATCCGAAAAATTAACAATTAAAATATGGAAAAATTAAAAGATCACTTAATTGTAAAATCAAATAGATAAAAAAAAAAAATAAAAATTCGGAAAATTGAAAAATGGAAAAATCTAAAATTGATAAAATTGAAAAATTGAAAAACCGAAAAGTCAAAAAGTCGAAAAACCGAGAAATCAAGAAATCGAACATCTAAAAATTAATTAATTGAAAAATTGAAAAATCGGAAAATTGAAACATTGCCAAACGGAAATGGCGAAAAATTGGGAAATCGAAAATTGAAAAATCGAAACATCGAAACGTCGAAAAATTCAAAAACTGAAACATCAAGAAATGAAAAACATCGAAAAATCGGTAAATCGAGGAATCGAAAAATTAACAATCAAGTCAAAAAAAAATTATGTCAAAAATTGAAAAATTAAAAATTTTATAATTCACAAAATCGACAAATTAAAACATTAAAAGATTCAAAAAACGAGAAACTAAACAATTAAAAAATCAAAACTTGGAAATCTTAAGCCCTCTCGGCACTGCACTGAAAATAAAAAAAAATCTCCATAAATCAGTCAAGAAATCGAAAAACTGAAAAATTCCAAAACTAAAATGACGAAAAACCGAGAAACATCAAAAATTAAAAAATTGAAAAATTGAAAATTAGAAAATCGAAAAATTGAAAAATCCAAAAAGTGAAAAACGAAAACGAGAAATCAAAAATTGGTGAAGTCCCAAAACTGAAATATCGGAAAATTGAGAAAACAAAAATTTCAAAAATCGGAAAATGGAAAAGTTGAAAAATCGAAGCCGAAAATTCGAAAATTTAGCAACTCGATAAACTGAAAAATAAAAAACTTTGAAAAATCGATGAATTGAAGAATCGAATAACTGAAAAGTCGAAAAATTGAAAATCGTAAAACTGAAACATCGGAAAATTGACTAATCGAAAAATTAAAAAATTGGAAAATCTAAAACATCGAAAATTGAAGAATCTGAACAAGAAAAAATTGAAAAATCCAAAAATTGAAAAATCGAAATATTGAAAAATCCTAAAACTGAAATACGGAACATCCAAAAATCAGAAAATTGAAAAATTGGAAAATCTAAAATTTAAAAATTGAAAAATTGAAAATTCTAAAAAGTAAAAATCGAGAAATCGAAAAACTGAAAGTGGAACTATTGGAAAAAACCAAAACTGAAATAGTAACTGAAAAATTGAGAAATGGAAAAAATGAAAAATCGAGAAATTGAAAAATTCCACATCTGAAACATCGGGAAATCAAAAAGTCGAAAAATCGAAAATGTAGAAAATCGAAAAATTGAAAACAAAAAACCCTAAAAAATCGACATTGAAAATTCGAAAAACTAAAGAATTGAAACACTAAAAAATCCAGACATTGAAAAGTCGGGAAATCGAGAAACGGGAAAATCAAAAATTCGATTAATCGAGATAATTGAGATACCGAAAAATTGAAAATTTAGAAACGTCGAAATATGAAAAATCTAAACTTTGAAAAATCGGAAAATTGAAAAATGCAAAAAGCAAAAAACCGAGAAATCGAAAAATCAAAAATTTAAGAATCGAAATTTGAAAAATCCCAGAATTGAGATATCGAAAAATTAAAAAATCCAAAAAGTAAACAAACGAAAACAAGAAACATTGACGAATCGAAATATTGAAAAATCCCAAAACTCAAAAGTCAAGAAATTGAAAAAATTGAAAATGCATAAATCTAGAAATGGATAAGTTGAAAAATCGAAGTCGAAAAATTGAAAAACAGAAAAAGTGAAAATCGTAAAACTGAAACATTGGAAAATTAACTATTCGAAAAATTAACAAATTGAATAATCGAAAATATGGAGAATAAAAAACTGAAAAATTCTAAAACTGTAATATGGAAAAATTGGGAAATTGAAAGTCGGCGAATTTAGAAATCAAGAAATCAAAAGATCTAGAATTTTAGAAATTGAAAAATTAAATATTGAAAATTTAAGAAATCGAGAAATCGAAAAATTGGAAAAAAAAAAAACTGATAAATCGAAAAACTGAAATATGGAGAAATCGAAAAGTCGAAAAATCGAAGTCAAAAAAATCAAAATTTTGAAAATCGAAAAATTGAAAAATCAAAAACCTAAAACTCGTTACACAAAAATCGAAAAACTGAAGAGTTGAAAAACTGAAAAATCGAAACACTGAAAAGTCGAGAAATCGAGAAACAGGAGAATAAAAAATAAAAAATATCGATTAATGGAGAAATTGAGAAAACAAAAAAAAAGAAAAATTACAAACATCAAACACTGAAAAATTGAAATATTTAAAAATCGTAAAACTGAAAATCGAGAATAAAAATTAATGAATAAAAAACGGAAAAATCGCAAAATTGAAGTATCGAAAATTTGAGAAATCGAAAGTTGAAAGATCAAAAAAAAATCAAAACATGGTTACATTTTGATTTCTTTCCCAAAAGTATCGATGTTTAAAATAAAAATTCAAGACGGATTCATAAGCCACGAGTTCAAGACTAAACAAACAACTAGACAAAAAAAACCTACTACCTACTACAGTTACCTATATTGTGTTTCAGTTGTAGAGTTGATGACATCAATTCAAAAAATTGTTAAACATTTTAAAAGTGTGCTCAGATTTGCGTGCTTCAACGACTAAGGAAGTTCGACGTGAATAAATTTGCAGATATTTTTAATTTACAATTCACATCTACTTTACAAACATGCGCTTCATGGTACAATGCATTCATTAAATTAAAATATCAACAAGTATAATCTCTATAAAATAGTTTTATCTGAATATTAAGCAGAAGTTGTATATGATAATCAGATAATAACATTTTACCGGTGTGATGATTTAATTCATAAATTTATTTTGTCAAAAGAGTAAAAAGCTATAAAATTGTTATTAATTACAAAGACAGACATTGACATTTAAAAATACGTAGATGTTTTATCATCTCATATTATCAAATTTTATGTCACTGATGTTTCCGTACATTTCTTACACTGTAAACCCAAACAAATTCTACCAGACTCTGTTAAATTTCATCGGTTCACACGAATTGAGTAATCTCCCATTATTAGAAGGTCGCGACACCCGGTACAGAAATAATGAGTCGTTCCAATAATGGTGGGTGAAGATTTTATCAGCGTTAAATCCGTGCAAATTTGCATAAGACCGAAACAAATTTAATCGCCACGAAATCGTAACTAATTTAAATAATTAATAATTATTATGATTAATTAATTCCCTCGATTATTAAGTGATAATGACAGTACCATTAGCCGTTGTTTGACTGCTTAATTTGCCCATCTTAAGCAACTCCCAGTGGGCCGTACTAATCCTAAAATCGCAATCCAGATGTCATAACCAATAAAATTTTACCGCGATTTCGGTACTAATCAGACAATTTAGATGCATGTTTACTCAAATCTCGCTAACCCACTTGTAAAAATAAAAAAGCCTGCAATTATTAACCAACACTTAAACCTCGAGTAAAAAATAAATAAATCCGTAATTACGAACATTTTTCTATGCTTATACAATTCGACGGCATTTTCAACCGCTTGGTTAAAATTAACCATGATGAAACACTCAATTTGAAAAAAACAGTCAAGCACACTCAAAAGATCAGACAAATGTCACGTAAAAGTACCGTGGTAATGAAAACCCATTTACGGTTCTATCCGCAGAAAATCTGAAAAAAAAACACTGAAAATGATGCGCTGAAAAGGTGAAGGACGAAATTTTAACGACGTTGAAGTAAATGTCAAAATGAACTGTTTCCGTTTGTTTTTTGGTCTTCGCCGGAAAGTGTCCCAACGGTGCGTTTTTTCGATTTTCTTGTGTGAAAATGTTTCGTAAGCTTTTCGTCATTAAAATTGAGAGAAATTATCCGTGTACTATGAATACTATGATAAATCGTGGAATGTAGCTTTCTATTATTAATGTCATAGAAGAGTAGAAGAGGTTTCGTAAGATGGGCTTTGTGCTAACGCAATAAAAGAGGTGTTGGTGTGTCTATAGTTTATTATTTACATTTTTATAAATAATCGATTTTTGCACAGTTTTATGAAAACTGTGTAAAAACCGGCGGTCGAGATGGCAGTCACATAAATTACAAAACTAACAATTAGGCGCTCTTGGGGATGTGCGCTCCCTGTGGCTGGAACCCGTTCTCGTCCGCTACGTACGTCACCGTGTACGTCTGACCGTCCAACCCCACGAACGAGAACTGTCCGCGGACGGAAATCGCCTCGTTCTCAGACCCAGCGTTCTGCAGCTGCCCTTGCTCCTGAGCCGAAGTCCCATCACTCGTCTCATACCTGCGAAAAACCGTCAAAACTTTCCCAAAAATCGCGCCATACGTACGCGAAGTTGTATCCATCCAGGCCGATGTTGTCGCTCTCGTACTTGACGATGACGGCGTCTTTGGAGTCCCGTTGGGGCGCGGCGGCGGCGCAAGCCACGAGGACGGCCAGAGCTGAAATCTGTGGAACGGGTGAGGTAGGGCGAGGGCGTCGGGTGTGTTCTTACCAATTTCATTGCGGAATTTTGTACCTAGTGACCACAATAGCGACTGAAGATGAGATGAAGGTTCTCGCTTTTATATGAGATGATCCCTGTATTGCCCGGACTGTATTTACCGTCGCTGCGTGTTCGCGCTGACATTTACCACCACCAAGATGCCATCATTATTTTGGCATTGTGATCTCAAAGTTCATTTGTACAAAGAAGTGTGGCTGCCGTTTGACCCGGCGATGGCCTCGGGGGGGAGATGGTACAGTTTACTAATTTGGATGGAATTTGTGCGGATAATTGCGGGTAATGGATGGGACGGTGATGGGATTGGGAAGGACGTTGGGTGCGATTTTTGTAGACGGAGATCAGTAAACAAGCGCATTGGAATGCACTTTTTGTCGGTGATTGGTTTTTAACTAATTTTAATTGAGTTTACACGGAAAAGTGTTTTGGATGACTGCAAGTTTTATTGATAAGTAATTAATATCAATTATCGATCTGTCGATCAAGCTATCGATGTGCTATTATTAGAATTATGCAAATTCATTCTGTCTTGCAAGTTAGAAGAAACACACTAGAGCTAATTTAAAAAAGTGAATGATTACGTTTCAGTTTAAATATATTTTTTTTTGTCAAATGATGTTTCATAAAAATTGTAACGAATTAGTCGAAAAAATATAAATAATTTGGTTTTCTGCTATGTAATTTTTTTTTGTGCCCGTTTTTATGCGTTTTCCGTTTTGTATCCTTTGGCCGGTTTTTTTTGTCTTTTGTCGGCTGTCACGGGCTTTTTGTTTTGTCATCCTTTTTTCTGGTTCTATGGATTTTTCGGTGGTTTTTTTATAACCTTTTGCGTAATTTCTTGTTGGATTTTTTCTCGTTTTATGATCATTTTTCTCTAGAAAATTGTGTCTTTTTGACTTCTTTTATTGTAGTTTTTTGACCTTCTGTTTGTCTTCTTTCTGTCGTTTTTGTGCTATTTATGAATCTTTTTCATCCTTTGGTAAACGTTATAAATTGTTTGGTGTGTTAGTTTATACAACTTCCTGTTATTCCAATTGTTGTTCTCTGTTTTTTTATCGTCTTTTGTCATTTCGTCACCATTTTTGCGATGTTTTCGTGATTTGTGAGCTTTTTCGTGCTTATATTCTTGCTCATTTCTGGTTTTTATGTCCAAATATTTTTCTATTTTTTGTTGTTTTTGTGAAGTTTTTTGCTTCCGTTTTTACCCGTTTTTCCTTTCTGTATACTTTGGCCATCGTTTTGTGCTTATTTGTAGTCTTTTTTCCATATTTTTTGTACCTTTTGTGTTTTTTGTATCTTTTGTGCTTTTTGTACCTTTCGTCTGCAGTTACTTGTTTTTTCTGTCGTTTCTATTTATCAATGTTTTTTTTCTTTTTTGTTTAACTTTTTTCACCATTTTATCTCCTTTTGTCTTTTTTTTGACGCGCTTTCTTTCGCATTACTGTTATATTTTTGACATTCTTTTTTCTGGTTTCATGTATTTTTCTTTTTTTCTAGTTTTACGATGTCTCTTTTGTCTTTCTTTTGTCGTTTTTGTACTTTTTATGTTTTTTCTTCTTTTTTGTTGCATTTTATATGGCCTTGGGGCATATTTTCTTGTTCTTATTGTTACATTTTTTTGTTATTGTTTTTTTGTATTTTTTTGCACTTTTTTCGTCGCCATTTTTGTGATCTTTTGTTGGTTTGTGAGATTTTTCGTGCCTATTTTGTTGCTGATTTCTGGTTGTTGATGTCCAAATCTTTTTCTATTTTTTTACTTTTTTATCTTGCTGGAAGTTTTTTGCTCCCGTTTTTACTCAATTTCGTTTCTGTATATTTTTTGGTCGTGGTGCTTATTTATAGCATTTTTTCTTCATATTGTTTCTACTTTTTTTTGTCTATCGTTACGAAATTTTTTGTGCAGTTTCTACCTTTTAATTTTTTTTGTTTTGTAACCTTTTTCACCACTTCGAAGTCTTTTTCGATTTTTCAATTTTTCAATTTTTCGATTTTTTGATGTTTTGGTTTCTCGAATTTTCAGTTTTTCGGTGGGTTAATTTTTGGGTATTTTAATTTTTTGATTTTTTAAATTTTAAATATTAAATTTCTCGCTTTTTCGATTTTTCATTTCTTCAATTTTTAGAATTTTTTGATGTTTAAATTTTTCGGTTTCTTGCCTTTCGACTTTTCGGTTTTTCAATTTTTGGATTTTTAAAATTATTGATTTTTCGATTTTTCAATTTTTCAGTTTTAAAATTTTTCTATTCTTCAGTTTTCTGGTTTTCGATTTTTCAATTTTTTGATTTATCGGTTCTTTCAATTTATGTACATTTTTCAATTTTGAATGTTTTAATTTTTCGATTTTAGGTTATTTCTATTTTTTAATTTTCCGATTTTTCATCTACTCAGTTTCTGAATATTTCAATTTTTCAATTTCTATGATAATAATAATAATCTTTAATCCATTTCTCGATTTTTGTGCGTTTCATTTTTTCGAATTTTTAAATTTTAGATATTTCGATTTTTCCAGTTTTCGATTGCATAGTAATAAAAATAATGATTGTGATTTGCCGATTTTAAATTCTTTAAGATGTATTTCTCGATATTTTGATGTCTCAATTTCTCGATTTCTGGGCTTTTTGATTTTCCGACTTTTCGATTTTTAGATTTTAAAATTTTTCAATTTTTTCACATTTCAATTTTGGGTTTTCTGAGTTTCTCGATTTTTCGTTGTTTTGATTTTTCAATTTTTCTTGTTTTCAATTTTTCGTTTTTAAAATTTTAGATTTTTGATTTTTGGATTTCTACTTGTTAGATTTCTTAGTTTATCAATTTTTAAAATTTTATATTTTCGATTTTACAATAGATATTTTGATAGTTCGAATTTCACATTTTAAATTTTTTAATACATACGTACTTCAATTTTTCCATTTTTGGAATATTTTTGGGTTTATCTCGATCTTTTGATGTTACGAGTTCTTGTTGTTTCAATTTACTTTATATCAGTTTTGATTTTTCGATTTGTGTATTTTTCAATTTTTCGACTTTTCGATTTTTCGACATTTCAGTTTTAGGACTTTTCCGATTTTTCGATGTATCGGTTTTTTAAAGTTTACAGTTTTCAGTTTTCGAATTTTTCAATTTTTCGATTTTGGGCTATATCGATTTCTGAATTTTTGGAATTTTCGTCCTTTTGATTTCACGATATTTTGATGTTTCAATTTCTCGATGTTTCAATTTTTCAGTTTTTTGATTTTCCAATATTTTGAATTTTCAGTTTTCGGTATTTCAGTTTTGGAATGTTTTAATTTTTCGATTTTCTCTCTTGACTTCTCGATTTCTTTGTCTTCTGGGTTTTTAGATTTTTCGATTTCTCGATTTTTAGAATTTTTAAATTTGTTTGATTTTTTAATTTTTCAATTTTTCAAATTTTATATTTTAAAAATCTTCAAGATTTCTCAATATTTTGAAGTTCCGATTTCTCGTTGTTTTAGTTTTTCAGATTTTTGATTTTTCGACTTTTCGAGTTTTCAATTTTCCAATTTAAAATTTTTCGACATTTCAATTTTGGAATTTTTTCAATTTCTCGATTTATCGAGGTTTTGATTTTTCAATTTTTCATTTTTTTTTAAATGTAGATTTTTTGATTTCTCGATTTCTAACTTTTTGATTTCTTAATTCATCGATTTTAATTTTTTTTTTTCGATTTTAGAATATTTTGATGTTTCGATTACCAGATTCTAAATTTTTTAATAGGTATATGCTTCAAGTGTTCCATTTTTCGAATATTTTTCGATTTTCCGGTTCTCGATTTGTCGATTTCTTGATGTTTTGATGTTCCGAGTTCTTAATATTTCAAATTATCAGTTTCGTTTATAGATTTCTGTGTTTTTTCATTTTTCGACTTTTCGATTTTTCGGCATTTCATTTTTAGGATTTTTCGATTTTTTTTAAGTTTATGTTTTTCAATTTTGAATTTTTCACTTTTTCGAGTTTGAGCTATTTTATTTCTCAATTTTTCGAATTTTCGTCTTTTTCATTTCCCAATACTTTGATGTTCCGATTTCTCGATGTTTCAATTTTTCAATTTCGATTTCTGGATTTTTGGGTTTTTGGATTTTTCGACTTTTCAATTTTTTTGTTCTCCAGTATTTTGAATTTGAAATTTTTGGAAATCTCAGTTTTGAAATTTTTCAATTTTTCAATTTTTTGTTTCTTAAATGTTTCGATTTTTCAATTTGTCGATTATATACATGTTTTACGTTTTTCGATTTTTTAAATTTTAGACTTTTCATTTTCTCGACTTCCCAATTTTGCAATCTTCTGATGTTTCAATTTCTGGATGTTTTAATTTTTCACTTTCGATTTTTCGATTTCTGTTTTTTTTTATTTTTCGATTTTTCGATTTTTCAATTTTGTAATTTTTGTACATGTCAGTTTTGAAATTTTTCGATTTCTCGGATTTCGGTGTTTTGATTTTTCGATTTTTCAATTATTCGTTTTTAAAATTCTTGATTTTTTTGATTTTTTAAATTTTTGATTTTTTAATTTCGCTATTTCTAGTTTTTTGATTTCAGAGTTTATCGATTTTTAAAATTTAAAATTTTCGGTTTTTCATCTTTTTCGATTTTACAATATTCTGATGTTTCGAATTCCAAATATTAAACTTTTTAATATGTACTTCAATTTTTTCCATTTTTTGAAGATTTTTCGATTTTTCGACTTCTCGACTCCTCGATTTCTCGATCTTTTGATGTTCCGAGCTCTTGATGTTTCAATTTATCGGTTTCGATTTCTTGATTTCTGGGTTTTCCATTTTTCGATGCATCGGTTTTTTTTAAGTTTGCATTTTTCAGTTTTTCAAATCTTCGTCTTCTTGATTTCTCAATATTTTGAGGCTCCGATTTCTTGAAGTTCCAATTTTTCAATTTCTGGATTTCTGGGTTCTTCGATTTTTCGACTTTTGGATTTTTTTATTTTCCAATATATTTTTATTTTCGATATTTCAGTTTTGGAATTTTTCAATTACTCGATTTTTGCTTTTTTGATTCTTCACTTTTTTTTAAATTTTATATTTTTTGTTTTTTCGACTTTTCCGATTTCTCTGTTCTGAGTTTCTCGACTTTTCGATTTTTCGTTTTTCGACATTTCGGTTTTGGTTTTAGTTTTTGTTTTTTGTTTTTAATCGTCTTTTGTCAAATTGTTTGCCTATTTTTATAGTCTTTTTTTATGCACTTTGTGTGGATTTTTGTACGTGTTTTTTTCATTTTTTTATCTTTTTCTCAAGATTTTTGTACCATTTTTTGTTGTTTTTTTTTACTTTTATTTTACATTTTTCGTTTTTGACGTGAAGTAAGCAAATACTGTGCAACTTTATTTATATTATAATTTTCAAATATATTTTCAACAAAATTAAACATTTATTTTCTTTTGATTTTTTACATCTCGAAGATAGAGTTTTCTATTAACGATTTTTCATTACTTCCAGAGTATGCATGGAAAAAATAGGTCTTCCATTTCCGTCTCTGTCTGTCTGTCTGTCGTCTCTTGTCTGTATCGATTTTATAAGACAATCTCCGAAACTGTTGGTTGCATTGACTGATCATCCCCACCAACAATTTGATGACGTCACCTAAATATTTTGCATAGTAAATGCTGTTTCCTTCCGCGTTTTCGTGTGTTTTGAAAGTTTGTCTTTGATAGTTGCAGTTTCAACTCAAACTTTCAAATTGACGGTCGGAATATAGTAATTTGAAAATTCTATCAAAGACAAATCTTCGGAAATCTGTAACTGTCTAACAGATGTTCGTTTTTTGAGGTTATGTATGACAACAGCACTGCCACCACAGTTAAAAAAAAAATAGTTCCATGGCTGACTCGACGACGAAATTTCACTGATGTAGAATTTTATGCTACTTTTAATCAAAGTATTTTCTTTGTTTCTCGTCGATTCTCGCTTGTGTAACAGAAATAATACAAATCAAAAATAATCTGCTTTTCTGGGTTAATAAAACACTTAACAATAATCTTTAATTAACAGCTACTAAAAATAAAACTCGTACAATTTTACTTTCGATAGAATCGCCCAAAAACTAGACTTCTGAAACCTAATTAAAAATCTGCACCCAAAAAAATCTAAATTATTGACGTTCTTCCCGGCTCATTTAAAAACCAAAGTGTTATTTTAGCATATTCGGCAACTGCCCAAAACCAAATTACCTTTACATAATTTCCATAAACAACACAAATGTCGAAACCCATTAATTCCGATAAATGTCACCCGAAGAAGCACCCATTAAAATGATAAACCCAGCAAAAAACAACTCGTCCAACACTGGCTCCAGGATCTCCACAATCAAACCACTTCTTAAATCCACCAGAATACCACATAATTCGCAAAACCGATAAAGATAACCCATCTACATTAATTATCCCGGTGTAATGAACCCGTCTTCCCAACCTTCGATGGACAAATCCAAGAAGTCGACCTCGCATGTTTTTGGTTTTTTTCGTCTCGATATACTTATTAAAAAGTGGATCAATTTCGGTCTTCTTTATTTTTCACGATGGAAGCATCCTTGGCAGTCGCACTGGTCGTTTTGAGCGTTTTCCTGCACGGTGGTTCGGGCCGTCCGCCCATTCCCAACGACGAGCCCAGCAATCCGCCCAATAACCAGATAGTGTTTTACAAGAACCATCAGCGCAGCAACGGCTACCAGTTCGAGTGAGTTTGTTTTGTCTAAGGTATTTTTAGTTGCATCACGGTGAAGGAAATAGAGAAAAGACGAATGTTAATTAATTCATCAATCAGTCAAGGTCTGGCGCTGAGACCTGAAGATGAGCTGAATCGTAATGTGTAATGTTTGAAATTCTTGCGTAGAAGAAGGTGCGGGAAGCAGTGGCGGCGGTGAATATATTAAATAATAAATTTGTTTATTGTTTGTTGGTTGTTTGGGAGAATTTTTAAAATTTCGTGTTTAATGATTTTTTTAAGTTCTGTTTGAATCACGTTTTTAAAGTATGATTTTTATCAGTTTTACACTTTCCTTGAGATGATTTTTCTATAAAGTACTACATAATATTTTTTTATTTTTAATACATATATTTTTTGGACAAGGTTTATTCCATTTCAAAATTTGCATCATTTTTTATTTTTTTTGTCTCTATTATTATTTCTTTGAAAATTTTTAATATTTTCTTTTAGGTTGTAAAAATTTATAGATTTTGGGAAAACTTAAAAATTTGGAGTAGTTTTCGAAACAGATCAATTTTACTTTCTTTTTAACTGAAACATTTATATAAAATGTTTTTTGATCATTATTTTTGTGACAAAATTACAAAATTTAAAATGTGACAATTAATAATTATTTGGACTTCTTTTAGAAATTTTTAATGTTAAAAAAACAATTTCTTCAGATTTTTAGTTTTTATTGTCTGTTCTCTGAAAATTTTGATTTTGATTCCTATGCTTTGAGCTAGAAATAAGTGTTAAGAGTGGAAAACTGTTATATGTTTTAATTTGGACAAACTCGAAACTTTTATAATAATTTTTGAAATTATATACAAATTTTAAATTATTATTTTGCAGATTTAGAACATTTATTTTTTTAATATTTGGATATTTTCCTGTAAAGAGAATGACTTTTGTGTAAAACATTCTTAATTTTTTTTTCATAGTTATATTTTTTGAACAATCTAATAAAATTTTAAAATTTTTGGTTTTGTTGTCTATTCTATGGGTTCTTTAGTATTTTCTTTTCACTTGTAAATATTTCACTTTAATCCAGGTGTAAGAATTCAAAGATTTTTAATTTTTTAGGTTTTTTCACAAATATTTTGGAATTTCTCGAAATATGTATTACAAGTTCAGAAACTGAAAATCAACAATTTGGAAGAAAGCAAATTTAATAATATAATTTTTTATTTAATTAAGCATTATTGACTTGTCTTTGGAAGGTCGAAAATTTGTTAAATCGATTTTGGCAAAATTTGGAAAAATTTTTCAATTTTTCTGAATTTTGTCAGTTCTTTTTCTAATTTTTTTCAATTTTCAGTATGTATTCGTATTTTTCGAGTTTTTAATTTTCCGTTTTTTCCAATTTTTTTATTTGAAAGTTTTTGAATTTTCAGTTATAAATTCTCGTATCTTCAAATCTCTAGATTTAATTTTTCAGTTTTAAATTTTTCGATTTTTCATTTGTTTGGATTTTGGGTTTCTTAATTTTTAATTTGTCGATTTTCAAGTCTTTTGCTTTGCAATTTTTCAAGATGTTAATTTTTCGTTTCTATCAAAATTATTCGATTTGCAATTTTTCAGTATTTCGACTTACAGACATTTTTATTTTTCGGTTTTAAATTTCTCGATTTTTAAATTATTCAATTTTTCAATTATGTGATTTTTCTGACACTGGGTTTCTTCAAATTTTTTAATTTTTCTTTTGTTCGATTTTTCGTCTCTTCTATTTTCACCACATTTTTCGTTTTTTAAGGGTTCTATTTGTCAATTTTTCGATTATTTACAATTTCTCGATTTTACAATTATTCAATTTTTCAATTGTTCTTTCTTTCAATTTTTTGCTATGAAATTTTTAGAATCGTCAATAATAAATTTTTTATTTTTAAAATTTTTAATTTTTCGATGTTTCAATTTTTCATAACTTCAAATTTTCGATTTAAAAGTTTTCGATTTTCCAATTTCTTGATTTTTCAGTTTTTCGATTTTTTAATTATTCAATTTTTTTATTTTCCACTGTTGAGATTTTCCGCATTGTTAATTATAAATTTTTCAATTTCTTGATTTTTCAGTTTCTCGATTTATTAACTTTCGAAATTTTAGAATTTTTGTTTCTTGAGTATTCGATTTTACTGTTTTCCGATGATAAATATTTTTTGGTATTTTTTTCGGTTTTAAATTTTCTATTTTTATAAAATATTGATGTTTCAATTTTCCGTTTTTTCAATTGTTTGATTTGAAATTTTTCATTTTTTCGATATTTCAAAATTTCGATTTTCAATTTAAAGATTGTTTGATTTTCTATTTAATTTTTCAGGTACAATTATAATGAACTTCCAGTATTTTCGATTCCCCAAATTTTCGATTTTTTTATTTTTCGATTTTTTAACTTTTCGTTTCTACAATTTTTTAATTTAACATTTTTCCAATTAGTAATTATGAATCTTTCATTTATACGATTTTCCAACTTAAAAATTTTTAATTTTTTGAAATTCCAATTTTTCTTAACTTCAAATTTTCGATTTGCAATTCTCTGATCTTTCAATTTGTAGGTTTTATTTTTCGATTTTTCAGTTTTTCATCTTTAAAATTTTCCTATATTTCAATTTTTCATATGACAAATTTTCGATTTGGATTTTTTGATTTGCGAATTCTCGAGTCGTCAATTTAAAATTTTTAATTTTTCGATTTCCCAAATTTTGAATTTTTTAAATTTCGATTTTCCGAATCCTTAACTGCAAATTCAATTTGAAATTTTTCGACTTTCCGATTTATAGATGTTATGAATTTTCGTTATGAAATTTTTCAATTTTTCAATTATTCGAAAATCGAGTTTGATTTTTCAATTTCTTGATATTTGCTTTTTCGATGTTTCAAACATTCGATTTTTCAGTTTTTCGTTTTATCAAATTTTCCATTTTTCTATTTCTAAATTTTATTCCTCGTTTTTAAATTTTTCGAGTCGTCTATTTGAAATCCAATTTTTTCACTTGCACTTTTTCAATTTTCAGTTTCCAGTTTCTCGATATTTAATTTTCGTCTGTTTAATTCCTCGATTATTAAATTTTTCGTTTTTCTACATTTAGATTTCTAGATAATTTTTGTTTTTCGATCTTTAGATTTTTTAGTTTCTTCATTATTTATTTCCAATTTTAAGATTTTTCAGTTTTTCTTATTTTTGGAATTTTTCGATTTGCTATTTTCAGATCTTTCAATTTCTAGATTTTGTTTTTCGTTTCTAAAATTTTTCGATTTTTCATGTTTCAAAATTTCCTATATTTCAATTTTTCATATCACAAATTTTTGATTCGCATTTTTTTGCGTTGTAAAATTACTTTTTTTGCGTTTTTCAAATATTAAATTTTATAATTTTCCAATTTTGTGTATCTTGAACTACAATATTCGATTTTCAATTTTTCGAGTTTTCGATTTCTAGATATTTTGAATTTTCGTTTTTAAATTTTCCCATTTTTCAATTATTCGAAAATTCAGTTTGATTTCTCAATTTCGCGATATTTGATTTTTGATTTTTTGGTTTTTCGTTTTTTTAAATTTCCGTATCAGAAATTTTCGATTTACCTACACATTTTCCCTTGTGCATTTTTTTTTATTTTTCGATTTTTCGATTTGCAATTTCCCGGTTTGTCAATTTAGTTTTTCATTTTTTAGTCGATTGTTTTTATTTCTAGAAATTTTTGACGTTCGTTTTTGAATTGTTGGGTTTTTCAATTATTCGAAAATTCAGTTTGATTTTTCAGTTTCTCGATATTTGACTTTTCGATGTTACAAACATTCCATTTTTCAATTTTTCGTTTTTTCAAAATTCCCATTCTTCTATTTCTAAATTTTATTTTTCCTTTTTAAATTTTTTGTTTTTGAAATCGTTTTATTTTTCAATTTTAAATTTTTTTCAATTTTTGGAGTTTTCAGTTTCTCGATTTCCAATTTTCATCTTTTTAATTCCCCGTTTCTAAAATTTGTCGCTTTCTAAATTAAGGTTTTCTACGTATTTTTGTTTCTTAATTTATAGGTTTTGCAGTTTCTTCATTTTTATTTTCAATTTTATGATTTTACGATTTTTCAATTTAGAATTTTTCGCGGTAAAAGTATAAATTTTTAATTTTATCGATTTTCCAACTCTCAATTTATTGTGCCTTCAACGTTTGAATTTGAAATTTTTCGATCTTTCAATTTCTAGATTTTAAATTTTTCGATTTTTCAGTTTTAATTTTTTTTTATTTTTCTATATTTCAATTTTTCATATCACAAATTTTCGATCTGCATTTTTCGCTTTTGTATTTTTTTCATGCCTCGATTTTTCGATTTGCAATACCTCGAGTTCTCAATTTAAAATTTTTACATTTTTCGATTTTCCACATTTTGAATTTTTTAGTTTTTCGATTTTCTGTATCCTGAATTAAATTAAATATGCGATTTGAAATTTTTCACCTTTTCATCTTTTCGACTGAGATATTTGGAATTTTCGTTTTTAATTTTTCTAGTCGTTTATTTGAAATCGTTTAATTTTCAGTTTTTAATTCTTTGTTTCTTAAATTTTTCATTTTTCTAAATTAAGATTTTATAGCTATTTTTGTTTTTCAATTTACAGATTTTCCAGTTTCTTCATTTTTTATTTTCGACTTTAACATTTTTCGGTTTTTCTTAATTTTATCGATTTATCAACTCTCGAGATTTCAATTTTTTGTGTCTTCAGAGTTTCGATTTGCAATTTTTCGATCTTTCAATTTCTCGATTTTATTTTTCGTTTTTAATTGTTTTTAATTTCCCGAATTTTCGATTTGCTTTTCTCGAGTTGTCAATTTAGAATTTTCCATTTTTCGATTTCCCAATTTTTGAATTTTGAGTTGAAATTTTTTGATGTTTCGATTTCTAGATATTTTGAATTTTCGTTTTTTCAATTTTTCGATTTTTTAGTTGTTCGTTTCTTCATATTTTCCATGTTATAATGTATAGATTTTATTTTTCCTTCTTAAATTTTTCAACTTTTGGAGTTCTCAGTTTCTCAATATTCTGTTTCGATTCTTTAATTCTTTGTTTCTTGAGTTTTTGTATTTTTCACTTTCTTTATTTTTTATTTTTGATTTTAGGATTTTTCGATTTTTCAAATTGTAATTTTTCCTGTTGTTTCTCGATATTTCAATTTTTGTGCCTCCTTAGTTTCGATTTGCAATTTTTCGATCTTTCAATTTCTAGATTTAATTTTTCGTTTTTAAAGTTTTCGAATTTTCAATTTTTAACCATAAAGACAAATTAGAAGCTCTATTTTACGCTAATAGTTTTAATATCCCTTTTTCAGTCCGTATTTATCTGGAAAATAGAAAAAAAATTATATAACGTCTTCAAACGTCAAAATTTCGAGAAAACCTAAAATTTTCTTTTATGATATTTTACCCAAAATCAGTTTGTTTCTGTAGTCTATTCTTTGGAAATTTTAATATTTTCTTTCAACTTGTAAAGACTTCACTTTAATTTAAGTTTGTAAAAATTTAAAGACTTCGGAAGAACTTAAAAATCTTGCAGTAGTTTTTAAAATATTTCACCCTACCAGATATCAGTTCAAATAGTACTATTTTTGCTTTCAAGTCTTTAGTTTTGACGTTATTGCCATCTCAGGTTTACTTAAAACAATCAAAAATAATATTTTTTTCTAAAAATAATTACATTACTCGGTTTTCAGGTACGTAGCCGAGGATGGGTCCCGACGTCAAGAAATCGCCACCCTGGAGGACCGAGAGAACGAGACTGAGCCGGTCCTGCACGTGAAGGGCACCTACGAGTACTCGGACGGAGATGGGCGCAAATACGTGGTCAATTACGAGGCTGACGACAAGGGCATGAAGCACGAAGGAGATATCGTGCCACCGCGTGAAAAAGCCTGGAGTATCACGCCTTAAGAATATTGCGATGTGTAAAAATTAGGGTACTTTTACTTGCTGGGAACGTATTGTGCTGACTCAGAGGTGGAGATTGATAATGGGGTTCTTCTGAGTTCGCGCATACTTGTAATAAAAGTGCTTATGTAATGTTGTGGATATAGTAGTAATTGTAGAGTAATCTCTGTTAATAAATCATAATTTATTACACGTTTTGATGTAACGTGTCGTAAATTGTACGTTGCCGTCACGCTTATGTTAATGTCTTGATGCTGCGAGAGAAGCTTGTGTGTAAAGTTGGTTGCCTAGTAAAGTTGTCAAGAATTAATTGTGTTGTGCTTTATCCTTTTCATTCCTTATTAATTATATTGTATTAAGTGTATGCAATCCATCAGTTAAAAAATTAAGTGAGGTTAAAACTCGGTTAACGCCTCTGTTGGGCTTTTTTTTCTACTTAAATGTTTATTTAATATGTTTTAATTTGCATCATCCTGTTAGTCTTTCTATGAAACCGAAGCAAATTTTAATTTTTTGCAGATTTTATTTCCAAAGTCCTAGGAGTGACGTTTAGAAAAATCAAAAAAATATATTATCACACTGTTTGAAGAAAAAATTAAAGAAAGCTAAGAAAATAGAAAAGTAAATTTAGAGAAGTCTGCTGTATCAAATGAACTTATTTAGAGAAATTTTGAAATGACGTCATCAAGTTTTTGGAATTTTTTAATTAGTGGCACGACAACTTCAATGTTTTCTGAATTCTGTTTTTTTTTTCCAAAACCTACGTGGATAAGCTTAAACACAAGTACACATTAATAAGTAATCCGAAAATTGAAAAATTGGATAATGGAAAAATCAAAACTAAAAAACCGAAAAATTCAAAAATTGACAAATGAAAAATTGAAGTGGAAAAATTTTAAAATCGGAAAACTGTGTAACTGACTAGAAAAACAGACAAAGTGAAAAATCTAGAAACTGACAAGTTATTCTATTTGTAAAGATTTTAATACACTTTAATAAATAAAATCAAAAATTGAAGAATTAAGAACTGAAACATTTTAAGTAGAAACACTGAAAAACTAAAAACTGATAAATTAAAAATCGAGAAATTGAAAAATTGAAGAATTTCCGAAAAATTGCAAAAGCAAAATTGTAAAACTGAAAGAATAAAAAAGAGAAATTGAACATTTTAAGAATATAGAAGTCGAAAATTTACCAAATCGAAGAAAAAAAAAATCGAGAATTCAAAAAATCTACAATTAAAAGCTTGAAACATTTTCAAAGCTTAGACTGGAAAAATCCACAATTTGATAATTTAAAAAAATTGGAAAATCGAAAATTCAGAAATTGAAAAATCAAAAATTTTAAAATCTAAAAATTAGAAAACCAAAAATTATATGTATGATCAAAATGGTGAAGAAAGGAAATAAAACAGACAATGAAATATGAAAAAAGAGGAAATTTGCAAATTCGAAAAATTGAAAAACCAAAAATTGAATAATTAGAAAATTTGAAAATTAGAAAAAATGTAATAAAAATTGCAAACCTTAGAAATCGAAAAACAGAAAAATCCAAAAAGTAAAACATTGACAATTAATCAAAAATAACAGTGGAAATCTCAAAATCTGAAAAATCGAAAAGTGGATAACCAAAAAATCGAAAATTTGAAAAATAGAAAAAGTAAAATCCAAAAAATCGAAAAACTGATGATTTAAAAATCGAAACAATGAAAAATGGGAAAACAGAAAATCAAAAAATCAAAGACGAAATATTATAAAATGCGGAAAATAAAATGATAAACCAAAAAATCGAAATTTGAAGTAATCGAAAAATTGAAAAGTACTCGTAGAAAAAATGGAATGACAAATGTGGAAAATCAAATATAGAAAAATCGTAAAGGTAAAACACTGGCAATTTGAAAATTAAAGAGGAAAAAATCAGGATTTGAAAGAAAAAATTGAAAAAATTATAAATGAAAGATCGAAAAATAGTAAAGCAAAATCCTAAAACTGAAAGATCGAAAATTGAAAAATCGAAGATTCAAAAAATCACAAAATTTGGAAATTAAAAATCGAAAAAAATAATTAAAAAATTTTCAAAACTTACACTGGAAAAATCGACAAATTTGATAATTTGAAAATCAAAAAATCAGGAAGTTGAGGAATCTAAATTTTTAAAATCTAAAAATTGGAAAAAACCAAAAACTATATGAATAAAATGCTGAAAATCAGAAAAAGGCTAAATTTTTAAATTCTAAAAATTAGAAAAAACCAAAAATTATATGTATAATCAAAATGATAAAAAAAGGAAATAAAAAAGACAATGAAATATCAAAAAAGAGGAAATTTGCAAAATCGAAAAATTTAAAAACCAAAAATTGAACAATTAGAAAAATTGAAAATTAGAAAAAATGTAATGAAAATTGCAAACCTCAGAAATCGAAAAACAGAAAAATCCAAAAAGTAAAACATTGACAATTAATCAAAAATAACAGTGGAAATCTCAAAATCTGAAAAATCGAAAAGTGGATAACCAAAAAATCGAAAATTTGAAAAATAGAAAAAGTAAAATCCAAAAAATCGAAAAACTGATGATTTAAAAATCGAAACAATGAAAAATGGGAAAACAGAAAATCAAAAAATCGAAGACGAAATATTATAAAATGCGGAAAATAAAATGATAAACCAAAAAATCGAAATTTGAAGTAATCGAAAAATTGAAAAGTACTCGTAGAAAAAATGGAATGACAAACGTGGAAAATCAAATATAGAAAAATCGAAAAGGTAAAACACTGGCAATTTGAAAATTAAAGAGGAAAAAATCAGGATTTGAAAGAAAAAATTGAAAAAATTATAAATGAAAGATCGAAAAATAGTAAAGCAAAATCCTAAAACTGAAAGATCGAAAATTGAAAAATCGAAGATTCAAAAAATGACAAAATTTGGAAATTAAAAATCGAAAAAAATAATTAAAAATTGAAAAATTTTCAAAACTTACACTGGAAAAATCGACAAATTTGATAATTTGAAAATCAAAAAATCAGGAAGTTGGAGAATCTAAATTTTTAAAATCTAAAAATTGGAAAAAACCAAAAACTATATGAATAAAATGCTGAAAATCAGAAAAAGGCTAAATTTTTAAATTCTAAAAATTAGAAAAAACCAAAAATTATATGTATAATCAAAATGATAAAAAAAGGAAATAAAAAAGACAATGAAATATCAAAAAAGAGGAAATTTGCAAAATCGAAAAATTGAAAAACCAAAAATTGAACAATTAGAAAAATTGAAAATTAGAAAAAATGTAATGAAAATTGCAAACCTCAGAAATCGAAAAACAGAAAAATCCAGAAAGTAAAACATTGACAATTAATCAAAAATAACAGTGGAAATCTCAAAATCTGAAAAATCGAAAAGTGGATAACCAAAAAATCGAAAATTTGAAAAATAGAAAAAGTAAAATCCAAAAAATCAAAAAACTGATGATTTAAAAATCGAAACAATGAAAAATGGGAAAACAGAAAATCAAAAAATCAAAGACGAAATATTATAAAATGCGGAAAATAAAATGATAAACCAAAAAATCGAAATTTGAAGTAATCGAAAAATTGAAAAGTACTCGTAGAAAAAATGGAATGACAAACATGGAAAATCAAATATAGAAAAATCGAAAAGGTAAAACACTGGCAATTTGAAAATTAAAGAGGAAAAAATCAGGATTTGAAAGAAAAAATTGAAAAAATTATAAATGAAAGATCGAAAAATAGTAAAGCAAAATCCTAAAATTGAAAGATCGAAAAATTGAAAAATCGAAAAAAAAATAACAATTGAAAAATTTTCAAAACTTAGACTGGAAAAACCGACAAATTTGATAATTTGAAAATCAAAAATCAGAAAGTTGAAAAATCTAAATTTTTAAAATCTAAAAATTGAAAAAAAACAAAAACTATATGAATAAAATGCTGAAAATCAGAAAAAGAAGTGAAAAAAAAAAATTGAATCAAAAATACTGAAAAATAGAAAATTAAAATGGAAAAATCAAAATCTGAAAAACCGGAACATTGATAATTTTAGAATCGAAAAATTGAAAAACCGAAAAAAAAATCAATAATTTTAAAACCGAGAAGTTTAAAAAGTGAAACAGATTAGAATGCGAAAAAGGAAATCAAAAAAACAATAAAAAATCAAAAATTGAAGAGAAAAAAAATTGAATAATAGAAAAGTAGGACGAAAAATCGAAAATTTTAGATATCGAAAAAGGAAAACACTGACAAACCGAAAAGTAAAGTGGAAAAAATCAGAATCTAATAATCGAAAAATTGATAACTTTAAAATCGGAAAATTGAAAAATCGAAAAACAGGAAATTGAAAAATCAAAAATTTTAAAATCAAAAAATTGATAAATCGAAACATTTATTTATTTATTAGGTACAAAAAATGCGAAAATACAATGATAAACGGAAAACTTTGGAAATTGAAATATATTTGAAAGGAAAAATTAAAAAAATTAAAAGTGAAACATCGAAAAATTGTAAAGCAAAATCCTGAAGCTGAAAATTCGAGAAAATTGAAAAATCAAAAAATTAAAAATTAAAAAACGGAAAAGTTTTCAAATTTAGACTGTAAAAATCGACAAATTATTAATTTAAAAATCGAAAAATTGAAAAATCGTAAAATCAGAAAATTGAAAAATTCAAATTTTTTAAATCTAAAAATTGTAAAAAACCAAAAATTATATAATTAAAACGATAAAAATCCGAAAAAAGAAATAAAAAAGACATTGACATATATGACAATGACAAAAAACGAAAAACTGAAAAATCAAAAAGTTGATAACCTAAATTTCGAAAAATTAAAAGAGTGAAAAAGTAAGATACTGACAAATCGAACATTAAAGTGGAAAAATTAAAATTTGAAAAATCGAAAAATTGAAAACTAAGGAATCGAAAAACTGAAAATTCTTAAAATTATAAAACTGAGAGATCAAAAATTTTAAAATCGAAGCATTGAAAAAACGAAACATACATATATGATTAAAATGCGAAAAATCGAAACAGGAAATAAAGATATCAATGAAAAATTAACAAATCGAAAAATTGCAAAACCGAAAATTGAAAAATCAAAAATTGAAGAAATCGAAAAGATTGAAAAATAGAAAATCTCAGAAATCTAAAATGGAAAACATTGACAAATCTAAATTTAATGTTGAAAAATCAAAATCTAAAAAATCAAAAAATCAAAAATTTTAAAATCGAAAAACTATGAAATAGAAAAGGACGAAATTTGTAAAATTTCAAAATCGAATAACTGAAAGAATTGAATAATCAAAAATTAAAATATCGAATAATTGAAACAATGAAAAATTATGTAATAATAAAATAACAAAATTGATAATGAGAAATAAAAAATAGCAAAACTGCGAATTCCAAAAATTGAAAAAAAAAGAAGAGATCGAAAAACTGGAAAACCGAAAAAGTAAAAAATTGACAAATTGAAAATGAATGTGAAAAAATCATAAATTGAAAAATTGTAAAATTAAAAAAACGAAAATAAAAAGCCAAAAAATAAAAAAATTGCAAGATCGAATAGCTGAAAAATCGAAAAATTGAAAAATAGAAAAAATTACAAACTTCAAAAATCAAAAAATAGAAAAATCGAAAAAGTAAAACACACTGGAAAACCGAAATAGTAAAAAATTGACAAATTGAAAATGAATGTGAAAAAATCATAAATTGAAAAATTGTAAAATTAAAAAAACGAAAATATAAAGCCAAAAAATAAAAAAATTGCAAGATCGAATAGCTGAAAAATCGAAAAATTGAAAAATAGAAAAAATGTAATGAAAAATTACAAACTTCAAAAATCAAAAAATAGAAAAATCGAAAAAGTAAAACACTGGCAAATCTAAAATTCAAGTGTAAAATCAAAACTTGAAAAATCGAAAAATTCAAAAATCGGAAAACCAAAAAATTTAATAAATCAAAAATTTTAAAATCGAGGAACTGAATAAACCAAACATTATATGAATAAAAATGCGAAAAATAGAAAAATTAAAAAACCGAAAAATTGAAAAATCAAAAATAAAGAAATCGAAAAATTGAAAAATAGAAAAAATTGAATGAAAATTGAAAAGTTCAGAAACCGAAATACAGAAAAATGGAAGAAGTAAGACACTGACAATTCGAAAATTAAACTGAAGAAAATCAAAATCTGAAAAATCGAAAAATAAGGGAGGGGAATTGAAGAAACGAAAATTTTGTATATTTAAAAAAAATCTGAAAAATCAAGCAACTGAATAATCAAAAATTAAAAATGGAAGGATTGAATACCGAAATTTGAATTAAAATAATTAAAAATAAATATAATTAAAATATTGAAAAATCGAAATAATAAAAAAGAAACAAAAAATTGAAAGATACAAAAATTGAACAAATCCAAAAACTGCAAAATAGGAAAAATGGAGTGAAACATCGAAAACCTCAGATATCGAAAAAGTGAACAATAGAAAAAGTAAAAAATTGACAAATGCAAAATAAAGTAGAAAAATCAAAAACTCAAAGGTCGAAAAATTAAAAAAGCAAGTAGTTGAACACGAAAAATTCTATCACTAAAGCAATGAAAAATCAAACATTTTCAAAAAACGTAAATGAGAAACCAAAAAAAAATAAATTCTAAAATCGAAAAATTGAATATTGGAAAATTCTGAAATCGAAAAATTAAAAAATTAAAGAATTAATAAGTTGACATCGAAAGTTAAAAAAGAAAAATTGAAAATTGATTACTTAATTAAAAAATCAAAAATCACAAAATTTAAAAATCAAAAATTAAAAAATTATAGCAGTGAATATTTGAAAAAACGAAAATTGTGTAATCGAAAATTAGAAATTCAAACCCTTAAGTCTCTTCATTTCAAAATCACAATTTCATAATTCAATCAAATAAAGTGTAAACACGTAATAAACAACTTGTAGAGAAAATTTCAAAATTTCGTAAAACACTGATTTAGGAGTTATAAAAATAAACTAAAATGCCAACTAAAAAATTTTGTATCATCTGAAAACACTGTGTCCAATTTGACACATCAAAATTACCACAATAAGATGACGTCATCTCAAAAATCATTAAATTTCCATTGAAAAATACCTCCTCAAATGAATGCCACTCCTAACCCAACAATTCTGACTCCACCACTTTACATTTTAATTCCTTCCACAAAAGAAAGGTCAATTAAACCACACAAAACATCAAAATTCACATAATTATTTTACATAATTAGAAACATTTCTTTATTACTGCCGCTCTCGCGTTAATTATGCGATCTTTTCCTTCCTCTTCCAATTCCGCAACGCAACGTTGACATTTCTAAATGTTACGAAGCAATAATTAGCCAAGAAACTAAATACCGACAACGACTTCATTCCGTTTTGCTGTCAAAAATAATCCAGCAACGAGTTTCGGATGATTGATGGCGACGTTGGCAATAACCTTGTCCAAATTCCGCCAACAAAGCTCACGTGAAATATAGCTCCCATAAATGCATTTTCTCTTTCACGTATGATGTAGAAGAACGGAAACATTTTTATTGGGATTTTGTACGATTTGCATAGTTCATGGGAGAGCAACCCGGTGGCCATAAATCACGCATAAATAGATGTTAGGAGATTGTGAACAATTTGGCCGATTTCTGCTTTTAGAAATAACGAAATTGTTATTTTTATGTAGGTGACATTACGCGAAAATTATATCACCGAGTGTGTTAAATTACGGATTTTTTCTCAGGCTATAAAGTAGATAATCTTATTTGTCGCATTAAAATGTTGTAACAAATTGAGCAGTTCTTGTCGATAAAGAAATATATCGCTGGTGCTAAATTACCATAAAAATTTGACCAGCTCTGATCTGGAGAAGGAAAGACTATAAGTAAATTATGTTAATTGGAGAGATTTTGGAAACCAACTATAAAGTTCTGTGTTTTGCATTTGACCGCACTTAGTGGGGTTAACAAATATAAAAAAGTTTCCGTCTGATTAGTTTTCAGTATAGCTTCATCCACAATGTCTCACAAATACGTAAGACAAATGACCACATTGAAACCAGTTATTAGTAATGATTTTAAAAATTGCAGATTTTTGTTTTGAGTGTCCTTTTGTCCTCCGCGTTGTCGTACGACGGGTCAAAGGATGCCAAAATTTTGGACTACCAACTGGAACACACCCCCTCAGGACACTACTTCTTCCGGTAAGTGGACTTAAAATAAGTCACTTTTTTGCAACTATTGTTTTAGCTTCGAAAGTAGCGATGGGACAGTTCGGGAAGAAGAAGGTAACGTTTTGGACGAAAACGTCGAAAATTCCCCTGTTATAGTCAAAGGGTCGTATTCCTACACTGACGAAACCGGAAAAGTCTACACTGTTAGATACATAGCCGACGAGAATGGTTTCCACCCTGAAGGCGACCATATCAAAGTTCCACCCTATATAGTCAACCCCAATCCTGTTAACGTGGTTCTACAATCAACCCCTAGACCTGCTGCCCCCATTCAATTTATCCAACCAACCTCTAGACCTCAGTACATCGCTTCAGAACCAACAAGGTTCCAAGTTGGGTCTTTTTCAACTACCACCAGACCCGAAGTGTCTACGACCCCTACGAGAATTCACATCCCTGTGGAATCTACAGTGAGTACCAACGTGGCAACTTCAAAACCCATTGCTTTCAATGAACTGGACAAAAAATTGCAGAGCTCCATTGTTAGTCTACTCTCGAATGGGGACGGAAGAGGGTTTAACATTGGAGCGGTGAACTCAATTTGATTGTTAATTGTTATTTTCGTTGTTAAAAATGTTGAAGAGATTTTAATAAACAATTAAACCACTACATCTTAAATTAAATTAAATTAGTCCCCTTATCGTCCACGTTACTTGTTGACGAAGATTTTTTCTTAGAAAGATAACCCGCAGAGGTCAAAGTCAACTTTTATTTGTGTTGGTTAAAAAACAAATCAGATTAAACAAAATTTTAATCAGCTGGTGAAAAATTGGGTTGTTTCTTCAAACAAGTGCGAAGTTCCACTGCCGTGTCTTCAGGAGTGCTCTTCTTCACTGCACATTTCATTATTTCGGCCACTTTTTCCCTACTCGCACCCTCTCTCCCCAGGATGCTTTTGATGACGTCTGTGTCTATCTCCCCAGATGCGGTGATGATGTTGGTTCTTTTCAAGATGCATAGACTGTGTTTTTTCAGTCTGGGGTTGAGGTAGGATGGCGAGAGTCGAACTAGGTTGAGGTCGTCCAAAGTTGCGCCAGATTCACTTACGCATCTTCTACTTATCGGGCCAAGTTTTAATTTTTGTTCGGTTGACAGCTCGGCCTAAAATGTTGTCTGGTGCTTTGAGAAATCGGGAAAGAAATTTCTTACCAAAGCAGTGGCTACGAGAAGTAGAAGAAGGAACGTTAGCTTCATTTTGATGTCGCTCAGAGAGTGGTCAGATTTATTAATGTGGGTTGTTTATGCACAGTGATAAAAGTTGTTTATCGAATGGTGGCGATGTTTACTTTGGAAAGTATTTTTAAATATTGGATAATATTAATCACAAAAGTTTTTTATTTTTTCCAATAAATGTTATTTAAATGTTAAAAGTAAGATAATTTTTTTCTTAGACACAGTTTTTCAATTGTTCAATTTGTCGTTCTTTCGATTTTTCAATTTTTCAATTTATCGATCTTTTTAGTTTTAGATTTTGTAATTTTTCAATTTTCATCTTTTCGATTTTTCAATTTTGGTCTATTTCGATTTCTAAATTTATCTACGTCTCGACTTTTCAATTTCGTGACTTTTTGATGTTTTGATTTCCCGATGTTTCGATTTTTAAATTTTCGACATATTTTCGTTTTATTGACTTTTCGATTTTATAATTTTTCAATGTTTTGCTTTTTCAATTTTCCCATTGCTCAAAACTTCGTCGTTTCGGTTTTGGGATATTTCAACATTTCGAATTTTCAATTTAACGATTTTTCGACATTACCATTTTTTGATGTTTCGAATTCTCGATTTTTCAATTTTTGGATGTTTTATTTTTTGGAATTTAATCTTGTTTCTTCAACTTTTCGATTTTTCGATTTCTCGATGTTTCGATTTATCTTCTTCTTGATTTTAGATTATTCAGATTTTCAATTTTTCGATGTTTCAATTTTTTGGGATTTTAATTTTTTTAATTTTTCAGTTTTCCATTTTTTAATTTTTCGTTTTCAGAGATTTATTGAGACTTCGATGTTTCGACTTTTTGAACGTTCAATTTGACGTACTTTCGATTTTTTAATTTTTCAATTTTTCGATTTATCGATCTTATTGATTTTAGATTTTTCAATTTTTTAATTTGTATCTTTCAATTTTTCGATTTTTGCCTATTTCGGTTTCTTAGTTTGTCGACTTTTCGATTTCTCGATATTTTGATGATTTGATTTCCCGATGTTCTAATTTTTGAATTTTTAGATATGTTTTCGATTTTTCGACTTTTTAGCTTTCCGATTTTTCGATTTTCTAATTTTCAATGTTTCAATTTTTCAATTCTTTTTTTCAACATTGCGAATTTTCAATTTTTACATGTTTTAATTTTCCAGTTTTTTACGATTTTTCGATTTTTCGACTCTTCAAATTTTCGATTTCTCACTTTCTGGATTAATCGATTTTTTGATTTACCCATTTCTCAATGTTTCGATTTTTCAGTTTTTCAATTCTTCAATTTCAAAATTTTTCAGGTTTCTGATTTCTCAATTTTTGGTTTTTTAAATTTTTCGACTTTTCGATTTCTCTGTTTTTCAGTCTTTAGATTTTTCAATTTTTCGGTGTTTCAATTTCGGATTTTTTTATTTTTTCGATTCTTCTACTTTTCCTCCTTTTTCAATTTTTCGATATTTTACGTTTTCGATTTTTCAAATTTTCGATATCTTAAATTTACGATATTTTAAATTTTAGATATTTCGACTACGACTTTTTGACTTTTCAATTTCTCGATTTTTCAATTTTTCGATGTTTCAGTTGCTGGATTTTTCAATTTTTCGCTTCTTCAATCTCTCGTTTTTTCGATTTTTCAGTTTTTCGATTTTTTAATTTTTCAATATCTGGATTTATTGAGATTTCGATGTTTCGATTTTTTAATGTTCAATTTGTCGTTCTTTCGATTTTTCAATTTTGCAATTTTTCAATTTTTTTATTTTCATCTTTTTCATTTTTCAAATTTGGTTTATGTCGAGTTTTCAATTTGTCGAAGTCTCGACTTTTCGATTTCATGATTTTTTGATGTTTTGTTTCCTGATGTTTCAATTTTTAATCTTTTCGATATATTTTCGTTTTATTGACTTTTAGATTCTCTAATTTTTCAATATTTTGATTTTTTAATTTTTCGATTCCTAAAAACTTCGTCATTTCAGTTTTGCGACTTTTCAACATTTCAAACTTTCAATTTGTCGATTTTTCGATTTTTCGGTGTTTCTCGATTTTTCAATTTTTGGATGTTTTAATTTTCCATTTTTTACAATTTTTCAATTTTTCGACTCTTCAAATTCTCGATTTCCCAGATTCTCGGTTAATCGATTTTTTCATTTACCCACTTACCCAATTTTTCAATATTTTACGTTTTCGATTTTTCAAATTTTCGATATCTTAAATTTACGATTTTTTAAATTTTAGATATTTCGACTACGATTTTTTGACTTTTCGATTTTCAATTTTTCGATGTTTCAGTTTCTGGATTTTTCAATTTTTTGCTTCTTTAATCTTTCGTTTTTTCGACTTTTCCTTTCTTTCGATTTGTCGGCTTTTTGATATTAAATTGATACGATTTTCAATTTTTCAATTTTTAAAATTTTTTATTTTTCGATGTTTCAATCTTCGGTTTTTAAATTTTTCGTTTTTCAGTTTTTCGATTTTTTAATTTTTCAATTTCTGGATTTATTGAGATTTCGATGTTTCGATTTTTTAATGTTCAATTTGTCGTTCTTTCGATTTTTCACTTTTGCAATTTCAGTTCTTCGATATCTTTATATTTCAATTTTTTGTATTTTTAAATTTCGATTTTTCAGTGATTTTTCGATTTTCGATTTTTCAGATTTTCAATTTTTCGATTTTTAAAATTTTTGATTATTGGATATTCCAATTTTTCGGTTTTTAAATTTTTCGATTTTTTAATTTTTTAATTTCCGGATTTATTCAGATGTCGATGTTTCTATGCTTTGTGTGTTCAATTTGTCATTCTTTCAATTTTTCAATGTTTCGTTTTATCGATGTTTATGATTTAAATTTTTTCAGTTTTTCAGTTTTCATCTTTTAGATTTTTTTATTTTGGCCAATTTTGATTCTTCAATTTGTCGACGTCTTGACTTTTGGATGTCATGATTTCCCGATGTTGTAATTTTTGAATTTTTCGACATTTTTTTGATTTTTCGACTTTTCGGCTTTTCAATTTTTCGATTTTTTAATTTTTCAATGTGTAGATCTTTCAATTTTTCGATTTCCCAAAAATTCGTCATTTCAATTTTTCAACATTTCGATATTTCAATTTATCGATTTGTTGATCTTTCAATTTCAGAATTTTTCAATTTTTGGATATTTTAATTTTCAAGTTTTTAAAATTTCATATTTTTTCTGTTTATCAATTTTTTAAATTTTCGATTTTTCAATTTTTCAGGTTTCTGATTTTTCAATTTTCCCATTTTTGGACTTTTCGATTTCTCGATTTTTCAATTTTTCGATGTTTCAGTTTCTGGATGGTGAAAATTCCGAAATTGAAACACCGAAAAATTGAAAAATCTAAAGATTGAAAAATGGAGGAAGCGAAAAGTCCAAAAATGGGAAAATTGAAAAATCAGAAACCTGAATAATTGAAAAATCGAAAATTTAAAGAATTGATAATAATCAGAAAAAATTTCAAATTTAAAAAACTTGAAAATTAAAATATCCAAAAATTGAAAACCATTTTTTAAGTTTTCGATTTCTCGGTTTTTCAATTTTTTGATGTTTCAGTTTCTGGATTTTTCAATTTCTCACTTCTTCAATCTTTGTTTTTTCGACTTTTCGTTTCTCGATATTTCTATTTGTCGGCTTTTTAATTTTAAATTTTTCCGATTTTTACGACTTTTTGATTTTCGATGTTTCAATTTTTCGGTTTTTAAGTTTTTCGATTTTTCAGTTTTTCGATTTTTTTATTTTCAATTTCTGGATTTATTGAGATTTCGATGTTTCGATTTTTTAGTGTTCAATTTGTCGTTCTTTCGATTTTTCACCTTTGCAGTTTTTCGATTTATCGATCTTTTTAATTTTTGTGTTTTTCATTTTTTGATTTTGGTTTATATCGAGTTTTCAATTTGTCGACGTCTCGACTTTTCATGATTTTTTGATGTTTTGATTTCCCGATGTTGTAATTTTTGAATTTTTCGACGTTTTTTTGATTTTTCGACTTTTCGGCTTTTCAATTTTTCGATTTTTTTATTTTTCAATGTGTAGATCTTTCAAGTTTTCGATTTCCCAAAAATTCGTCATTTCAGTTTTTCAACGTTTGGAAATTTCAGAATTTTTCAATTTGTAATTTTAATTTTCAAGTTTTTAAATTTTTGGATTTATTGAGATTTCGATATTTCGATTTTGAATGTTCAATTTGTCGTTCTTTCGATTTATCGATCTTTTTAATTTAAAATTTTTCAATCGTTTTATTTTTTTATTTTTTTCATTTTTCTATTTTTAATCTATATCGAGTTCTCAATTTGTCGACGTATCGACTTTTCGATTTCATGATTTTTTCATGTTTTGATTTCCCGATATTCTAATTTTGTAATCTTTCGATATTTTTTCGATTTATCGACTTTTCTGCTATTCGATTTTTCGATTTTCTAATTTTCCAGTTTTTACGATTTTTCAGTTTTGGACTCTTTAATTTTTCGATATCTTAAATATCCGATTTTTTTATTCTAGATTTTTCTTCTTCGATTTATAGAATTTTTTGATTTCTCGATATTTTCACTTCTCAATTTTTTCAGTTCGTCGATATTTTTATTTTTCAATTATTCGGTTTTTAAATTTTTCGATTTATTAATTTTTCAATTTTTGGATTTATTGAGATCTTGATGTTTCTATCTTTTGATTGTTCAATTTTTCGTTCTTTCGATTTCTCAATTTTTCGTTTTATCGATGTTTTGTATTTTTAATTTTTCAGTTTTTCAGTTTTTATCTTTTAGATTTTTTGATTTTAGCCTATTTCAATTCCTCAATTTGTCGACGTCTCGACTTTTCGATTTCATGATTTTTTGATGTTTTGATTTCCCGATATTCTATAATTTTTTAATCTGTCGATATTTTTTCGATTTATCGACTTTTCAGCTATTCGATTTTTCGATTTTCTAATTTTCAGTATTTCGATTTTTCAATGTCGATTTTCCAAGACTCTTTCGGCTCTGCAAATTTTCGATTTCTCAGTTTTTCGATTAATTTTTTGATTTACTCACTTCTCAATGGTTCGATTTTTGAGTTTCACAATTCTGCTTCAACTTTTCCTTCTTTTTCATGTTTTCGGTATTTTACTTTTTCGATTTTTCAAATTTTCGACGTTTCAGTTTTTGGATGTTCAAATTTTTCTCTTCTTCAATCTTTCACTTTCTAGACTTTCCGATTTTTTGAGTTTTTAAATTTTCTATTTTTCATTTTTTGATATTTCGTTTTCTCGGTTTTAGATTTCTCAGATATTCAGTTTTTCGGTTTTTAAATTTTTAGGTTTTTTTAATTTTTCAATTTCTGGATTGATGGAGATCTCGATGTTTCGATTTTTTGAATGTTCAATTTGTCGTTCTCTTGATTTTTCAATTTTTCAATTTTTCGTTTTATCGATATTTTTGATTTAAAAATGTTCAGTTTTTCAGTTTTCATCTTTTCGCTTTCTCGATTTTTCAGTCTTTCAATTTTGGAACTTTTCAAGTTTTCAATTTGTCGATTTTTCTATTTTTGTCTCTCTATTTTGGTTATACCGCGAGACCAGAAAAGACGTGAGTCTGTTGGCAGTTCTGGATTTTTAGTTGAAATTGGTATCATGATGTTTTCAATAAATTCCGGTTGTCAGCTCCCCAGATTGACAGTTTATTGACATTTTTAATTTACAAAATTTATTCAAAATGTAACCTAAATTTAACACATGTCACAATTGACGTATCTGTCGCATTTTCGTTTAAAATGACTGCCAACAATCTCAATCATTTCTGATCACAGGGTATTTTTTAATTATGCAATGAATAATAAAATACACATGTGTAATGTTGGTTGCATACTGACATAAATCAATTTATAAACAAACTGAAATATCAGCCATTACCTGTTTATTTAAAAAGTGAAAAATAAATAAATCGTACGCAAAAAGGTGGAGATTTTCTTTAAAATTGTATGGCTGAACCCAAGGACAATGTAACTTCTTACGAGAGATACCTCAATGAAGTTGAATTTTTAAAATTGGTCCGAATGACCATCCGAAGTGTCTAATTCACACAGAATTTTCTCAGGATTACGATTCCGTGCTTATTTTTGATAAACCTCGTCAAAAAACAGTGTTGTCATCAATTATGTTCGTTCTGTTTGAATTCTTCTGGATAGAATAGTACGCAAAGGTACCATTTCTGAGCGTGGATGTCCCAAATTTAGAAAACAGTAAAAATAAAATAACCAAAAGCGACAATAGGAGAGAATTAATTTTTTTTATTATAATTAAATACATTAACTTATAGCACAACATAAATAGTACATATAAATTTAAATTACACTCTTGAAAAATGAGTACCCACACAAGGAAATACAACGAATTTGCCTCTCTAAGTGTCTCCTTTTCCACTACATGTTTATCGGCGATTTGTGACGTTGTAGAACGTTATTTAACAACAGAACGATATCCATGGCAAGTAGCAGTATCAGTACCACTTAGTGCCACTTGCTATGGATATTATCCTATTGTCCAGTGACGATCGAATATTTTCACCTGGTAAAAAAAAAAGAAAAAATGTGATTAAAACATGAACACAATAGAGTTAGACACAAGCAACAACTACATTTTACTCGGAAAACGATATTTAGACTAATGTATCGTCATCCAATAACGTCACTAATCGGTTGTTCCATTACAGTAAAGATAACCTCTGCATAAGGTCGAATTATCTCTTGTAACCTTTCCAATATTGTCGCTAGTTAATCATTTTTTTCTCTGAAGTTCTCAGTTCAAACCAAGTTTAACTTTGTTTTTTTTTTAAGAAATTAGGATATTCGAAGTTGAAAAATAAAATGTTCTAAATATTTGGATGAATCGTTTATTCGTCACTAATTTATACAACTAATAATGTTTTTCTGTCTGCTGGAACTGAATCATTACAATAAAAAAAGTCACCACTGTGGCTAACACATTCGGAATTGTAGATTTGTCTACTTTAAAAAACCCTGCTGCTGAAAAACCGGGACCATGTTCCTGCACAAAAGCACAAAATTCATGCACTGCTTTAGCTTCTTTCTTCAGGTGTCTACACTTCAGTTTCCATTTCCACTCATACGATAATTTCAAAATGTTTGAAACTTCGTGGGAGACGACATCACACATTAAAATCAAAATAAGAGCCGGAACCTACAAATTTTAGAATTACACTAACTGGTACTCTAGTTAGAACTTCTTACAGTCGCCAATAAAGTCAATAGAACATTTGTTGAAATAAGCACATTTTTCATCGGAACTTCTGACGACGGTGTGGTGAAAAGCCAGTCCAAATAGTCAAGAAGGGTCAACGATGCTAGAATAACTATCAACGTAACAGGCCAAGCAAAAATGTCGTTGAAAACGTCTACAGTTTTACCCAAAAGGTAAATTTGTTTATGAAAGTTCTTCAACCAAAAGAGAACTTCGTCAGTACCGCGACTCTGAAAATGTTGAATGTTTGTGTGAATGTGACGATATCGCTTTGACAACATTTTCAGGACCACGCAGATGAGAAAAGTGTACAAGAAATGAATGTAGAGTTGGAGTAGTTCGAAAACGCACTGTGTGATGTAGTACCACCCATACACCTCTTTCCATGTTACAACGGTTAAGACAAGAATGGCACTAAATATAGACTGTGTTAGAACAAAAATAGTGTTTTCTTTGACTGTTTTGCCACTGTTGGAGCTAGAATCTGTAAGTTGTAAATTTTTCAACAAATGAACCCAGTGCTCGATTTTGAAAAAATTGACGTCAAGGATGATCACCAAAGTCAGTGTTAACGATAAAGTGTCTCTTAAAATGCACACAATCGTTTTTATGGGGACAAACGCAGTGTAGAATTGTCTTGATGTTAAAGCATAGGCAAAAGCTGCGATTAAAATAACAGACACGAAAATGGAGTATAGTTTTTGGGGTAGTTTAATTTTTGGGGTTCGAGTTGATGGCGGAGTCAATGCCAGAAATTTGCCAATACTGAAGATCAGTCGCAGTAAATGGAAACACATTCTAACAGTTTTTACAGCTACTGTTTATTTGAGGTCTTTCAATTGAACGATACATATCTATGTTTACCAATTAATGTGAGTACTTTCTATCGTATTTCAGTTAATTGATAAACTTCATTTTGGAGAAAAAACATAAATGTTGACGTTATTTTTATGTAATAGGAAAAATAGTGATCGAAGGTTATTTCGACAGAACGTTCTTCGCCCCCCATCGATATCGATCTGAATTTCTCGAGTTTTTAATTTATTATTTTCTTTGTTTTAACAATTTTTCGATTTTTCAATGTCTGATTTCATTTTTTTTTGTTCTTTCAATTTCAGTTCTTTCAATTTTTCGATTTGCAGTTTTTCAATTTTTTATTTTTTTTTGTTCATGTTTTCAAAATGTTTCATGACACCCAGTCTACGAAAAACGAGGTCTCCCATTTCCACCTGTCTGTCTGTCTGTCTGCGGTCTATCCGGATTTTCATGTAGACTGTAATATGCTAATCAAAATTTGTCTCTCATTCCTACTACGAATGAAATGACGTTATCTCCAAATTTACAACAGTAAATATTCTTTAAATTTTATACAATAAAAATTTTCGGATTTTTTGGTTTTCGGCTTCTCGATTTTCCAAATTTCAATTCGTGGATTTTTCAATATTCCAGTTTCAGAATTTTCTAGTTTTTGTATTCTTCAATTTTTCAACTATCCAATTTTTTGATATTTTAAATTTTGAATTTTTGACATTTCCAAATTTTCAATATTTAGGTTTCTCAATCTTTCGATTATTCGATTTTTTTTTACAAGATTTCCCCACATTTCAATGTTCTTCAGTTTTTCGATTTTTTTAATTTTCAATGTTTCGAATTTATTTCTCGATTTTTTAATTTTTCGATTTCTCAATTTTCCGATGTTTCAGTTTTAGAATTTTTCAACTGTTTTTCTTCCAATTTTTAGTCTTTCGTTGTCAAATTTGGGATTTTTTAATATACAGATTTTATCAATTCCTCAATTTGTTGATGTTTCGATTCCTCGATCTTTCGATTTTTCGAATTCTCGGTATTAGACTTTTCGTTTTTTCAAAGATTTTTGAATTTTTTAATTTTTCGATTTTTTGATTTGATTCCTCGATTTTCAATGTTTCGATATTCTAATTTTTCAATTTTTTAAATTTTAGATTTTTCGATATCTCGATGTCCCACTTTTTCAGTGTTTCGATTTCAGTCCTTCAATTTTTCGATTTTTCAATTATTCAATATTTCAGATTCGGAATTTTCCACTTTTTTAATTCTTCAATTTTCAAATTACCCGATTTTTTGATATTTTAATGTTTAAATTTTTAATGTTCCTTCATTTTCAATTTTTAGATTTCTCAATCTTTCGATTAATCGATTTTTTATTTTTATAGGATTTCCCCACTTTTCAATGTTTTGACTTTTCAGTTTTTCAATTCTTCAATTTTTGATTTTTTTAATTTTTCGATTTTTTGAATTTATTTCTCGATTTTTAAATGTTTCGATTTCTCAATTTTCCGATGTTTCAGTTTCTTAGAATTTTTCAACTGTTCGATTCTTCAATTTTTCTGCCAATTTTTAGTCTTGCGTTGTCAAATTTAGGATTTCTCAATATACAGATTTTATCAATTCCTCAATTTTTTGATGTTTCGATTCCTGGATCTTTTGATTTTTCGAATTCTCGGTTTAGACTTTTCGTTTTTTCAATTTTTCGATTTTTCGATTTATCCACTTTTTTTAATTTTAAATGTACGGTTTTTTAACTGTCCGATTTGTGGATTTTGGCATATTCGATTTTTCAATTTTTCGATTTTTAAATTTTAGATTTTTCGATATCTCGATCTCCCAATTTTTCAGTGTTTCGATTTCAATACTTTAATTTTTTCGATTTTTCAATTTTTCAATATCTCAGATTCGGGATTTTCCACTTTTTTTATTCTTCAATTTTTCAATTATCCATTTTTTAAATATTTTCTGTTTAAATTTTTGACGTTCCTAGATTTTCAATTTTTAGATTTCTCAATTTTTCGATTAATCGATTTTTTATTTTTATAGCATTTCTCCACTTTTCAATGTTTTGACTTTTCAGTTTTTCAATCCTTCAATTTTCTGATTTTTAAAATTTTCGATTTTTCGAATTTATTTCTCGATTTTTCGAATTTATTTCTCGATTTTTAAATTTTTAGATCTCTCAATTTTCAGATGTTTTAGTTTTGGAATTTTTCAGCTGTTCTATTCTTCAATTTTTCTTCCATTTTTTAATCTTTCGTTCTCAGTTTTGGGATTTTTCAATATTTCAATACTTCAATTTTTTGATTTCTCGATTTTTTACTTTTATATTTTTAAATTTTTAGATTTGTAAGTTTTAGATTTATCAATTCTTTAATTTTTTGATGTTTCGACTTCTCGAACTTCCGATTTTTCATTTTTCGGTTTTAGATTTTTCAGTTTTCCAACTTTTAGATTTTTTAATTTTTCAATTTTTTGATTTTTCAATTTTCCGATTTTTCTACTTTTTTAATTTTAACTTTCTAATTTATTCACTACCCGATTTGTCGATTTTGACATATTCGATTTTTCAGTTTTTCGATTTTTAGATTTAAGATTTTGATTTTTTTAATCTCCCCTCGATTTTCAATTTTTCATTGTTTTAGTTTTTCAGTTCTTCAAATTTTATATTTTTCGATATATCTCGATGTCCCGATTTTTCAGTGTTTCAGTTTTTCAGTTTTATAATCATTCATTTTTTCGATTTTTCAATTTTTTGATTTTTCCGGTTTTTTATTTTTCAATTTTTCGACCTTTCGAGTTGAATTTCTCGGTTTTTCAATTTTTTGATTTCTAAATTTTAGGTTTATCAATTTTTCAATTTTTTGATGTTTCGACTTCTCGATCTTTCGATTTTTCATTTCTCGTTTTTAGATTTTTCAGTTTTTCAACTTTTAGATTTTTGAATTTTTCGAATTTTTGAAGTTCCGATTCCTCGATTTTCCATTTTTCCATGTTTTAATTTTTCCATTTTTTAAATTTTCAATTTTTCGAATTTATTTCTCGATTTTTAAACTTTTCTATTTCTGAATTTTCCGATCTTTCAGTTTTGGAATTTTTCGACAGTTCAATTTTTCTTCCATTTTTCAATCTTTCGTTGTCAGTTTTGGGATTTTTCGATATTTCGATAATTCAATTTTTCGATTTCTAGATTTTTTACTTTTAGAATTTAAAATTTTTCGATTTTCAAATTTTCGATTATCAATACCTACCTCAATTTTTTGATGTTTGGACTTCTCGATCTTTCGACTTTTCGAATTCTCGGCTTTAGATTTTTTTTTCTGTTTTTCTATTTTTTGGTTTTTTGATTTATCGACGTTTTTAATTTTAGTTTTTCCATTTTTTAACTAAGCATTCAATTTGTTGATTTTGGCATATTCGTTTTTTAAATTTTAGATTTTTGAATGTTTTAATTTTTCGATTTTTCGATTTCCAATTTTCGATTATTTTAATTTTTCAATACATATTTTAAATTTTAGATTTTTCGAAATCTCGATGTTCCGAATTTTCCAATGTTTCGATTTTTCAGTTATTCATTTCTTCAATTTTTGATCTCGAATTTTCCAATGTTTCAATTTTTCAGTTATTTAATTTTTGATCTTTTAATTTTTCGATTTTTTTTATTTCTGATTTTTTTCGACTTCGATTTTTCGAATTCTTTCTCGATTTTAAAATTTTTCTATTTTCCAATTGACAAAAGTTTTAGTTTTTGAATTTTTCAACTGTTCGATTCTTCGATTTTTCTTACAATTTTCCATCTTTCGTTGTCAGTTTTGGGATTTATCAATATTTCGATACTTCAATTTTTCGATTTCTTGATTTTTTATTTTTACATTTTTAAATTTTAAAATTTTTCGCTTTTCAAATTTTAGATTTGTCAATTCCTTAACATTTTAACGTTTCGATTTCTCAATCTTTCGATTTCTAGAATTCTCGGTTTTAGATTTTTCTATTTTTCAATTTTTAGATTTTCAAATTTTTTTATTTATCGATTTTTTGATGTTTTAACTACTCGATTTTCCATTTTAAGATATATTAATTTTTCGTTTTTACTAAATTTTATATTTTTCGATATCTCTTCATCCCGATTTTTCAATGTTTTTCAGGATTTCAATCTTCAATTTTTCGATTTTTCCGGTTTTCCGACGTTTATTCTTCCATTTTTCAATCTTTCGTTGTCATTTTTGGGATTTTTCAATATTTCGACACCTACTTCAATTTTACGATTTCTCAATTTTTTACTTTCAGATTTTTAAATTTTTGGATTTTCAAATTTTAGATATTTATCTATTCTCCAATTTTTTGATGTTTAGATTTCTGGAATTCTCGGTTTTAGATGTTTCAATTTTTCAATTTTTCGATTTTTTAATTTTTCAATTTTTCTATTTATCTACTTTTTTAATTTTAACTTTTTGATTTATTTACTACCCGATTTGTCGATTTTGACATATTCGATTTTTCAAATTTTTCGATTTTTAGATGTTTCGATTCCTGGATTTTCAATTTTTCGTTATTTTAATTTTACAGTTCTCCAAATTTTATATTTTTCGATATATCTCGATGTCCCGATTTTTCAGTGTTTCAGTTTTTCAGTCTTATAATCATTCATTTTTTCGATTTTTCAATTTTTCGATTTTTTCGGTTTTTGATTTTTTAATTTTTCGACCTTTCCACTTGAATTTCTCGATTTTTCAATTTTTTGATTTCTAAATTTTAGGTTTATAAATTTTTCAATTTTTTTGACTTTTCAATTTCTCGATTTTACAGTTTTTCCATATTTTAATTTTTGCAATAGTTAGGTACAAACTGTTTCTTCGCAGGATCTGTTGTTTATTTATTTTCACCAAAGCATGTCAAAAGTGGGAAATCGAAGTTAAAGAAAAATCTAAAAATTATCGCGATTTAGTTATCTGAAACTATTCCCGACTTTTTTAATTTATATGGAAAAAGAAAATATTGTCAATTTTTTGACTGTGTTTAGCATTAATTAACTGTTACTTACTATATCCTAGATACAGTATGGCCCAAAATTCAGCAGAGGAAGATTACACATTTACGGTGGACTATACAATTGTTTTATGGCAGAACTCGTTTAGAGCTAAAGATTGTAAAGTTACATACCAAAGTTTTCTTAGTGGTATGTACGTCCTATATACTTTACAGATTTTGTTAGAAAATGCCCCATTGTATTTTTCAGTCAGACACAAATACCCGTAAAGAAATCAATTTAGTCGAATTTAATTATTTTATTAACATTATTATTATAAAAAATGACCGAACATTTGGTGTAATCACATAATACATATATAATTGATAACATAATTATTACCTTATTTAAAAATATCATGTTTGGTATTCATTTAGTGTTAAATTTAAGAAATTTAAAGAATGGGAGATCTCTGTGTACACCACAAAACGGGAAATATTGCACCATTTTGTTGCAAAATAATTTGTTACTAAAGCAGTCTGAATACCAGTGACGTAATACCGTCCATGGTGGTTATACACCAAACCACTACCAATGTCGACGATGCACCCATTTCCTGGAAAACCATATACATTACCATGATTTTTAAAGTACCAAGTATACCAACCTCTACTGGGACACGAAGCACACATTTTGTCATTTGTTAAAAAATAACGACGAAAACTGTCAATCAGACAGTGTTGACATATAGAGCGAGAAGGAGAATATATTTTCTGTTCTTTCAAGACTTTCGTATAATTAGAAGCTCCTATTGAACCAAAAGCACTCACAAATCCATACTTATTTTCTGAAAAAATGTATCTTTGGTGGAGATCTATACATACAGGGAAGACGCTGGTCGATAGAACGAAAGTTTTTGTTGTAACTAGAATTACAATGTTGCCACTATAACTATCACCAACGTTTTCGCTAGCTAGAAGAATTTTGTGCACCTAAAATATGATTACTTTATTGCTTTTTAAAACTAGTGAAAACAAACCCTAGAAAATTGAGCGTCTCTATTGTCGGTAGAATTGTTGTATATTTTTCCAACAGCCACTTCATAATTTTCTTTAGATTTTGTTTTTCCTTTAGCGTCAGTGACACAAATTGCAACTGAAAATTTTCGCAAGTTTGAAATTTTTCGCAAAGATTGTTAATACATGCCTGTTAAAACGAGTTTCGGACTTAAAAGCGATCCACTGCAGACAAACTCAGGCGTTTTTTGTACATTGTATATCGTTGCATGCCATGGATAATCTGACGAAGCTATGACGTCAGATATGTTGGTCACTTGATTTGTATTCGACGATGATTTTTTGCCACATGCTGTGTAATGTAAAAATAATAAGATTTTAGGAATGGTAGGAGCTTTTCGTTTTATATAGTAAAGTAGGCTTTTTTCTTTAAGTTTGATAAACTGATTTGATGATTTAGTTTTTTGTCTGTCAGTAGTCTGATTGACATTTACTTTGAGCTGGATTGCCACTTTTCTACTTCATTTATTAGATCAGAATTATTAGACGCAATTTTTTAATCAAGCAAACAAATGTTTTAATTTTGTCAGCAAGGAAATGCCTAAAATAGTTTTACAGCAACAAAAAATTGCAATAAAAATATGTTTTTGGCAGTTTCGATGTAACTATGAGGGTCTCGAACATATTTTCTGTAATGTAAAAATAAAAATTTTCAAAATTGGTGGTTAATCAGCTCATTCCTGCTTTGGCAAAGTTGAACCAAAATCAAATTTTAATTTTTCAATTTTTGGATTTTTCGGTTTTTCAAAATTTTAATTAAAAAATCGAAAAATGACAAATCGTGAAAAGGAAAAAGTTTAACTTGCGAACTTGAAAAATTAAAAATGCAAAAATTCCAAAATTGTAAAGTTATAACTTGAAAAATCAAAAGATTGGAATTAAAAACTGCAAAACTGTCAAACAAATTATCAAATGAAATATTCAAAAGTTGAAAAATCTAAAAGCTAAAAAAAAATGAAAACTGGAATTTCGAATTCGATTTTGTAAGATGTTTTTTTTTTCAATTTTCCGATTTTTCAATTTGTCATTTTTTAATTTTTTATTTTTTTATTTTTAGCAAGTACTAGCCCCACCCACCCAGCCTTTATTTTCTTAGAAGAATAACTCATCTGCCAAAATTAGTTTTATCTTGGCAAGTACTAGCCTCCCGCCCACCCTCCCGTATTTTCTTAGAGGATATGTCATTTACCATAATCAGTCTCATCTTGACAAGTACTAGCCCCACCCACCCTCCCTTTATTTTCTTAGAAGAATGGGTCATCTGCCTAAATCAGTCTTATCTTGACAACTACTAGCCCCGCCCACCCACCCTTATTTTTGTAGAGAATATGTCATTTGCAAAAATCAGTCTGAGAGTTGCCAAGATAAGACTGATTTTGGCAGATGACATATTCTCTAAGAAAATATGGGAGGGTGGGTGGGGGGCTAGTACTTGCCAAGATAAGACTGATTTTGGCAGATGACTTATTCTTCTAAGAAAATCAAGGGTGGGTGGGTGGGGCTAGTATCTTTTCTTTGAAGAGTAAGTCATTGCCCAAAATCAGTCTTATCTTGGCAAGTACTAGCCCCCCGCCCACCCACCCTTATTTTCGTAGAGTATATGTCATTTGCAAAAATTGGTCTCACAGTTGCCAAGATAAGACTGATTTTGGCAGATGACATATCCTCTAAGAAAATATGGGAGCGTGGGCGGGGGGCTAGTACTTGCCAAGATAAGACTGATTTTGGCAGATGACTTATTCTTCTAAGAAAATCAAGGGTGGGTGGGCGGGGCTAGTATATTTTCTTTGAAGAGTAAGTCATTGGCCAAAATCAGTCTTATCTTGGCAAGTACTAGCCCCCCGCCCACCCACCCTTATTTTCGTAGAGAATATGTCATTTGCAAAAATCAGTCTCAGAGTTGCCAAGATAAGACTGATTTTGGCAGATGACATATCCTCTAAGAAAATCAAGGGTGGGCGGGCGGGGCTAGTATCTTTTCTTTGAAGAGTAAGTCATTGGCCAAAATCAGTCTTATCTTGGCAAGTACTAGCCCCCCGCCCACCCACCCTTTATTTTCTTAGAAGAATGGGTCATCTGCCTAAATCAGTCTCAGAGTTGCCAAGATAAGACTGATTTTGGCAGATGACATATCCTCTAAGAAAATATGGGAGGGCGGGTGGGGGACTAGTACTTGCCAAAATAAGACTGATTTTGGCAGATGACTTATTCTTCTAAGAAAATCAAGGGTGGGTGGGCGGGGCTAGTATCTCTTTTTTGAAGAGTAGGTCATTGGCCAAAATAAGTTTTTTTGGCAAATACTAGTCCGGCCTACCCGCCTTTTATTTTCTTAGAGGGTAGGTTATTTGGCAAGTGCTAGCCCCACCCACCCGCCCTTTTGTTCTTAGAGAATAGATTATTTGCCAAAATCAGTCTTTTCGTAGCGAGTACTGCTAGATTTTTCAGTTTTTCGTTTTTTCAACTTTCGAATTGTTCTATTTCTCGCCTTTTAAACTTTCAATTTTTTAATTTGTCTTTCGATTTTTGATTTCTCTGGGCAACTCAAAAAAACTTTTCGATTTTTTGATTTTACAATTTTTCCGACGTCTCAATTATTTGATTTTTAAAAATATCGAGAAAATAGATGTTTATGTTTTTAAATTTTCGATTTTTGAGTCACTTTAAGATTCAATGCATCGAAGATTTTCTTTGAAATGACGCTGACTGGACTGCCGGTATCACACTCAAATTTAACTGGTTTGCCAAGAATTTGTACCGTAATGAACATTCTTGGTTCATAAGCTGACGAAGAGGTATTGAAGATGTCGATAATTTTATTTATTTGAAATTCTTCATCAACAGAGGAATTTGAACCGATGTCGACGTTTTTGACAGTTTGTTGATTTTTTTGAAGTAATGTACATACTTTATTATCCATTCACGATCTTTATATAGTAAAGTAGGCTTTGATATTTTTTCTTTAAGTTGGATAAACTGATTTCATGATTTAGTTTTTTGTCTGTCAGTAGTCTGATTGACATTTACTTTGAGCTGGATTGCCACTTTTCTACTTCATTTATTAGATCAGAATTATTACACGCAATTTTTTAATCAAGCAAACAAATGTTTTAATTTTGTCAGCATAGATAATTTGTCATTGTAACAGATTCACAGATCATTGCGACATTATTTAAAAAAAAAAATGTCTAAAATAGTTTTACTGCAACAAAAAATTGCAAGAAGTAAGTATGAGGGTCTCGAACATATTTTCTGTAATGTAAAAATACGCTGCAAAATATTTTTTAATTTTTTCTCTCATAGGTGGAAACATCACCTGTGGCGGAAATTTTATCAACAGGAAACCAAAATTGAAAAACATGACTATCTGGCAAGCGAAAACCAACGGATTTTATTTACAAATTATATGTTTCGGAAAGACCTGCAACGACAAATTTGGCAACTTAATGAAAAAAACGAATTTTTCAATGTAGATAGTCTTTTGGGATATTCTATGGAACAGTTGGAATTTAAAGGGGGGCGAACCGAATTATACAAAATTCTTAAGTCAATGGGTTATAAACACAGGGAAGTGAATGGTCGCAAAATTCTATGTGAACAAAAACATGTCGTTACTTTTTTGGGAACATATTTACAGTTTCTAAATTCTTGTGAAAAATTGACTTTCGTGTATTTGGATGAAACATGGATCTGTCAAAATGGTTCGTCCATTCGTCGCTGGGTGCACGATACTGATCTAAAAAGCAATCCCACCAAAATTAAAAGTGAAGGATCAGGGTTTACTATACTGCACGCGGGTTGTTCAAGGGGGTTCTTGGATGGTTGTAACAATTTTTTAAATTCAAAAAATAACGATAGAGACTATCAGAAAACGATGATGGACGGGACAATTTTTCAAAATTGGGTGGTTAATCAGCTCATTCCTGCTTTGGCAAAGTTGAACCAAAAATGTGTGGTGGTTTTAGACAATGCACGGTACCATTCGGTTCAGGTGGATAAACCACCCACTTTTTCTAGTAAAAAATGTGAAATGCAGGAATGGCTCTTTAAACATAGTGTTGAATTTGACAAAAAATTTTCGAAGAAACAGTTGTGGGATTTAATTAAACCCTTCAGAAACAATAGAAAAAAAAAAGATATTTGGTAGAGGAGACATTAAGAGAAAGTGGACATGAAGTTTTTAGATTACCTCCGTACCATTGTCAATATAATCCAATTGAAATGGCGTGGGGATTTTGTAAGAACTATTACAACAAGCATATAAATTCTCAACCTTCATTAAAAAATAGGGTGGAGAATTTACGGCTCGAGGCGCTTTCTAAATGTACTCCAAGCATGTGGCAAAATTTTTGTAAACATTGTGAAAAACTTATTTTGGCAGATTGGGAAAAAAATATGGGAAATCTTTCGTACGAATCTATACCTCCTTTCACTATTTCGCTAGGTGAATCTGATTCAGAATCTGAATTTGAAAATGACGGTGATGATACAGATTTTCATAGCGAAATAATGAAAATGCAGTGAATTGTAGCTTGTCGGGGGGTGATATTTTTACGGATCTTTCCTTCTAAATTTATCGAGGTAGTATGTGAAAAACTAACTGACGTACAACAAAATAGGTATAATTTTAGTTAGATCATCCACGTTGTTAGTTTGCACGAAATTTTAAGCATTTTCATTTTTTTTTGTAAGTATTCATGGACCTGGAGAAGGCGTATAGTAACGTTCTTATTTAATAAGCGTTTGGAAGTACTTAGTAAAAGCAAATTAAGAGCACTTGCATAAGTAGAGAGCGGATTTGTAGGTTTAATGCTTTTTGTGAAAAATGTAAGCCCTTCAAAACTTTTTTATATCTGTAACTATCATACAATTTGGAGTCATTTGACACATTTTTTTAAGCTTATTTGCTTTTTTATCAATTTTATGCATATTAAAACTTATATGCTTATTTAATGCTTTTTTCGACGAATATGAGTTTTAATGCATATTTTGTTCAAATGCCGGTCTTGTCGGGATGACAAATACTTGTTAGTTAGCCGTATCGTATCGTATGCGTTTTACCTGTACTTGACCATTGAAGTACACTTACTCAAAACCCTTTCTGTGAATAGGTTCCGGTCGTTTGAGTAATAAAATTTTATTATAGGATTGGAAAAATACTCCATAGATTTTATGACTTTAAATCCTTACTTCCGTTGATAATGAATTAAAGCTTTTAACCAGATGTTCTTTTTCGGCATTTTGCGGCAAGACCGTTGAAGATTTTCTAGAAAAAAGGATTATTGTACCCAACTACTTACCTTTAAATTTTTCTAATGGAAACTTTTAAGTAAATGGACCGTTTATTTCACAACCATCAGTCTATCGCATCTGTCGTAGTACAGTGTTATACGTGGTTCTCCCTTGTTACATGTTGAGTTCTTTTTGGTAATATTACTAATATTTTAAAAGAATGCCGAAAGTAAAATCGACGCCGAATGAGTGGATAAGGGATTTTCCAGAATTAAAATTAGAAAACAACAAAATATTCTGCAGAGCTTGTGTGAAAACCGTAAGACCACTAATTTTTTTTATCTATTTTCCTTTGTTAACCCTGTATATGTACGTTGTTTTAGATTCAAAGTGATAAAAAATATAACGTGACGCAACATGTCAGAACGACTCTTCATGTAGAAAGGAAGAAAATGTTTGAAGTTTCTAAAATTAAACAGCAGACCATACATAAATCTGTTGCATCTACTTCCACAAAAGATGAGCAGTTTCAGTTTAATTTCGATTTATGTAAAATGATGATCCAGTCCAATATACATTTAAAAAAATTGGAGAAAGGCCCTCTTCAAGAATTCCTTGAAAAACACTGCAATCGACATATTCCCGTTGAAAGTACTCTCCGAAAAAATTATGTAGGCCCGGTGTTTCAGCAAGTTTACAACGAAATTAAACATCGCATTGGAGATAATTATTTATGGTTCGCTGTCGATGAAACAACCGATAGTTGTGGAAGATACGTGGCAATTTAAATTGTTGGAATCTTAAATGAAAATTTCCCTGGTCGAGGGTATGTAGTAAGTTTGAAAATATTAGATAAAACAAATGGCAATACGATTACCAGATTTGTAAATGACAGTCTTACGTCACTATTTTTGCCAAATTCCGTACTGGCGAATAAAATTTTATTGATGATCTCGGATGCAGCTCGTTATATGTTGAAAGCAGGGAATAATCTAAAAATATTGTACCCCAATTTAATTCACTCTACTTGCATTGCTCACGGTTTAAACAGAGTGGCTGAAGGAATACGTTTGCAGTTTCCTACTGTTAATAAATTAGTGGCAAATGGTAAAAAGATTTTTGTTAAAGCCCCATTAAGAGTGCAACATTTTAAGGAAAAATTTCCAAACATACCATTGCCCCCAGAGCCGATTATAACGAGGTGGGGAACATGGTTACAAGCCACATTTTATTATGACACATATATCAAAGAATTTGAGGAAGTAGTTACGGAGTTTAGCGAAGATTCTTCTCAATCGATTAAAGATTGCATAAATATATTGGAAAACAAAGATTTGCGACAAGATCTAGCTTTTCTAAGAAGCAATTATCAATTCGTATGCGAGGTAATAGAAAAGTTAGAAAAACCCAACATGTTGTTCGTAGATGCCGTAAACTTAGTGAAAGAATTTAAACAACAAGCAAACGCAGTAAGGGGTGATATTGGTACTAGAGTATCTCAAAAACTTGACGAAGTGTTAAATAAAAATGCAGGTTTCGGTGTTCTTTCCGACGTTACTCGTGTTTTGCAAGGCCAGAAGGTGGAAAATTTGGAGTTAGATTCAACATTAGTTGCAAAATTCAAATTTGCGCCAACAACGAGTGTGGATGTTCAACGCACATTCTCCAATTTTAAACACATTTTAAATGATCGGCGAAAAAATTTTACAGTGGATAACTTGGAACATATTACAATCATAAATTGTTTTAAAGAAAACTGAAATACGTGTGTAAAATATAAAGTCTAGGATTATTGTAATAATATTTTATCCAAAGTTCTAAGAAGTGTTCTTTGATTTGTAATATGATTATGTTTTTAATGCCTTTTTGCTTAAAATAAAACTTTTTTAATGAAAGTGTTATGCTTATTTAATGATTTTTTGCTTAAAATAAAACTTTTTTATTGAAAATGTTGTGCTTATTTAAGCGCTTATTCTTAATTTTTTTGTGCTTATAAATCCGCTCTCTATAGATAAATAATTCAATTTAAGGCCGGAAAAATGTTTCAGAAGAGCTAAACCCATCAAAGCACTAGAGCAAGGTTGTTGTCCTTTACCAACTCTTTTAGTAATCTTAGAAAAGTGAAAAAAGAAGTTGGAAGATATGGAAATAAACTGTTTACAAAGGTCGAAATTTCCATTTCTAAGAAGAGTGGGCGAGCAGAACGAACTGTTGATTGAGAATTAAAGATGAGATGCTAAATGTGGCATGCGACAATAGTCGTATGTAGAACCCCATTCATATAAAAACAATGTTTAAGTGAAATTTTAGTGTTTGTTTCTTACATATGAAACAAACACCTACAAAAAGCCGAATAACTGTTTTCAATATTGTAAAGTTTTATGCTTTCTAAGAAATGGATACCGTTAACTTGGTCATTGGTACTGAAAACTGACAGTATCGGCAACAATGTTTATATTTCTGGCATATTTTTTAACCTTTAATTTAATAAAACATAACCTAACGAAAAAAGTTCAGGGAATTTTTATTCATCTGGATCGAATACCAACAAACTCGCTAGATTTTCATGGCCAACCGTACTATATAAAGATTGTGAACGGATAATACTGACCTGATGGTACGCACACAGGAGGTGACTGGTCCCAGGACCCATTGACACATACGTGAACCAATTCCCTATCCGAACCCACATTTTCGTAAAAGTTAACACACCGAAACCTGGCGACAGTACCTTCCACAGCTCCAGTACAATTTTTTCTTTCTTCGCCTTTATAGCTACATGTGACTTGCATGCTTTCTGTACCCACTATCACTGGACACATTTCTGCAAAATGAAAAAAAAAAGATAGTTTGTTTACTTAAAATGTCAAGAAGTTTGCCACCACAGTCATGATACATACTCAAACAGTTCCCTAAATGGTATGACCCGTTCTTATTGCAGCAAAATATTGTGTTTGGAGTATCCAGTGCAAAATTCTCGTTACACTGTATTGTCAAAACGGTTCCTGCTGCTACTGACATTCCAGGCTGAAAGGCCTTTCCTGGCCCAGAAACACTCCATTTACCAAATTCGGGGTGGTTCGGTAGGGTACAACGCTTGCTTAAATTAAATTGCGATCATTAAAGTATAAAATTCATAAATAAATAAAGTTTAAAGTTTTTACCTACTAGTTAGTAAATCGTTACTGTCACAGTCGGACTCGTTTGTACACCCAAAACGACTAAATTTGAAAATTAAAAACAAGCCAGTTTTATAACTCACGGTCTAAATCGTGCCTCTTTGTCCAGTACGAAGTTCTCCATATAGGCGGAAAATCTCGTATACAGGGTATATTGCTGACTGTCACATCCACCTACAGCATGGTGGGCCTTCGGCGAAATACTTACAATTCCAACGATATAAAAACGCCCTTTGTATTTAGACACGAGACCTCCGCCACTGTCTCCACTGCAAGCAGAAGCACCTAAAATTGACTTTATGGTAAGTCTGACCCCAAAAAGTTGCAAATTTTACTAGAATTTAAAAAACCAGCACACAATTTATCGTCGGTCATGTATTTCACGTCGTCGGGGTCCAAGCTTCCTAAGCACCTTTCGTTAGTGATAATGGGCACTTTTAAATGTTTGAGAACATCAGAAGGATTTTTTTGCTCGGAGGTGTAGCCCCAACCACTAACCTAGAAGCAATCACTCTACTAGAGTTCATTTCTGAATCAAAATGGATTATTACATAGGCACGCTTTGCTATGGTAGGATCTACCAACATTTGGTGGCGTCTTGGGTTCCACATGACACACACAGGTCCCACGCTATCAGACAGATCGAACTTTTTCTCTGTTATTATGACAGCGATGTCTGCGGAATAATGGCGCGCTTGTGCTTTGTACTGATACGGAACGAAGATTTCAAGTATCTAAAACCTAAATAAAAGTGACTGTTTTCTTATGTGGGGACATACAGAAGAAAACTGTGCCGTTTTTGCATCGCCAGAATGGTCGTACTGTCGAAAATATTTTCCAACTGCAACGACATAGTTGTCTTTTGGTTGTACTTGAGCTTCGGAATTTGTTACGCAATGTGCTGCTACAATACAATTAGTGTAATTTTTTCAGTTAGTGGGTAACAAACCTGTGACCACGACTCTTTGATTTAGTAGAGTTCCACCACAAAGTAGACTTTTATCCTGTGCTTTGTACAAAGCGGCTTGCCAAGGGTACTGTCCCCGCTCTGCTTTAGCTCCGCCCACAATTAATGTAGGGTTATTTTCGTGTGAAGATTCGCCGCATACTAAAATGTGGCATGTCAATAAACACAGTGCATAATCGAATTGTACAATAATTTACTTGGAATGCACTTCGGAATACTCCGATTCCAAATCCCGTCAATACACTGGATTGGTCCTCGTCCCGCAGGCTGCTCTTCGTAATAACTAGCACAGCTAACTCGAGCTACGGTTCCGACGAAAGGATTTTCACAAGAGTCCAACTGTTTTCCGTTGCGGCTGCAATTTACATTCATCACTGAAGTGCTGCTGATTTTAGGACACGTCCCTGTGAACCCTTTTGGAGAAAATAGTCACTGGTGGAATGAAATCTTACGTAAACATTCTCCAATTTCGGATTTCCACTTTCCACGAATGCAGGTAACGGTATCGTCGCCCACTATTTTGTAGTTTTTTTGGCAGCTTAGTTCTAAAGTAGTACGGGGCGGTACGTGGCTTCCAGGGGATAGCTGAGCGGTGGCTTCGTAAATGGTCCATCGGCCAAATTGTGGATGTGGTGGCAGAACACAGCTAATTATTTTTTTAAATATTATTTAGTTATGCTAAATCTGTGTAGATTAACCCACTTTTAAAAACGTTACCTATTGTTAGGGGAGAGTCGTGGTGTTCTGGTTTTGCTGTCGGTGCAATGAACTAGTAGGAAGAAAAATGTAGTTAATTTTGTCAACGGAAAACCATGAATTACCCAAAATGCATAAACCAATTATGGCAACCATCACACCGTTATCGATTTGGATACGCATAATGATATACGACAAAATTCGCACTAAATTGATAACTGAAGCAAAAAAGGTCGAGCTCGGTTGTCTGTTTATACTTATTACCAGATATCTAAAACGGGAATTCCGGTGGTTATAAATGACGAGATTAGCGAGTCAAATTTATCACGATTTCGTGGTCAAAACTGTCACTTAAGAGTTCAAATTTCCTTCTGGATCAGTGACGTAACTTGTTGCTAAACATTTTTAAATTATGAAAATTGTGTCCGGATTTTTATTAGACGGATAATCTACAAAACTAGGTCAATCGTTGTCAGATTTTAAATGTATATTAGGATTGTCGTCTAGGTGGTAAAACCCTAACCAAAATTTTGCATATCGTCCCCACCAAAGTCTTAATTGGTTTCTGTCTGCACAGCAGTGGCTACTTTCCAATAGAAAAACTTTCCGATAAACAAAAGTATGTTTAAAATTTGAAAAAAATAACTGCGTATCAAAAAATCCCGTACTAAAACGACATCTGTCATAAAAGCAAGAGAATTATGTTCAACGTGTCACTTTTCATGAAAATATTTCATCAAAGACGTTTCGTAATTAAAGAAAGAAAACATCAGACTAAAACCAACTTTCAGCAGAAACGTGCGTTTATTTCACTGTTAGCTTATTGAAACATACAGACTACGTTTCAGTTGTAGATAATTTTGGTAAAATAAAGGAACTCATATATTTCGAAATATTGGCATATTGTGGAAACGTGTCAAAATGCCCGACTATGGGAATATCCATAATCCCAGCTACGTAGTACTTGTCATTGAATTCGTACACAAGACCACTACCAAGGTAGTTTATCCCCATCTTGTCTATCAAAAAAAATAATAATTACCAACTTTTTAAAAATTTCATCTAAATATACCATCGAATAAGCAGATTGTGTCCCTTGAATGTCCTTCAAAATTTAATGCATTTTTAAAAGACACCTGAATTTTTCGTTCTTTTAAAACATCGTCATAACCCCAACTGCTGATCTGCAACAGATTTGATGTGGTTATATTCCGTCTACAACTGACAAACGGCCGAACTTACATAAAAAAATTGATTTTCTAAAAATTTGTAATTTTGGCCGACGTCTAAACATACCGGCACGACATTCCGAGACAACACAAACGTTTTTTTTGTAATTAAAACAGCAATATTTGCAGTCCCGACTTCATAGTCAAAGGGTATAAAGATTTCGTTCACCTAAAATTGTTTTGTCAACGTGCCAACAAAAACGACAATACAGGTGCTCTCTCTCTCTTTTTTCTGTTTTAGACTTCATTTTTTTAATGCTCCAATTTGGAAAACACCGTGAATATTGATTTTGGTATTTGATTCTTACTTGAGAAAATTGTGCCTCCGTGTCCCTGGCGTCGTCAAATTCACCATAATTCTTTCCTACAGCTACGCTGACATTTTCTTTGGGTATCAAATCGTCTGGATACCTCAGACAATCCACAGCTAAAATTTTTGAAGTCGTATAAATTTTCGACAAAGATTTCGAGTCTTGCCTGTGAGTATCACTCTTTGACTTAAAAGAATTCCATTGCATACAGAATATTGCTGATTGTACAAAGATATAGATACATGCCATGGATAATCTTCAGAGGTAACGTTAGACACACCAATAGTTGAATTTCTGGTTGGCCTTCTCCCACATACTGTAATGAATTTTGTTACGCTTTACTATACTGCACTACAGTGTATGCTAACCTGGTTCACACTGAGGATTTGGTTGATTCCACTCCCCATTGATGCAGAACTGAGGGGGTCTAATTTTCAACTGCACGTCTTCGTAAAAGTTGGCACACTGAAACTTGGCTTGAGTGCCTTCCACGGCTCTAATACAGTTTTTCCTTTCTTTGCCTTTGTAGGTACATGTGACTTGCATACGTGGTGTGCTAACTATTGCTGGACAGACTTCTGCGACTAAATACGGACAATTAATTTTAGCAATTTAGAGAGCATTTCTTATCAACGCTTTTCCCTCCAACAGTTTTGTAACGATACTCCGAAAATGTACAATGATCCTGAACACGGTTTCGACAACTTTTTTTTTTGATTTTGGAGAAATTAATTCATTGCCAAACCGGTTTGTCTCTCAGTGCATGAGACTGACGTTCATTGAGGTGAATATAATTTCTGTGGCTTTTAAAGTTTTTAAATATTCGTTAATTAAGGTCGCGTAACTGCAGAGAAAATTATTATCACTAAATACGAAAATTTGAAAACAATTTTCCTTTCATTATCAGAGGACCCTGTATAATGTAACATATTGGAATGAATTATTCAACTTTTTAAAAATATTAACATTGAAATAAAATAACAAAACAAACTCAAATTTGAACAAAGACATCATTTCATCATGTCTTCACCAAAGATACGGCCAAAATTTTTTAGTCTGGTTCCATAATCGACAAGATGACAATTATTTTGTTGTTCTTAACGTATTGTAGACAATTAATTTTAACTACACTATAATAACACCATAGGAAAAGTACATACCCAGACATCGTCCAACATCCCTCGACCACTTTCCGTCCTTACAAATTACTACCCGTCCACCATCTAATTTAAAATGCTCGTCGCATTGTACGTTTAGTCGGGTTTCTGTTGCTACTGACATTCCAGGTTGAAGTCTTTCTGATCCATTAACGAGCCATTTGCCAAATTCTGGATGATTCGGTAAAATGCAGCCATTACTTAAACAAAATTCCCAGAACTGTAAAATTGAACAGGAAGTATATTTTACCCGTTAGACGAATTTGTAACGATCACTCTTGTTGATGGCGACTCTGTACTCAGTACAATGTTGTTACAGTCAGAAATAACTCGACAATCAAAACGACTGCGTTTGTATTTGGAAAAACGAATTAAAAGCTTGACATTAAATTAAATTTTAGAACTCACGGCCTAAATTTGGCTTCATTCTCCATTACGAAGTCTTCAATGTAGGAGGAAAATTTAGTGTAAAGAGTGTACAGTTGGCTGTTGCAGCCACCATGTTGTGTGGCTCCTCGAGGTGAAATACTCACAATTCCAATGATGTAGTAACGTTTGTCGCGTTTTATTACCAGGCCTCCACCACTGTCGCCTTTACACACGGAAGTACCTAAAATTTTCGTGTCTGTGACGATTCCAGAAGATAAAAAGATTTACTAGAATTTAAAAAGCCAGCACAGAACTTATCGTCAGTCACATATTCAGTATCTTCATCGGGTAGTTCATCCATGCACATTTGATCGCTAATCAGGGGAACTTCCAAGTCGTTAAGAACATCAGGACGATCTGTGAACTCTCGAGTGAAACCCCAACCGCTGACCTACAAGAAATTGTAAGCTCAAAACGGACTTCTGACACAAACCACGTTTACATAAGCACGTTTCGTTCTAGTAGGATCTAATAGCTCTTTATAACGTGTCGTCTGCCATATAATACATATGGGTCTAACGTTGATAGTAAGATTAAAGATTTTACTCGTAACTACAAGGGCAATGTCTCCAGCATAATGTCGAGCGGGTCCTCTATACTGATACGGAATAAACATTTCAAATACCTAAAAATTATAAACAGAAGTGACAGTTTTGGACACATAACAACCTACAGAAGAAAACTGTGTGTGGTTGGCATCGTCGGGATGACTGTAAGATAGAAAATATTTTCCAGCTGCCACTATATATTTTTCTGTTGATTCTAGATGAGCTTCAGCGTTTGTAACGCAATGTGCCGCTGCAAATATTTTATTGAAGAGTTAAATCTATTTTCTTCTTTAGTACAATTTACCTGTTAAGACGACTCTTTGATTTAATAGAGTTCCTCCACAAAGTAAAGTTTTGCTCTGAGCGTCATATAAAGCGACCTGCCATGGGTATTTACCTCTTTCTGCTTTCTTTCCTCCAATAATTAATGTAGGATCTGCTATAGGCGATGATTGGCCGCAAACTAAAAATAAAGCAAACGACGTATCAATCCATTCTTTTGTGTCGAGAAAAGTCTGCTGGAACAAATAACACTAACACATGAAGAGTACCAGGTTACAGACAACTAGTGGAAGATCGAAGAGCAAATGTAGGAAGTGTGATGATCAAAAGTTAAATAACTAAAAAACAGAATCAAAGTTTTAAGTAATCTTCTTGCTAACTACGTAAATTCAACCAAAACAAATTTTGTAGCAACGGTATAACATTTCAAAACTTACTAGGTACGCACATGGGTAAACTCCCAACCCAGTTTCCGTTCGAGCACCATCGCGTCTGTTCTTCGTCCGAAGTCTGGAACTCGAAATAGTCAGCACATTGAAAGTACGCAACTGTGCTATCAAAAACGTTAGCACAAGAGTCTAGTGTTTGGTGGTTACGTCTGCAAGTCACTCTCATTGCCAAGGTGGTATTTATCGTGGGGCAGGTCCCTGCAAAATTTTTCCAACAAAAATTTTCAAATATAGGAAATTGTTACGTAAGCACTGTCCAATTTTGGGTTTCCATGTCCCCCGGATACAAGTGGTGAAGTCTTCACCGTCTATTCTGTAACTCTCCTGACAACTTATTTCTAGGACTGTTTGTTCTGGTACCGACGTACCAGGAGACAACTGCGAAGGGGAGTTGTAGATGGTCCAATTACCGAATTGTGGGTGTTGTGGAAGAGAACAGCTGCTCAAAAAAATGTTGGATTCCTCATGAAGATAATTTTATTATTACCTGATGCTGCGTGGTAGCCTAGTGTAGCTGCTATGATCATACGCGCCACAAGTAGAACTACTTACTAAAAGGTTAAATTTAGCATAAAAAAAAGAAGAAAAGCGAGAACAAACAAATTATAAAATTTCTATACAAATACACATACTTACTTAAAATACTCGTATGTATTGTTATAATTTTCGCTACATACTGTAGAACACTGCAGGTCGTCATTTTGTATGGTACTTCGTCCACCGATTATGAAGCATATTCAACGTATAACGAAAAATAAATATTGATATAAGACAAAAAAGTCTTTAAATCGAACTGATAACTTCTAGAGGAGGTCACGCTATTAGTATGAATATTATTTTTGCTATTAACACAGGCACTTAAAATTTTTTATATCTCTTAAGTACCCTACGACAGGAAGGGAAATTTGTATAAATTGACCATCTTCCGGTAGGATGAAAATCTAAACTAGAAGGGGAAATGTTAATTGAAACAAAAATTAGGTTTGAATGCGCATAGTGTTATATTAAACGAAAAAAATCGCGCTATCAAAATAATATTAAAACGCATTTCAAGATAAATTGATAAAGGAAACATAAGGTCGGATTCAATCATTTATTTATTTATATTTACTACAATATATATAAAGTGGGAATTTCAGTGCTGGTACAGAGTTTATGTAGATTAGCTTCTAAAAACTATCACGATTTCGTCATCGAAACTGTTGCCGATTTTGATTAAGTAGTTAATATTAAGTAAATATATTTATGTAATTAAAAAACATGAATGTTATCGAACCTCTTTGCTCTGTTTATCATCAACTATACATTAAAGAATTACGTGCATGTTGAACTTTTGGATAAAGTAGGAAAATCAAGTCTTATTACTAAGTACAGGACGTCCAAAATGTGGTACATAAAAGTCTTTTACGCACTCTGACAGGACGGACGTATTTATGCATATAATTGTTTCACTTATTAGAGATCCACTACAAATAACTTGATTGTTGCGTTCTTCTTTATTATAGACATATATAAATAAATGCAATGAGTAATATTTACTGCTATCGGAAGACTCTTTAACAACGAAATTTGTATTTGTATTGGGCAATATATGCTAACCTGGTACACACTGAGGATGAGGCTGATTCCACATCCCATCAACCCAGATATGATCGGATCTATGTGTGAACACCCACTATTCGTAAAAGTCGGCACAGTGAAACTTGGCTCTCGTGCCATCCACAGCTTCAGTACAATTTTCTCTTTCTTCGCTTCGCTTGACTTAGCTAACTGGTATGTTAACAATTCGTGGATAAAGTTTTGCGAGTAAATACAGACAATTAATTTTAGCGATTTAAAATGGTATAATAATATTAATAATAATGACATAATATTTGTGCTTTTACATAAAATCAATAAATGCTTCCACACGCCATACTATCGAGAGAACTTCCTATAAGCTAGTTTCCCTCCAAGATTTGCAAAAGTAGGAGAAAATTTTTGGCAAGCACGGACATATTTGACCAATTTTATTTAACTTTTACATTAAGATTATTCAAGCATCTCGATAGTAACATATTTCAAAGATCCTTCTGTAGTACGTGCACAATCCCAAGAAACTCCAGATTGCGTGCTTATCTCTTGGTCTCGGCCAATCGCAAATTGCCCTAATTTTCATTCCGGTAGTCCTGATCTTATTTGCCGAAACAGTATGCCGCAGAAATTCGACTCCTTTTTAGAAGAGGAGGCACTTCTTCAGATTCAACTTCAAATTTGCCTTCTTCATTCGGCTAAATGCTTCTTTAATGTTGGCCAAGTGCTCCTCAAATGTCTTTCCCATTCGGAATTTGTTACGCAATGTACTGCTGCAGTGTAATTAGTGTAATTTTTTCTGTTAGTAGGTAACAAACCTGTGACGACGACTCTTTGATTTAGTAAAGTTCCACCACAAAGTAAACTTTTATCCTGTCCCTGCGCTCCTTTAGCTCCGCGCACAATTAATGTTGGGTTATTTTCGTGTGAAGATTCGCCCCATACTAAAATGTGGCATATCAAGACGCACAGTGCATAATCGACTTGTACATTAAACAATAATTTACTTGGAATGCATTCGGAAGACTCCTATCCCAAATCCCATCAATACACTGGATTGGGCCTCGTCCTTTCCAATAGAAAAACTTTCCGATAAACAAAAGTATGTTTAAAATTTGGAAAATATAACTGTATATCAAAAAATCCCGTACTAAAACGACATCTGACGTAAAAGCCAATGTGCAAACACGTCGAAAGAGAGAATTATGTTCAACGTGTCACTTTTCATGAAAATATTTCATCAAAGACGTTTCGTAATTAAAGAAAGAAAACATCAGATTAAAACCAACTTTCCAGCAGAAATATGTCTTTATTTCACTGCTAGCTTATTGAAAAACACAGACTACATTTCAGCTATAAGTAGATAATTGTGGTAAAATAAGGGAATTCATATATTTCGAAATATTGGTATACTGGAGAAGCAAGCCAGTATGTCCGTGTATGGGAAATCCTATAACCCCAGCCAAGTAGTACTTGTCGTCGTATTCGTACACAAGACCACTACCAAGGTCGTTTATCCACATCATGTCTACAAAAAAAAAATCCTAACTGCGTAAAAATTTTATCTAAACATACCATCGAATAACCAGATTGTGTCCCTTGAACGTCCTTGAGAATTAAATGCATTCTTAAGAGAAACCCGAATTTTTCGTTCTTTTAAAACGTCGTCAGAACCCCATTTGCTGCTCTGCAACAGATTTGATGCGGTTATATTTCGTCTACAACGGACAAGCGGCCGAACTTACGTACACAAATTGATTATCTAAAAGTTTGTAATTTTGAGCAACGTCTAAACATACCGGCAGAACATTCCGTGATAACACAAACGTTTTTTCTGTAATTAAAATAGCAATACCTTCAGTTGCCATTACACTTTTATCCTCAATGGGACCAAATATTTTGTACACCTAAAATTGTTTTGTTAACGTGCCAATAAAAACGACAATACAGGCGCTCTCGAAGTTGAGGTATTCGTTTAATCCGTCATTTTATAAATTTTATAATAGTACATTTTTATAAATATTAGGGCGATTATTGTGGCACGAATAAGTTTTGACCACGACAAATGCAGCAAAGACTAGTGATCACTCACGGTATTTTGTGTTGATCATATTCCAAAATTTTTTAGGATCCTGTTTGACTGAATTTTCCGAATCATTAATAAAGTTTACATATTTTTTGCGAATTTGATACTTAACTCTACTTCTCAACTCCTTATATTTGTCTAAATGGTACAATAATTTTGATTTTTTGTAATGATTCCAATGTTTCCTTTTCATTTTTATAAGATCTATAACGTTTTTAGTAAACCAGTTTGAATAGGTACCTCTTGATACTGTTCTATACAATGGCACATGGTTTAGAAAGTTATCAATTGTCATTGGTAGAAATTATTACACCCGTCATCAATAACCACGTCACAATTTTGAACACATGATCAATCCATCGACGATAATTCATTATCATTATTATAGTGGTTAAGTAAATTCGTCGTAAGTTAATAAGTTAATACTGATATCAAAGCAAGGATGGTGATAATCGTCCAAAATTAGGGGGTCTTCATGTTTTTTTTTTATTTTACTTGCAATTCTGCCTTCTCTGTTTAGTACATTGTTATGCTGATTAAGATTATTAAGAGTCAAAAAAAAGTTAAAGAAGTACGTAAACCGTGCTTCTATTAAGCTGCTAAGTTCTGTTATATTAAAATCACCAGCCACTAGCACAAGGTTGGTAAGATCAAGATTGGTTTCCAGATACTCAAAAAGTTGCAAGTATACTGTACAAGAAGAACTTGGAAGGATATACACAACTACTACAGTCCATTGTATGTCTTCTACATATAAATAATTTGACTCCTATTAACTGTATATCCACAGAGCTGTGTAAGTTAAGATTTTTTTATTTAATTTTGTTATTGACTCCGATCAAGACACCTCCTTCTCTTTAGTTTTTTCTATCGCATCTGTGAACATTGAAATGACTTGGAAAAATTTCATTACAAAACACATCTATATGCATCCAAGTTTCTGTTAGTAAAATAATATTTAAATAAAAATCAAAAATTTTTGTATTTAATCCCCCGGTGTTCTGATATACTAACTATATTAAAGTGATAAAAATTATTGTCTGTTGGGAAACTAATTGTTTTTTACTGCGATAATTTTGGGCATTTCATTGCAGTATTTTGGTTTGAGATTTTTCAAATCTCCATTCAGGTATATACTACTAGTGAACTGATAATTTCGCAGGGGTTGGTAAAATGACTTTGATACAACGATTTTTTTAAGGCAATTGCTTCCCGATACGAAACGCTTACTATTCCAGTAGAAACTCTAGTAATTGTAATGATTTCTTTTACTGTGTTAAGATCATCGACAATTTTTGCTACAACATTTATGGATTGAGACACAGATATGTCGCTAATAACAATATTAGTAACCCGCCTTTCCCTTTCATCAATTTCATCTAATTGTTCGTCCGTTAAACCTGTCTGATTGAACATTCTCCGTTTTTTTTCCATGTTTTCAGTTCCTTCAATCCTTTTTTCAACAATGTTATTTCATTATTCAAATTACCAATTAACTTCATAATGTTACATTTATTACAGAAAAAGTTTAGTTTACATTTAGGATTCTTTAAGCAAATAATTTCTTGTTTGGTTAAATCTCCATGATAAGCAGTTTTACATATACCGCACATAACACGTTCCTCCGTTTTGGTAAGATTATTTTCACAAAGAGCATGTTGTCGTGGCATTGTTGAACCAACAGAACAAAAATTGTCACTGGTATTTACTATTATAACTTTCTCAGTGTATAGAGAAGAGCGTAACACCAACCACATCACATATTTAAGGGGGTGAACAATGGTGGCTATCTTTGTCTGGGAAAATAATGCTCTTCAACACAAATAGTGAAAGACGTATTTCAGATTTTTTCGAGATTCCACCCCTAAGAAGATCAAAGGAGGTGACAACGTTTGTATAAGGAAAAATATTTTTATGGTGACTTTTTCTTGAAATTTCGTTTTAATGCTCTTCAACATATTTTTAACCTGAGACTTGGTAATAACGCTCTTCAATACAACGAATCGTCTGCGTGAGCGAAAAGCTAGTTTACTCCAAAGTGCTCAGTTACAGTGAAATTAATTGAAGAAATTCATCAAATGTAACATTCTTAAGTTCCGCATTTTGGAAAACATTGTTCTTTTTTTGGTTTTTACACTTTATTTCTTAATACCCCAATTTGGAAAGCACCCTGTATATTGATGTTGGTAAATGATTTTTACTTGAGAAAATTGTGCCTCGGTGTCTCTGACATCGTCAAATTTCTTGTAATTCTTTCCAACAGCTACGGTGACATTTTTGTTGGGTATCAAACCTTCGAAATTAGCAATAACATAAAAAGCAGCTAAAATTTTTTAAGTCGGATTAATTTTCGACAAGGATTTCGAGTCTTGCCTGTGAGTATCACTCTTTGACTTAAAAGAATTCCATTGCCTCGAAACTGTTTATGGCCATACCAATATATAGATACATGCCATGGATATCTTCAGAGGTAACGTTAGAGCCGTTAGACACACCAACAGTTGAATTTTTCATTGGACTTCTCCCACATACTGTAATGAATTGTGTTAAGCTTTACTATACTGCACTACAATGTAGGTATGTTAACCTGGTTCGCACTGAGGATTTGGTTGATTCCACTCCCCATTGATACAGAACTGAGGGGGTCTAATTTTGAACTGTACGTCTTCCTAAAAGTTGGCACACTGAAACTTGGCGTGAGTGCCTTCCACAGCTCTAATACAGTTTTTTCTTTCTCTGCCTTTGTAGGTACATGTGACTTGCATACGTGGTGTGCTAACTATTTCTGGACAGACTTCTGCGAGTAAATACGGACAATTAATTTTAGCAATTTAGAGAGCATTTCTTATCAACGCTTTTCCCTCCAACATTTTTGTAACGATACTCCGAAAATGTACAATGATCCTGAAAACATTTTCGACAAGACTTTATTTAAGTTTTTTTTCTTGATGTTGGATAAACTAATTCATTGCCAAACCGGTTTGTCTCTCAGTACATGAGACTGACGTTTATTGAGGTTAATTTACCACGTTTATTGTTATTTACAAATCATATTATCAAGTTGCGACATTACTTCCGTGTGTCATTATAATTTAAAATGCCGAAAATTATTTTGTTAAAAAATTTCAATAAAAAGGTGGTATGTTCAAATAAAAAAAGTCCCAAACTCAATCATGAACAATTAATGACGACAATAGTGAACAGATTTTCTGTGGCTTTTAAAGTTTTTAACTATTTGTTAATTAAAAAATGTTTGTAGAGGTCGGTCGCGTAACTGCCGAGAAAATTATTATCACTAATAAATACGAAAATTTGAAAACTTCATCTTATTTTGGCAGACTGAAAAACATACAGGGTGACTGAGAAATATATGCAATAATTTTAACCACGGCATCCCCCAACCTAGTAGTGTCGAAATATATAAAAAATAAATTAAAAATCGAATGGGGCAAAACCCCCATGAACCACCCTCGATACGAAGGCACTGAGCCACCTTGTAAACAGAGTTGGAAAAACGTTCGAATAAAAAGGACGTAAACACTTTCAGATTCAATTAAAAATAAAACTGACTTTTTGCTGCTTATCATGGATTCATTTATCGGTAAAGGTCAGTGCGAAAGTTTTTTGGTAATGCTTCATGCTGATCGATTTTTGATTCTGACGGATGTTTGGGTCCTTGCCATAACGATTTTACATTCTTTAGTGGAACAAAAATAAGAGCAACTTTAGAACGCTACTACCTTTTTACAAGAAATGTTCAAAAAGGTTGTCCTTGACTAGAGACAAGATGTTTGTTAATAGTTAAAAATCACCGGAGTAGCGGCTGCCAATTTCACTTGTTGTTGAAGCTCTTCAATAATTTCTGGACACTGTAATTTCCATAAACTAACTGCTTCATCCAACCGATACACATTTATCGAAAACCGTCTCTTGAAATCGTACTTATTGACGAGCATATGGAGTTTCATCGGACAAAAAGTGAGTGATTCATCCGTAAACAGAATGGACTTGAAAAAGTCAGGGCGTTCACGACACTGCGGTAACAACCATTTGCAATAAATTACACGTGGACAATCAGCGGCCTTCAAACCTTGCATTTTGTCCTGTGAAACTCCAACTTCATCTTTCTGTCCTGTCACGGCCACGATAGTGAATTTGAGGTTGAAGGTACCATGACTTCGCAGATGCTGTACCACTGATGCAAATGTTCGCGCACACCCATTACCATAACGACACACTGTGCATTGGAAAACTGCACCATACACCGATTTCACTGACTGCTCTATGTTGACTGGCCCTTTTCGTGTTTTTCACGTTGCAATCAAAAAAGTGCCTGATAACGTCACTTTTTTGATTCTTAATCCGAGTCGCTCTGCCCTATTCATTGTAGTCATCATGTAGGCCACGAAACATTACCAGCGGTGCGTATAACAATTTATATTTAATTTCAAATAATTTTTTCTAGACACTACTACCACTTAGGCCCGTAAATTTTACGCAGTGACATAATCGTATTGTGAGCTCTTCCCCATTTTTTTTTGCATGGATTTCGCAGTCACCTTGTATATGGGAAATTTTTCGTATGAAGACATTGTTCCTTTAATTATCAGAGGACTCTGTATAATATAACATCTTAGAATGAATTGTTCAACTTTTTAAAAATATTAACACTGAAATAAAATAACAAAACAAATTCAAATTTGAAGAAAGACCCCAATTACTTAGGTTGACTTGATCAAGGAGACGTAACGTATTGTAAACAAATAATTTTAACTACACTATAATAACACCATAGGAAAAGTACATACTCAGACATTGTCCAACATCCCGCGATCACTTTCCGTCCTTACAAATTATTACCCGTCTACCATCAAATTTAAAATGTTTGTCGCATTGTACGTTTAGACGGGTTTCTGTTGCTACTGACATTCCAGGTTGAAGTCTTTCTGATCCATTAACGAGCAATTTGCCAAATTCTGGAGGATTCGGTAAAATACAGCCACCACTTAAACAAAATTCCTAGAACTGTCAAATTGAACAGGAAGTATATTTTACCCGTAAGACGAATTTGTAACTATCACTCTTGTTGTTGATGGCGACACTGTACTCAGTACAATGTTGTTACAGTCAGAAATAAGTTGACAGTCAAAACGACTACGTTTGTATTTGGAAAAACGAATTAAAAGCTTGAGGGTAACTAAAATTTTAGAACTTACGGCCTAAATTTTACTTCTTTTTCCATTACAAAGTCTTCAATGTACGAGGAAAATTTAGTGTAAAGAGTGTACAGTTGGCTGTTGCAGCCACCATGTTGTGTACCTCCTCGAGGTGAAACACTCACAATTCCGATGATGTAGTAACGTTTGTCTCGTTTTATTACCAGGCCCCCGCCACTGTCACCTTTGCATATAGAAGTACCTGAAATTTGGGTGTTTTGCAAAGATTTTAAAAAATAAAAAAATTACTAGAATTTAAAAAGCCAGCACAGAACTTATCGTCAGTCACATATTCAATATCTTCCTCGGGTAATTGCTCAATGCACATTTGATCGCTAATGAGGGGAACTTCTAAGTTCTTAAGAACAACAGAATTATTTGTGAACTCTCGAATGAAACCCCAACCGCTGACCTACAAGAAATTGAAATACCAAAACAGATTTTTGACTAAATCATGATTACATAAGCACGCGTCGTTTTAGTAGGATCTAATAGCTCTTTATAACGTGTCGTCTGCCATATAACACATATGGGTCTAACGTTGATAGTCAGATTAAAGATTTTACTCGTAACTACAAGAGCAATGTCTCCAGCATAATGTCGAGCGTGTCCTCTGTACTGATACCGAATAAACATTTCAAGTATCTAAAAATTAAAAACAGGAGTCACAGTTTTGGAATCATAGCAACCTACAGAAGAAAACTGTGTGCTGTCGGCATCACCGGAATGATTATACTGGCGAAAATATTTTCCAACTGCTATTATATATTTCTCTTTTGGTTGAAGGTGAGCTCTACCGTCTGTTATGCAATGTGCAGCTGCAAATGTTTTAATGAAGTGTTTAATCTAATTTCTTCTTTAGTACAGTTTACCTGTTAAGACGACCCTTTGATTTAATAGGGTTCCACCACAAAGTAAATTTTTGCTCTTAGCGTCATATAAAGCGACCTGCCATGGGTATTCACCTCTTTCTGCTTTCTCTCCTCCAATAATTGATGTAGGATCTGCTGTAGGCGATGGTTGGCCGCAAACTAAAAATAAAGCAAACAATGTACCAATCCATTCTTTTGTGTTGAAAAGCGTCTGCTGGAACAAATAACAACAACACATAAAGAGTACCAGGTTATAGAGATCTAGTGGAACACCGAAGAGCATAAGTCGGAAATGTGAAGATCAAAAGTTAAATAAAAAGTTCTAAGTAATCTTCTCATCAACTACGTAAATTCAACCAAACCAAAAATTATACCAACGGTATAACATTTCAAAACTTACTGGGTATGCACCTGGGTAAACTCCCAGCCCATTTTCCGTTAGAGCACCAAAGTGTTTGTTCTTCGTCCGAAGTCTGGAACTCGAAATAGTCAGCACATTGAAAGTAGGCAACTGTGCTATCAAAAACGTTAGCACAAGATTCTAGTGTTTGGTTGTTACGGCTGCAAGTCACTTTCATTGCCAAAGTGCTGTTTATCGTGGGGCAAGTCCCTGCAAAATTTTTTCAATAAAAATTTTCAAATGAAGAAAATTGTTACGTAAGCACTGTCCAATTTTGGGTGTCCATGTCCCCCGGATACAAGTAGCGATGCCTTCATTGTCTACCCTGAAATCCTTCTGGCACCTTATTTCTAAGACTGTTTGTATTGGTACCAACGTCCCAGGAGGGAACGGGACACGGGAATTGTAGATGGTCCAATTACCGAATTGTGGGTGTTGTGGAAGAGCGCAGCTGATCAAAAAAATGTTGGATTCCTCATGGAGATAATTTTATAACGTAATATTACCTGATACTGCGTGGTAGTCTAGTGTAGTTACTATGATCATACGCGCCCCAAGAAGAATGACTCACTAAAAGGTCAAATTTGACATGAAATAAAGAAGAAAAGCGAGAACAAACAGATTATAAAATCTCCATACACATTCACATACTTACTTAAAATATGTAATGTTATAAATTTCGCTACAAACTGTAGGAGTCTACAGGTCGTCATTTTATATGGTAGTTCGTCCACCAATTTTGAAGCATATTCAACGTATAAGGAAAAATAAATATTGATATAAGACAATAGAATTTTTAAATCGAACTGATGACTTCTAGAGGAGGTCACGCTCTTAGTATGAATATTATTTTTGCTATCTTCTTGGTCCGAATTTATTTTTAAATCTCCACATTTGAAAGCAAATGCGTAGAATATCAAAATATTTATTACATTGATCTTTCTACGGAGATTAGAAGTAATGCGTTACTATGTAGATATTGTGTGACAAGTTGTGGGGGAGCAAGTGGTGGTGTTCCGGTACGATGAAAATCTTTACTAGAAGGGGAAATGTTTATTGTAACAAAAATTAGGTTTGAATACGCATAAACGAAACAGTTCGCGCTATCAAAATAATAATAAAACGCATTTTATTATAAATTGATAAATGAAATGTAAGCTCATTTATTTATTTTGTTTTTACTACGAGATACCTAAAATGATTAGTTTCTAAAAACTGTCACGATTTCCTCATTTCCGATTTTGATTAACTAGTTATTAGATAAAGTATATATACTTAGAAAACATGAATGTTATCAAACCTCTTTGCTCCGTTTGTCATAAACTATACATTAAAGAATGAAGTGCATGTTGAACTTTTGGACAAAATAGGAAAATAAACCCTTATTACTAAGTACAGGACGTCCCAAATGTGGAATATAAAAGTCTTTCACCCACTCTGACAGGACGTGTTGAGGGCTCCATTTTATAGTTGTTGTTAAAATTTTACACTCAAATTGTATTTTATTAGATTAAGCTAAGAAAGTGTAGTAATCGAGTCCCTATATCAGCTTGCCAGTTTTACGTTGACCCCTAGATTCAGTGGTTGGAAATAATTCAATTACAAGTAATTCATTATCCCCACAAGTTGTCAAGAAGTAATTGTAACAAATTATTATTTTTTTGAGTAATTCAGTCACTTTTACAATGACTGCATGCAATTACTTTTAACCCAAATACTCAAAAATATTGTTTTGTTTTTCTCTACGAATCGAATAATGAATAATTGTTCCAGTCACTACGTAGATTACGAAAAAGTGGTCTCCCGTCGGTTCGTTTGTCTATCTGTTTGTATAATATAAACATAAACACACGAAGTTAAGCATGCGATTATTGCTGAGAGGCCATTTTTTCCAGTTTGTTTGGGGCTGGGGTGGTTGTTATTTTATAGAGGTTATCACAAAATAAACATAGCAAAATTAAATTTTATAATTTTTTAAAGAAACGGAATTTGTTGGATTTGTACTACTTCAGAAGCGAGGGAAGTTCTGTGGAAATAAATCTCAACTTTTTAAATGTTTATAAAAATAACAAAATGATATAAGATACAGGAGTTTTTGATTAATGATTTTGAGTGTTCTTGGAGTACGAAATAGGATTATCTAAGGACGATGAAATCACTTTCTGATAAGGAAATGTATTTATTTCATTGTTAGTTTCCTCCATAGTATGATTTACTTTTGGGAAACTTTGTTAAATTTCTCATATAATTCGAAACATCAAAGTAAAACGTGATAAACTCCGTTCTACACTTGTGTATTCCTGTAAGGTGTTTTCCAGCCAAACTATCAGCAACACCAGAAACATAGTACCTGTTTTTGTACTTGTACGCAAAACTGCTACCAATTTCGTAACGGCACTTGTCACCTGCAAAACAATTTTGTTCCTGCATTGCTAACACCTTAAAAATTCCTTCTTTAATTACCACTGTTTGAACACGACACGCAAGACCTGTGTTTTGTTAAAAACGGATGAAAAAGTATTTTGGTGCAACTTCGGCACGTAGAATGAGAAAGAAAACGGGTTGGTTGTTCGTTCGAAGTATCGATAGAATTGCGATTCTGAAAATTCCAACTGCTGATCTACAAAGTCGTTTAGTTCTTCCATAGCTGACAAATTGAAGTACTTACATAAAGAGTTTGATTCTCTATTGGGTTGTGATCTTGGTACTCGTCGAAACATATCGGCAGAACATTCCGCGACAGCACAAACGGCTTTTCTATTACCAAAAAAGCGGCACCACCAAGTCCAAGGGGACTAAAGTTCCTAAATAGATACATTTTAATCACCTGAAATTAAAAACTACATCCTCAATATTTAATTATAATAAAACCACGATATATTAATCTCAGCAAGGTTAAATTTACTTCAGAAAACTGGGCCTCAGTGTCTCTGACGTCGTTGAACACTTTGTAACTTTTTCCAGCAGCTACGGTGTAATTTTTCTGGAAGTGGAAGTCACTTTTGGGATCACGGAAACAAATTAGAGCTACAATTTTTCAAGTCATGAAAGTTTTCCACCAGGAATTCGAGTCTTGCCTGAAAGTATCATTGTTTCGCTTATTAGAGATCCACTACAAATAAGTTGATTGTTACGTTGTTCTTTGTTATAGGCATAGATAAACACATGCCAGGGGTAATATTTGTTGCTATCGGAAGACTGAGCGAAATTTCTGGTTGGCCATAGCCCGCATGCTGTAACAAATTGTAAGTTCTATGATATTGTACAATATATGCTAACCTGGCACACACTGAGGATGAGGCCGACTCCACGTCCCATCAAAGCAGATGTGATCGGGTTCATTTTCCAACTGCAAGTCTTCGTAAAAGTCGGCACACTGAATCTTGGCGCTGGTGCCATCCACAGCTTCAGTACAATTTTCTCTTTCTTTGCCGTTGTAGGTACATGTGACTCGCATAATTGGTGTGCTAATTATTGGTGGGCAAACTTCTGCGAGTAAATACAGATAGTTAATTTTAGCAATTTAAAATGGTAACATGTCTCAAAGATTTGAAACTTGTATTTATGACATAATATTATTTTAGAACTGACTACTCAACTTTTTAAAAATCTTAACATCGATACAAGCGCAAATGTGAACCAAGACTCCTTTCAAAAATTTTAAATCTGGATCTACAGAGGCTTGTTAAAGTTAAAGTTAGTAAAGTTTCTATCTGTCTGTCTGTCTAGTGTCTGTATCCATTTTTATTAGACAAGTAATCTCCGCACCTACTGGACCGATTGTTGTCATTTTTTGTATGTATATTAGGAATATCATGTAGACGGTTAAACACTAACCAAAATTTGGCTAATGATCCCCACGACCGACAAAATGACGTCATTTCCAAAATTTATAATAATTTTTTTTTTTTATTTTACAAAATAAGATACGCCTGCACTTATGATGTGTGAATCGTTCTCGAATTTTTACCCTAGACATCCAGAATTTTTGTAAAAAATTCAAAACTAAATAACAATATTGTGCAGTATAACTTTGAAACTGTAAAACCGATTGCTCTGAAATCTTGTAAATATCTTAACGTTATCGTAATCATGGTAAATCGTGAAGCAAAATTTATTCGTATACCCCTCCGAACAAATTGATGATCCTATCCAAATTTTTTAAGGAATATTGTGTAGATGGTAAAACTCTAACCAAAATTTGTCTGACAAAAATCGATGTCGTCATCTAAAAATATGCACAATGTTAATTCTAGAAATTACAGAAATTCTAAAATTCTGACCGAATTTGTGGAAAAATTCCAAATGTTGTGAAAGTCCCAAATATTCTAACCCTTTCAAAGGTTTTAAGGCTGTCAAAGATGCCAAAAACTCTAAGAAAGAACCATAAGAATTTCAGGAATTTCAAAAAATTAAAAAACGCTAGAGAAGACGGCAATTTAACAATTCTAAAAGGATTTCAGGGATTTCAAAAATCCCGAAGATTCCACAAATTCCAAATATTTAAAAATTGGAAAGATGATAAAAATACTAAAGATCTAAAAATATTTAAAATTCTAGAAATACTGAAGTATCTAGAAATAATGAAAATCTAAAAACTCTAAAGGTTATAGAAATTCTATTGGTTCTAAATTCTAGAGATTCTAAAAATTCCACAATTTCCAGTGGTTTGAAAGATTCAGAAAGTATAAAAGCTTTCACGGATTACATACCCTAGAAATTGCGAACACTTAAGATTCTAAAGAAACTAAAGTTCTAATGTTCTAAATATAAAAAAGATCCAACAAAATCTTAAAAATGTTTAAAAACTCGGGGGTACTAATGATCCCAGGCAGAAATTTTAGGTTTCATAAAACTCCTAGTAATTCTCAGTGTTCAAAATTTCCATAGATTGGAAAGACTCTAAAGAGTCTAAAAACTAGAAATTTTAAGGGCTCTGGGGGTCTAAAGACTCTAAGGACCCTAAGGAGTCAAAAGCTAAAATTATGTTTCGAATACTTGAAAGATTCTAAAGGTTCTAGAGAAATTCCCAAAGCCAAAGATTCTAAAACTTGTAAAAATCCCATGAACTCTTAAAATGCCAAAGATTTTAAAAATTCCAAAGACTTTAAAGAAAACAAAAATCTGAAGACCTAAAAATCGTAAAGATCAGAAAAATGCTTTCTTTAATTTTTATAAATCCTAAAAGCACTGAAGACCTTGAACACCCTAATTATCATCTCATAAATCTTGGAGAATGTAGAGATTCCAGAGATGCCAAAAATTCCAAAGACTCTTGAGATCTATAATTTTAGAAAATCTTAAAAAGTTTAGAAAGAGTGGGGAAAATGTGGTAGACCTAGAAATCTTGAAAATACTGGAAAAGATTGAATTTTCAAATTCTGGTATAACTGGAACCTGATAATTTTAGAAATTTTGGAAAATGTGGAAATTCATATCATTTTGTGTACTTTGGAAAATGAAAAAAATGTGGAAAGCCTCAACATGCTAGAAATTTTGAAAATTTTGCAAATACGAAGATTCCCAAAAATTAAAAGAAAACAAAAAATATTAAATCTCAAAATTTCAAAAGTTTACAAAATCTTAAAATTATAGGTATTCAAAAAATTCCAAATTTTCCAAATGTTTGAAATATTTGAAAGGTTTCAAACCTTTTAAAATTTCTAAAGACTCGACACATTCTAAAAATCTTGAAGTTTTCATACACTAGAATTTCCGAATTGTAAAGTCAACAAAGATGCTAAATAAACTAAAGTTTTAGGTCCTAAATAGAAGAAACATCCAACAAAATCTTAAAAATCGTAAAGATCTTGGAAGTATTAATGTTCCTAGAAATTATAAAAATTATAAACTTTATAAAATTTCTAGTAATTCTGAAGTATACCGATTTCCAAAAATTGTTAAAACTCTAAGGACTCTGAAAACTCTAAGATTCTAAATACTCTATATAAATTCTGTTACAAATATTTCAAAGATTCTATAATTTGTAAAAAACGCATGAACTTTTAACATGACAAAAATTTTAAAAATTCCAAAGACTCTAAACAAAACAAAAAACCTAAAAATCGTAAAAATCTTCCCTTAATTTTTATAAATCCTACAAGTATTAGGGGTCTTGAACACTCTAATTATTATCTTATACATCTCAGAGATACTAAAGATTCCAGAGATTCCAAACATTTCAAAAATTTAAAGATTCCCGGGGTCTATTGACTTTAGAAAACCTGGAAATATCTAGAAAGTGCGAAAACTGAGGAAAATGTTGAATTGTAAACATTTTATTGAATTTGTGAAAATATTCCAAATACTGTGAAAGATCAAAGTCTTCCCTAAATTTCAAAGATTTCGAGGATTCCACGGGTGTCAAAACTAAAAGGAGTCTATTAATACTAAATTGATATATGTGCCCTAGCTAAGATGTTAATGACGTTTTCAAAAATAAATATATATATGGAAAAACTGACTATAAAGTCAAAAAAATACGATGAAAAAAGAAAAATTTTTCAAAGTTGTATTTGTTCGACTATACTTTAGGCGCTAGGGAAGTTTTGTCGAAATAACTTTCAACCAATTTTTCGGATTTGGATAGATCCTTTTAGCAGTTAAAAAGTCGTAGTAAAAAGTCACTCTTTATATTCAGAATCTTCTGTTATTTTTAAAGATAAAAAAAACAAATTTTCAAAAATTTTCAATATTTCAGTGTTTAATTTATAAAATTCTGGGGATTATGACCTAACTATATATTTTTCATTCGAAAATTCTAATATTTTGAAAATAATGAATGCATTAATAAATAACTTGGCAAGTTTCTTTTTTTTTTGAAGAAACAAAACTCTGAGATTTATAAAGTAAAAAATTTTACAAGAAAAACGAAGCATCAACACGAAGGGAATTTGATCCTCTATTTTTTAAAAAATAAAAAGAAGACAAACTTTTGAATTAGTTGCCACACTATGTAAGTACCTAAGTCACTTGGAACTTTTATAGACACCAGAGGATATATATGCACATATTTTGAAAATATTCTTTTGAGCTTTCAAAAATGAATGATACACTTTTTTGAAGTGTTTTCAACTAATTACTTTTCAAATGACTTAAAAAAAAAATCTCCACAATTCTAACATGGAGTATAAAAGATTAAAACTCTCGTGAAATTAATGACAATATAAATAAATTGAGGAGATCTTTAAAGTCTTAACGGCTTTTTTGTTAATTATTTTTTTCAAAAATAAAATTTCGAGATCTCAAATTACATCCCATCGTATTCCCAAAATAATAAAAAAATATTGAATTTGCGTGAAAATTTTCTAAAAAATACAATACCGAATTTATTGAGTAAATAGTGGCCACACTGTAATCATTTAGAATTTTTTTTATACTCAAATCGTATTAATATCAGGAAAACAAAAAAAATTTAATGAAATAATAATAAAGAAGATGAAAAAATAAATTGAAAATTCTTTGAAATAATATTTAATGTTGTATGAACCGTAAACTGGCCCAAAACACAGTTTTTTTACTGACAGTTTTGTAACAAAAAACAAAAGAGTGAAATTTATAATTGCAAAAATTAAAAAAAAGACGAAATCTAAACACAAAAGGAATTTAATCTCCTCTTATTTTTAAAAATTAATAGAAAAACACAAAATTTTGAACATTTGAATGCTCAATTTATAATATCCTGAGGATTTTAAACTATTTTTTATTTGAAAGTACTACTAAGTATTTTAAAAATATTTTTGGAGTTTTCAAAAATGAATCAAACAAAAAAGTACGTACTCAGGCACCGCCCAGCCTCCTGCGACCATCTTCCGTTTCTGCAGATCATTGTCTGTGGACCTTCTAGTTTGAAATGCTCGTCACATTGTACGTGTATAATAGTTTTTGTTGCTACAAACATTCCAGGTTTAAGTATTTCCGCTCCAACAATTCGCCATTTACCAAATTGTGGAGGAATTGGTAAAATGCAGTTACTACTTAAATTAAAATTGTAAAAACTTTGATACCTCAACTGCAAGTATATTTTACCCGTTTGACAAATTTGTGACTGCTTGTCTTGTTGTAGGCAACGCATCTGTCGTCAGTCCAATGTCGCTACAATCAGAAATAACCCGACAATCAAAATGTCTAGATTTGTTGTTGGAAAAACGAATAAAAAGCTTGACAGTAAATAAAATTCTGAAACTCACGGCCTAAATTTGGCTTCTTTCTCTAGTACAAAGTTAATGTGGGAGGAAAAATTAGTATAAAGAGTGTATAGTTGACTGTTGCAGCCACCAGTTTGTGTGTTTCCTCGCGGTGAAAGACTGACAATTCCAATAATGTAATAGCGTTTGTCACGTTTGGCTACTAGACCTCCACCACTGTCACCTTTACACACAGAAGTACCTAAAATTTCAGCACTAGTTGTGATTATAAGACATTAAAATAAGTACTTGAATTTAAAAAACCAGCACAGAACTTATCGCCAGTCACATATTCGGTATCGTCTTCGGGTAGTCCCTCAATGCATTGCTGATCACTAATGAGAGGAACTTCTAACTCTTTAAGAACATCAGGACGACCTGTGAACTCACGAGTGTAACCCCAACCGCTGACCTACAAGAAATTGAAAGCCCAAAATCAAATTTCTAATACAAACCACGATTACATAAGCACGTGTTGTATTAGTAGGATCTAATAGCTCTATATATCTTGACGTCTCCCATATAACACATATAGGTCGAACGTTGATAGAAAGATCAAAGATTTGTGTCGTGATTATAATCGCAATATCATCAGCATACTGTCGAGCGTGTCCTCTATACTTCACCGGAATAAACATTTCGAGTACCTAAAAATAAAAACAGGGGTCACAGTTTTGCACGCGTAGTAACCTACAGAAGAAAACTGTGTGCTCTTTACATCGTCGGGATGATCGTACCGCAGAAAATATTTTCCAGCTGCCACTATATAATTTTCTTTTGGTGCTAGTTGAGCCTTACCATCTGTTATACAATGTGCCGCTACAACGTTATCACGACATGATAATCGTTCTGCGTCTTTGATGCATAACTTTACCTGTTAAGACGACCCTTTGATTCAATAGGGTTCCACCACAAAGTAAGATTTTGCTCTTAGCGTCATACAAAGCGATCTGCCATGGATATTTGCCTCTTTCGGCTTCAGTTCCTCCAACAATTAATGTAGGATCTACTACAGGAGACGGTTGGCCGCATACTAAAAATGATGCAAAGTCAAGATGCGTAACAATATTTACGTCAAAACTTACTGGGTACGCACGTGGGTAAACTCCCAACCCAGCTCCCGTTGGAGCACAGTCGAGCCGGCTCATCCTCCGGAGTCTGGAACTCGAAATAGCGGGCACAATGAAAGCGAGCCATTGTGTTGTCAAAAACATTGGCACAAGATTTCAGTGTTTGTAAGTTACGGCTGCAAGTTACCGTCATCGCCAAAGTGTTGCTTATCGTGGGGCACGTCTCTGAAAACGTTTTTCAAGAAAAATTTTTTTATATGGGAAAGTGTTACGTAAACACTGTGCAATTTGGTGTGTCCACGTCCCACGTTTACAAGTAGTGGAATCATCACCGTCTGGTATATAATTCTTGTTGCAACGTATTTCTAAGATTGTTCGTTCTGGTACTGACTTTCCAGGAGACAGTTGGGTAGAAGCGCCGTAGATGGTCCATCGACCAAATTGTGGGTGTTGTGGAAGAGTACAGCTGGTCAAAAAAGGGTGGATTCATCACGAAGGTTATCTTATAGTGTAATATTACCTGTTGCTGCGTCGTACTCTAATGTAGTTAGTGTAATCATACGCGCCATAAGTAAAACTATTTACTAAAAGGTTCAATTTGACGTGAGAAACAAGTAGAAAAGCGAAAACAAAATTATAAAATACATATCGAAGACAATAGTGTACTATGTACATACTTACTTAAAATGTATAATGTAACAATATACGCAAGAAACTGTGGGACACTCAACATCGTTATTTTGTATTGTACTTCGTCCACAAATTATGAAACTATTCGGCGTAGAACGAAGAATAGATACTGATATAAGGTAATAACATTTTTAAATCGAACTGATAACTTCTAGAGGAGGTCATGCTATTAGCATAAATATTTCGTTTGCTATCTTGATCCGAATTTATTTTTAAAAGTCCAGTTGCGTGGAATAGCGAGAGAAATAGTTTTGCAATGTACTATGACCACAATAGAGCTTACTCTCCGCCCTATCATACTTTAAAATATTAGACAGATACATAAATATCAAAAATATTTATTAATATTATATTTCTACGGAGATTAGAAATAATGGATTACTATAACTGAATTAACACTTTTACACGTAGAACCAGTTTATCTTTAGTTTTATATAAAAAATTTTGGAAAAAGTTTGATGCAACCAACAGTACTTTTCACAGCTATTATACAATTTGGAGTCATTTGACACATTTTTTTTATGCTTATTTGCTTTTTTTTTCAATTTTATGCATATTAAAACTTATATGCTTACTCAATGCTTTTTTCGACGAATATGAGTTTTAATGCATATTTTGTTCAAATGCCGGCTTTGTCGGGATGACAAATACTTGTTAGTTAGCCGTATCGTATCGTATGCATTTTACCTGGACTTGACCATTGAAGTACACTTACTCAAGACCCTTTCTGTGAATAGGTTCCGGTCGTTTGGGTAATAAAATTTTATTATAGGTTTGGAAAAATACTCCATAGATTTTATGACTTGAAATCCTTACTTCCGTTGATAATGAATTGAAGCTTTTAACCAGATGTTCTTTTTCGGCTTTTTGCGGCAAGACCGTTGAAGATTTTCTAGAAAAAAGGATTATTGTACCCAACTACCTACCTTAAAATTTTTCTAATAGAAACTTTTAAGTAAATGAACCGTTTATTTCACAACCATCAGTCTATCGCATCTGTCGTAGTACAGTGTTATGCGTGGTTTTCCCTTGTTACATGTTGAGTTCTTTTTGGTAATATTACTAATATTTTAAAAGAATGCCGAAAGTAAAATCGACGCCGGATGAGTGGATAAGGGATTTTCCAGAATTAAAATTAGAAAACAACAAAATATTCTGCAGAGCTTGTGTGAAAACCGTAAGCCCACTAATTTTTTTTTATCTATTTTCCTTTGTTAATCCTGTATATGTACGTTGTTTTAGATTCAAAGTGATAAAAAATATAACGTGACGCAACATGACAGAACGACTCTTCATGTAGAAAGGAAGAAAATGTTTGAAGTTTCTAAAATTAAACAGCAGACCATACATGAATGTGTTGCATCTACTTCCACAAAAGATGAGCAGTTTCAGTTTAATTTCGATTTATGTAAAATGATGATCCAGTCCAATATAACTTTAAAAAAATTGGAGAAAGGCCCTCTTCAAGAATTCTTTGAAAAACACTGCAATCGACATATTCCGGTTGAAAGTACTCTCCGAAAAAATTATGTAGACCCAGTGTTTCAGCAAGTTTACAACGAAATTAAACATCGCATTGGAGATGATTATTTATGGTTCGCTGTCGATGAAACAACCGATAGTTGTGGAAGATACGTGGCAAGTTTAATTGTTGGAATCTTAAATGAAAATTTCCCTAGTCGAGGGTATGTAGTAAATTTGAAAATGACAGTCTTACGTCACTATTTTTGCCAAATGCCGTACCGGCGAATAAAATTTATTGATGATCTCGGATGCAGCTCGTTATATGTTGAAAGCAGGGAATAATCTAAAAATATTGTACCCCAATTTAATTCACTCTACTTGCATTGCCCACGGTTTAAACAGAGTGGGCAATTGTAATGATTTTTTTTCTTAGAAACTTAAAACACATTTAAAATGGTAAATTTTTGTAAGGAAATATGGATTTTGCAGTTAAACTCCGCCCTCTTGGCTCACGACAAATAAAAAAATCATCAGAATTGAGATAGGGTGGGTGGGCGGGGCTTATATTTTGTTTTTTGTTTCTTGGCGTACATAGCCATCTTCTCACAACAAGAAACTTAAAAGATGGTTAAAATGGTAAATTCTTGAAGACAAATATGGATCTTGCAATTAAGCCCCGCCCTTCGATCTGACAACGAAAGAAACATTCATCACGGTTAAGAATTGAGATCGGGGCGGGGTCTAATTTTTGGCTTTAATTTTTTCTTATTGTACATAGTATTCTTTGGACAACACGATACTCAAAAACATATTTTTAATTTTTCATAGAGAAGTAAGGATTTTGCAGTTAAGCTCCGCCCTCTTGGCTCACGACGAATAAAAAAATCATCACAATTGAGACAGAGCGGGTGGGCGGGCCTACATTTTACCTTCGTTTCTTAAAATGTGTGCACTTATTTCGACAATAATAAACTTAAAACATGTCCAAAATGGTAATTTTTTGTAGTAATCTACTTAAATCCTCCACTTTTTTTCTACAAGTTCTTCAAATGCGGCCATCTACGTTTGCATTTAGGGATGCTTTCAGTTTTTTCGCTAGAATTTAAAAAACTCGAATTTGACAATTTGTAACTTTTAAACTAGACGAGCTATTTAGATGGGTCTTTTTTTTCTTAATCCTTGGAATGTCTTCTTTCCATCTCTACCGTGTTTGCAAGTAGGAGTGTTCCTAGGTTTTTCGACCGAAATTCTGCTCTTTCGCGTAACAAATAAAGCTTATTTTTTAATTTAAAGACAATGCAAAAAAATGAAATTTCGTAAATGTAAATGTTCAAGACAAAATCGCCAAAAAACGAAATTGTGATTTTGGAAAATCTCTTGCTATTGTGTATCCATTAGTGTTAAAGTGCGGTTTTTATTTTTTTAAATTTCGTTGTTAGTCTATTTTTTTGCCTCTACTTTCATATTTCTAAATTTCCTTTGTCTGATTTTTGTGGCCTGATATTTTAGAATCCACTTCAAATTTTGCCTTAGATTTTTAACGATAATAACATTACTGATTCTAGCAGTGTAACTGTGATTGTATTCGTGTCTTTACATTAATTTGTTTAAAAAATCGTTCGTTACGTACATGGAATGCATTTCGAAATTTTAATTAAACGGGTTTTTTTCATTACTAAAAATTTTGAAATAGTTATGCTGCAAAGTATTAGTTAATACACTAAAATTAAAAAGATCGCTGTCAAATACTTCTTGATTACAAAACTCTGTCGTTGATTGACTTTAAAATCTTCAGTAATAAAACGAAACGTCGCATGTTGTAAATTTCAATACACTTTTTGCGTAAATAGTAAAGACATTTTTTTTTATAGAAATTTAAAAATACTTACTAGTAGGTACAGTAAAAGTTACATTGTTAGAATCAGCATTGTTGGTTATGTAATAGTTAAAAAACTAAGACGAAATTTTGTATATTTTTTTAAATATGATGTGATAAAAAACCAAAAAACGCAATTTTGAAATTATGAATATTCAAGAAATAATTCGATTTACTATGAAATTTTAATACAAAAAAATTAAATTCTAGACAATCTTCTGTGAGTAAATACAAACAATTAGTTTTAGCAGGTTAAAATGGAATAGTCACCTTTGAACTTTTAAAAGCGATTATTTCATAGTTGTTAAGTAAATATAAGAGGGAAAACATTAAACTAAAATAAGCCACTTTGCAGAATAAAAATGTATTTATTTCACTACAAACTTGTTGAAAATAATACTTATTACGTTTCATATATAGATAATTTTGATAAAATAAAAGCACTCATATAATTCGAAATGTCTACGTAAGACATAAGAGCCTTAGAAGAGAAACCGTCACAGATCATGTGTTTAATTGCAACACCAGTTACGTAATATTTGTCGTCGTGCTTGTACACAATGCCCATTCCGGAGTAGCAAAGGGAAACGATTCCTACAAAATAATTTTTACTGTCATGTATTTCCAACATTTTAAAAATTCCATCCCAATATACCATTGTTAAAAATAGTCACACATTGGTGCTGCGGTGTAAAAGAATACTGAAAATCTTTATGCAGACAACTTTGACACTTCGAATGAGAAACATGATGAGCTGATTCTGTTAACAAAGAATTTTGCCAAAAGCAGCTGATCTACAAACAAAGATTACATTAATAATAATAATAATAATAATAATAGGACTTTATTAAATAATAATAGGCGAAGTCTAGCCATAGGCTATTCCACTTAACCTTAGATTTACAAGAAAATAAAACTAACCAAACAGTTTGTACAGAAAAACGGATTAAATATCTAGACAGGAGTCAGCTAGGTAATGATCAAATTAAACAATTTAAACTAATTAAATCTAAATTAAATTAAATTAAATTAAATAATCCATAATTAGAAACTAAATTTATACAAATAATAATAATAATAATAATAACAAAAAGTTAACAACAAGCAAGAGAACCACAATAATAAACTTAAACCTAAGTATTAATCAAGCATTTTTTAATTTTTTTCCTAAAACAATTGATGGAAGAACTTGAATTAAACTCTAATAAAAATTTATTGTAAACTTTGATAATATTGTACGTGAAAGATCTCTGAAAGATAGATGTATAATGCTTTGGCATTGACAGTTCTTTAAGATTCCTTAATGGGAGACTTGAGTTTAACATACTTTTTCTTGTATGAAATTTACAACGCAAGTAGGGCGGAGAGTTAGAGGAAAATAACTTGAAAGCAAAGATAGATAGGTGATACTGAAACAATTTGTCAATTTTCATCCAACCAAGCTCACAGATTTTCTGAGACACATGATCAAATTTCCTCAAACCAAAAATGAAACGACAACAATTATTTTGGATTTTTTGAAGACGGTATTTATCAATACTGTCAAGACATGGGTAATATATTACTAGGCAATAATTTATATATGACAAGACAAGAGACTCACATAATTTCTTCCTCAATTTAAAATTGAGTAAAAGGTAATTTGAATAAAGAAGTTTCAATGCTACATAAGATTTTTTAATAATGTTAGAAATATGGGTCTTAAAACGAAAATCGTCATCAATCACCAATCCCAAATTTCTTACAGTATGTAAAACTGGTAGTTTTATGTTATCAAATTTAACATTAATATTGTCAAAAACAACATTTTTAAATTTTCGGGGAGCGAAGCAAATAACTTTGCATTTATTTATATTCAGTTGGAGGTTAATATCAGATGAAACATTTGCTATATTTTGTAAGTCATTATTTATATGGTTAGATGCTATATCAACTTCGTTAGGTAGGAAATGATGCTGCATTTGGGTGTCATCTGCAAAGGCTCTCTTTTTAGATACTGAAGGTATCTCCAACAATTGGGAAGTATATATAGTAAAAAGAATTGGGCCTAAGACCGAGCCTTGCGGTACGCCTGATGTTATTAAGCCAATTTTAGATTTACCAGACTCGGTTACAACTTGTTGATGTCGATTTTGTAAATATGATTTGAAAAACGAAACAGAAATTTGATCGAACCCATAATATTCCAATTTTGTGCAGAGGAGTTGGTGGTCCAAAGTATCAAAAGCTTTTGAATAATCTAAAAGAGTTACAATACTTGCGTGGTTTTTGTCAAGTTCAATCAGGCAATCATCGATAACAGAAGCTAGAGCTGTTGTTGTGCTATATCCCTTGCGAAAACCAGATTGATCTTCAGATAATATCTCTTCTTTTACTATAAAATTAAAGATTTGATTATAGATACATTTTTCTAAGACTTTAGATAATGTTGGAAGAATACTTATTGGTCTTAGGTGTTGTGGAGAGTTTACCTCGTCGATTTTGGGAATAGGATGAATTAAAGCCACTTTCCATAATTCTGGAAAGTATCCAGTCTCCAGACAGCAATTAATAATGTGAGTAATTGGCTGAACTATATTAGGACAACATAATTTAATCATGTAAGCAGAGATACCATCAATACCCATAGCATTAGATTTCAGGCTATTTATGATTTGAAACACTTCCTCCTCAGTGGCCAATGAAAATTTAAAGTTACTATTTGGTTTATATTTGATACCTTTTATGTTATTAGCAGCTTCAACACAGTTTTGGGGAGGAGTGAATACTGACAAAAAATATTCATTTATTTCATCAGCACTGAATGTAGACAGATCACATCCTTTAACTTTTTTTTGAATATTTAACTTTTTTAGTGCAACCCATAGTCTTTTTTTGTTTGAAGTATTACTTTCATAATCTAAGTACGCTTTTTTTTCCCGTTTCAGTGCAGCAACCGTAGAATTTCTTAGCTGCTTATAAAATAGCCAGTGCTGAGCAGATTTAGTTTGCTTATATAAACTTAATGCTCGATTTCTTTGTTTCATCAATTCTTTAATAGAAGGGGTGAGCCAAGGTGCATAGGGCTTTGAGATGAACGAGGTTTTGAACGGAGCGTGATAGTCAAATAATTCTAACACAGTTGTGTTAAGGTACCTGATTTTATCTTCAATATTGAGGATGTAATAAATGTTATCCAAAGATTTTTTATTTAAGTCTAACATAAATTTATCATGCAAAAAGTCCTGCTAGGGTTGATAAAGGGCCAAAGTTACATCAACAGTTTGGTTTTCTGTAAGCTTGTGATTTTGACTTGTATCTAAGCATACCGGAAGAACACTCTCCGACAATACAAAAGTTTTCTCCGTAACTAAAATAGCGATGTCACCAGCAGTAGTTACAATATTAAATTCTCTAGGTATGAACATTTCGTGCACCTAAAATTAATAACAGCTTTTCTAACAAATTATTAATGAAGACAGTTTATTATTTTTGCTAGGTGGTTAAATTTACCTGAGAAAACTGAACTTTAGTGTCTGCGGAGACGTTGAAGTACTGGTGTTCATTTCCAACAGCTACGATGTAATGTTTTTTAGATTTCAAATTTTGTTTGTCATCAGTAACGCAATGTGCAGCTGAAATTGTTTGCATTGTGAAGATCTCCGACTAGGGTTTCGATCTCACCTGTAAGTATAATTCGTTCACTTAAAAGAGATCCAACGCAAGAGAATATATAATCCTTCATTCCAGTTTCCAAGTCCTCATGGTATATAGATACGTGCCATGGAGCATCTCTATTGTCACTGGAATACCCGTTAATAGTTAAATTTGTGGTTGGCTTTTGCCCGCATACTGTAACAAATTGTGTAAAGTTCTATAATATTGTACAATAACGCTAACCTGGTACACACTGAGGATTTGGTTGATCCCACATCCCATTAGTGCAGACGTGAACGCGTTTGCTTTTCAACTGCACGTCGTAAAAGTTGGCACACTGAAACCTGGCACGAGTGCCTTCCACAGCTTCAGTACAATTTTCTCTTTCTTTGCCTTTGTAGGTACATGTGACTCGCATACGTGGTGTGCTAACTATTGATGGACAAAGTTCTGCGAGTAAATACAGGTAATTAATTTTAGTCATTTAAAACTATATACATTTACTATCAAAGGTACTGCCTTTGTTCCCGTTTTTTCCAAATATTTGCAAATTTTACCAATTTCAAATAACTTTTGCTTTAAGATGATTCAGGCACCTCGATAGTACCACATATAAAAGATTCGAAAACTTGTGTGTATAACATAATTTTTCTGAACTTACTATCCAGATTTTAAAAATCGTAACATCGTTAAAAGTTCACAATACAAGGCAAAAATAATTAAATTTGCACTATAATAACACAATAGAAAAACACATACTCAGACATCGCCCAAGTTTGCGCGACCACTTGTTCTTTCCACAATTAATTACCCGTTGACTATCAAGTTTGAAATGCTCGTGGCATTGTACGTTTAGACGAGTTCCTCTTGCCACTGACATTCCAGGTTGAAGGCTTTTTGATCCAGTAACAAACCATTTGCCAAATTCTGGATGGTTTGGTAAAATGCAGCCACTATTTAAACAAAATTCCTAGAACTGTAAAATCTGTTCCTTGAAAAGGAAGTGTATTTTACCCATCAGACGTATTTGTAACTATCACTCTTGTTGATGGCGACTCTGTACTGAATACAATATTGTTACAGTCAGAAATGGCTCCACAGTCAAAACGTCTACGTTTGTATTAGGAAAAATGAATTAAAATCTTGACAGTCAGTAAAGTTTTAGAACTCACGGCCTAAATTTGGCTTCTTTCTCGAGCACAAAATCGTCAAGGTAGAAAGACAATTTAATGTAAAGAGTATAGAGCTGACTATTGCAACCACCATGTTTTGTGGCTCCCCGAGGTGAAAGACTAACAATTCCAATGATGTAGTAACGTTTATTGCGTTTAATTACCAAACCTCCACCACTGTCGCCTTTGCACACAGAAGTACCTATAATTTTAGGGTTTGTTACGATTCCAAAAAATAAAAACATTTACTAGAATTTAAAAAGCCAGCACAGAATTTATCGTCAGTCACATATTGTATGTCGTCTTCGGGTAGTTCCTCAATGCACTTCTGATCAGTAATGAGAGGAACTTCTAATTCGTTAAGAACATCAGGACGATCTGTGAACTCACGAGTAAAACCCCATCCGGTGACCTACAAGAAATTGAAAGCCCTAAATCAGATTTCTGATACAAACCATGATTACATAAGCACGCATCGTTTTAGTAGGATCTAATAGCTCTTTATAACGTGTCATCTGCCATATAATACATATGGGTCTAACGTTGATAGTAAGATTAAATATTTTACTCGTAACAATAAGGGCAATGTCTCCAGCATAATGTCGAGCGTGTCCTCTGTACTGATACGGAATAAACATTTCAATTACCTAAAAATTAAAAACAGGAGTGACAGTTTTGGACATCTAGCAACCTACAGAGGAAAACTGTGTGCTGTCAGCATCATCAGTATGATTATACTGGCGAAAATATTTTCCAGCTGCTACTATATATTTCTCTTTTGGTTGTAGGTGAGCTTCAACGTTTGTAATGCAGTGTGCCGCTGCAAATGTTTTATTGAAGCGTTTAATATAGTATATTATTAGCCAAGGTTGCAGAGCCAAGCATTCTAGACCGAGCGCAAATTAGAACCCGAGACGCGCAGCGTCGAGGGCTCTAAGTGCGAGGTCTAGAAGTGGCTTTGCAACCGTGGTTAATATACTATTTTTTTCACTAGTAGAAACCATAAGACAATAAACTGAAAAATAAACGTTCAATTTTTTGACGCAACATGATTTTGTTTTGATTTCTAATCAAACTTGATCTAAATCTTCAACACAAAGAAAACCGTTTATACTTGTCGCTGAGTTAATCATTTTATCTTCTACCATCTACCAACTACCATGCGTATACTCAAGTAATGTTTGTAGCACACATTTGTTCATTTTTTAAGAAATAATCACATCAAACATTGCGTACATAACCTCAATTTTTCTTTTTGAACCCGTGGTAGCAAAAGTTGAATTTGCTACCACTAAATGAGTCGACATTTGCATGCGTCCAGGCTGCTAGTGAAAAAAATATATTTTCTTTTTTAGTAAATCACTTTACCTGTTAAGACGACTCTTTGATTTAATAGGGTTCCACCACAAAGCAAAGTTTTGCTCTGAGCGTCATATAAAGCGACATGCCATGGGTATTTACCTCTTTTTGCTTTCTTTCCACCAACAATTAATGTAGGATCTGCTGTAGGCGATGACTGGCCGCAAACTAAAAATAAAGCAAACAACGTATCAATTCATTTCTTTGTGTCGAGAAAAGTCTGCTAGAACAAATAACACCTGAAGTGTACCAAGTTACAGAGAACGAATGGAAGACCGAATGTCTGAAATGTGAAGATCAAAAGTTAACTAACTAAAAAGCAAAGTCAAAGTTAAGTAATCTTCTTATCAACTACGTAAATTCAACCAAACCAAAAATTGTAGCAACGATATAACATTTCAAAACATACTGGGTACGCACGTGGGTAAACTCCCAACCCAGTTTCCGTTCGAGCACCATTGTGTCGCTTCTTGGTCCGGAGTCTGGAACTCGAAATAGTCGGCACAGTGAAAGGACGCAACTGTGCCATCAAAAACGTTAGCACAAGATTCTAGTGTTTGGTTGTTACGGCTGCAAGTCACTCTCATTGCCAAGCTGCTGTTTATGGTGGGGCAGGTCCCTGCAAAATCTTTTCAAGAAAAATTTTCAAATATAGGAAGTGGTTACGCAAGCACTGTCCAATTTTGGGTTTCCATGTCCCCCGGATACAAGCAGTGATGTCTTCACCGTCTAATTTGAAACCCTTCTGGCAACTTGTTTCTAAGACTGTTTGTTCTGGTACCAACGTCCCAGGGAGCAACTGGGAAAGGGAGTTGTAAATGGTCCAATTACCAAATTGTGGGTGTTGTGGAAGAACACAGCTGATCAAAAATTGTTGGATTCCTCATGAAGGCAATTTTATAACGTAATATTACCTGATGCTGCGTGGTAGTCTAGTGTAGCTACTATGACCATACGCGCCACAAGTAGAATTACTTACTAAAAGGTTAAATTTGATATAAAAAACAAGAAGAAAAGCGATAAGAAATAAGTTATAAAATTTCTATACACATACACAGACTTACTTAAAATATGTAATGTTATAATTTTAGCTACAAACTGTAGGAGACTACAGGTCGTCATTTTGTATGGTACTTCGTCCACCAATTATGAAGCATATTCAACGTATAAAGAAAAATAAATATTGATATAATTCAATCAAATTTCTAAATCGAACTGATAACTTCTAAAGAAGGTCACGCTCTTAGTATAAATATTATTTTTGATATCTGCTTTGTATAGATTGACTAACTAAAATCTAGACTAGAAGGGGAAATGTTTATTGGAACAAAAATTAGATTTGAATACGCATAGTGTTATATTAAACGAAAAAATTCACGCCATCAAAATAATATTAAAACACATTTTAATATAAATTGATAATTGAAACATTTGGTCGGATTCAATCACTTATTTCTTTATATTTACTACAAGATATCATAAAGGGGGAATTTTAGTGCTTGTACAGTGTATATGTAGATTAGCTTCTAAAAACTGTCACGATTTCGTGATCGAAACTGTTGCGGGTTTTGATTAAGTAGTTAATAGGTATAAAGTAAATATAAGTATTTAATTAAAAAACATGAATGTTATCAAACCTCTTTGCTTCGTTTATCATCAACTATACATTAAAAAATTAAGTGCATGTTAAACTTTTGGACAAAGTAGGAAAATGAAGTATTTACTAAGTACAGGACATGTTATAATTTCATGTTTTCATGATCCCTAGATTACGAAAAAAGTGGTCTCCCATTTCCGTCTGTCGTTTGGCCGTCTGTCTATCTGTCTGCATAATATAAATATATAAACACTCGAAGTTAGGCATGTTATTATGAGTAGAGAGCGGATTTCTAGGTTTAATGCTTTTTGTGAAAAATGTAAGCACTTCAAAACTTTTTCATATCTGTAACTATGATACAATTTGGAGTCATTTGACACATTTTTTATGCTTATTTGCTTTTTTTTCAATTTCATGCATATTAAAACTTATATGCTTATTTAATGCTTTTTTCGACGAATATAAGTTTTAATGCATATTTTGTTCAAATGCCGGCCTTGTCTGGATGACAAATACTTGTTAGTTAGCCGTATCGTATCGTATGCATTTTACCTGGACTTGACCATTGAAGTACACTTATTCAAGACCCTTTCTGTGAATAGGTTCCGGTCTTTCGGTAATAAAATTTTATTATATGTTTGGAAAAATTAAAGCTTTTAACCAGATGTTCTTTTTCGGTATTTTGCGGCAAGACCGTTGAAGATTTTCTAGAAAAAAGGATTATTGTACCCAACTACCTACCTTAAAATTTTTCTAATGGAAACTTTTAAGTAAATGAACCATTTATTTCACAACCATCAGTCTATCGCATCTGTCGTAGTACAGTCTTATACGTGGTTCTCCCTTGTTACATGTTGAGTTCTTTTTGGTAATATTACTAATATTTTAAAAAAATGCCGAAAGTAAAATCGACGCCGGATGAGTGGATAAGGGATTTTCCGGAATTAAAATTAGAAAACAACAAAATATTCTGCAGAGCTTGTGTGAAAACCGTAAGCCCACTATTTTTTTTTATCTATTTTCCTTTGTTAATCCTGTATATGTACGTTGTTTTAGATTCAAAGTGATAAAAAATATAACGTGACGCAACGTGTCAGAACGACTCTTCATGTAGAAAGGAAGAAAATGTTTGAAGTTTCTAAAATTAAACAGCAGACCATACATGAATCTGTTGCATCTACTTCCACAAAAGATGAGCAGTTTCAGTTTAATTTCGATTTATGTAAAATGATGATCCAGTCCAATATACCTTTAAAAAAATTGGCGAAAGACCCTCTTCAAGAATTCCTTGAAAAACACTGGAATCGACATATTCCGGTTGAAAGTACTCTCCGAAAAAATATGTAGGTCCAGTGTCTCAGCAAGTTTACAACGAAATTAAAAATCGCATTGGAGATGATTATTTATGGTTCGCTGTCGATGAAACAACCGATAGTTGTGGAAGATACGTGACAAGTTTAATGTTTGGAATCTTAAATGAAAATTTCCCTAGTCGAGTGTATGTAATAAGTTTGAAAATGTCAGATAAAACAAATGGCAATACGATTGCCAGATTTGTAAATGACAGTCTTACCTCACCATTTTTGCCAAATGCCGTACCGGCGAATAAAATTTTATTGATGATCTCGGATGCAGCTCGTTATATGTTGAAAGCAGGGAATAATCTAAAAATATTGTACCCCAATTTAATTCACTCTACTTGCATTGCCCACGGTAAACAGAGTGGCTGAAGGAATACGTTTGCAGTTTCCTACTGTTAATAAATTAGTAGCAAATGGTAAAAAGATTTTTGTTAAAGCCCCACTAAGAGTGCAACATTTTAAGGAAAAATTTCCAAACATACCATTACCCCCAGAGCCGATTATAACGAGGTGGGGAACATGGTTACAGGCCACATTTTATTATGACAAATATATCAAAGAATTCGAGGAAGTAGTTACAGAGTTTAGCGAAGATTCTTCTCAATCGATTAAAGATTGCATAAATATTTTGGAAAACAAAGATTTGCGACAAGATCTAGCTTTTCTAAGAAGCAATTATCAATTCGTATGTGAGGTAATAGAAAAGTTAGAAAAACCCAACATGTTGTTGGTAGATGCCATAAACTTAGTGAAAGAATTTAAACAACAAGCAAACGCAGTAAGGGGTGATATTGGTACTAGAGTATCTCAAAAACTTGACGAAGTGTTAAATAAAAATGCAGGTTTGGGTGTTCTTTCCGACGTTGCTCGTGTTTTAAAAGGCAGAAGGTGGAAAATTTGGAGTTAGATTCAACATTAGTTGCAAAATTCAAATTTGCGCCAACAACGAGTGTGGATGTTGAACGCACATTCTCCAATTTTAAACACATTTTAAATGATCGGCGAAAAAATTTTACAGTGGACAACTTGGAACATATTACATCATAAATTGTTTTAAAGAAAACTGAAATACGTGTGTAAAATATAAACTCTAGGCTTATTGTAATAATATTTTATCCAAAGTTCTAAGAAGTGTTCTTTGATTTGTAATATGATTATCTTTTTAATGCTTTTTTGCTTAAAATAAAACTTTTTTAATGAAAGTGTTATGCTTATTTAATGTTTTTTTGCTTCAAATAAAACTTTTTTATTGAAAATGTTGTGCTTATTTAAGCGCTTATTCTTAATTTTTTTGTGCTTATAAATCCGCTCTCTAATTATGAGAGGCCATTTTTTCCGTTTGTTAGGGGCTACGGTGCTGTTATTTATGCCGGTGGTTTTTACTTTATAGAGGTTATCACAAAACAAACATCGTAAAATTAAATTTTACAATTTTTCAAAGAAACGAGATTTGTTGGATTTGCACCTACTTCAGATGCGAAAGAAGTGCTGTGGAAATAAACTTCGATTTTTTTTTATTTTTATAAAAGTAACCAAATGCGTTTTTGATTATTGGTTTTGAGTATTTGAGTATGAGATATTATCTAAAGACAATTAAATAGCTTTCTCATAGAGAACTGTATTTATTTCATTGTTAGTTTTCTCCAGAGTATGATTTACTTTCGGAATACTTTGTTAAATTTCTCATATAATTCATAGCATCAAAGTAAAACGTAATAAACTCATTTTCACACTCGTGTATTCCAGTAAGGTGTTTTCCAGCCAAACTATCAGCAACACCAGACACATAGTATTTGTTTTTGAACTTGTACGCAAAACTGCTGCCAGTCTCGTAACGGCACTTGTCTATAAAATTAAATTTTTTATGTATGGCTAACACCTTAAAAATTCTTTCTTTAATTACCATTGTTTGAACAAGCCACACAAGATCTTTGTTCTGTTAAAAAAGGATGAAAAAGTAATTTGGTGCAACTTCGGCACGTAGAATGGGAAAGAAAACGAGCTGTTTGTTCGTTCAAAATGCACTGAGGATGAGGCTGATCCCACATCCCATTAACGCAGATATGATCGGATCTACGTGTGAACGGCTTGTATTCATAAAAATCGGCACACTGAAACTTGGCGATGGTACCATTCTCAGCTTCAATACAATTTTCTCTTTCTTCGCCTTTGTAAGTACATTTGACTTGCCTAATTGGTGTGCTAACTATTGGTGGACAAGGTTCTGCGAGTAAATACAGGCAATTAATTTTAGCAATTTAAAATGGTATAGAAACACTATCTAGAGGACTTCCTATAAATAAGTTTCCCTCCAAGATTTACAAAGGTATTTGACACCGAGATTGAACAACTTCTTTGGCAGATTGGCACAATTAATTTAAAGTAGCTTGATTTTAACATCAGACAACCGACTTTACAGCATCATATTATCTTGTTGTTTAAATTATAGCCAAGAATGAAATAATTCAGTTCCACATCTAGTAAAAATGCCACCAGTATTACAGACAGAGATATAATTTTTCTGTTCATAGGGCTATAAGTTTATTTAAGAAAATTTTATGCGTCCATTCTAAAGTTACGAAAAAAGTCTGATCGAACAAATAACACTAAAACCTAAGGAGTACCCGTGGAAGAACATTCCTGGGAAAACCCCATGGCAAAGCCTGGAAATGTGGAAGCCACACGGTTAAAAAGCTTCATGCTTGACAATAACGTGAACTAACCACACCACTCGTACGAAACGAAAAATTGTAATAACTTTTGGTTTAAAACTTACTGGGTACGCACGTGGGTAAACTCCCAACCCAATTCCCGTTGGAGCACGTCACTGAAAAATTGTTTGAAATATATATAGCTATTACTAATGCTTACGTAAGTGCTCTTTATTTGCTTTTACTAAGTACCTCCAAACGCTTATTAATAAGAACGTTACTATACGCCTTCTCAAAGTCCATGAAGAGTTACAAAAAAAAAAAATAAAAATGCTTAAAATTTGGTGCAAAGTAACAACGTGGATGATCTAACTAAAATTATACTTATTTTGTTGTACGTCAGGTAGTTTTTCACATACTACCTTGGTAAATTTAGAACGAAAGATGCGTAAAAATATCACCCCCTGACAAGCTACAATTCACTCCATTTCCATGATTTCGCTATGAAAATCTGTGTCATCACCGTCATTTTCAAATTCAGATTCTGAATCAGATTCGCCTAGCGAAATAATCAAAGGAGGTATGGATTCGTACAAAAGATTTCCCATATTTTTTCCCAATCTGCCAAAATCAGTTTTTCACAATGTTTACAAAAATTTTGCCACATGCTTGGAGTATATTTAGAAAACGCCTCAAGCCACAAATTCTCCACCCTATGTTTTAATGAAGGTTGAGAATTTATATGCTTGTTGTAATAGTTATTACAAAATCCCCACGCCATTTCAAGTGGATTATATTGACAATGGTACGGAGGTAATCTAAGAACTTCATGGCCACTTTCTCTTAATGTCTCGTCTACCAAATATCTTTTTTTTTCTATCGTTTCTGAAGGGTTTAATTAAATCCCACAACTGTTTCTTCGAAAATTTTTTGTCAAATTCAACCCTATGTTTAAAGAACCATTCCTGCATTTCACATTTTTTGCTAGAAAAAATGGGTGGTTTATCGAACTGAACCGAATGATGCGGTGCATTGTCTAAAACCACCACACATTTTTAGTTCAACTTTGCCAAAGCAGGAATGAGCTGATTAACCACCCAATTTTGAAAAATTGTCTCGTCCATCGTTTTATGATAGCCTCTATCGTTATTTTTTGGATTTAAAAAATTGTTACAACCGTCCAAGAACCCCGTTGAACAACCCACGTGGAGAATAGTAAACCTTGATCCTTCACTTTTATTTTGGTGGGATTGCTTTTTAGATCAGTCTCGTGCACCCAGCGACGAATGGACGAACCATTTTGACAGATCCATGTTTCATCCAAATACACGAAAGTCAAATTTTCACAAGAATTTAGAAACTGTAAATATGTTCCCAAAAAAGTAACGACATGTTTTTGTTCACAGAATTTTGCGACCATTTACTTCCCTGTGTTTATAACCCATTGACTTAAGAATTGTGTATAATGTGGTTCGACCTTCTTCAAATTCCAACTGTTCCCTAGAATATGCCAAAAGAGTACCTACAGTGAAATATTCGTTTTTTTCATTAAGTTGCCAAATTTGTCGTTGCAGGTCTTTCCGAAACATATAATTTGTAAATAAATCCGTTGGTTTTCGCTTACCAGATAGTGATGCTTTTAAATTTTAGTCCCATAAATGATAAAATTTTCGCCACAGTTGATGTTTCCACCTATGAAAAAAAAAATTAAAAAATATTTTACAGCGTATTTTTTTTTTAAATTAATTAATGTTCGTTATAAAAATATAGGTATATATTTGTTCCACTGCTAACTTAACTAAAGCTACATGTTATGTTTAATGTGTAGACAATTTTGTTAAAATAAAACTATTCATATAACGCGAAATATCTGTGTAAAGCATAAAATCCTCAATATCACACTGGTTTGAATCCAAGTTAACAAATTCGGAATTAACAACACCAGTCACGTAGTACTTGTCGTCGTGCTGGTACACCACAGCACTACCGGGGTTGTAAAAGCACCTGCCTTCTAAAAAATAATTTTTATTGTTATATTTCAACAAGAAAAATGTCATCTTAAAATACCATTGCTTAAACAAGGCACACATAGTTTGTCGGGTGTTAAAAAGAAATGAAAATCTTTATGCATACAATTTCTGCACTCGGAGTGAGAAAGAGAACGACTATTTTCTTCTTTCAGAAAACTGGTAGAATTGAGGTTCCGCCGATCCCAACTACTGATCTACAATGATGTTGTATTTCGACTACAGCTAATAAAGAGCCGAACTTACATAAACTGGTTGATTCTTTGGAGGTTTGTGGTTTTGGCCGACGTCTAAACAAACCGGTAGAACGTTCTTCCTCAATATAAAAGTTTTTTTTGTGACTAAAATAGCGATATCACTGTCTCCACTGTCACGGTTGTATTCACTGGAAATAAAAATGGCGTGCACCTAAAATTAATAATAATTCTTAGATGACAAACTGTTAACTGACAAATTTACTTGAGACGATTGAGCCCCAACATCTCTGTCGTCGTTGAATTGCTTGTAATCTTTCCCAACAGCTACCACGTAATGTTCCTTAGATCCTAAATTTCCTTTTGAATCAGTGACGCAACTTGCGGCTAAAATAATTAAAAGTGTGAACATTTTCGACTACAATTTCAACTCTTGCCTGTAAGAATGACTCTTTCACTTAAAAGAGATCCGCTACAAATTATTCGATTTTCGTTTTGTGTGTTGTATATGGTTACGTGCCAAGGGTAATCTACGCTGCTAGGGGCAGACGCATTAGTAGTTGAATTTGTGGCCAGTTTTTGCCCGCACACTGTAACAAATTGTCTTAAGTTTTATAATAATGTATCACAAAGTAGACTAACCTGGTACACATTGGGGATTTTGCTGACTCCACTCCCCGTTGACGCAGATCTGAGGGGGTCTACTTTTCAGCTGCACGTCTTCGTAAAAGTCAGCACAGCGAAATTTGGCGAGAGTACCTTCCACAGCTCCGGTACAATTTTCTCTTTCTTTGCTTTTGTAAGTGCATTTGACTTGCATAATTGGTGTACTAACTATTGCTGGACAAACTTCTGCGAGTAGATAGAGGTGATTAGGTTTAATAAATTAATGTTATAGAATCACTATCGAGAGTACTTCTTGTTTCTCTCCAGTGTGTAAATATCTTGAGAACAAATTGTACAAATCAAATGAAATTAGGTAATAATAATAGTAATAATTTATTGACGGGAAACCTTTTTTACAAAATATAATTTTGACAGTGTGTTGTGTATTTAACAGTTTAGATATTTTTTATATTATTTTTGCCTCCTTAATTTCATAGTTCAAATCAGTAAAATATTTAGATTACAAAATTAACCTCTGAACTGGTTTCTTAATTCTAGTAGTAGTAGTTCAAGTTGATCATCTTTTTGAACAATGACTGCCGGTACGATATGTTCTTTTGTTGACTTAATTTCTTTCTCTTGAATGAGCCCCTGATTTAATGTGTTTTCCGTTGATTGAATCAGAATGTTGGTGTTTGGAGAATTCTTATAATCAACTTCTGGATCCAAGGTAGTGCCAAAACCTGTTTCAGTGTTGATATGCATTTTCTTCTCCACATTACAGGAACGAAGTTGATTATAATGACGCTTAATTACATAACCATCATCTAGTTCTACTAAATAGTGTAGATTATCAATACATTTTGTAATTATTCCATACTTCCATAATCCATGTCTTGAATAATTTCTGGATTGAACTCTATCGCCCACTTGAAAATGTCAATTCAGTTGGTCTCATAAAATCTAACTTGGTTCGTACATTTCTTCCAAAAAAGAGTTCAGGAGGAACATACAAAGTTTCCCGGAGTGATCAGTTTTCTTAATAATATCTTGATTTTCTAACTCATCTAATTCCTGTTCAACTTTCGCTTGGAAAGCGTAAGGAACTCGGCGAAGCTTTATAAAAATTGGTTGTGCATTAGCTCGAAGAGATAAAGAGCATTGATAGTTTGGAATTTCGTCAACTTTTGGTTGAAAAACATCGCTGAATTGATTGAAAATTTCTGACATTGATGGTTGACAAGTAGAAATAGAATAAAAGTCACGAAGACTTATCTGTAGGTTTCGAATCCATCTTCTTCCCATAATAGCTGTTCCATAATCAGAAACGACAAGTAAATCTCACATGAACTTCTTTTTATATGTAACAGGTATTCGTATGTAACCCAGAAGTTTAAATATTTGTTTTGTACAGGAACGAAATTGAACGTTTGTATAGTGGTTCCGGTGAGAGAATGGGATTTTTTGACAATTGATATGTAAGTTGCCAGCAAACTAACAGTATAAAATACACTGAAATTCCTTGCCAAATAACCTACCCTCTAAGAAAATAAAAGACCAGGCGAGTATTTGCCAAAATAAGACTCATTTTGACAAATGACATACTCTTCTAAGAAAAAATACTAGCTCCGCCCACCCACCCTTTATTTTCTTAGAAGAGTAGGTCATCTGCCAAAATCAGTCTTATCTTGGCAAGTATCAGCCTGATCTTTGCAAATGACATTTCCTCTAAGAAAATAGGGGTGGGTGGGCGGGGCTAGTACTTGTCAAGAAGAGACTGATTTTGGCAAATGACTTGTTCCTCTAAGAAAATAAAGGCTGGGTAGGTGGGGCTAGTACTTGCTAAAAATAAAAAATTAAAAAATTAACAAATGACAAATTGAAAAATCGGATAAATGAGAAATTGTAAAATTGTAAAACTGTATAATCCGAAAATCAAATTCTAATTTTACAATTTTTGGATTTTTCGGTTTTTCAAAATTTTAATTAAAAAATCGAAAAATGACAAATCGTGAAATGGAAAAAGTTTAACTTGAGAACTTGAAAAATTAAAAAAAAAATCCGAAATTGTAAAGTTATAACTTGAAAAATCAAAAGATTGGAATTAAAAACTGCAAAACTGTCAATCAAATGAGATATTCAAAAGTTGAAAAATCTGAAAACTAAAAAAAAATGAAAACTGGAATTTCGAATTCGATTTTATAAGATGTTTTTTTTTCAATTTTTCGATATTTCAGTTTTTGATTTTCCGATTATACAGTTGTATAATTTTTCGATTTTTCAATTTGTCATTTTTTTATTTTTAGCAAGTACTAGCCCCACCCACCCAGCCTTTATTTTCTTAGAAGAATAAGTCATCTGCCAAAATTAGTCTTATCTTGGCAAGTACTAGCTCCCCGCCCACCCTCCCTTATTTTCTTAGAGGATATGTCATTTACCATAATCAGTTTCATCTTGACAAGTACTAGCCCCGCCCACCCACCCTTTATTTTCTTAGAAGAATGGGTTATCTGCCTAAATCAGTATTATCTTGACAAGTACTAACCCCACCCACCCACCCTTATTTTCGTAGAGAATATGTCATTTGCAAAAATCAGTTTCACAGTTGCCAAGATAAGACTGATTTTGGCAGATGGCATATCCTCTAAGAAAATAAGGGTGGGTGGGCGGGGCTAGTACTTGCCAAGATAAGACTGATTTTGGCAGATGACTTATTCTTCTAAGAAAATCAAGGGTGGGTGGACGGGGCTAGATCTCTTATTGGAAGAGTAGGTCATTGGCCAAAATGAGTTTTTTTTGGCAAAAACTAGCCTTTTATTTTCTTAGAGGGTAGGTTATTTGGCAAGTGCTAGCCCCACCCACCCGCCCTTTGTGTTCTTAGAGAATAGATCATTTGCGAAAATCACTCCTTTCGTAGCGAGTACGGCTAGATTTTTCTATATCTCGGCTTTTAAATTTTCAATTTTTTAATCTGTCTTTCGATTTTTGATTTCTCTGGGCAACTCAAAAAAACTTTCGATTTTTTAATTTTACAATTTTTCCAATTATTTGATTTTTAAAAATATCGAGAAAATAGATGTTTATGTTTCTAAATTTTCGATTTTTGAGTCACTTTAAGATTCAATGCATCCAAGATTTTCTTTGAAATACTGCTGACTGGACTGCCGGTATCACACTCAAATTTAACTGGTTTGCCAAAAATTTGTACCGTAATGAACATTCTTGGTTCATAAGCTGACGAAGAGGTATTGAAGATGTCGATAATATTATTTATTTGAAATTCTTCATCAACAGAGGAATTTGAACCGATGTCGATGTTTTTGACAGTTTGTCGATTTTTTTGAAGTACTGTAGAAATAATATCCGTTCGTAAAACTCCCGCACTGTCAGTGTCAGATTTGGAAAAAATGACCTGAGTGTCATGAGTGGTGAGATGCGAAAAACCTGTACAATATGTTGCAAAATTGCAATCTAGTGGCAAATTAGTAACTAAAAATAACTTCTCAAATAAAAATGTCAAAAGCACATTAACTGAAGATTTTTATCAATTCAAATAACGAAAGAGTATGACACACGAACGACAGCGAAGGCTTCTTTTGAATAATATATATTTTTGACCTTACTGTCCATTTCTACCCTTCTGGTGCTACAATTTGTTTGAATTACTGACAAGTCCTTTAAACAGATTCAACACTTCAGCAACTCAAAAATGTAAAATTGTTAATAAACATTTGATTTTTCAAATACTATATAGACATTAATTTTGAAAATTTGAAATTCAAGGCGGTAATCATTTAAACTTAAAAATCTTTTAGGGGATTATTTCTCATACCAACACAATGTCATTTTGACAGTGCGGGAGTTTTGCGAACGAATATTACATACTTTATTATCCACTCACGATCTTTATATGGTAAACTAGGCTTTGATATTTTTTCTTTAAGTTGGATAAACTGATTTCATGATTTAGTTTTTTGTCTGTCAGTAGTCTGATTGACATTTGCTTTAAGCTGGATTGCCACTTTTCCGGTACGAAATGCCTAATGAAGTGAGTTCTAGGGCTCGAAATCTACAAGAAAATGTACTCAGTTAGGTTTCGAAAATGTTAAAATTTCCGCGAAATTTGAAGAACCATTGGAAAATTTTCACTTTTCACACCTCGTCTAAAAATTCTGAAAAAATTCAGGGACGTAGATCTCGACGTGCTGATCCCAAAAAATATGGCCTGTTGATGGTCGCGGAGCGACATTTTCGAAGAAATCGCTACGAAATGCGTAATTTATCGAAATTTCAAAAATTTCGATATTTCAACCGTCGATCCTGGAAAAAGTGTTGCAGCTATTAAAGAATCGAGGCCGGAAGTGAGTTCTAGGGCTCGAAATCTACAAGAACATGTACTCAGTTAGGTTTCGAAAATGTCAAAATTTCCGCGAAATTTGAAGAAGGGGGGACCATTGGAAAATTTTCACTTTTAAACACCTCGTCTAAAAATTCTAAAAAAATTCAGGGACGTAGATCTCGACGTGTTGATCCCAAAAATATGGCCTGTTGATAGTCGCGAAGCGACATTTTCGAAGAAATCGGTACGAAATGCCTAATTTATCGAAATTAAAAAAATTTCGATATTTCAACCGTCGGTTCTGGAAAAACGGTTGCAGCTATCGAAGAACCGAGGCCGAAAGTGAGTTCTGCGGCTCGAAATCTACAAGAAAATGTACTCAGTTAGGTTTCGAAAATGTCAAAATTTCGGCGAAATTTGAAGAAGGGGGGACCATTGGAAAATTTTCAATTTTAAACATCTCGTCTAAAAATTATGAAAAAATTCAGGGACGTAGATCTCGACGTGCTGATCCCAAAAATATGGCCTGTTGATGGTCGCGGAGCGACATTTTCGAAGAAATCGGTACGAAATGCCTAATTTATCGAAATTTCAAAAATTTCGATATTTCAACCTTCGATTCTGGAAAAACGGTTGCAACAATCAAAGAATCGAGGCCGGAAGTGAGTTCTAGGGCTCCAAATGTACAAGAAAATGTACTCAGTTAGGTTTCGAAAATGTCAAAATTTCGGCGAAATTTGAAGAAGGGGGAACCATTGGAAAATTTTCACTTTTAAACATCTCGTCTAAAAATTCTGAAAAAATTCAGGGACGTAGATCTCGACGTGCTGATCCCAAAAATATGGCTTGTTGATGGTCGCGGAGCGACATTTTCGAAGAAATCGGTATGAAATGCCTAATTAATTGAAATTTCAAAAATTTCGATATTTCAACCTTCGATTCTGGAAAAACGGTTGCAGCTATCAAAGAATCGAGGCCGGAAGTGAGTTCTAGGGCTCGAAATCTACAAGAAAATGTACTCAGTTAGGTTTCGAAAATGTCAAAATTTCGGCGAAATTTGAAGAAGGGGGGACCATTGGAAAATTTTCACTTTTAAACATCTCGCCTAAAAATTCTGAAAAAAATCAGGGACGTAGATCTCGACGTGCTGATCCCAAAAACATGGCCTGTTGATGGTCGCGGATCGACATTTTCGAAGAAATCGGCACGAAATGCCTAATTTACCGAAATTTCAAAAATTTCGATATTTCAACCTTCGATTCTGGAAAAACGGTTTCAGCTATCAAAGAATCGAGGCCGGAAGTGAGTTCTAGGACTCGAAATTTACAAGAAAATGTACTCAGTTAGGTTTCGAAAATGTCAAAATTTCGGCGAAATTTGAAGAAGGGGGGACCATTGGAAAATTTTCACTTTTAAACATCTCGTCTAAAAATTCTGAAAAAATTCAGGGACTTCATTTATTAGATCAGAATTATTAGACGCAATTTTTTATTCAAGCAAACAAATATTTTAATTTTGTCAGCATAGATAATTTGTCATTGTGACATTATTTAAAAAGAAAATGTCTAAAATAGTTTTACTGCAACAAAAAATTGCAATAAAAAGATGTTTTTTGCAGTTTCGAAAAGACAGGCCCGATCTTTCTGTCGAAAAAGTAACTATTAGGGTCTCGAACATATTTTCTGTAATGTAAAAATACGCTGTATTTTTTTATTTTTTTCTCATAGGTGGGAACATCACCTGTGGCGAAAATTTTATCAAGAGGGTACCAAAATTTAAAAACATCACTATCTAAGCATTAGTAATGGCTATATAGATAAATCATTCAATTTAAGACCGGAAAAATGTTTCAGAAGAGCTAAACCCATCAAAGCACTAGAGCACTAGTGCTGGTTGTCTTCTACCAACCCTTTTAGTAATCTTAGAAAAGTGAAAAAAGAAGTTGGAAGATATGGAAATAGGCTGTTCACAAAGGTCGAAATTTCGATTTCTAAGAAGTGTGGGCGATTTATAGAAAGTTCAGGGAATTTGTATTCTTCTGCATCGAATACCAACAAACTCACTAGATTTTCATGGCCAACCCTACTATATAAAGATCGTGAACGGATATTAATTTCAGGTGATTTGTACAATTGGTTCTCAAGATATAACCGTTTCCATTCATTCCAGCAACCCTGTATATATCTTTCTAACTTGACACTCTTAAAAACGACATAATACGTCAAGGCATTCTGTAGGGATACTGATTTTTTTTTAAATCTTAATCAAAACAAAACCAATTAATTTCGTCAACACTACAATAACAACATAAGAAAAACACATACTCAGACATTTTGGAACCCGGGACCACTTGCTGTTCCTACAACTTATCACCCGCGGACCTTCACGTTTGAAATGTTTGTCACACTGTACGTTGAGACGAGTTCCTGTTGCTACTAACACTCCAGGTTGAAGTGTCTTTGATCCGGGAACGCTCCATTTGCCAAATTCTGGATGATTCGGTAAAATGCAGCCACTACTCAAATTAAAATCGTTAAAATTATAAATACCATCCCTTGAACCAAAAGTGTCTTTTACCCGTTTGACGAGTTTGTAACTGTTGCAATTGTTGTTGGTGGCGCCTCCGTAGTCAGTGTGATATTGTTACAATCCGAAATAACTGGACAATCGAAACGACTACATTTAAAAACGAGTTAAGAGCTTACTTATTAAGGTTTTAGAACTCACGGTCTAAATTTGGCTTCGTTCTCTAGTACAAAGTCAATGTGGGAGGAAAATTTGGTATAAAGAGTGTATAGTTGGCTGTTGCAGCCACCATGTTGTGAATTTCCTCGAGGTGAAAGACTCACAATTCCAATAATGTAATAGCGTTTGTCACGTTTGGTTACTAGACCTCCACCACTGTCACCTTTACACACAGAAGTACCTAAAATTTCAGCCTTAGTTGTGATTCCAAGACATTAAAATGAGTACTTGAATTTAAAAAACCAGCACAGAACTTATCGCCAGTCACATATTCGGTATCGTCTTCGGGTAGTCCCTCAATGCATTGCTGATCACTAATGAGAGGAACTTCTAACTCTTTGAGAACATCAGGACGACCTGTGAACTCACGAGTGTAACCCCAACCGCTCACCTACAAGAAATTGCAAGCTCAAAATCAAATTTCTAATACAAACCACGATTACATAAGCACGTTTTGTTTTAGTAGAGTCTAATAGCTCTTTATATCGTGACATCTCCCATATGACACATATAGGTCGAACGTTGATAGAAAGATCAAAGATTTGTGTCGTGATTATAATCGCAATATCGTCAGCATACTGTCGAGCGTGTCCTTTATACCTCACCGGAATAAACATTTCGAGTACCTAAGAATAAAAACAAGGGTCACAGTTTTGCACGCATAGTAACCTACAGAAGAAAACTGTGTGTTGTTAGCATCGTCGGGATGATCGTACCGCAGAAAATATTTTCCAGCTGCCACTATATAATTTTCTTTTGGTGCTAGTTGAGCCTTACCATCTGTTATACAATGTGCCGCTACAACATTATCACGAGATGATAATCGTTCTGCGTCTTTGATGCATAACTTTACCTGTTAAGACGACTCTTTGATTCAATAGGGTCCCACCACAAAGTAAGATTTTGCTCTTAGCGTCATACAAAGCGATCTGCCATGGATATTTGCCTCTTTCGGCTTCAGTTCCTCCAACAATTAATGTAGGATCTACTACAGGAGACGGTTGGCCGCATACTAAAAATGATGCAAAGTCAAAATGCGTAACAATATTTACGTCAAAACTTACTGGGTACGCACGTGGGTAAACTCCCAACCCAGTTCCCGTTGGAGCACAGTCGAACCGGGCCTGCCTCCAGAGTCTGGAACTCGAAATAGCGAGCACAATGAAAGCGAGCCATTGTGTTGTCAAAAACATTGGCACAAGATTTCAGTGTTTGGAAGTTACGGCTGCAAGTTACTGTCATCGCCAAAGTGTTGCTTATCGTGGGGCACGTCTCTGAAAACGTTTTTCAAGAAAAATTTTTTAATATGGAGAAGTGTTACGTAAACAGTGTCCAATTTCGGGTTTCCACGTCCCTCGGATACAAGTAGTGAAATCATCACCGTCTAGTCTATATTTCTTGTTGCAACTTATTTCTAAGATTGTTCGTTCTGGTACTGACTTTCCAGGAGACAGTTGGGTAGAAGCGTCGTAGATGGTCCATCGACCAAATTGTGGGTGTTGTGGAAGAGTACAGCTGGGCAAAAAAGGTTGGATTCATCACGAAAGGTTATTTTGTAGCGTAATGTTACCTGTTGCTGCGTGGTACTCTGGTGTGGTTACTATTACAAGTGGAACTACTTACTAAAAGAAAACTATGTAATATAATAACTTTCACTACAACCTGGAGGACACTACACATTGTCACTTTGTTGCAAATTCAACTTAGAATGGAAACACATAAAGGCAATAAAACGAATTGATAACATTTATAGGAGGTCACTCTATTAGTATTTATTATTATAGCATGTTTTATCTTCTTGGTGCGAATTTGTTTTTAAAAATACAGATTTGGAAGTCAATGCGTAAACGTAGATTTATCTTTGACGGTGTATTTATTTTTTAAATGATATCTTCATTTCAATGTTCAACAGTACAGTAATACTAACAATAATATTTATTGATTTCAACAGAAAGAAATACGAACTACAGAAACCAAATAACTCTAGAAAATTGATAAAAAAATTAAGTAACCTTAAACATAATAAGAGTACATATTTTTCACACTTTCTAGGTGTTTCCAGGTTTTCTAAAATTAATATACCCCGAGAGTCTTTAAATCTTTGAAATTTTTGGAATCTTTGGAAACTTTAGTATCTCTGAGATGTATAAGATAATAATTAGGGTGTTCAAGACCCCTAATACGTGTAGGATTTATAAAAATTAAAGGAAGCATACTCCAGATTTTTACGATTTGTAGATTTTTAGAATTTTTGCTTTGTTTAGAGTCTTTGGAATGTTTAAAATTTTTGTCATGTTAAAAGTTCATGCGTTTTTTACAAATTATAGAATCTTTGAGATATTTGGGACAGAATTTTAAAAACCTTTCTAATGTTTGACCCTTAGCGTATTTAGAACCTTAGAGTTTTCAGAAGCCTTAAAGTTTTAAGAATTTTTGGAAAATTGGAGAATTACTAGAAATTTTATAAAGTTTATAATTTTTATAATTTCTAGAAACATCAATACTTCCAAGGTCTTTACAATTTTTAAGATTTTGTTGGATGTTTCTTCTATTTAGGACCTAAAACTTTAGTTATTTAGCATCTTTGGTGTCTTTACAATTCGCAAATTCTAGTGTATGAAAACTTCAAGATTTTTAGAATGTGCCGAGTCTTTAGAAATTGTGAAAGGTTTGAAACCTTTTAAATATTTCAAACATTTGGAAACTTTGTAATTTTTAGAATACCTATAATTTTAAGATTTTCTAAACTTTTGAAATTTTGAGATTTAATATTTTTTTATTTTCTTTTAATTTTTTGGAATCTTCGTATTTGCAAAATTTTCAAAATTCCTACAATGTTCAGGCTTTCCAGATTAGCCCAATTTTTTAAATTTTCGAAAGTACACAAAATGACCTGAATTTCCACATTTTACAAAATTTCCAGTTTTAGAATCTTTGGCTTTGGGAATTTCTCTAGAACCTTTAAAATCTTTAAGGTATTCGAAACATAATTTTAGCTTTTGACTCGTTAGGGTCTTTCCAATCTATGGAAATTTTGAACACTTTGAAAATTACTAGGAGTTTTAATAAGCCTAAAATTTCTGCCTAGGATCATTAGTAACCCCAAATTTTTGAAAATTTTTAAGATTTTGTTGGATTTGTTTTATATTTAGAACATTAGAACTTTAGTTTATTTAGAATCTTAAGTGTCTTTACCATTCGCAATTTCTAGTGTATGTAATCCCTGAAAGCTTTTATACTTTCTGAATCTTTCAAACCACTGGAAATTTTGGAATCTTTAAAATCTCAAGAATTTTGAACCAATAGAATTTCTATAACCTTTAGAGCTTTCAAATTTTCATTATTTCTAGAAACTTCAGTATCTCTAGAATTTTAAATATTTTTAGATGTTTAGGATTTTTATCATCTTTCCAATTTTTAAATATTCGGAATCTGTGGAATCTTCAAGATTTTTAGAATGTGTCGAGTCTTTAGAAATTTCAAAAGGTTTGAAGCCTTTTAAATATTTCAAACATTTGGAAACTTTAGAATTTTTAGAATCCCTATAATTTTAAGATTTTGCGAACTTCTGAAATTTTGAGATTGAATATTTTTTTATTTTCTTTTAATTTTTGGAAATCTTCGTATTTGCAAAATTTTCAAAATTTCTAGAATGTTCGGACTTTCCAGATTAGCCCAATTTTTTAGATTTTCCAAAGTACACAAAATGACCTGAATTTCCTCATTTTCCAAAATTTCTAAAATTATCTGGTTCCAGTTATACCACAATCTTGAAATTCAACCTTTTCCAGTATTTTCAAGATTTCTAGGTCTACCACATTTTTCCCACTCTTTCTAAACTTTTTAAGATTTTCTAAAATTTATAGATCTTAAGAGTCTAAATCTTTGGAATTTTTGGAATCTCTGGAATCTCTACAGTCTCCAAGATTTATGAGATAATAATTGAGGTGTTCAAGGTTTTCAGTGCTTTTGGGATTTATAAAAATTAAAGAAAGCATTTTTCCGATCTTTACGATTTTTAGGTCTTTCAGGTTTTTGTTTTCTTTAAAGTCTTTGGAATTTTTACAAGTTTTAGAATCTTTGGCTTTGGTAACTTCTCTAGAACCTTTAGAATCTTTCAAGTATTCGAAACATAATTTTAGCTTTTGACTCCTTAGGGTACTTAGAGCCTTTAAAATCTTTAGTTTTTAGACTCTTTAGGGTCTTTCCGATCTATGGAAATTTTGAACACTTTGGGAATTACTAGGAGTTTTATAAAGCCTAAAATTTCTGCCTTGGATCATTACTACCCCCAAGTTTTTAAAAAATTTTAAGATTTTGTTAGATCTTTTTTATATTTAGAACATTATAACTTTAGTTTATTTAGAATCTTAAGTGTCTTTACAATTCGCAATTTCTAGTGCATTTAATCCGTGCAAGCTTTTATACTTTCTGAATCTTTCAAACCACTGGAAATTTTGAATCTCTAGAATTTAGAACCAATAAAATTTCGATAACCTTTCGAGCTTTCAGATTTTCATTATTTCTAGATACTTCAGTATCTCTAGAATTTTAAATATTTTTAGATCTTTAGGATTTTTATCATCTTTCCAATTTTTAAATTGCCGTCTTCTCTAGCGTTTTTTAATTTTTTGAAATTCCTGAAATTCTTATAGTTCTTTGGCATCCTTGAAAGCCTTAAAATATTTCCATAAATTCGGTCAGAGGTTTACGATCTACACAATATTCCTAATATACACACAAAAATTGAGCCATTCCAGATTTAATCAATAAAATAAATTGACTCGTTCATTAATTTTTGAGTCACCCTGTCTAAGACATTTAAAAATTTTTCATGCAAAATCATAAGTATAGACTCATTATATTTTGAACATTTTGGATAGGATTTATTCGGCAAAATTTTGAGATGACGTCATCAGTTTGTTGGAAGGGGGTATACAAATAAATTTTATTAGAGGGGAGCAACAACCACTACAGGTCCAAGAAAGCCCATTTAATGATTTTAACAAAAAACCCTAAAATATAAATATGTACATAAAAGCTTGTTAATTGATTGCTAATTTTTGAAATTTTGTTAAAATAAAAGTACTTATATAATCCGAAATATCCGTGTAAAGAATAAGATCAGCGTTACCACACCGGGCTAGCAAATCAGGGCTTGCCACATCAGAAGTAGCAACACCAGTGACGTAGTACTTGTCGTCGTGTTCAACCAAAACGCCACTACCTTTCTCGTAGATGCACTTGGTTGATACGCCAAAATATTTCTTGTTATCTATTTCGTGCTCCCTCAAATTGACATCGTTTGGACAAGGCACACACAGCTGGTCTGATTTTAAAAAGTAACGCAAATATGTAGAGTCACTAGAACGACACTTCGAACGCGAAAAAAACCGAGTCACAAGTTCTTTAGAACCGTTGGTGGAGTTGTGGTCCTGGACATCCCAACTGCTGATCTAGAAAAATATTACAGTTGTGTGTTGAACATCAGCTGGCAAACAACCGAACTTACGTAAAGGGATTGATTCTCTGAAGGTTTGTAACTCTGGCTTAGGTCTAAGCACACCGGCTGGACTATCAGCGACAAAACGAACGCTTTTTTTGCAACTAAAAGAGCAATGTTAGCAAATCCACCGTCACGGTCGTATACTGTAGGTATGAATATTTCATCCACCTAAAATTAATAATGATTTTTCACCAACAACAATAATTGGTGGCTGAATTCACTTGCGACAATTGAGCCTCAGTGTCTCTGAAGTCGTCGAATTCCTTGTAATTTTTTCCAACAGCTACGGTGTAAAATTCCTTAGGTATCAAGTTTCCTGTGAGATCAGTGACGCAATCTCCAACTAAAATTGTGAGGTTGTGAAAATTATAGTCAAGGCGTGAGTCTTACTTGTGAGTATAAGTTTTTGGCTTAGGAGAGATCCACTACAAGCAGGTTCTTTTTGTACGTTATATATAGACACGTGCCATGGGTAAACATTTCTCTTCGTGGAAGAAAAATTAGTTGGCTTTCGACCGCATGCTATAATAAATTGTGCTGAGTTTTGTAATATAGTACAACCAGTGTTGGGGACAGATACTTTTAAAAGTATCTAGATACAGATTGTTTTCGATTTTTTCGAAATGTATCTAGACACGGATACAAGAAAACAGATACTTTTTGAAGCTTTGGCGAATAAAATAACTGAAAACATGTTTATGTAAATATTTTTTTATGTATTCTTTAATGAATTTTTTTAAATTAACAACATTTCGAACGTATTGTCGCCTACATTATTTCTTCTTGGTGTCAGAATTTGGTTTCCACTACTAAACACCCGTTCCACAGGTGCAGAAGAAGGGATTGTGGTATTAAATTTAAAAAATAAACATTTTAATGTAGCATAGTTATCAAGACTGAAAAATCTTTTCTTTTTTCGTGCAAATAGGCCATCGCTTCGCTGTTTGATGTGTCGCAAATTGTGCAATATTTATTACGTACGATTAAAAAGATTTTTTTTTTTTTTGTTTTTATTCCCATACTACAGTGTCCAAATTGTGTTTGAGTATATCTAATAATTATCTCCAGCATTAAAATTAATATTTCAAAAGAATACCGGAAATCATTATTCTGTGCTGAAGGTCTGTTGTCGGCAACCTGTCATAAATTATTATTCTTCAATATCGGCTTGTTTTTATGACCATGTCCGGTAATCGTCTATCCCGGTGCGGGAGGTATATACATTTTAGGAAGAATTGCTGGTTCCGTTTAAGGCTCTACCACACCTCAAGAAAATTTCTATTTTAAAAGATATGCAACTTGTAAAACACCCATGCTACCTCGTTATGACAGCTGCCACTCATCTCTAAGGGTTAAAATCGTTTACTTCGTTTACAATAAGTAACTAGTTTTATTACTGCTATTGTCAGCGGGCGAAGTGTATCCCAACTTGCAGGTAGAGCAGAGTAAGGAACTAAAATATTTATCTACTATGAAAGAAAACAAACAATATTTCTTAGCTTACGTTAGAGAAGTAAAAACGCAAAAACACGTCTACTGATATATAGTGAACCAAGAGGTATAAGGTTATATGGCCATCATAAAATTAGTTGACCGTAAATAAATACCCCCTTTGTGTGATTCGCACTAAGCTTACCGGTTGGCAATAAATCATCTTCTAAACATTTCTTGCTCATATTTAACAGGGCCGGCTTTCAAAGCGAGTGGTTATTTCGGAACCCTTAGCGGCTGCAGGTAGCAAAGAAATAGTAGAGTGGTGGATTTTCATATTTAGTGAAAGCCGCCCCTGAACCAAACCGCAAGAGCCGGTCGAGCTGTAGTGGACTCGTTATTTACGACCCTAAAACCTTTTCTATTGTAAACAACTTAACTTCGACACAATGGGATGATTTTATGATGGCCATATAACCTTATAGCTCTTGGTTCACTATATAAAAATTGCCATTTTGTAATATTAGTTTCAAAAGTTTTGAGCGATATTTGACAGGTGTATGACGTCATCGATAATATTTTAAATGGCACCTCCTACCTTTTTTTAGCATAAAGTCCCTTGAAAGAGAATTTTTGATATGCGGTTTAACCTAATTTACTATCATAAGAAAAGAAAAAAGCCAAATGTGTGTTTTAAAATAAATTAATAAAATCATTGTCAGAGACTGTTGAGATCTTTACTCGCAATACACACAACAAAAAAATGCTTGTTCATATATATAATTCCGACCATAATTCTTCCTCTTATTTTTAAATTCCTGTTTCTATAAAAATTCGTACGTGTTGGGCATATTCTGTAAGTAGGTAGAAAAGTAAAATTAAATTTCCAAGAATATTTTATTGTAGGTACGAAGGTTCGTCATTGTGAGTATTTCTTAGTAATCTTGGAATTTTTCAACCCGAAATCTTAGAAATTTAGGTAGGTACATACCTAGTTACCTCTCGGAATGTATTTTGAATGAAGCAAATTGGTGGAAGAACTTCTCTCGCCTCTGAAATACAATAAAACAAACACAGTTTTTTCGAAAAATTATAAAATTTGATTATGCGAATTTTATTTTTTTTTTATGAGAACCCGGATATGTTAAAATTTTGTCCAAAAATTCTAGATGTCTAGGGTGAAAATTCTACACGGATTTACACACCACAAGTGCAGGAGTATCTAATTTTATCAAATTTAAAAAACTTTGTATTATAAATTTTGGAGATGACGTCATACCATTGGTGGTGGAGATGATTTGCCAAATTTTAGTTAGCGTTTAACCATCTACATGATATTTCTAATATACATATAAAATATGACAATAATCGATCCAGTAGTTTCGGAGAACACTTGTCTAATAAAAAATGGATACAGACACCAGACAGACAGATAGACAGACGGACATACGAAAACGCGAGACCACTTTTTTCGTACTCTAGAGGTCATGACACGTCGAGAAATTAGTACTGGACGTAGAATTGTTGACATAGGCCACTTATTAACAACACTGAAATCAATCAGTACTTTAGATAATATTGAAATAACTCATGAAAATTGTTATCGTTTAAAAATTGTTTTCTACTACAAATTTCATATGTACGGAATATTCGGTAATCTTTGTACTGAACCTGAAAATCATATATACAAAGTCAATTATGCAGCTATTTGTGGAGCTAGATCAATGGGCGTAGGTTATTCTCAAATTTCAGAATTTTGTTCAGCTCTAGATATGCCTCAAATACCCCAGGCGACATATCGTAAAGCCGAGGCTAGAGTTCTAAAGAGCATCGAAGCACTTTTCGAAGAACAAACCTGTTGAACTAGGGCAAATAAAACACTTCGTTGAACTACAAATTATGACTGACTATATTTGAACAATGAAAAAATGAAGGAACATTCTGGAACAGGATTTACTTGTATATATCTACAATGACAGATGGCGCTATTAAAACATACAGAGAGTAAAATCACTAGATGACTTTAACCAGGAGAATTGGTACCAAAATAACACAATTTTAACAAAACCAAAACGCAGGTAAAGAAGAGTACCGATTAGCTGTGAAGGCGAGGGAGGTAGATAATGATTGCGTCCCATATACTACCGTTACAATGCACTGTCTGGGGTAGGAGGTATAATTGGTGCCAGAACTAAAAAAATACTTTATGTAGGAGTCAAAAACAAACCTTGTAGTTTCTGTAAAATCTATATGAAACAGAAAAAAGAAATTCCAACACATACATGTTTTAAAAACTGTGAGCAAACATCTATGTCCATGGAAGTTTCAGAGGGATTTACTTTAGATACTTTATAGGAGAATTATAGGCGACGAGGATAGTAGCGTATTAAAAAAAGTTCGGGCTGCAAAACTAAATGATGCATATTATTTTATAGAAAAAATTGAATGTTGAAATCACATACTTCGTAATTATTGTTCCAAAATTAGAGAAATAGTTAAAACAACGAAAGCAGATATCACTATTAAAAATGTTTTTAAAAATAGTATTCTAAAATTTAGAACAGCTATTATAAATGCTATTAAATTTAGCAAAAATGAGCCTCTTCCTTCTTTTCCAGCGTATATTTGGCAATCACGAACAATGTGCAAGTTATTTTTGTTATAAAAGTGGACAGTCAAATGATATTTTATTTTCTACTTTCGCAAATGGTGTTTTATACGAACCTTACAAACAAGTTTTAAATAGAATTGCAACTTCGTCGTCTAGTTTACTTTTTGATATTGAGAACAATGCTGTGGAATGCTACAATTCTGTCGTTAATAAATTTGTGGGAGGAAAAAGAATAAGTTTTTAAGTTTTTCTGCACGAGGATCGTATCAAGGGTGATGCTTTGCTGCGGCATTAAGTTATAATAATAAGGGTACGTTCCTAATTCCGTTATTAAAAAAAAAAAATTGGGGAGGCCAATGTTAGTATACGAAGGCGTTTGTGGAACAAAAATTGAAAAAAACAAAAACGATAAATAAAACTGAAACCTCCATTAAAAAATTGCGTATCCGAAGTCTGGATTCCGGTAAAAATAATATCGTCAATGATGAACAAACGAAAACTGCAGATATATTACCTGAAGTGTATGAAAGAAAAAAATCGGATTCATTAATAAAGCTGTCACAGAGTAACGTAAACGCTATTGAAAAAGGTATAGTGAACCAAGACCTATAAGGTTATATGGCCATCATAAAAGTAGTTGACCGCAAATAAATACCCCCTTTGTGTGGTTCGCACTAAGCTTACCGGTTGGCAATAAATCATCTTCTAAACATTTCTTGCTCATATTTAACAGGGCCGGCTTTCAAAGCGAGTGGTTATTTCGGAACCCTCAGCGGCTGCAGGTAGTAAAGAAATAGTGGAGTGGTGGATTTTCATATTTAGTGAAAGCCGCCCCTGAACGAAACCACAAGAGCCGGTCGAGCTGCAATGGACACGTTATTTACGACCCTAAAACCTTTTCTATTGTAAACAACTTAACTTCGACACAATGGGATGATTTTATGATGGCCATATAACCTTATAACTCTTGGTTCACTATACTTGTGGTCAGCGAATGTGTAGGGAATGGAGTAAAGAAAGGACAAAATGAGAGACGGAATTAACATCGCAAATACCGTTAAAAGTATTGTGCATTCCGATAAAACTTTATGAAAAAATTGCCCAAGTCTATATAATTTGCTATTGACAATGAAGAAAAGGCCAAAGAAAAATTTGAAGCTCTAACAAATTTGAAAAAAATTTTTAGGAGCTTCTCCAGATGGGTTAATAAATTCTAATTCAATTGCAGAGATTAAATGTTCATATGCGGCTTGTAGTAAAAATATTAAAGAGCTATTAAAAATAAAATCATTAATTTATTGTTCAATAAATGCCGTTATTACAATTACCTAGTTTGAACCCGAACCACAACTATAGGTATGTATCAGGTATAACAGGGTCCAGTGCATATCCTTCTTAATGCTATTGTCAGGTACTTCAAAGGGTGGTCAAATAAGCTTAAGGTATTTAAAAGGTGCTCTATTGTGTGGGCCATAAATTACAGCTTACCGCCTCAGCTAATATTTTGGGTTGCCTAACTTACCAAAATTTGCCCAAAATGCTTTGCAGTTTTTTTACAATAACTAGAAGAAGTAAAACTTTAACAGAAAACGAAGAATGGCGCCTAAAGTAGAAAAAAAATCTCTATCACCTCGATATTTTTTAAAAGCACACCGAGTTATAGTTTTCGCTAAAAATCCGCTGGGGTTTTACGCACTTTATTTTTTATTTTAAAAACTGCTACGTTTTTTAAAAAATACAAGACTCTTCCTTAAAGATTTTTATGTCATGAGCACGCACATGTATCGCCCTGCTCTTCAACTGTTAAAATAAAGGCGCAAAATGGGTTGGCGTTTTGCCTTATTTTGGCATCTTTTAATGACTGTGTGGCGGAGCCTTAAGGCAAAATAAGTGCAATTTCTTAGAAAGGTATTTAAACGCCTTATAGGACCAAAGGCTGCCTGGCAGGCCGGAATCATCAGAGTGCAACTTTAAAATTTCAGATTTTTGTTGAAACTCATTTTTAGAGAGCGTAAAAAGTTTTATTTTAAGCAAAAAAAAAATTAAAAACATAATCATCTTACAAATCAAAGAACGCTTCTTACAACTTTGGATAAAATATTATTACAATAATCCTAGACTTTATATTTTACACACGTATTTCAGTTTTCTTTAAAACAATTTATGATTGTAATATGTTCCAAGTTGTCCACTGTAAAATTTTTTCGCCGATCATTTAAAATGTGTTTAAAATTGGAGAATGTGCGTTCAACATCCACACTCGTTGTTGGCGCAAATTTGAATTTTGCAACTAATGTTGAATCTAACTCCAAATTTTCCACCTTCTGGCCTTGTAAAACACGAGCAACGTCGGAAAGAACACCGAAACCTGCATTTTTATTTAACACTTCGTCAAGTTTTTCAGATACTCTAGTACCAATATCACCCCTTACTGCGTTTGCTTGTTGTTTAAATTCTTTGACTAAGTTTATGGCATCTACCAACAACATGTTGGGTTTTTCTAGCTTTTCTATTACCTCACATACGAATTGATAATTGCTTTTAGAAAAGCTAGATCTTGTCGCAAATCTTTGTTTTCCAAAATATTTATGCAATCTTTAATCGATTGAAAAATCTTCGCTAAACTCTGTAACTACTTCTTCAAATTCTTTGATATATTTGTCATAATAAAATGTGGCCTGTAACCATGTTCCCCACCTCGTTATAATCGGCTCTGGGGGCAATGGTAAGTTTGGAAATTTTTCCTTAAAATGTTGCACTCTTAGTGGGGCTTTAACAAAAATCTTTTTACCATTTGCCACTAATTTATTAACAGTAGGAAACTACAAACGTATTCCTTCAGCCACTCTGTTTAAACCGTGAGCAATGCAAGTAGAGTGAATTAAATTGGGGTACAATATTTTTAGATTATTCCCTGCTTTCAACATATAACGAGCTGCATCCAAGATCATCAATAAAATTTTATTCGCCGGTACGGCATTTGGCAAAAAGAGTGACGTAAAACTGTCATTTACAAATCTGGTAATCGTATTGCCATTTGTTTTATCTAACATTTTCAAACTTACTACATACCCTCGACTAGGGAAATTTTCATTTAAGATTCCAATAATTAAACTTGCCACGTATCTTCCACAACTATCGGTTCTTTCATCGACAGCGAACCATAAATAATTATCTCCAATGCGATGTTTAATTTCGTTGTAAACTTGCTGAAACACTGGACCTACATAATTTTTTCGGAGAGTACTTTCAACCGGAATATGTCGATTCCAGTGTTTTTCAAGGAATTCTTGAAGAGGGTCTTTCTCCAATTTTTTTAAAGGTATATTGGACTGGATCATCATTTTACATAAATCGAAATTAAACTGAAACTGCTCATCTTTTGTGGAAGTAGATGCAACAGATTCATGTATGGTCTGCTGTTTAATTTTAGAAACTTCAAACATTTTCTTCCTTTCTACATGAAGAGTCGTTCTGACACGTTGCGCCACGTTATATTTTTTATCACTTTGAATCTAAAACAACGTACATATACAGGATTAACAAAGGAAAATAGATAAAAAAAAATTAGTGGGCTTACGGTTTTCACCCAAGCTCTGCAGAATATTTTGTTGTTTTCTAATTTTAATTCTGGAAAATCCCTTATCCACTCATCCGGCGTCGATTTTACTTTCGGCATTCTTTTAAAATATTAGTAATATTACCAAAAAGAACTCAACATGTAACAAGGGAGAACCACGTATAACACTGTACGACGACAGATGCGATAGACTGATGGTTGTGAAATAAACGGTTCATTTACTTAAAAGTTTCCATTAGAAAAATTTTAAGGTAGGTAGTTGGGTACAATAATTTTTTTTTCTAGAAAATCTTCAGCGGTCTTGCCGCAAAATGCCGAAAAAGAACATCTGGTTAAGGGGACTCGCTAGACGAGGTATAACATTTTTTTGGTATTTTGTATGAAAAAATGATATTAATATAGATGTATCATACATCAAACTGCAGCTTTTTTCATATTCTAGAGCGCAGTTCAATCAATTAAAAAAATATGGCTGAGAAATATCGTAAAAAAAGCACCATTGTATGTTTTCTTTTCAAGTTTTTTGAGTCATAACCATCATAGAATCGCTTGAAAATTCGCACATGGATAAAACATCACTTTTTACAGGGCGCAGAGTCATTAAATGTTTGTTAGTGGTACAATTTGTTTGAATAATAATGTGTTTATTAAAATCAAAATATACCACAAATTAATGCAAAATACGTCGAATAATTTTAACAGGAATATCAGAGGAAAATTAATGATGTATTGGTTAGCAGAGTTTTTAACAAAAACTAACAATTATTGAAAAAAATGGGTATCAATTCGACAGATTTTGAGCCGTTAGTTCAGTGCTTTGCCGATAGGAGCGTCGCTAAAATTTACGGAAGCGACTTTCCAGGTAAAACCCTTATCGCCTGCTCTACCATAAGCTGATTGTTAACGTTCTCGGCTGATTTTTATAATTTATGGCAAGGAACTCAGTTTTATAACAAGCCGCCAGGACCGGCCGTAGTAATCTATTGTTAAGGAAATTAACTTTTACGCAATGAGTGTACCATCATAAAACCGAATTAAAACTGGGGAACTATAATATTTTTACTCCAATCAGGATCCTGAATTCAAAACACATGATTACTAAAAATTCATTGTAATATTATTGTTAATATATATTTTGCTTTGTTAATTAATAAAACTAATAAGCATATTTTTAATAATAATAAAAAATATATAAAATACAGCTTTTGTTTAACACGTTAAGTGTATCTACTACTTATCCCAGAAAGGAGGTGTTTTAAAAAAGCCCTACACCCAGTAACTTCTCCCTTCATTGTTTACTCGAAAAAAGTGGTCGTAGGTATATGTTTTCATTTGCCGAGAGATCATTTTCAAAATATATTTATAACAAAAATATGCAAGTCTTGGTGATGAAAAATGTACTCCTAATAAATTATTAAAGTACATAAAAGAATAGAAACAAATTTTATTTATTTTAAAAAAATCTCTCGCAAAGGCAGGTTCCTTTTTCTTCTTGAATCAATTATTTCAGGCAATAATGCGCCAAAGTAAAATCTCCCAAGTTTATCTGCCATCTTTTTACATATATTTCTTCATCTTTATAATTTTTTTCTATATTTATTCCTTTGGGTGTCCATACAACAAAATAAACTTGTGAAATACCCGTAACACGCATTTGTCCCTGGACTTGAAAGTAGTAATCATGATTTTTTTTTAGTTTCAATTCTCTGTCTGTCAATGTACAAAATTTGATTATTTTTTTTCTAACCGCCTCTTCGGGAGACAAATTCAGTTTTTATACTTTTATTTATTTCAAAACACTTGACAGCTTTTTCCTCACTTTGTTGTCCATAGTATGTATGATTATTACCTCTAAATGTACTGTACAACAGACACTCCACAGTTTTAGCTGTAACCCTAATTTCTCTTTCTTTTGCCCAAATGAGCCTGTTGCCTAGTGTCTATTTCAATTTGGTCTAAATTCAAAGATAATTTTCTCAAAAAACCTCTTTGGCTGTCACAAATATTTCTACATCCATGTCAGGGTTATCTAAAAAATATTTAAACCATAATCGCAGTCGGGACCAGCATACGTACATTTTTTACGACATATTTTTTTACGAATACTTTGTCTAAGACGAGCTTGTTTCATAGACGAACAATATTTTTTTGTTATTAAACCACGACCGTTTTAATCACAATATATTTACTTACCCCCCTCTAAAAAATTGATGACGTCACCTCAAAATTTTGCTGAATAAATCCTATCTAAAATGTACAAAGTATGATGAGTCTCTTCTTGTAATTTATCATCCCATTCATATTTTTTGGACTCGGATATATAGGGTGACTCAAAAAATTTATTTTATTGATTTAATCGGGAACTACAAAACCGAATGCTTTGAAATCTAATGTGAAAAAAAAACATAATAGGCATGCAGTCGTCACGTTTCCGATAGCAAGGGAAGTACTGTCTAAACTCTTTAGACCAATTTTTTTTATTTTCCCATTTCTCCATTTCTCAATTTTTCAATGTTTCAGTTTGGGATTTTTTCACTGTTTCGATTCTTTAATTTTCCTTCCATTTTAGGCTTTTCAATATTTCAGCTTTGGAATTTTGCAATATTTCGTTTCTTCAATTTTTCAAATTTTTGAAATTGTGTTTTCTCGGTTCTTAATTTTTCGATATTTTAATTTTTCACTTTTTAAAGTTTTAGGTTTTTAGATTTCTCACTATCTCGACTTTTCGATTTTTCAGTTCTATGATTTTTCAATTTGTCGAATTTTTAAATTTTAGATTTTTTGTTTTCTTTGATATTTTGAGTTCTCGATCATTCGATTTTCTGAGTTTTCAGGCTTAGATTTTTGTGTTGTTCAATTCTTGAATTTTTAAAATTTTTGTTTTTTAAATTTTCCTATTTATCAACTTACTGGGATTTCAATGTTTTGATTTTTTGATTGTTCAATTTCTCGATTTTTTTAATGTTTAGTTTTTGATACGATTTTTTTTCAAAAATTTTCAGTTTTTCAATTTATTAACTTTACTATACTTTAGTTTTGCTCGATTTCGATTTCTCAATTTTTCGACATATTACTGTCGGGATTTTTCAATTTATCGATTCTTCGATTTCTCAATTCTTCATATTTTCGGTTTTATCCAATTTCTTCATTTTTCGATTTCTCAATTTTCCGATGTTTCAGTTTTACGATTTTTATTTTTTTTTATTTTTCAGTTTTCAATTTTTGACGTTTCTAAATTTTTCGGTTAACTGATTTTTTGATTTTCCCATTTCTCTATTTCTCGATTTTTCAATTCTTTCTTCAATTGTGATTTTTCAATTTTTCGATTTATTAATTTTTCAATGTTTCAGTTTTGAATTTTTTCACTTTTTCGATTTTTCAATTTCACTTCCATTTTTCAGTTTTTCAGTATTTCAGTTCTGGAATTTTGCAATGTTTCGGTTCTTCAATTTTTCCATTTTTTGATGTTTCGATTTCTTGGGTTTTCAATTTTTCGATAGGTATTTTAATTTTTCAATTTTTAAGTTCTAGATTTTCCGTTGATTTTTTTGTTTTCCTTGATGTTTTGATTTCTCGATTATTCGATTTTTCAAGTTCTCGGTTTAGATTTTTTGGTTTTCCAATTTTTCGATTTTTAAATTGTTTAATTTTTAGATTGTTCAATTTCTCGATTTTTAGATTTTTCAATTTTTCGGTTTACCGATTTTTTTCGTTTAAAACGGTCGATTAGTCGATTACAGAACTAATTTGTGCTAATTGAAAAAATTAATCATTATGTAACACGCAATTATTATTTAATTAATTAATTGATTAATTACTCTTATTTAAGATAACACAAATACAACCAGCGGGCCTACCGGACCCGGGTTGCTCAGGTACACAGATAAAATGCATTGCCCCGATAAGGGTAAAACGCAGTGATTAGTGAATTGTGGTTTATGGTTTTTAAAATACCACCTTACCTAGCTTAGATTTATTACCCCTCAAGATTATATTTAAAGATGTATAAGTACTGAAGGCTACAATGTAGGAAATGATGGTATTTAAAATATGAAAATTTCCGTGGCAGAACACTATTAGTGGACCTCTTATCTCTATTTTTGTTTATGTGACCAAAATCACCAACATGAAGTATCAAAAATTACTACTAGTATAACTCAACTAATAACTACTGAAAAAAAAGTGAAATAAAAAAATGTATCTGTATCCGCGCCATTAATTTTGTATCTAGATACAGATATTTTGTGCTTAAATTCGATTTTATCTAGATACCGATACTAGATACTCAAGTATCTAGATACTGCCCAACACTGAGTACAACATGAAACTATATGTGCTAACCTGGTACACACTGAGGATTTGGCTGACTCCATACCCCACCAGTGCAGATGTTAACGGATCTAGTTTTCAACTGCACGTCTTCGTAAAGGTCGCCACACTGAAACTTGGCAGTGGTGCCTTCCACAGCTCGAGTACAATTTTCGATTTCTTTGCCTTTATAGGAACAGGTGACTTGCATAATTGGTGTGCTAAGTATAGGTGGACATACTTCTACGAGACAATTAATTTTAATCTTTAGTGGAAGAAATACACGTACGTACTTAAACATTGTCCAATCACCGATGTCCATTTGCCCTTTTTGCAATATATTTTTCGTCGTCCAGCGTATTTGAAATGTTTATGGCATTTTACCCTTAGACGAATTCCTCGTTTCACTGACATTCCAGGTTCAAGTCCTTTCGATTCGGTAATGTTCCACTCACCAAATTCTGGATGATTCGGTAAAATGCAGCGTCTACTTAAAGTAAAACCGTTGTACACAAAAAATTTGTAACCTTGGCAGACAGGTTTTACCCTTTGGGCGTTTTTGTAGTCGTTGTTGTAACTACTGGAGATTCTGTGGTCAGTGTAACGTTACTAACGTTGTTACAGTCAGAAATAACTTGACAATCAAAACGACTACAATTGGGAAAATAGATCAAAAGTGTAACAATAAGTGTCAAATTACGGTCTAAATTGGGCTTCTTTTTTCCTGACAAAGTCTTCAACGTACGTGGAAAATTTAGTATAAAGAGTGTATAGTTGGCTGTTACAGCCACCATGTTGTGTCCCCCCTCGAGGTGAAAGACTCACAATTCCAATAATGTAGTACCGTCTGTCGAGTTTCACCACCAAACCTCCACCACTATCGCCTTTACACACCGAAGTGTCTAAAATTTCATCATGGGTCATAGTTCCAAGAAACCGAAAAATTTACTAGAGTTTAAAAAGCCAGCACAAAACTTATCGTCAGTCACATATTCTATATCGTCTTCGGGTAGTTCCTCGATGCACTTTTCGTCGCTGATGAGTGGAAGTTCTAATTCTTTAAGAACATCGGAAGGGTCTGTGAACTCGCGAGTATAACCCCAACCGCTGACCTACAAGAAACTGAAAGCCTGATTTCAAATAGGTACCAGTTATGGTTATATACATAGGCACTTTTTGTTTTCGTGGGGTCTAAAAGCGCTTTACAGCGTGTGGTGTCCCATATCACACATATGGGTCGAACGTTGATGGTCAAGTCGAAGATTTTTGTCGTGACTATAAGAGCAATGTCCCCGGCAAAATTTCGAGCGTGGCCTTTGTAATGAAACGGAATGAACATTTCAAGTATCTAAAAGTTAATTAAAACTAGGAGTTGGTGGATGGGTGAATTAGGTTGGCGCCACGTGAGTTACGGTTTTAATTGAGTGACGACCGAGCGGTTTCGGTACCTATTGGTGTCATCATCAGAGCTGAGAAATGCTGGTGAGAGCAATTTCAAGGTCAAGGTTTTGATTTCCTCCTTGAACTGTTACTTGAATTTTCTTTCCTTGATAATAACATCAGGGATTTTGTTTTCAGCTTCTTCGATAAATGATTTTTGGAAATTTTGAATTAATGTTTCGTGTTTATTGGAACAGATATCGTGACGGCGATAACAGATTTGTAAGTGGTGCAAAATTGTTTACTATTTAACACCAATTCTGGCTCGATTTAACCCATTTTAGCCATTTGTTTGGAAAATTTTTGAATATTTTGTCGGTTTTTCAATAGATGTAGTGAAGGCGATTTCGGATTTGTAAGCGGCGGAAGATTATTTACAATTTGACACCAATTTTTGGTGACTTAAACCAATTTTAAAAAATTTTTGAAAATTTTGACTTTACTTTGGTGTTTATTGGAACAGGTGTCGTGAGGGCGGTTTCAAATACGCAACTGGCTGAAAATTATTTACAATTTGACACCAATTTTCGGTCGATTGAATCAATTTTAGCTATTTTTTTTGGAAAATTTTAGATAATTTTGGAACCAAATATTACTATTATTTCCAAATATGTCGTAAAGGCAATTTCGGATTTGCATCTAGCGGAAGATTATATACAATTTGACACCAATTTTCGGTCGCTTGAACCAATTTTAACATTTTTTTTGGAAAATTATTTGAAAATTTTGAATTCACGTTTCGTGTTTAATGGAACAGTTATCGTGACGACCATTTCAGATTTGTAATTGGCGGAAGATTATCTAAAATTTCAGACCAACCAATTTTAACAATATTTTTTTGGATTTTTTCTAAATTTTGAATTCACTCATCGTAATTATTTACTGAAACAAATATCGTGACCACTGTTTCAGATGTGTAACTGGCAGAGGATTATTTACAATTTGATATCAATTTTCGGTCAATTGCACCAATTTTAACCATTTTTTTTTTTGGAAAATTATTGAAAATTTTTTATTGCAATTTTCGTGTTTGTTGGAACAAAAATTGTAACAGCGATTTCAGATCTGTAAATGCCGAAACATTATCTACAATTTGACCCCAATTTTCGGTCGCTTGAACCAATTTTAACCTTTTTTTTTTTTGGAAAATTCTCGAAAATTTTAATTTCACTTTTCGTGTTTGTTGGAACAAAAATCGTAACGGCAATTTCGGATTTGTAACCGGTGGAAAATTATCTACAATTTGACACCAATTTTCGGTCGATTGAACAAATTTTAACCATATTTTTGGAAATTTTTTGAAAATTTTGAATTCACTTTTCGTGCTTATTGGAACAGATATCGTAACGATGATTTCAGATTTATAACTAGCGAATGATTATGTACAATTTGACACCAATTCTGGGTCGAATGAACCCATTTTAACCATGTTTCTGGCAAATTTTTAAAAATTTTAGAACCAAATATTGCCGGTATTTCAATAGACGTTGTGAAAGCGATTTCGGATTTGTAACAGGCATAAGATTATCTACAATTTAACACCAATTTTCGGTCGATTGAACAACTTTTAACCATATTTTTGGAAATTTTTTGAAAATTTTGAATTCACTTTTCGTGCTTATTGGAACAGATATCGTAACGGCGATTTCAGATTTATAACTAGCGGATGATTATGTACAATTTGACACCAATTCTAAATCGAATGAACCCATTTTAGCCATGTCTCTGGAAAATTTTTGAAAAATTTAAAACCATACATTGCCGGTATTTCATAAGATGTCATGAAGGCGATTTCAGATTTGTAACCGGCGGAAAATTGTCTACAATTTGACACAAATTTCGGTCGATTGAACAAATTTTAACCATATTTTTGGAAATTTTTTGAAAATTTTGAATTCACTTTTCGTGCTTATTGGAACAGATATCGTAATAATTTTTTTGGAAAACTTTGAATTCACTTTACATGTTTATTAGAGCAGATATCGTAACGGTGATTTCAGATTTATAACTAGCGGATGATTAGGTACAATTTGACACCAATTCTGGGTTGAATGAACCCATTTTACCCATTTTGAAAATTATTGAAAACTTTGGAATCATACATTGCCGGTATTTCAATAGATATCGTGAAGACGATTTCGGAGTTGTAACCGGCGTAAGATTATCTACAATTTGACACCAATTTTCGGTCGATTGAACAAATTTTAACCATATTTTTAAAAAATTTCGGTAAATTTTGAACTCAATTTTTGTGTTAATGGAACAGTTTCCGCAAGGACGATTTCAGTTTTGTAACTGGCGGAAAATTATCTACAGCAATTTCCGCTCGATTGAATAAATTTTAACCATTTTTTTTTGAAAAATTTTTCAAAATTTTGAATTCACTTTTCGTGTTTGTTGGAACAGATACCGTAACAGCGATTTCAGGTTTATTACTGGCGGATGATTATCTACAATTTGACACTAATTTTCGGTCGATTCAACTAATTTTAACCATTTTTTTGGAAAGTTACTGAAAATTTTGAATTCACTTTTCGTGTTTATTAAAACAGGTATCGTGACGGCAATTTCAGATTTGTAACTGGAGGAAATTTATCTACAATTTGACACCAATTTTTGATCGATTGAACCAATTTTAACTATTTTTTTGGAAAATTTTAGAAAATTTTGTAACCAAATATTACCATTATGTCCACATAGGTCGTAAAGGCAATTTCGGATTTGTTACTAGCGGTAAATTATATACAATTTGACACCAATTTTCGGTAGATTGGACCCATTTTAGCCATTTTTTTTAATTATTTGAAAATTTTGAATTTACTTTTTATGTTTATCGGAGCAAATATCGTCACCACGACTTCGGATTTGTAATTGGCAGAAGATTATCTAAAATTTCGCACCAATTTTCGGTTGATTGAACCAATTTTAACAATTTTTTTGGAAAATTTTTGAAAATGTTTAATGCATTTAGCGTATTTATTGAAAGAGATATCGTGATGGCGGTATCAGATTTGCAAATGCCAGAGGTTTATCTACAATTTGGCACCAATTTTCGGTCGCCTAAGCAAATTTTAACCATATTTTTGGATGATTTTTGAAAATTTTGACTGTGTTTTGTGTTTATCGAACCAGTTATCGCACAGCGGTTTCAGTTTTGTACAGCAACAGGCGGAAAATTATCCACAATTTGACACCAATTTTCGGTCGATTGAATCAATTTTAACAATTTTTTTTGAAAAATTTTGAAAATTTTGAAACCATAAAGGTATCTTTATTTCAACATGTTTTGAACGCGATTTCGAATTTGTAACTAGTGGAAGATTATGTACAATTCGACACCAATTTTCGGTGTCTTGCACAAATTTTAATCATTTTTTTTTCTTGGAAAATTTTTGACTTTCTTTTTGTGTTTATCGAACCAGTTATCGCAACGGTGATTTTAGTTTTGTAACTGTCGGAAAATTATCAATAATTTAACACCAATTTTCGGTAGATTGGACCCATTTTAAACATTTTTGTTTAAATTATTTGAAAATTTTGAATTCACTTTTCATGTTTATCGGAGCAAATATCGTGACCGCGACTTCGGATGTGTAATTGGCAGAAGATTATCTACAATTTGACACCAATTTTCGGTCGATTGAACAAATTTTAACCATATTTTTAAAAAATTTCGGTAAATTTTGAACTCAATTTTTGTGTTAATGGAACAGTTTCCGCAAGGACGATTTCAGTTTTGTAACTGGCGGAAAATTATCTACAGCAATTTCCGCTCGATTGAATAAATTTTAACCATTTTTTTTTGAAAAATTTTTCAAAATTTTGAATTCACTTTTCGTGTTTGTTGGAACAGATACCGTAACAGCGATTTCAGGTTTATTACTGGCGGATGATTATCTACAATTTGACACTAATTTTCGGTCGATTCAACTAATTTTAACCATTTTTTTGGAAAGTTACTGAAAATTTTGAATTCACTTTTCGTGTTTATTAAAACAGGTATCGTGACGGCAATTTCAGATTTGTAACTGGAGGAAATTTATCTACAATTTGACACCAATTTTTGATCGATTGAACCAATTTTAACTATTTTTTTGGAAAATTTTAGAAAATTTTGTAACCAAATATTACCATTATGTCCACATAGGTCGTAAAGGCAATTTCGGATTTGTTACTAGCGGTAAATTATATACAATTTGACACCAATTTTCGGTAGATTGGACCCATTTTAGCCATTTTTTTTAATTATTTGAAAATTTTGAATTTACTTTTTATGTTTATCGGAGCAAATATCGTCACCACGACTTCGGATTTGTAATTGGCAGAAGATTATCTAAAATTTCGCACCAATTTTCGGTTGATTGAACCAATTTTAACAATTTTTTTGGAAAATTTTTGAAAATGTTTAATGCATTTAGCGTATTTATTGAAAGAGATATCGTGATGGCGGTATCAGATTTGCAAATGCCAGAGGTTTATCTACAATTTGGCACCAATTTTCGGTCGCCTAAGCAAATTTTAACCATATTTTTGGATGATTTTTGAAAATTTTGACTGTGTTTTGTGTTTATCGAACCAGTTATCGCACAGCGGTTTCAGTTTTGTACAGCAACAGGCGGAAAATTATCCACAATTTGACACCAATTTTCGGTCGATTGAATCAATTTTAACAATTTTTTTTGAAAAATTTTGAAAATTTTGAAACCATAAAGGTATCTTTATTTCAACATGTTTTGAACGCGATTTCGAATTTGTAACTAGTGGAAGATTATGTACAATTCGACACCAATTTTCGGTGTCTTGCACAAATTTTAATCATTTTTTTTTCTTGGAAAATTTTTGACTTTCTTTTTGTGTTTATCGAACCAGTTATCGCAACGGTGATTTTAGTTTTGTAACTGTCGGAAAATTATCAATAATTTAACACCAATTTTCGGTAGATTGGACCCATTTTAAACATTTTTGTTTAAATTATTTGAAAATTTTGAATTCACTTTTCATGTTTATCGGAGCAAATATCGTGACCGCGACTTCGGATGTGTAATTGGCAGAAGATTATCTAAAATTTCGCACCAATTTTCGGTTGATTGAACCTATTTTAACCATTTTTTTTGGAAAATTTTTGAAAATGTTTAATTCATTTAGCGTATTTATTGAAAGAGATATCGTGATGATGGTATCAGATTTGTAGATGGCAGAGGTTTATCTACAATTTGACACCTATTTTCAATCCATTGAACCAATTTAAACCATGTTTTTGGAAAATTTTTGAAAATTTTGGCACCATATATGTATGATCTTTATTTCAACATATGTCTTTAAGACAAGTTACAATTGACACCAGTTTTCGGTCGCCTGAACAAATTTTAACCATTTTTTGGATGATTTTTGAAAATTTTTGACTTACTTTTTGTGCTTATGGAACTAGTTATAGCAACAGCGATTTCAGTTTTATAAACTAACAGGCGGAAAATTATCCACAATTTGACAGCAATTTTCGGTCGATTGAACCAATTTTAACAATTTTTTTTGGAAAATTTTTGAAAATTTTGAAACCATATAGGTATTATCTTTGTTTCGACATATGTCTTGAAGGCAATTTCGAATTTGTAACTAGTGGAAGATTATGTACAATTTGACACCAATTTTCGGTCGACTGAACCAATTTTACCTGATTTTTTGGAAAATTTCTGAAAACTTTGAACTCATTTTTCGTGTTTACTCTAACAAATATCCTGACGCCGATATCAGATTTGTTAAAAGTAGAAGATTATCTAAGATTTGACATCAAAATTCGGTCGAAACAACTAATTTTAACCGTTTTTTTTTTTTTGGAAAATTTTGGAAAATTTTTATTTCACTTTTCGGATTTATTGGAACAGATATCGCAACGGCGGTTTCTGATTTGTAACCGGACGGAGGATTATCCACAATTTGACGCCAATTTTCTGCTGATTGAACAGGGAATTTTAACCACTTTTTTGGAAAATTTTTGAAAAATCGCAAAACTAAGAAATTGAAAAATCGAAAAATTGAAAAACCGAGAAGCTAAAACATCGGAAAAATTGAAAATTCGAAAAACTGAAGAAAAGAAAAATAGCCAAATCGAAAAATTGCAAACGGAAGAATTGAAGAAACGAAAAATTGAAACATTGAAAAACTAAAAATCGAGAAACTTAAAAATCAAAAAATTCGAAAGAAGAAAAAATGAATCGAACCGAAAAATTGGAAAATCCAAAAATTGTAAAATCGGAAAATTCTGAAATCGGCAAAGTTGTAAAATCGAAAAACAACATCGAAAAATTGAAAAATTAAATGTTCAGAAATGGAAAAATTATGATTATTATTACATATTTAAAACGAAAACTAGAAAAATTGCAAATTAAAAATTACAGAAATGAATAATTGAAAAATCGAGAAACAGAAATCTAAAATTGAAAAAACGAAAAATTAAAGAATCTAAAAGTTGAAAAACCAAGAAGTTGCAAATCGAAAAACTGAAAAATTTCACACTGAAAAAGAAAAATTGAAAATCAAAACTTTGAAAAACTGGAATTTCGAAAAAACAAAAAAGTAAAAAACTGAATAAAAAAATTGAAATAGAAAAACAATTATAAAATCGCAACATTGGAAAACCCAAAGAATCGAAAAATTGAAAAATTAAAAATTGAAAACTCGAGAAATTTTAAGTTGAAAAATTGAAAAATATAAACCTGAAAGTGCAAAAAATTGCAAATCGAGAAACTGTCTTTTTTCAAGAATGTGAAACCTTCTGAAGGAGCAGTAGCAGTATTGGTTACACTATACTTCAGAAGCGAGGGAAGTTCAGTAGAAATAACTTTCCACCAATTTTTTAATAATAACTAGACATTTTTAAACTGAATATTTGTACGAGTAGAACATTCGATAGATGACATCTGTTACATTTTTTTTATTCTAGAATATTTGATAGATGGCGCCAATAAGTTTTTTAGTTCGGTACATGTCTTTAATTTACTTTTGTATTTTTGTCTTGTTCCTTCATTTCAGAGTTAGACCTTGAGGTTGCTGTCAACAGCATCTCCCAATTTGTTTAAATATGTAATCTCTAAGTTTTGTACTTTGGGTAAGTGCATTACCTTTAATCTTTTTGTAAGTTAATTCCTGTTCATCATTTAGCTCTGATGATGGTACCAGTAGTTCCGAAACATGTCAGCCGTCACTTTAATAAAACGCCAACTGATGTGGAACCGAACTAATTTTCCCTTTGTTATTTTTTTTTTTTTGTCATACGGGAGAAAACTGCGCCACTGCTGCATCGTCAGGATGATCGTACTGTCGAAAGTACTTTCCAGCTGCCACTATATAGTTCTCTTTTGGTTCTAGGTGTCCCCCATTATCTGTTATGCAGTGTGCCGCTGCAACGTTATCATGACATATTTAATCGATTTTTTACGTGACTGTACCTGTTGACACGACTCTTTGATTCAGCAGCGTCCCACCACAAAGCAAAATTTTGCTCTTGGCGTTGTATAAAGCGATCTGCCATGGATATTTACCCCTTTCTGCTCTCGTCCCTCCCGTAATTAGTGTAGGATCTACTACAGGCGACGGTTGGCCGCATACTAAAAATAACCAAAGTACTAACACCACACAGTCAACTTGACAATTTATCCTAAAATTTGCAGAATACGAGCTGGTTCCAGAAAAAAGTTTGAAATAATCTTACTTACTGGGTACGCAGGTAGGTAAACTCCCAACCCAGTTCCCGTTGGAGCACAGTCGAGACGGTACTTCCCCCGGAGTCTGGAACTCGAAATAGCGAGCACAATGAAAGTACGCAGTTGTGCTATCAAAAACATTAGCACAAGATTCCAGTGTTTGGTGGTTATGGGTGCAAGTTACTGTCATTGCCAAAGTGCTGTTTATGGTGGGGCACGTCCCTGAAAACTTTTTTCAAGAAAAATTTTCCAATATGGGAAAGTGTTACGTAAACATTGTCCAATTTGGGGTTTCCACGTCCCTCGGAAACAAGTAGTGGAATCATCACCGTCTAGTCTATAATTCTTGTTGCAACGTATTTCTAAGATTGTTCGTTCCGGTACTGACTTCCCAATCGACAACTCGGAGGAAGCGTCGTAGATTGTCCATCGACCGAATTCTGGGTGTTGTGGAAGACTACAACTGGTCAAAAAATGTCTGCAGTTGTCACAAGAACAATTATATAGTGCAACGTTACCTTGAGTTGCTACAGGTACAACAATTTACTGAAAGAAAATTTTTCAATTAAAAGCGACGGTAGTACCAGTCAGTCTAACACAGGAATATTGTATTAACTTACTCAAAATATGCCAAATTATAACTTTCAGTGTAAAGTGGAGGGTACTCGTCATCGTCGTTTCGTACTTTATTTGATCTATAAGTTTATACATATTTAATTTCAACGCACTATCGAAAAAATTGTTGACATAACACGAGGATATTTTCAAGACTGATAACTTGTACATGAGGTCAAGCTATTAGATGACAATATCATTTTCTCTAACTCATTGTTGATTGAGTTTCTTTTAAACTTTTAGTGTTGGAAGTACCGCTGTACAGGATGAAAGCTCAACGGAAGAGCCAATTATGGTACTTTTCGTACTAGATCGTGAGCGCTCGGTCAACGACAGAGGATCAGGAGGCGACGGGATATCTCGTGATACCATTTAATAACCTAAAAAATTGAATTCTACAACATTTTTGTAGCATCCAAACAGTTATTCGTGATATCAGTATTTTTGATTACAAGGTTCTGAGACCGGTTTTTCCGAATTATGTAATGACAGCAATTTTGGTAATAAGGTCATGGTAGGTCGTACAGTTTTACAACACTTCGCCAAAATTATATAATATACAATTTTATTATTTTTATACAATAGGTTTTAATTTTTTAAACTCAGCTAGATTTGTGAGCAATAATAAATAACTTAACACTTTTTGTTTAAAAAATTTAACATTTTAGACAAAAATTCACTATAAATGTGATATATTTATATTATCAAATGAAAACAAAATCCAACAAAATTTTTTAGTTTTTCAATTTTCTAAGTTTTTAATTTTTCAATTTTTCGATTCTTTAATTTTTCATTTCCTCAAATTTTCAATTTGCAATTTTTCGTTTCGGTTTATTACTTTCTTGATTTTTTCAATTATTTAAATTTTCGTTTTGTTCTTCAGTTTTCGATTTGCAATTTGAAAATTTTTAATTTTTCTTATTTCGTCAATTTTTAGCTTTAGCAATTTTTCGATTTAAAATTTCTGGAGTTTTCAATTTTAATTTTTCAATTTTTAGATTCTTTAATTTTTATTTTTTCAAATTTTTGTTGGAAGTTTAGATTTAGGCTTTTTATTTTCTTTATTTTTACAATTTTTCGTTTTTTTATTGTTCCAGTTTTACAATTTTTTTGTTTTTCAGTTTAAGTTTTTTTTATTTTTCATTGTTTTTAGATTTATACGATCCGCATCGGGTTTTCTCTTCCAAATTTTTCAGTTATGAGATTTTTCAATTATATTTTTCTTCAATTTTTTGTTTTGCAATTTTTCGTTTTGCTTTTTTATTTTTTTTTATTTTTTCAAATTTTCTGTTTCTCAGTGTTCTGATTTTTTTTTCTATTTTCAATGTGAAATTTTTCAGTTTTTGAAAGTTTCAATTTTTCGATTTTTCAACTTTTATTTTTTTTAGTTTTTCGTTTCTTCACTTTTTGATTTGCAATTTTTCTAGTTTTCATCTTAAGTTTGTATTTAATGATAATTCTAATTTTTAAAGTTAGTTTTCAATTTTACGATTTTATAAGATTTTCATTTTTCAATTATTGAATTCTAAAACTTTTTCATTTATTCGATTTTTAATTTTTCAATTTGAAAATAATTTTTAAAATTTTTCACTTTTTTAATTTTAGGATTATAGAATATATACATATACAATAAAATACAAACCCCGCCCACCCGCCCTCATGTCAATTGTGATGAATTTTCTTATTCGTCGTGAGCAGAATTAAAAAAATTTTCTTTGAAAACACGTTTACTTAAGAATATGTTTCAAATTGTAATTTCTCATGGAAAAATAAGGATTTTGCAATTAAGCTCCGCCTCCTTGCACACAACGAATAAAGAAAAATCGTCACAAATGAGAGAGGGCGGAGCTTGTAATTTTACTTGAGTTTGAGAAACTTTTTCAATAATTCCATGTTTCATTTTTTCGATTTTTTACTTTGGAACTTCTCGATACTTATTTTTTCAATTTTTCGGTCTTTCTGTGTCACAGTTTTTCGAATTTACTATTTTGACGATTCCATTATTTTTCAATTCTTACAATTACGTTTTTTCTTCTTTCAAATTTTTCGATTCATATTAATTTTTTTCGATTGTTAAGTTTCTCCGTTTTTAGTTTTTCAATATTTTAATTTTGCGTTTCTTCGGATATTCGATTTGCAATTTTTCGATTTTACAACTTACAATTTATCGTTTTTTTACTTTTCGATTTTTCAATTTTCCCGATTTTTTAGTTTTTCAATTTTTAATTTCTCGGTTTTTCAACTTTTCGAATAAAAAAAATGAAAAAAATTTCAAAATTGTAATTGTTTTGAAAAATCAAAAATAAGAAACCGAAAAAGTATAAATGAAAGAGATTAAAAATTGAGAAACTTAAACATCGAAAAACTATAAAATCAAAAGGCGAAATATTGGAGAACCCAAATACTGAAAAAGATTTTCAATTCTCCAACGTCTGGATTTTCGATTCGTAATTTTTAGTTTTTTGGACTTTTAGGTTATTCAATTTTTCCTTTCGTCAATTTTTGATTTGCAATTTTCTTTAGTTCTCATTTTAAAGGTGTTTCAATTTTAGGATTATAGAATTTTTCCATATACAATGCAATACAAACCCCACCCACCCGCCCTCATTTCAATTATGATGAATTTTCTTATTCGTCGTGAGCCGAGGGGCGGAGCTTAATTTTGGCTTTCTTTTTTACTTAAAACATGTTTTAAATGGTAATTTCTCGTATAAAAATAAGGATTTTGCAATTAAGCTCCGCCCCCTTGCTCATAACGAATAAAGAAAAATAGTCACAAATGAGAGAGGGTGGGTGGGCGGGGCTTACGATTTTACTTAGGTTTGAGAAATTTTTTCATTAATTCGATTTTTCAATTATTCGATTTTTAATTTTTCGATTTTTTATTTTGGAACTTCTCGATATTTAATTTTTCAATTTTTCGATCATTCAGTCTTTGAGTTTTTCGACTTTACAATTTTAACGATTCCATAATTTCTCGATCTGACAATTTTTGGGAATCGATTCGTTTTTTCTTCTTTCCAATTTTTCGAATCATAAATTTTTTTCGATTGTTAAGTTTCTTCCGTTTTTAGTTTTTCAATATTTTAATTTTGCGTTTCTTCGGGTATCCGATTTGCAATTTTTCGATTTTACAATTTACAATTCATCGTTTTTTCAGCTTTCGATTTTTTAGTTTTTTCCGATTTTTTAGTTTTTCGATTTTTAATTTCTCGGTTTTTCAACTTTTCGAATAAAAAAATAGAAAAATTTCAAAATTGTAAAATTGAAATTCAAAAATGAAAAACCGAAAAAGTATAAATGAAAACATTGAAAAATCTAAAAATCGGAAATCAAAAACTTGGACAATTGAAAAAACAAAAAACTGAATAATCGTAAGATAAAAAATTGAGAAACTTAAACATCGAGAATCAAAAGGCGAAATATTGTAGAACCCAAATACTGAAAAAGTTTTTCAATTTTCCAAAGTCTGGATTTTCGACTCGCAATTTTTGATTTTTTAAACTTTTAGATTTTTCAGTTTTTCCTTTCGTCAATTGTGATGAATTTTCTTATTCGTCGTGACCCGAGGGGCGGAGCTTAATTTTAGCTTTCTTTTTTACTTATAACATATTTCAAATGGTAATTTCTCGTATGAAAATAAGGATTTTGCAATTAAGCTCCGCCTCCTTGCTCACAACGAATAAAGAAAAATCGTCACAAATGAGAGAGGGTGGGTGGGCGGGGCTTAGATTTTACGTGGATTTGAGAAACTTTTTCATTAATTCGATTTTTCAATTTTTCGATTTTTAATTTGTCGATTTTTTATTTTGAAACTTCTCGATATTTAATTTTTCAATTTTTCGGTTTTTCAGTGTTACAGTTTTTCGACTTTACAATTTTGACGATTCCATAATTTTTCGAGCTGACAATTTTTGAGATTCGCTTCGTTTTTTCTTCTTTCCAATTTTTCGATTCATTAATTTTTTTCGATTGTTAAGTTTCACAGTTAAATTGTAAAATGTTATATAATTTTGATTTTTTTTTCAAAAATCTGGATGTCAAGGGTAAAAACTGAACACGGATTCATAAACGACATATTGTAGGTTATTTTATTTTATAAAATTGAAATAATATTTGACAATGTAAACTTTGGACATGACGTCATCCTATTGTTGGTGGGAATGTTTATCCGAAATTTGGGTTAGCGATTACAATACTTCCTTAGCATACGTTCAGGAAATAACAATTAAACAAAGAGTAGTTAAATGTAGCAGAAAAATCTAAACTTCAAATTCACTTGATGTTAAGTTATAGAAATTAAAAACAAAGTGTTCAGGACGTGTTGCACGTTTAGTCTGGTTTCTTAAAGTTATATAATTATTTAGGAAGTCAAATAGAAATAATATGTAGACATATTTATTCACTGGGTCATCTAAAGACATTACAAGTCTGTTAGGTCTTGGGTACTTCTCATTTACTTTCAAAAAATATCGATAATGTTCCAAGGAAGTAACAGTGTCATTCTTTGATGAATTCCAACAATGTGGAGTTTCTATGTACCTAATTAAAACTCCATTTTAAATACTTAAGTGTAGCTAGATTTTTAAAATAAAATAAAAATTGAGATAAAATTGGTGATGTACTTCGATACGTCTGTGTAAATAGTGATCTTGTCGTCATTGCATTCATAATCTTTATCGTCAATTTTCATGGGGGACAGTGTGGCGATACCCAAAATGTAGTACCTGCCGTCACGTTTCTGTACTAAACCGCTTCCATAATCTATATTACATTGAGTTCCTGCAAAAAAATATGTTTTTAACTTCTGGTAAAAGTACCACTGGTTGCATACCCGTCTCCACAGTACCACCACACAGTTTGTCTGTAGTTACATACTGTGCAAAACTCGCCAATATTGTATCCCTGCACGTCGACAAATCCATCAAAGAAACCTTCTTTTCCTTCATAACAACCGAACTATTGCGATTCAGCATACCCCAGCTGCTCAGCTATTAACACACAGTTTCAACCAAAACTATCACTACGACCAAATCGTCTTACGTAAGCATACTGGTTAGAAGAGTACTTGTATTTCTGCCCAGCGTCCACACACACAGGTAACACGTTTGCCGAAAGATCGAAACTTTTCTGCATAATCAAAACAGCAATATTCCCAAAAAGACTTTGCGACTGGTTCAAATTTCCCTCGTACCGCTCGTATACAAACATAGCGCTCACCTAAAACAGTACTTCGTTGCTTGTTTCGTCGTTTTGGGCTAAACTCACTCCAGAAAACTGTGCATGAATGTCTCCACTTTCGTTGAACTTCCTGTGCATTTTTCCGACAGCTACAGTGAAATTTTTTTTAGTGTGTAGTTCTCCGGTCATCTTGGTCACACAAAGGGCGGCTGAAACGCAATTTTTTGAAAAGTCAATAAAGATTTTTGAGTACCTGTTAGGACGACTTTCTGGCTTAGGAGCGTGCCGCTGCAGACTAAGGCGTGTCTAGGGCCGTAAAAGCCGTAGTTGTAGATGGATGCGTGCCAGGGGTAATTTGTGCTGCGTTTTTGGGTTCCATTGACTGCTATGGACCTGCTTTTAATCGACCGCTCACCGCACACTGAAAACGCGACTTTATTGAAGTTTATGTTTTTTATGTTGTTACCTGGTTGACATTGTGGCATTTCTTGGTCCCATTCACCGTTCTGGCAAATATGGATAGGTCTTGATTTGAGTCGCTGGTCTTCGTGGAATGGTGCACACTCGAACTTGGCGATGGTACCTTCAGATGGTTCCGTACAATTGTCGAGTACTTTTTTGTTGTGAGTACATGTCACTTGAAGGGTTGGAGTACTAAATCTAGGCGGACAAACCTCTACAAATAGATGAAAGAAATTGGTGGAAGATTATTTCAGGAGAACTTCCCTCGCCCCTGAACTGCAGCCCAATTATTCTCGCTTTTTGAAAAACTATATATTTTTTTCTGATAACCTCTATAAAGTAAAAACCAGTTTTCAATTCTTTAGTTTTTCATTTTTTTGTTCCTTCAGTTTTTCGATTTGCAATTTTTCGAATTTTTAAATTTAAATTTTTCAGTTTTACAATTTTCCAAATTTTTAATTCTTCAATTTTTCGTTTCTTCAATAATTTTTGATTTGCAATTTTTATAGTTTTTATTTTAAACATGTATCTAATAATTAATTACTATAATTTGTAAAATTTTTCACTTTTTTAATTTTACGATTTTAGAATTTTTCCATTTTTCAATTACTGGATTTTAAAACTTTATCATTTACTCGATTTTTCAATCTCGCGATATTTAATGTTTCAATTTCTCAATATTTAATTTTTCAATTTTTCCCTCTTTCAATGTTACAATTTTTCGGCTTTACAATATTGACGATTCTAAAATCTTTCGATGTTACTACATTTAGGTTTTCCAGTTTACCGTTTCACTTCGTTGAGTTTTCTTTCCAATTTTCCGATTCATTAATTTTTATTGATTTTTAAGTTTTCCGATTTTTAGTTTTTCAAATTTTCGATTCTTTAATTTTCCATTTCTTCAAATTTCCGATTTGCAATTTTTGGTTTCGGTTTTTTATTTTCTTTATTTTTTCAGTTATTAAATTTTTCATTGTTTCGATTTTAAATTTTTTTGTTTGTTAAATTTTAAAATTTTCAACTTTTCGATTTGCGATTTATTTTTTATTTTTTGTTTCTTCAGTTTTTATATTTTGCAATATTTCGATTTAAAATTTGTCGACTTTTCAATTTTTAATTTTTCAGTTATTTGAATTGCAGTTTTTCGTTTCGGTTTTCTATTTTTTTAATTTTTTCAATTATTCAATTTTTCAATGTTTGGATTTTATATATTTTTGTCTTATAATTCAATCTTCCGATCTGCAATTTTTCATTTTTCTTGTTTCTTCCATTGTGAGATTTTTTAATTTAAAATTTCTTTTAAATTTTCAATTTTTAGATTCCTTAATTTTTGATTTCTTCAAATTTTGGAATTGGAAGTTTTAGTTTCTTTATTTTTACAATTTTTCGATTTTATTTTTTTTTGATTCTTCAATTTCAGTTTTTTTAATTTTTCGTTTCTTCAATTTTCCGATTTGCAATTTTTTTAAGTTCTCGTTCTTACTGTTTCTTCATTTATACGATCCGCATGTCTTCAAGATTTCATTTTCAAATTTTTTAGTCTTCCGATTTTCCAAATTTTGGACGTTTCAGATTTTAGGTTTTGCAATTTTTCGCTTTAATTTTTTTGGAATTTTACGTTTTAATTTTTCAGTTTTTAGATTTGTCACTCTTTCATTTCTTCAGTTTCACGATTTGCAATTTTTCGAATTTTCAGTTTTTCAATTTTCCAACTTCTGAATTTTTCAATTCTTCGATTTGGGTTTCTCGAGTTTCAATTTTTAATTTTTCAATTTTTCGATTGCAACTTTTCGTGTCGGTTTTTTATTTTCTTTATTTTTTCAATTATTCAATTTTTCCATGTTAGAATTTAATAATTTTTTCTTTTGTTCAGTTTTTTAATTTGCAATTCTTCTACTTTTCATTTTTCTTGTATCTTCAATTTTTAGATTTGGATTTGGAACTTTTGTTTTCGATTTTTTTTTTCATCATTTTTAGATTTTTCCATGTTCCGATTTTACAATTTTTTTGATTTTTCAAGTTCAATTTCTTCGATTTTTCGTTTCTTGAATTTTTCGATTTAGGACTTTTTAATTTTTCATTCTGGTTGTTGTTTCATTTATACAATACGCATCTCTTCGAGTTTTCATTTTCAAATTTTTCAATTTTCCAGCTTTCGAACGTTTCATTTTTTTTAAGTTCCAATTTCAGTTTTCAGTTTTTCAACTTCTAAATTTTTCAATTTTTGGATTTTGCAATTTTTCAATTTGAGTTCCTCGAATTTTCAATTTTTAACTTTTCAGTTCACCGATTTACAATTTTTCGTTTCGGTTTTTTATTTTCTTAATTTTTTCATTTAACCGATTTTTCAATGTTTGGATTTTATAATTTTTTGTTGTTTTTCAGTTTTTCTATTTGTAATTTTTCAATGTTTGGATTCTTTAATTTTGCATTTCTTCAAATTTTGGATTTGGGAGTTTTGCTTTCGGTTTTTTATTTTCTTTGCTTTTACAATTTTTCGATTTTTCAATGTTTCGATTTTATAATTTTTTTATTCTTTCAGTTTCAATTTTTTCAATTTTTCGTTTCTTCAATGTTTCTATCTGCAGTTTTTTTAATTTTCCATTCTTGTTGTTTCTTCATTTATACCATATGACGCATCTCTCCAAATTTTGATTTTCAAAATTTTCAGTTTTCCGATTTTCCAGTTTTTGAAAATTTAAATTTTTAGGTTTTGCCATTTTTCAATTTAGAATTTTCGGGTTTTCAATTTTTAAGTTTTTAGTTTTTAGATTTTTCAATTTTTCGTTTCCT